>NC_063449.1:35388108-36005836 GCF_020379485.1 Brassica napus | reverse complement strand
ATTTACATGTGGGCTGCAGCACCCGAGACCGAAGACCGTTACACGGTGAACCACATGGTAACGTCCTGGCAGCGTCCTTGCTCACTTCGGTCTCTAGTCTGGACCACTTCGGTGGGGCCAGGATACTCGGTTAGCAAAAAAAAAAAAAAAATTCTACGATTGAAGAGTTTTATATGCGAGACCATGGTAGACACGTCAACAGAAGCTATCAAATATGTGCTTCACGTCATGCAAACCCAACCCAATAAAGTATTTTTTTTAATACGTTAGAGCAACCTCGACGGTGTGGATACCTTGAGATTCTGGGTGCTAAGATATCATTATGTTTTATAAATATTTTAAATTTTATTTAAATTTTAATTTTTTCCTATAAACTGCCCAATCAAAAACATACATCCATGTTCACAGGTTCGGATAGATTTCGTTAAAGTTCTGTTTAAGAAACTCTTATGTTTCTATTTCCTATATTTACATTATTATTTTTAAAATATGTTACACATCCCACTAGAAACCCTTGTTGGAAGTGGCCTTATATAGTTTAAACTGGTCGACCCTGTGAAAAATGCACTTAATATTATAGAATGAATTGAATTGGTTACTACACTACTTCATCCGAGTTAGAAATATTTTCTGACTGATATCAAAAGGCAGTCATTCATCTGTTGCCAGACTACTATGTACACAACATAGACAGATGCCCAAATTTAAACATTCCACGTAATTGTCATTTTGCTTTGAAAGAGATTCGGATCCAAAAGAAGTGTTGTATTAATTTCGACTACCACTTAACCACAACCATGCAAGAGAAATAACTATATGGTATCTTAATTCATATCATAAAAAGTTCTATTAAACCTTCTTAAGTGAGGGGTTTGACTGGTACTGTCAGCGTAAGGCAGAGTAAAAATAAATAGTATAAAAGAGTGGAAATAAAAATGATGGGAAAGAGTGGAAAAAGAAAAAATATTTTTACTCTACTAGAATGCAGAGTAAACCTGAGTCTATGTTTTCCTCTATTTAAACAGTGGACAGAGTAAAAGTTCAAAAAATATATTCCACCTGACTGGAAAGAATTTAGTGGGATTTGGAGTAAAATTAAAATCAGAGTAATAATTGACTCTAGAAAGGTTTTTCAGTCACGCACGAGATAACATCTCCGCACAAAAAAAAAGATGGAACGAGAACACTCTTGTTGTGAGTAAACGCGAATCAAATTAGAAAAAAGCAAAGCAAGCAAAACATTTTGAGGCAAATACCATTTTAAAATTTGCATATTATTATGTGAATGAATAACTTTATAATTTTTTAGATCTATATTTATAACAGTCTCAACATTTGATTTCTTTTTTTCTTTACAAATACATATTTATTTAGATTTACGGTCCAGCGAATGCTAGAATTTTATTGGTGCACTGAAATTTAAGATACATATCTAGACGTCACAAACACATATCTAGATGTCACAACACTTTACTGTAAATCCTTTTGGTGAACAATAACTTCAACCATGCATCCATTTTTAAGAGTAAAACCCACTAGGTTACCAAGGAAAGAACACTTCATATTTTTTGGATCCAAATTTGTCATCAAATTATACGGCCCAGACCCAGAGTACGTATCTTCAAATCAAAACCCTCATAAAATGCATAATCTGGCCCATACTTGGGAATCTGATTTTCCAACGTACTTTATGAACTCGAGAAGATTTTTTTTTTTTTTTTTTTTGTCAACGAGAATAATTCTTATTTGGATCTGATAACTAGGGGTAGGCAAAAAAACCGAACCGAACCGATCGAACCGAACCGACCGAACCGAAACCGATTCGAACCAAACCAAAGTTCATTTCAAATCATTCGGTTGAAGATTTTTCCAACCCGAACGGTTCAGTTCAGTTCGGTTTAAACCGAACCGAACCGATAAATCGAAGTGTTTTTATAGTTATTTAAATTAAAAATATTAGTAATATCAAGATATTAAAATCCTAAGATTAAGCCCACGTAATTTCCTTTTGCACGAAGGAAATCCTAGTATAATTTGATTTCCATGACACTTCGTCTAACTTTTGTAATATTTGTCATTAAGCCCACATAATTTCCATGTTAATTTTTTTTCAATAGCGTATACTTTTAAACCCTAAAATTAAAACCTAAACCAAATCTAATTAAAAATAAAAGTTCTCCGCGGCGTTTCTTTTCTGCGTCTCCTACTCTCCTTCCTGCATATTTTTCCTTTTGGTGGTGTCAATTCTAATAACTTCAGGTGAGATTTTTAATATCAAGTTCTAAGAATTTGTTACATATATTTATACAACTGAAAAGTAAAAACATCAAACCATTCTTTTAGCTTACTAACGATTTTTCATATGTTTGTAGATGGATAAAGGAAAAAAAACCAACAAGAAAAGAAAAGAGTCTGATTCTCCGACACAGTCTCCAAAGTCTAAAAGAAAACTGCCTACAAGATCGCTTGCATGGAATGTTTTTACTAGGCTTGAAAATGATGACTCGAGGTGTTCCTGCAACTACTGTGGTAAAACATATTCATGCAATCCTGCTACAGGTGGAACTACTAACTTGAATGTACACATGAAAAAGTGCAAGGCTTATTTGGATCATGTTGAATCTGGTTCTCAGAAATCCGATTAAACCGAACCGAACCGAAATACAAACCGAATCGAATACAAACCAACCCGAATATAAACCGAACCGAACATAACCGAACCGAAATCGATCCAAACCAAACTAACTATGGTTTACTTCAGCTGGAAAAATTCTAGAACCGAACTAACCGAACCGAACCGAACTCGAACCGAACCGATAAAATAACCGAAGTGCCCACCCCTACTGATAACCATCTCACCAATATTTATATTCCCTTTGCTTTTAGTATAAAATAATTCTTTTAACGTCCAGTTAATTATGAAATATTACGATAAATAAATGATTCTACGGTTGATTGTCGCTATACCGAGCTGCCCTATGAGATTTATGTTCGAATGGTATATTCTACACCATGTCGAAGATCTCTTGTAACTATTTTTTTCAGAATACGTATAATTTGCATTTTTGATCCCAAAATCTTTTAGGGGTGTTATTCAATTACTGATTTAAAGTTAATTATTAATGTTTTGTAATCTATCAAATTTTAATATTTTGAAATAGTTTAAGTTGATGGATTTTAAAATCTCAGCAGTATGCATTAGATTTTGAGTTTAATCATTTATTCACGAGACTCCATAAAAAATGATTTGCAATCAATCCAAAATACAAAGAATTTTAAAATCTTTAAAAATTGAATAACACTAGATTTTAAAAACTGGATTTAAATTATTCATTGAATAATACTAGATTTTAAAATAAAAATTTTAATCATTATTCGAATTACAATGGATTTTGTTTAAATTTAAACTCTATTAAAATACATGAGTGAATAACACCACGTAAGTGTAGAAATATCAATGAACCTTTAGTCAAATAAGTGAAAATTATTATTATATTTTAATGTAATTTTTTTATCTTTATTGAATATTAGTGGCTACTTTTTATAATTTATTGAATTTTAGTTAATATCTGTAATATCCGTTGTTCTATAAATCTGTAATATTCGTTTTTAAAAATAAAATAAAAAATATTTTTTCGACAAAAACAAAATATATTATGAAAAAGGAGAGGTAGTAAATAAACTTTTGGCAGAAAACATGGAGTGGGGATGACGTGGTTTAACCCTGCCACATTTAAAATGTTCGATCCACATATACAGTCAGAAGACGAAAGAAAACCACCGTCTAAACTTTATAGCAAAACATCTAGACCGTTGATCGTGTAACACAAACCCGAAATAAACGGACCTGATAGCGGAAAACTTGAGCAACTTCTGATGAGAACAAAAAACATTCAAGGTAACTCTTTTTTTTTGTTTAAAAAAAGATTGAAGGTAAATTCTCTTTTTTTGCTTTTTTTTTGCTTAAAAAGGATTCAAGGTAAATTCTTTTTTTTTTTTGGTTAAAAAATGATTCAAGGTAAATTCTTCTTCCACTCTTTGCATGCTTGTTGTTACTTACTTCTATAGAACGTACCTGTTCTTGCCAAATCTCTGTAACTTGTTTGGCCTTGAATTCTACTGGTTTTAGCTTTATGTTGTGTCTAAAGAAGTTGTGGTCTGAAACAGACCTAAGAGAAACAGTTTCTTTATTGGTTTATTTATGTACCGTGATGCAGGAGAATTCTATCCACTCTGGATCAGTCTCGTTTGGGAAATTCGAGAAGGAAGG
Organism: Brassica napus; assembly: GCF_020379485.1. Lineage (NCBI taxonomy): Eukaryota > Viridiplantae > Streptophyta > Magnoliopsida > Brassicales > Brassicaceae > Brassica > Brassica napus. Next base: position 36,001,566 of record NC_063449.1, on the reverse strand, counting down.
TTTATCATGGGAGAGAAAATCATCTTTCTGACACAACATGTATCTTGAAGAAGTTGTCAAGTGCTCTAAACCTGGCTCATGTTACTGTCATGAAAGCACATTTCGAGACTCATTTCAAGAAGAAAAGAATATTGTTTCCGGATTCTCTTGTATCTCACACTTGGGAAGCACGTCAAACAAGTGAACCAGATGATGCTGTCTATGCAACTGAAAGTTTGGAGGAGTATCAATCTGATGGGGGTTTCTTGGATAACACTAATCAATCAGACGGTTCCTGTAAGTACAGCCATGAACAAGAGAAATGCAATCAAGAAAGGAGCCAAAGTGATCATTGTGTGAGCTCTGATGAGATTGCGGTGAACTCGGATGATTTGATCGAGCTTGATGAAGAAGGTGGTGTTAACCATGGGACTCTTTCTGCTCCTTTAGACACTGATGAAGCACTTTCAGTGGAGTGCATAACTATTTTAGAAGATAGTTGTGAGGAGGATCTTGGACTACATGAGATGCCACTAGAGATTGAGGTTCAAGTTGACGATGAGGATTAAGCTACAGTTGAAGAAACAGAATCGAGACACGTTCAAGATGTTCAAGAAAAGGTGAGAGTTAGGGGCTGTTTGTTTCACCATTTGTATCTCCATCCAAATGATTCATTTGTATGATCTATTCAAATGATCCATTCAGATTTTTGTGATTGTTTGTTTGTCCATCCACATAGCTCATCTAGATGAATCATCTAAATGGATCTTATGTTTGTTTCTTTATTTTCATTTCCATTCAAATGAGTTTAGTAAAGAAATTACCAAAATATCTTTGTGTTGATTTAATCACATGTTTAATATTAATTTTAACTATATTACATTTAATTATTTAGTTTAATATATTTACATTAGAATTATTTCAAAATTAACGAGTTTTCTTTTTGCGGTTTGGGCGGGAAAACAAGTTTTTTCGGTTTTAGCGAGAAAACACATTTTTTATGTTTTGGCGGAAAACAAGATTTTTCGGTTCTGGCGGGAAAATGATATTTTTCGGTTTTGGCGGGAAAATACAAATTTTTGGTTTTGGCGAGAAAACAAATTTTTGCGGTTTTGGCAGGAAAACACGTTTTTGGCGTTTTTGCGGTTTTGGAGGGAACCACGTTTTTGCGATTTTGGCGGGAAAACGCGTATTTGCAGATTTTGGCGGGAAAACGCGTATTTGCAGATTTGTCGGGAAAACACGTTTTTGGTGGAAAAACGCATTTTTTGCGTTTTTGGAGGAAAACATATTTTTGCGATTTTGGCGGGAAAACATGCTTTTGCGGTTTTGGCGGAAAAACGCATTTTTGCGGTTTTGGCGGGAAAACACGTTTTTGCGGTTTTGGCGGGAAAACGCGTTTTTGCGGTTTTGGCGGGAAAACGTATTTTTGCGGTTTTGGCAAGAAAACGTGTTTTTACGGTTTTGGCGGGAAAACGCGTTTTTGCGGTTTTGGCGAGAAAACGCGTTTTTACGGTTTTAGCGAGAAAACGCGTTTTTACGGTTTTGGCGGGAAAACGCGTTTTTGCGGTTTTGGCGGGAAAACGCGTTTTGCGGTTTTGGCGGAGAAACAGGTTTTTGGCGGGAACACATTTTTACGGTTTTCGCGGGAAAACGAGATTTTTTCGGTTTTGGCGGGAAAATACAAATTTTCGGTTTTGGTGAGAAAACACGTTTTTTGGTTTTGGCGGGAAAACACGGCTTGCGACTTTGGCGGGAAAGCGTGTTTTTTGTGTTTTGACGGAAAAAAAGTATTTTGGGGTGTTGGCGTGAAAACATTTTTTTTTGTGATTTTGGCATGAAAACATTTTTTCGGTTTTTGCGGAAAAACACGTTTTTGCAATTTTGACGGGAAATTATTTTCTTGCAATTTTAGCGGGAAAATGCGTTTTGGGTTTTTGGCGTGAAAAAATAGTTTTTAGCACGGGAAAAAGTGTTTTGTAGTTTTGTCAGTTTTCGTTTGTGACAAAAATGATATTATGTTTAGGTTTGTAATTTGTGAATTACATTAGGGGTATAATAGACATTATACCATTTTTAATGAACCATCTTCATTCAAATGATCCAAATTGGTTCAGCTGAATGGACTTTAAAATTAAGCCTAAATTTTCAAAAGTCATCCGGATGATCCATCTGAATGAGTTGCACTTTTAGTGCCTAAACAAACAAAACTCTCATCTCCATCCGGATGGTCCATCCAGATGGAGAAACAAACAGGCCCTTACTTGTTGATGTTTTTGTATAGTGACACATTCAGAGACAAACCAGGTTCAGGCTAAAACTCACGTATAATAATCATCATGTCCATGTCTCTTTGAAATTTCAACATGTAACATTTCGGATGCAGCAAAAGGTAGAAGCTGAGATGAAAGCAGTTTAGGAGAAGTCTCAACTTCAAGGCAGCACGTCACCAGTGCCTTCATTCTACAATACCGGTTCTAGACCGATGACTCATAACAAGGTATATTCTACAATGCAAAAACTATAATTATATCTTTCTTGGACAACAAGAAAGTAGCAAAGCAGTCAACTTAATACTTTAACCTTTGATTTTCTCTCGATATTTTCAGAGCGAGCCATCTAAGATTGCACCATCAGGACCACGACACACGACCTCAGCCTCAGTTACGAACAGAGAGGTCACAAGAGTTGGTTACAGACACGGTTTTCAAGAAGGTCAAATGATTGGTAATAGGAAACAGAGTGTTACTAATGATACGGATGTGCAGAAGGGTAACGTAATGGCGGTTGAAACAAAACAGAAGGATAACTTAAAAAACAGGTTGTGGTTGACTGGTTTCAATCATCATCCTCTCTGCTTTTGTTTATTTTTTCCCATAAGCTGAAACTTGAGTATTTTAACCAATAAAAAACTCTGAATAGTATCTATCTATCTATATATATAAAGAAGGGTTTCCTTCACTCTTAGGCCATCCACGTCAGATTCCATGTCACTAATTCGGAGTCTGTGGTGACGACACGTGTCACGGTCAATCAAAAGTCAATGTTTCATTAATTCTTGAATTTAATGGGTTTTATGTGTTTACAACGGTCCAAATACACCTTCTCTAAAAAAATGGTATACGAAACTTAGGAAAAGTTGCCGTCGAGCAACAATTCTCGTTCAATCAACTGTCAATAGAAATCCAACGGTTTCACCGGTGACGAACGATTCCGATCAATTTCAGTCGGAAGCCGAATTGACTTCTTTAATCTGGAGCCGTTACGGAAATTAACTTGGTTCATGCATATTCATTAACATTCACATTAATACCTACTCTCTACTTCTCAGGCGTTCTCACATTCAATGAATCTCTTCATTCATTCCTTTGTGTTAATCATCCGTTATAAATATGAAGGTTTTCTTCCAAAAAAATCATCAGTTCATTTCTCTTAACACAAAAAAGTGATGAAAAATATTTGTTAAGCTCATCGTTGTACTTGACGGATTGTGACAGAAAAATGATAAGAAACAGAAAAAATGAGATGAGAAACATAATAAACAGAGAAGAAGAGAAAAGAGGAAGACGATAGAAGAGGGGATATAACTTTTTTTAGTGAACCTTTTTTAAAAAGATCTATTTATCTTTACCTCATAATAATTTCCAACATCTTGGTATTGATTTTTCATTACTGTGGCTTCCTAAAAGGTTGATAGCCCTGATCTCAACGATACAACAGTTAGTGCAGACACTTATGGATATAGAATCATTTGTAAGTATGCATGATTGTGATTTGTGAGTATATTTCAATTACATCTTTTCCATACCGACTAGTGGATTGTGAATTCTATTTAACTTGGCTGCTTCTGTGTCTAAAATTGGCTGAGTTTTGATATATACATAGAATGCATTTTTCTTATTATAATTCCAAGTTTGAGTCTGCATATATCACAATAAAATGAGGACGGTGGACAAATTAGCTGAGTATGGAATACTAAACATGTTCTTACATTAAATTGAAGCATTGTAGTTTTGTCCAAACATTAACTTATGCCTTATTTAGAACATTCACTTCCCATAACATATGTATTCTCTTCTCGACAAATGACACTTGCTAACCTAATAAAAAAACAATCACAGCATTGACACATTTGAAAGAAAATTCGTCCAACCGCACCTCATATTTCGGATAAAAACAACTAGAACTAATACGATATGAAAAACAATAGTTTCAAATATATGTATGAAAATGTTTCATTGGACATCAACCTAAAATAATATTTTAGCACATAATTAATAATATAATATCAAAGACATAAATTTTAAAAATATTCATAAGAAAAAATATAATCTAATATTTTTGTATTAAAAATTATTTTACTTATTATCAAAATTATCATAATTACAGTAGAATAAAAAAAGAAAATATGTAAAACTATTATGTATTCATGAACATTTTAATATTAAGATGATCATGATCTATAATAAGAATAACAAAACATACACAATAAAAGTTAATATCGCCTTAAATTTTAAATAAGCTAAACATTTTGAAATACTCTTTAACTGATATATTTATGTATTTTTGGTTCCCGATTTTTGGTTCCCGTAGCGTAGAGAGAGAGAGAGAGAGAGAGAGAGAAATTATGCTAATAGTAAAAAATAGTTTTTTTGTTAATTTTAAATTTAAAAAATAGTATATCTCATATACATCTTTTGCAAATGTAAAACTAAAACACAAACCACAAATCATATAAAAAATAATAATTTGATTACAAGTAAATTATATCCCGTCCGGAGGACGGGCCGACCCTAGTACTTACTAAAACATGCATAATTTTTTCCCTTTTTTCTTAAGTATCATCAAACTCGTTAAATTATGTACCAGAATAGTTATAAAAGTTTTAGGAAGAGTTTCAGATGATTTACTAGTAATTTTACTAAAAATTTAACATAAAGTTTCAAGTAACGAAAATTTACAACCCTGACAAAACTAAAAATTTAACATAAAGTTTCAAGTAACGAAAATTTACAACCCTAACTGTCAACAACATCAAAACGTGAAGACCTAGAGCAGCATATTCGGTTTCTTGCCCCCACAAGTCAAAAGAACGTTGGCTGTCACAGATGTGTGATATTTTTGAGGCCAGAGTATCCATCAGCAAGAAAACCAAGAGATCCCGGACGGTTGTTCTTCAATTCAAAATCTGCACGATTCAGATGACTTGCATGTTTTTATTTATACATAACAACTAGTTACAGTAGTTGTTCTTCAATTCAAACTCGAGGCTTGAAACCGGAAGAGGGGACATCTGTGAAGGCCTATCTACCGGTTGGTTTAAGTCGAAATTGGGACTGATTGTTTATGTTATAACGGTTCTGATTGGAAATCAAAGACCACTGTCTGTAAATCCTCCAAGCTGTATTGCTTTTCCTTCACGCAAGCATTATCGCACTGTTACCGTGTGTCCAAAGAAAGAAAAACCAGAGAAACACTACAATACTAAAAACGAAAACGAATCTGTTAGTGGATCTACGCGAGTCAAGGCCCAGTCCAATACGAGCGAGAGAGCCCACCTTCATCAACGGTCATCTTCTCAACAAGAACAAGTCTTGTCGTCTTCTGTAACAGAGGAGCTTAGTACGGAGTCAACCTCACAGCTCCCGATTCACAATTCATTTGCCCTTCTGTCCATATGTTGTGCTGGCTAGCTGGTTTAGCTTTACAGCTGTGAGTCCAAGGATCTAGATTGTTCTCTTGTAGCCTATATATTGGCATCATTGTTATCTTTGTAAATTAAGCAAGTTTAATACAATCCAGTAAAGTTTCTCTAACTTGCGCATGGTATCAGAGCCATTTAACCTTAACAGGTATGGCAGATCCGGTGAACCCTTATCCCTTTCCCAGTAAAGTTCATGTCTTGAGTTGTGTAACACTCAAGCTCAATGACAGCAACTACCTACTGTGGAAAACTCAGTTTGAGGCTCTCTTGTCGAGTCAGAAAGTGTTGGGGTTTGTCAATGGTGCGGTGGTGTCTCCTCCGGCGACTCGAGTGGTGCTTCACGGCATGGAGAATGTCGAAGAGCCCAACCCTTTGTTCGAAGCGTGGTTCTGCACTGATCAGTTGATCAGATCTTGGTTGTTTGGTACGTTGTCTGAAGAAGTTCTGGGGTCGGTTCACACACTATCTACGTCTCGTGATGTGTGGATCTCATTGGCGGACAACTTCAACAAGAGCTCGGTCTCGAGAGAGTTCTCGTTGAGAAGGAGTCTTCAGCTTTTGGTAAAAAAAGACAAGCCAGTAGCAAGCTACTGTCGGGAGTTCAAGGCAATCTGTGATGCCCTGAGTGCTATTGGGAAACCGATTGACGAATCCATGAAGATTTTTGGGTTTCTCAACGGTCTTGGACGTGAGTTTGATCCTATCACTACGGTGATCCAAAGCTCCTTGACGAAGTTCCCGGCTCCAACGTTTAATGATGTGGTGTCTGAAGTTCAAGGATTTGACCTGAAGTTGAAGTCATATGAGGATGCTCCTGCAGTTAACGCTCACATGGCGTTTAACTCTCAGAACGTGGGCCCTGGTTACAATCCTAATTACAGAGGGAGAGGCAGGTCAGGACAGTACAGAGGACGTGGAGGTTATTCGAGTCGGGGTAGAGGGTTTCCTCAGCATCAGTCTGGTGGGAACAACACGCAGGGAGAGAGACCTACATGTCAAATCTGTGGTAGAGTTGGTCACACGGCGTTGAAGTGCTACAACAGGTTTGACAACAACTATCAGTCAGCCACAGCTGCGTTCAACTCGTTGCGTGTATCAGACGATAGAGAGTGGTATCCTGACTCTGGGGCAACTGCTCACATCACATCGTCCTCTACGAACCTACAAGAAGTTCATCCCTATGAAGGAACAGATGCGGTTATGGTAGGAGATGGAGCTTATCTACCCATAACTCATGTTGGCTCAACCACTTTATCCTCTACCTCAGGTAATATAACGCTAAATGAAGTTCTAGTATGTCCTAATATTCAGAAGTCACTACTGTCAGTATCAAAATTGTGTGAAGAGTATCCCTGTGGAGTATTCTTTGATGCTAACAGTGTTTGTATCATTGATCTCCTTAAGGAGAAAGTGGTGGCAAAGGGAACTCGAAATAATGGGTTGTATATGTTGAAGAATGAAGAGTTTGCAGCTTACTTCTCAGATCGTCAGGTTGCAGCATCTGAAGATCTATGGCATCTCAGACTAGGTCATGCAAACTTCAGAGTTCTTCAACAACTTCAGAGCAGCAAGGAAATAAATATAAATAAGAGCAGAACAAACCACATTTGTCAGCCTTGCCAGATGGGGAAAAGTCATAAATTGCAGTTTTTTTCAGTCACATTCTCATGTTTCTCAACCCTTAGAAAGGATTCATTGTGACCTTTGGGGGCCTTCTCCTGTTTTGTCTACCCAAGGCTTTCGGTATTATGCAGTGTTAGTGGATGATTGTACTCGCTTCTCTTGGTTGTATCCGTTGAGAAATAAATCAGATTTTTTTCAAATCTTTGTGGCATTTAAGAAGTTGGTGGAGACACAATTTAATACTCAAATAAAAGTGTTTCAGTCAGATGGTGGTGGAGAGTTTGTAAGCACTCAGATGAGGAAAATGCTACAAGAAAATGGAATTCTTCATCGAGTGTCATGTCCTTACACTCCTGAGCAAAATGGCCTTGCTGAAAGAAGACATCGGCACTTCACTGAGTTGGGACTGTCTATGATGTTTCAGAGTCATCTACCTCTACACTTGTGGGTTGAAGCCTTCGCAACGGCTAGTTACATAAGTAACATTCTGCCATCACAAGCGTTAGAAAACAAGAGTCCCTTTGAAGCACTATTCAAAATGAAACCGAGTTATAAAGCATTGAGAGCCTTTGGATCAGCGTGTTACCCATGCTTGAGAGATAGACAAGACCACAAGTTTGATCCTAAGTCTCTGCAGTGTGTGTTTGTAGGCTACAGCAGTATGCATAAGGGATATCGATGTCTCTTTCCTCCAACAGGGAAAGTCTATATCACAAGGCATGCTATCTTTGATGAAGAGTTGTATCCGTTTAGAGAGCAGTATAAGCAGTTGGTACCTCGCTATGATACATCATTACTAAAGGCATGGCAGCTGATGACAAAATCGATGGGAGAAGAAGTAGAGGTACCAAGAATGTCTCAGGTGTTTCCAGCACCACAGGCTCAAACTGCTCCTCTGGTGAATGTACCAGTTGGTATGGATCAAGAAGTCAATAATAACCAGGACCAAGGGCCTCCAGAAGTAGAACCTGCTCCAGTGGGGAATGCTCCTCCAGAAGTAGAACCTGCTCCAGTGGGGAATGCTCATCCAATGCAGACAAGAGCTAAAGCAGGGATACATAAACCAAATACAAAATATGCTTTGCTTGCTCCAAAGCATTCAGTAGCAATACCGAAGAATATAGCGGAGGCAATGAAGCACCCAGGGTGGAATGATGCTGTCTCTCAAGAAATGCGCATCATTCATATGTTGAACACTTGGTCTTTGGTGCCACCAACTGAAGATATGAACATTCTAAGTAACAGATGGGTTCACACGGTAAAACTGAACCCTGATGGTACAGTCAAGAAGCTGAGATCAAGACTGGTGGCTAAGGGATGTGCTCAAGAAGAAGGACTAGATTATCTGGAAACATTCAGTCCGGTAGTCAGGACAGCTACCATACGATTGATGTTAAATATAGCTACAGCTAGAGGTTGGATAATCAAGCAGTTAGATGTATCAAGTGCATTCCTTCATGGGGAGCTACAAGAGCCGGTATATATGCATCAACCTGCTGGGTTTGTAGATCCAGAGAAACCAGACTATGTGTGTAAACTCACCAAAGCGCTGTATGGGCTCAAACAAGCACCAAGAGCGTGGTTTGATACTTTCAGCAACTATCTGATTGACTTTGGCTTTGTGTGTAGTATGTCTGATCCTTCTCTGTTTACGTACAACAGAAACAACAGCTTCATGGTGTTACTGTTATATGTGGATGATATTCTTCTAACTGGAAGTACAGTGAGTCTGCTTCAAGAGTTAGTTGAATCTTTATCTACTCGGTTCTCAATGAAAGACATGGGAAGGCCTTCTTATTTCCTTGGTATTGAAATGGAGACAAGTCAAGCAGGTCTTATGCTTCATCAAAAGGCGTATATAAAGGAGATACTGCACACAGCGGCTATGTCAGATTGTAACCCAATGCCTACTCCTCTGCCTCAACGTATTGAAGCACAAGATAAGAGTCTCTTCCCTGAACCAACATACTTCCGCAGCCTTGCGGGTAAGCTTCAGTATCTCACCATCACGCGTCCTGATATTCAGTATGCAGTCAATCTGGTGTGTCAAAGAATGCATGCTCCTACAATGACCGACTTTGCATTATTAAAACGCATACTCCGGTATCTGAAGGGCACAATGGAGTATGGTTTACACATCAAGAAGAATGAAGATTTGTCTCTCATGGCATATTGTGATAGTGACTGGGGAGGTTGTGAAGAAACGAAGAGATCGACTACGGGTTTCTGTACGATTCTTGGGTCTAATCTAGTGTCGTGGTCAGCTAAGAGGCAGGATACAGTGTCACGGTCTTCTACGGAAGCTGAGTATAGGGCCTTGGCAGAGACAGCTCAGGAAGTAACGTGGATCTCTCAGCTCTTGCGTGATCTACACATTCCTCAAGGCCAGGCTACATTAATGCTGTGTGATAATCTATCGGCTGTGTATCTAACAACTAATCCAGCTCTCCACAAGAAATCAAAACATTTTGCGAGGGATTGGCACTACACTAGAGAACAAGTGGCTCTGGGATTGATTGAAACAAGGCACATTCCAGCTGAAAAGCAAGTAGCTGATATCTTCACAAAGCCTTTGCCACGGAAAGCTTTTGAACATCTTCGAAGCAAACTTGGCGTTGAGGTGAATCCCACGCAAAGTTTGAGGGGGGATGTTAGTGGATCTACGCGAGTCAAGGCCCAGTCCAATACGAGCGAGAGAGCCCACCTTCATCAACGGTCATCTTCTCAACAAGAACAAGTCTTGTCGTCTTCTGTAACAGAGGAGCTTAGTACGGAGTCAACCTCACAGCTCCCGATTCACAATTCATTTGCCCTTCTGTCCATATGTTGTGCTGGCTAGCTGGTTTAGCTTTACAGCTGTGAGTCCAAGGATCTAGATTGTTCTCTTGTAGCCTATATATTGGCATCATTGTTATCTTTGTAAATTAAGCAAGTTTAATACAATCCAGTAAAGTTTTTTAACTTGCGCAGAATCTAGCTAATGTTCATCAGCATTAGAGCAGAGACTGCTGAACGGATTATCACTCTCGATCGTCTTTTCTAGAAAAATAAGATTACCTGACCTTTAACCCCAAGAACCAGAAGACTCGAGCTTATCCAAAAATGCAAAGATATCATTACAGTATTTTAAGATTGTAAATGAGATGCAAGCAGACTCGACCCCGAAAGTTCATGGGCTAAAATATAAGTCCATTAATTAATTAGTTGTTACGAACTTAAGGTTTAGAAATCTGTAAGTTGTGTGTATTATTACTCAATCGTAAGGTGTCCTTATATACGAGAATTACAAAGAGATAAAAGAAAAGACATAAATATGGAAAGTGTACAAATACAAGGAAAAAGAAATAGGGTTTCTTTTTCTCTAAAGCTTAAGCCGCCTCTCTCTCCTCTTCATGCGGCCGTCTCTCTCTCTCTCTCTCTCTAAGGTTGGGCCATCTCTCTCTCTCTTGGTATTGGGCCGGTCCCGGGCCGGTTATAGACCGGGCCGGTTATAGACCGGGCCAGTTATAGACCGGGCCGGTTATGGACATCCATCATATGGTTTATAACACTCCCCCTTGGATGTCATAACCATACAGAGTTCGTAATACGCTTTGGATGTTGCCTCTTTAAAACCTTACCAGGAAAACCGAGTGGGAAAAAACCATGGTTAAGAAAAAAAAGTACAACACGCATTACTCCCCCTGTTCTGAACATCACTGAAAATCTTTCAGTCTACGTATCCCAATCTCCGTATATGTCCTTCAAGTTGGCGCATCCCAACCTGATGGTTGAGCTTCATGGATACCAATGACTAATAGTCTCAATATCAAGGCAAGGCGCCAATAGTACTTAAGGTTAGGGACGTGTATGTCTTTAGTGCCTTATTGTCGAACATGAGCTAAACATATAGGAGATTCTCGGCAAGAACACATGTCCGGCCTAGTATGGCTTGTCTATTACATCAAGGCGCCAATAGTACTTGGGTAATGGACTTTACCGGACCAAAGACATATTTCTTGTCCTTCTTGGGACCAAAGGATCCGTATCCAAGTCAGGGATATTCACGACCATGTCTTTCTTGTGGACCAAACAGATAAGTGTCTAAAACAAGTGATCTCACGTCCATGTACTAGATAATGGGTGAGACTGATCCACATTAAATCCCTTGAGTACCCTTTTCTGTATATACTATTTGATGCACAAGGATTTCATTGTTAATGTACTCAAGCTGTAGTCTCAAACAAAACTTTGTTTTCCATGATCTTTCATCTCAAACTCTTTCTTGAGATATTCAATTGTTTGAGAAATTGTACCCAGAGGTTCCAAGGATATTCAGATCATATACTTTGATGATTATCAATATTGTTCTCGAGAACTTGATGTACTTTCAGCTCAATACCCTCTAGTACTTTCATTATCTAGTGGATCATATAAATATGCAGCCACTACATCAATTTGCTGCAAGTCTACTTTTTCTCTCTTATATAGCCAGACTTATGAAAAATCTAAAAGTAGTTGCATCCACCACTTGAGAGTATGTCTCCTCATAATCTATTACTGGTCTTTGTGAGAATCCTTGTGCAACATCAGCTTTATATCTCAGGATTTCTATTCCTCAAAAGACCCATTTATATCCACTAGTTTTAACATCATATGGCGTTTTAATCATATGGCCAAATACGTCTTTCTTCTTTAAACTATTTAACCTCATGTTTCCATTCAATCCAATTTGTTCTACGTGTGCGCACTCTTATACTAACGTGGGTTCATGATCCTCGCTTATATTCATAAATTCAAGTGCTACCTTGTATGCAAATAAATCATCTTATGTCGACATTCTTTATTGGTTCCATTATGTTCCAGACATGATATAATCGATTGAGATTCATTATTATCAGTGTGAGAGACAAGGTTTCACTTCTTAGATTTAGGTTAGGTCAAGAGAGATGAATGAGAATCGTGGGCTGAATCCCGTAAATAAACTTGAAGAATGAATATGATTTTATTGATGAGTTGAAAGATGATGAATACAAAGGAATGTATCTTGAGATGATTACTAAAGAATACGTAATGCTTTTAATCTAGTACAAAAGTTGATATATGGAAAAGAGATGGCTTGTCTTTTATCTTCTCCGTCTTTATATAGTCTAGGTTTCGTTGGCAACCCTTCAACTGTTCTCCGAGATATTCGGCTTCAATTACGGAACTCGCTTTAGGCTCCTCTTGACCGAGTCTCTTAAGGTGTTAGCTCACTTTCTGTCGTGACCTCTGCTATGATGTCTCCCAGGTCCAGTCGTCAGCTCGGCTTTCAGCTCCCTTTGTTATGATGGGCTTATCGCAACCCACATGCTAGCTCACGCTTATCGGTACCTCACCTGAGGGTCATATTCGGGTCCAACAGTTGCCCCCAGCTTCCGAATAAAATCCTTTGTCTCGGAAGCTAGAATCTAGCTATCGATCTTATCTTTTCGTTAAGATAATGATTAGTTCTTATCCTATTTAGATTCAGCTTACTCGATCTAACGGTCTTTATTACGTTTGGCAGAATCTACGGTTCAGATGGAGAGGGTTTGAAATGACTTTTCCGAATCTCGAGAGGTGATGGGATATAAAGCGGTGAACATTAACTGCTAGCCTCCCACTTTCTCCACGCCTCCGTTCGGTTTTCAAGGTAACTTCTCTCCTCTCTCTTTATTTTACTGCGATTTTTTTTATCTTCCTCGTTACTTTTCTCTGCAAATTCTCTCCCAAACCTTGCAATCGATTTTCTCCTTAACCTTCCCATACTATGGATCATCCGAAAGAAGGTTCCGGGGAATCCGGGATGCCTCCCTCTGCTTCTGGAGCTAAACTACTGAAAGTTAAGCAAGAAGTCGGAGCCAAGATGAGGAAGGGGAAAAAGACAGCCAGGGAGGCAATCGCGACCAGAGTTTCTAAACGGAAGAAGAAAGACGATTCTAGCGGGAGCAGTCCTCACTCGCCTTCGTTGCTGAAAAATCAAGACGTGGTTAACCTCATGGTTCAAGCTCTCGGCCAAAAGGAGCTTGGCCGTGCCTGTAATTCCGACGAAACCCCCGAGACCGCTCCGGAGGGTTGGTTCTGTTGCCATGAGAAGTACATCTCCAAGTCTCACTTGAGATTTCCTCTTCCGACCCTACTGCTTGATCTACTAGATCATTATCAGTTAGCCCTTTCCCAACTCTGTCCCTCGGTTATCCGGGTGATAAACGGCTTTATCACTAGGTCCAAAGAGGAGGGGGTTAGCGTCGGTCTTACCGAACTTATGAGCCTCTTTTCCCTGAAGGAAAGCGCCTCTAAGGAGGGTGGTACCGGGACCTACTACCTCCCTAGTCGTCCCAATCATGTTATCTTCAGATTCTCTAGTAGTGATGATGACTGGAGGAAGAAGTATTTTTACGTTAAAGTTGATCCTTCGACGGTTCCTGTGGGTCGGAACCTTAGGGTCACTTGGACTAATCCATCTGGTTAGGAATTCTAGGGATATGCTTTTTCCGTTTTATTCATTTATGGCCGAGTAACCTTTTTGCTCTGATTTACTTGCAGAAATCGAAGATCCTCCGAAGCTCTCTACCAAGCTCACCAGAGCTCTATACCGCAAGTTGCAGCAGAGTCCCTGTACCTGGGTAGCCTACACCACTTCTCGAATAAGTGCAGCCAGATTCCCAGATACCTACAACGCCTCTTTCCAAGATCCCATTCCTGCTGAGAACCTTGAGAGTAAGTTCTTGTTCGAACCTTTTTAATGATTTTATCGCTTTGAAGTTTTTAAACTTAAGGATTTCCATTGTTCCAGTTTCGGCAGGCGATTCAGTTGTATCGATCTCAACTGGTGCTAGTGCTTCGGGAACTGAAAAGTCTCAGCCAGGTGACATGACTCTGCGACCATCATTCCGTTCTAGGGGTAACCCCTCTAAAGCTGCCAGTGCTTCTCGTGGAAGCGACAGGAACCAAGGAGGATCGTTCCTTATCTCAATGAAGGAAGTTTTGGACGACGGAGGATCCAAACCTGTTGTCGAGACTACTCCAACTGAGGTTGTAGCTCAGGATGCTGCTCCTCTCCCTGAGGTCCAGGTGCCGGAGGCTGACTACCAGGCTCCGAAGGGTACCTCTGAGGTCGAGCCGTCGAGACACAAGAGGCCCAGGACCGATCAGGGCGGAGCTCCCACCCGTTCTTCTTCCTCGTCCTCTAGAGGAGGGACTGTTGGGTGGAGCTTTACCCATTCGAAGCCTGGGTCGATCCTGGACGACTCTTGGGGCCTAGCTGCGATAATGAGGCACCTGAAGAGCGTGGGATGTCCCCTTCCAGCGCTCAAGGACCTGACTAACCGAGATGAGTATCTCGATATTGCTCACTGTATGGGTCAGGTACGTGATCTCTATCTGTTCTTTGTTTACATTCTTTGGAGACGATGATATATATATTTTTTGGATTTATTGCAGTTGGCTGGGGCTGTTAACAGGGCCCAGCTCAGGTTTGAGAATGCTCTGTGTGCTGCCCCCAATGCTGGTGAACTTGCTGAGGTTACCGAGATGGTTAAGGCAGCCAAAGCCGATCTTGACCAAGCCCGGGTTCGAATTTCTGAACTCGAAGCCGAAGTGACGAGGCTAGGCTCGAAGGCCGATGCTCAGCAAGGAGAGATCGAGAGTCAAAAGCTCGATATCCAGGTGAAGAGCAGGAGGATCAATGATTTGGAGGCTGCTCGAAAGATAGCTGAGCATCAAGTACGTGAGCTCATTGCCTCATCCCAGGATAGCCAGAAGAACAAGGAAGCTGAAGTCAAGCTGGCTGTCAGGGAAGGGAAGAAAGAAGTCGCCGAAGCTTACGGCAAGATCCTGGTCTGTGTTAAGGAGAAGTTTGCTAGGAAGAAAGATGAGGTCAACGCCTTGGTGTACGCTCAGGAGCTCCAAGCTAATGCCGACCTCTTGAAGGATATGCTGAACAACAAGATCCAAAGCGTTGAAGAGGAGTACAACCAATTGGTGGCCTTATTACCAGAAGCGACAACTGCGTATGAGAAGGCTCAAGTCTCTGACTTCTCGGTCAGCAAGCTTCCTCTTCCCCAGATCTCGGAGAGTTCAGGTACTTTCGAGATTAACATGTTTAATCCATCCTTTTCTGGGGAGTATGGCTCTAATTTGGGTTTGATGGCTCCTGACTTAGCTCCAGTCGAGGCAGCAATAGGAGGTGATGGCAATGTGGTCGATGAGGGAGTTCCTGCCGGTGCTGGTGATCCGATTCAGGAAGAGAAGGAAGATTGAGAGCTACGGCTCTTTTAGCTTTATGTTTTGTGTTTTTAAGACTTCGGCCTAAGGGCTTTGTTTCGTTATGCATTATGACTTAGTGCCTGAGGAGGCCTTTAAACCTTAACACTTGCTGGATTTCAATAGCCTGGGGAGGCTTTTAAACCCTTTCTTATGTTTAAATCGTGGCTATTATTTCTGTTTTAAGTTTTTGAACTTAACCTCGTTTCATTTAATCATAGTGATTGCGAATCTCAGATGAGTTGTGTGCTGTCATCGTTGAGTCGGATTAGGACCTTTAGTCTTAATTTATGATAAGCATTTAGCTTAATGGATATTCGGTCGTGATAACCTTAAAGAGAAGTTCTTGATTTTAGCTCGGGGACCTGAGTCCGATTCGAAAGGTTCTGGGACCTGGTTGTTCAGGTTCGTAGGAACCTGGATTTAGATTCATAGGGACCTGAGTTAATTCGAAGGACTTCGAGGCCTTTGAAGTTTAACGGATGGAATTGAGGAATTTCGGGATTTTCCTGATTCTTTAGGATTTTAAGACCTTTCGATTTTGATAAGGGTTTCAAGACCTTTTGGTTTTGATTAGGATTTTAGGACCTGGTTGATTGTTAAGGATTTTAGGACCTTGCTGATTGTTAAGGATTTTAAGACCTTAGTTTATGTTAAGGATTTTAAGACCTTTGGGTGTATTAAGGATTTTAAGACCTTTGGGTGTATTAAGGATTTTAAGACCTTTGGGTGTATTAAGGATTTTAAGACCTTAGGTTCAGGTTTTCAGGGACCTGAATGTATTCGAGATTGTTGAGCTTAGGTCCCGATTTAGGGGGACCTAAATTTTCTTGGAGGGTTTTAAGACCTTTGATGTTTATGAAACTGAATCAATCGTTTTATTAATATCAGATATCAGAGAATACATGATTCAGATTATTTACACAGTAACTATTTTTAGGCTAAGTGTTCTTGGTAACACCTGCCCCTTTGGCTTAGGTGAGGAGGTTGGTGAGAAGAGGTTGGGGCTGCACTCATGACGGAGTTGCCTACGTACCCAGTCAAGGGATCAAGCCAAACGTAGTTCAGGGGTTTTAGGTACCTAATGATAGTATCTTTTGAGGTTCGTGGCATTCCACGATCGGATTTCAGGTACCCCGGTTCGTACCTTCTGGAGTTTGTAAACTCCGGGTCGTACTATGTGGATAATTCGGTAGGGTCCTTCCCAGTTGGTTCCTAACTTTCCAGCTCCCGGTTCCTTTGTTCCTTCGAACACTTTCCTAAGCACTAGGTCCCCTACGGCGAACTGTCGGGGCCTTACTTTGGAATTGTAGTGTCGTGCCATTGCTTGCTGATAATTTTGAATGCGAAGCAAGGCTTGGTCTCGTCTTTCCTCGATCAAGTCGAGGCTATCCATCAGGAGCTGGTTATTAGCTGCGGGATTTGAGGTGCAGAGCTCCCGTCTGAGGCTACCTGCGGTGGTTTCTGCTGGGACGACAGCTTCCATCCCATAAGCTAAGGAGAAGGGAGTTTCCTCTGTAGCTTTTCGTGGGGTGGTTCGGCAGGCCCATAGTACTTCGGGTAGTTTTTCCGACCAAAGCTCCTTTTGGGCTCCTAGGCGTTTCTTGAGGTTTGCTAAAACTGATTTGTTGGCAGCCTCCGCCTGTCCGTTCCCTTGAGGTCGCCGAGGTGATGAGAAGGTGAGGCGGATGTTCCATTTATCGCAGAAACTTTTGAAGTCGTGGGATATGAACTGTCCTCCATTGTCGGTTACGATTTCGTATGGGACGCCATGCCTGCATACGATGTTTTTCCAAACAAATCCTTCGACCTCGAATCTGTTTATTTGTTGGAAAGCTTCAGCTTCAATCCATTTCGTGAAGTAGTCGGTTAGGACCAGGAGGTTTAGTAACTTCTTTCCTTTCCCTGAAGGTACTAATGGACCTATAATGTCCATAGACCACCTCATGAATGGGTAGGGAGCTGATATGTTAGACAGCTTTTCCGCTGGTTGGTGTATGATCGGTGCATGCCTTTGGCATTTGTCGCACGATGAGGAGTAGACCTCACAATCTGCGATAATGGTAGGCCAGAAGTAGCCTTGTCTTTTTATTCGGATGGCTAAGGCTCTGCCTCCGGAATGGTTTCCACAGGAACCGTCGTGCATTTCCTTCATGAGTTTCATAGCTACTAGGCCGTGAACGCATTTTAGGTAAGGTCCGGAGACACTTCGTTTGTGGAGGGCTGACTCGATTATACAGTATCTTGCTGCTAAAGCTTTGAGTTTTCGAGCCTCCCACTTGTTGGGTGGAATTTTTCCCTCTAGGATGTAATCCATGATCGGTATTCTCCAGTCTTCTCTCCCTACAACTTTGTTGTGAAGAGAGGAGGGAGATTCCTGTTCGGGACCTGGTGCCGTGGTGCCCCCGGAGATATTCGTTGGAGTAGGTTCTGGGTTCTGAGGAATATCTCCAATTTCCTCGTTATCCCCTGTGGTTTGTGTAGCGTTCCTAGATGCGTTTTTAAGAGCGGTGCGGCTTCTTGTTTGGACTTTATAGACAAGTGGCTCCGAGGTCTGGATGGTGCCCCCGGAGGTACTCGTAGAGTTAGGCTCTAGGGAGTCTGAACTTCGGTGAGTACCTTCACTTTTGTCGTTGTTTTCCGGGTTCTGGGTTGCTTTCCTGGAGGTGTGCTTTCTAAAGCTGCGTGTTCTAGTTTTCGGGAACCAGAATGTCGTGAAAACTTGGGTAGCTACCGTCGGGAGGCTGTTATCCTCTATTTTTTCCTTTGGTTTGCTATCCATCTCAGCCTTGGTAGCTATGTCGATACTTGGCTTCTCGATTCCTTCCACGGGTATAATTCGTTTTACGAGAGGGTCGGATGTGGAAGCTAATGCGGCGAGCGCGTCTGCTGAGGAGTTCTCCCCTCGTGGGATCCTCGTTAGCTCGAACTTGTCAAACTGCTTTGTGAGGTTTAGGACGACCTCGAGGTATGCCCCCATTCTTTCGTCCCTTGTTTCGTATTCCCCGTGAAACTGGCTAGCTACCAGCTGCGAGTCGCTGTAGGCGTTTAGCTCCCGAATTCCGAGGCTCAGGGCGAGCTTTAATCCAGCGATTAGTGCTTCGTACTCGGCCTCGTTGTTGGAAGCGTTAAATCCAAGTCTATAGGATTGTTCGATGGTTTCTCCGGCTGAGGAGGTTAGTCTTAAACCGACACCGGAGCCTTGCCTTGACGAGGCTCCGTCCACGTATAGGCTCCATTTCGGAACCTCTGTTTCCTGGTCTAGATGTTCGGATGCTAGCTCAATAACGAAATCGGCGAGGACCTGAGCTTTTGCTGCTGCTCGGGGTCTGTACTCGATGTCGTACTCGCTGAGCTCTATAGCCCATTTGGCTAATCGTCCGGATTGGCTAGGGCTATGCAGAATCGTCCGTAATGGTTGTGAGGTCATTACGATGATCGAGTGCGATTGGAAATAAGGTCGCAGCTTCCTGGCAGCTGTCACGACTGCTAGGGCTAGTTTTTCCATGGTGGGATATCTCGTCTCGGCGTCTATTAAGCTTTTGCTAGTATAATAGACAGGTCTCTGTTCGTTTTGTTCCTCTCGTACTAGCACTCCGCTGACTGCAGCTGCCGACACGGCGAGGTACAGGTACAGTGGTTCTCCTACTACAGGTTTGGATAGTATCGGAGGTTCCGAGAGGTAAGCCTTCAGCTGTTTGAAGGCTTCTTCGCACTTTTCATCCCATAAGAACTTCTTATTATTTTTCAGAAGTTTATAGAATGGAAGGCATTTATCGGTGGACCTGGAGATGAATCGATTTAGTGCTGCGATCCGTCCGGTCAATCTTTGTACCTCTCTGGTCGTTTTAGGTGATGGCATTTCCAGGAATGTCGCTATTTGTTTCGGGTTGGCTTCGATGCCTCTTTCGGTTACGAGGTAACCTAGGAATTCGCCGGAAGGTACTCCGAAGGTACACTTAGCTGGGTTTAGCTTCATGTCGTATTTGTTGAGGATTTCGAAACATTCTCTTAGATGGGAGATGTGGTCCTCCCCCTTTGAGGATTTGACTAACATGTCGTCGATGTAGACTTCCATGGTTTTTCCGAGTTGTCCAGCGAACATTTTATTTACTAACCTTTGATAGGTAGCTCCCGCGTTTTTCAAACCAAACGGCATGACCTTGTAACAATAGGTTCCTCGTTCAGTTATGAATGCGGTTTTCTCTTGATCCTCAGGATCCATCATAATCTGGTTATATCCTGAAAAGGCATCCATAAAGGACAAGAGCTGGTGTCCAGCCGTTGCTTCGACCAAACGATCGATATGAGGTAACGGGAAGCTGTCCTTAGGACAGGCTTTGTTTAAATCGGTGAAGTCTACACAGATTCTCCATTTCCCATTCTTCTTTTTTACTACCACTGGGTTAGCTAGCCAATCGGGGTATTGTACCTCTCGGATGGACCCGGCCTTTGTTAGTCGATCGACCTCGTCGTTGACAGCTTGGGCTTTTTCTAGACCTAGCTTACGACGTTTCTGTTTGATCGGTTTAAAAGTAGGGTCTACATTGAGCTTATGAGTGGTGACATTTGCATCTATGCCTTTCATGTCGCTGGTGGTCCATGCAAAGGTTTTGATATTCTGTTTTAGGAATTCGACGAGCTCCTTTTTGGTTTCGAGAGGTAGCTCGGATCCGATGCTCACCTGTTTCTCAGGATTTGAGTCGTCGATGCTAACTTTTTCGGTGAGGTTCTTAGGGGGACCTCGGATATTTCGTTGCATTTCGCGACTCTCCTGGATCTGTAATTGCTATTGGGGGGATTCTTTTATGATCTCGAATCCTCCCAGGTAACAGATCCTTGAAATCTTTTGGCTACCGTGTATGGTAGCTATTCCGTTGGTTGTTGGAAATTTCACGCATTGGTGATAAGTTGAAGCTACTGCTTTCATCTTATGAATCCAAGGCCTTCCGAGGATTGCGTGGAAAGGGGATGGTTTGTCGACAACTATGAAGTTGGTCATTTTCATGACTCCGCCAGCTATAATTGGGAGCTTAATTGTTCCCAATGAGGTGGCTGTTTCACCTGAGAAACCTACGAGGTTGGATTTCTGGTCGACAATTTCGTAGTCGTCTATTTCCATTCCCTTTAGTGCGTTGTAGAAAATAAGATCGACGGAGCTTCCGGTGTCGATCATGAGCTTAGGTACCTCGTACCCTGCTATATTTAATGTTATGACAAGGGCATCGTCATGAGGTCTATCGAGGTCTAATGTCTCACTCTCCCAGAAAGAGATCTTAGTGTTAGACTCAGGCTTGGTCGGTTTGGACTGAGTGTTTGACACAGCTTTCCGTACGTGACTTTTAATAGAGTTAACGGAGTCTTGACACACATCGGACCCTCCAAGGATGTAATCGATCCTTGAGCCAGGGCTCGATTGGGGAGGTGGTTTACTCAAGAGGGCCTCGATTTGTAGGCTTTTTCCTTGTGGAAACTTTCCAAGGATCATATCGACTCTCTTTTTGGGAGCTGGGGGTGGTGAGTCTGTTTCTTTTTCAGGTGACCTCTCGCGTTTTGGAGAGCTATCTCTGGGACCTCTCTTCTGATAAGGTTGTGGCTTTTTGAGGTCCACATCTTTTATTTCTCCGGCTGCGAATTTAGCAGCCAGTTGTCGTTGGAGGTCCCAACATTCTTCGGTTGAATGTCCCTTTCGATCGTGGTAAGAGCAATGTTTGCTCTCGTCATAACCTTTGGACCAGGGGGCTTTAGCTGTCGCGGCGACAGGTTTTTCTTCCTTGTCTTCCTCGACTACGTAAGAATGTTCTCCCTGGGTCTGATTATTTCGGGAGCTACCTCTTTTGTGAGGTCCCTTTCCATCGGAGGCTTCGCCTTTCGGGTGACTCTGGGGTTTTCTGTGGAGCTTATCTAATGCTGCCATTTCCTCCTCCAAGGTAATGTATCTAGAGGCCTTATGGAGGGCGTCATCGATAGTTGGAGGGGGATTTAGCGTTAGCTCCGAGAAGAAACCTGATTTATACCAGAGACCTCTCCTAAGAGCCTCAATGGCTACCTGATCGTTGGGATTCGAGAGTTTAGTTCTTACTGCTCTGAACTTTTCGATGTAGACTCGCAGTGAGTCTCCCAGTCCTTGTCTGATCTTCCAGAGGTCAGCCTCAGACGCTTGTTTCAGGATGTGAGTTGAATATTGCTTCATAAAGGCGTTAGCCAATTGATCGAAACTGTCTATAGAGTTCGGCTCGAGGCTGGAGAACCATTCGAGAGCTGTTCCGATCAGGTTTTCGGCAAATGTTCTGCAATATCCTGCATCACACTCTTCCTTTGTGAAGTGAGCTTTAACGATAGCTAATCGGAAGGCTCTTAAATAGGCCTTTGGGTCTGCGTTCCCATCGTATTCAGGAATCTTAATTTTTCGAGTATCTCTTATGTAAGAGTTGGCAATTCTATCGGTGAACGGAGTTCCACGAGTCTCCTCAATTAAGCTCTCGATTTCGGGAGCTGAGCTCGTTACCTTGTGAACTTGAGCTCCCAATTTCTGGAGAGCTGCGTGGGTTCGCTCCATGTACCTGCGAATTGCGTCAGGTCCCTCGAAGGGAAGGACATTTGGGTCATTATCAGATACTCGGCGAGCAGGTTCCTGGTGAGACCGAGCTCGGTCGTCTTCCCAGCTAGCTGGCGAAATAGGTCGCTCATTGGTCCTTAGGCTCCGAGCGAGGTTAGTGCGGAGAGCTGCAGGATCAGCATCCGTCCTTTGGTATTCGTCTGTGCTTGGGGTTGAAACCCTAGCTTGAAACACTGAAGCTGATGTTCTGGCCCCGGACGGTATGTTGGTTCCTGCTCCAGACCCGGAAGGAGGTGGCGGTGGAGGCAAACGGGTGCTCCCACCGGTGTTTCGATCAGGCATGGAGCTAGTTGTAGCTACATTGCTCCCCATGGTGCTGGTGATAGGAGGGGTAAACGCAGGAGCTGTCCTAGCGCGAGGCGTTTGGAAAGCAGGTTCCTGCCCTTCTGCACCTGGGCTATCAGGGGAGAAGTTCAGGCGCTCTCTAGGGAAGGAAGGGTCAGCTAACCGTTCATGGAAAGTGACTCCTCTTCCCTGGTGGACGGACGGTTGGGTCGTTGCGGATTGAGATCTGGTTATCTCTTCGAACTGTTGCTGCCGTTCGGCTAACTGTTGCACCGTTCGCTCGGTCTCTTGAGCTTTGTCCACTAACTGGAGCATCATCCGACGGATCTCAGAAAGCTGATCTTCCGTTTGGTTCGGAGCGGATTGATGCGATGGGTTATTGAGGGCTGAGGACCCAGAGTTGGTCCCTCCGGAGGCTCTCGGGTTATTTGCCCCCGGAGCAGTGCGATTCGGTGAGCTATTGCTCTGGTTCGATTGATCGGGGTTAGATGGATTCGTTCCGTCTAATGGATTCATCCTTTAAGCTTTAGAGAAAGGGATTCGATTATTTGTCCCCACAGACGGCGCCAATTGTGAGAGACAAGGTTTCACTTCTTAGATTTAGGTTAGGTCAAGAGAGATGAATGAGAATCGTGGGCTGAATCCCGTAAATAAACTTGAAGAATGAATATGATTTTATTGATGAGTTGAAAGATGATGAATACAAAGGAATGTATCTTGAGATGATTACTAAAGAATACGTAATGCTTTTAATCTAGTACAAAAGTTGATATATGGAAAAGAGATGGCTTGTCTTTTATCTTCTCCGTCTTTATATAGTCTAGGTTTCGTTGGCAACCCTTCAACTGTTCTCCGAGATATTCGGCTTCAATTACGGAACTCGCTTTAGGCTCCTCTTGACCGAGTCTCTTAAGGTGTTAGCTCACTTTCTGTCGTGACCTCTGCTATGATGTCTCCCAGGTCCAGTCGTCAGCTCGGCTTTCAGCTCCCTTTGTTATGATGGGCTTATCGCAACCCACATGCTAGCTCACGCTTATCGGTACCTCACCTGAGGGTCATATTCGGGTCCAACAATCAGGACCTTTAATACTTTGCAGCTTGGCGTCCCAAGCTACATTGTTTGCACCTGTACCTTAGAGCCGGTCGGCCTTATCTCCATGTCTGGGATGGTTTCCTTAGTAACCTCGGATTTGGATTTTGATTATCATTCTTTTGCACGTTTCTTTTGTTTCCGAGGATTCTTATCTTTTGGAACCTATTGGTCTATCTTGTATAGACTCTGTAGCAACTTGATTGTGTCTCTCTTGGACATAAATTTTGTTGGTGTTTTACAAGCTGGTTTATATAAAACTTAGTCATTTTTCGGGTCAGCAAATGTGTCTGGCATTTGATTAGCTAGCTTTGTAAATGTATAATCTTTGGACGTCTATTTCACATTCTTTAGTCTGAGGATCTTGCCAAGACAATGATGGTCGATGCCATTTTGTTTCTCTTACCAACTTATTATTTTCTCCCCCTAATATTGGATAGTCGGATTCATTAAACTTGCAATCCGTGTTCCTGGCCACTAAATAGATCACCCATATTTGGCTCAAGGTACTTCATTATTTGTGGGAGATTCATATCCAACATATATCCCCATCCTCATCCTCGTCTAAGGATCCATCTTAGACGGCACATATATTTGTGGTGGCTTATCCAAATATCTCAAGATGGTATATGTCTGGCTCATGACCCGCAATAAATTTGAGATGAGAATATCTATGCTCACTTAAATGGTCCGATGCTTATTAGTTAAAGTGCATCTAAATTCGTGTGTCCCCAAGCCTTGTACTGAGAGTTTGGACCTATGGGTAATGGCCAATACAGATTTATAAAAGGATTCAGCCAAGCTATATATAGTATGGACATGTGCGGATTTGTCCTCACTGCCCCCGCATGGACATACTATAATCTTTAAGTGCTTTGGGACATCATGGCCTAATGAGTTTCCCTTGTGTTCATGCTACACACGTGAGATTCTATGGGATAACTCTTTGTGCCTTTTCCAATATCAATTTTGCATCACGTTTTGGACCAGGATGGCCAATCCGGTCATGCCATAAAGTGTATAATTTCGTGGGTAAACCATTCTGGTTAGCATGACTTTTGTCTCTATCATATTGATCTTGGCATAGTCTAGATCAATAGGGAATGCATGTATAGTCTTTAGGACTTAATATGGCCTTGGGCGATTTTCATAACTCTGAAGGAACTGTTGTTTCCTTTTGCCCATTGTATCATTGTGGAAACCATTCTTATATCTCTATATTTTATAATCTCAATGGGTTTCTCTGGGTGAATATAAAGCATGTAAATGCTTGCCCTTATACATATCTTGCCATAGACCTTAATGTGTATCATACCCGCAATTTATGAACTCATATTAGCGTTTTTTAAAAAAAATCATTCATTCCTTTTATTAAGTTTTAATAAAACAAGTTCGAAGAAATGAAAACATAGAAATGAAAAACACCAAAACAAAGAACACATAAATTTAGATTACAAATGTCGAAATCAATCTTCAGTCTCACTACAAGAAAAATGACTTTATTAGCGGACGAAAAACGCTATCTATCAATACGATAGCGGTTTATGAAGCGCTGTATCATCGCCCGTCATAATAGGTCAAGCACTTTAGATAACGGTTTTTTGCGATGCTATCTTATTGTCATATATTATAGCGTTTTTTTGTATGCAATTAAAGAGTCTTTAATAGCATGAATTTTTTGTTATTATTTACTTTTAAATTTATTTATTTTAGAATTATTTATTTTAGAATTATTTATTTTAGAATTATTTTTTATTTAATTATTTAAAAATAAAAACTTAATTAAAATTTAAAATTATTCATAGAATCAAATTTTCTTTATTACTTAAATTTATCTATAATGAAATTTGTTTACAAAAATACAAAAAAAAATCTAATTAAATAATAAACCAACAAACTAAATAAACCAAAAACTAAACTAGACTTTAACCTAATTACTAACTAAACACACCACCACTTCGTTGTCTTCTTCATCTACCGGCCGCACCACCACCTTCGTCTTCGTGTTTTTCCAGCCATGATTCTTCTTCTTCATCCTGGGATTTGAGATGCAAGTTGCAGAGAGGAGGCAAACGTCACATCCATCTAGACCTAATCTCGTCGCCTCCTCACCAACTCGCCGTCAGCTTCCTCTTCCTGAATCTGAAGCCGTCATCTTCCTCCTCTAGCCGCCATACCTGCCTTGCCTTGCTTCCTCCATCCCTAAAAAAATAATACAGTTCAAAACAGAGAGAGAGAGAGAGAGAGGAGAGAGAGAGAGAGAGAGAGAGAGAGAGAGAGAGAGAGAGAGAGAGAGAGATGAGTTCTAACCGTGGTTGTGTGGTGGTGGTGATGCTTGGACGGCGAACGAGCGGTCGTGTGGTGGTGGTTGTGATGCTGGGACGGCGAAAACAAACGGGTGGTTGTGGTGGTGGTGATTGAGGAAGATAGAGATCCAAAGAATTAAAAAAGATATGAGATCATATTTAGATCTGTAACAAAAAAAGAGAGAGAGAGAGATAACGTGAGACAAGAAGAAAGAGATTGAGATATAAGATATGAGATGTGTGATTTCTAGCCATAGGATCAAAAATATTCAATGGTTAAGATTGCTATCCTTGTGATTAAGATATTGACCAATGAGAAAGAAGAAAAAAGATAAATCAAACATATTTGTGGCCATTGGATTGAAATCAATCAAAGGCCAAAATTAATCCATTAAAAACTGTTTTCATTTAATATAATAATTAAGTTAAATATTTATATATAATTTCGACCAAAAAATATATATAATTAATGTAATTATAGTTTGGTTCAATGTTTCAAATAATAGACTGAAAATTTTAATATTATTTATAAGTTATGATTTACTTTAAATGTAAAATGAAATTAGTTTAAAGGTTTAAAATACAAGAGTATAGTAAATAAAATTAGTTTAAAGGTTTAAAATTTAAACATATTAATTTTTAAAAATGTATGCTCAAAGTTTGGTGTCTAACTTTGAGAACATTAGATTTGTGATTTATGATTTAGTTTAATAACTAAATGTGTATATTGAAGGTTTGAGGTTTATTATGATATATAAGATTTGAGTATATAAGGTTTAGAGTTCAAGGTTAAGACTTTAAGTTAAAATTCGAAAAGAAATTTGAATTAATTTGAAGAATTAAGTTTAAGTTTGATTTTTTTTTTTTGAATTTAGATTTTAGATTTAAAGTTATGAGTTTAGAATAAATGTTTGAGTATAGGGTTTGGGGTTAAAGGTTTAAGGTATTGGGATTTAAGATTAATTATTGAAAAAGAAATAATTTTTGAATTTATATTTAATATTTGAGGTTAAATTTAAGATTTGATATCAAAATAGTTAGATTTTGAAGTTATGTTTAAAGTTTAGGGTTTAAAACTTGTTTAGGGTTTAGAGATTTAAAAAGTCAAAGATAGCGTTTTTAATAATGCGCTATTAAAAATACGCTAGCATAGCGTTTTTAAATATACAGTTCTATCATAGCGGTTCTAAATATACAAACGCTATCTAAAACTAACAGGTATGTCAACCATAGCAGAAAGGCAAAAAATGTTATCCTTCACTGCTATCAAAGCCCATTTTTCTTGTAGTGTCTTTTAGACAATCTGAAGTTTCATAATCCATAAGATCGTCCTTCTCATGATTGAAGTCATTTTCATCATCTTGGTATGTCATATGGGCTTCAGGATTCTTCCCTTTCAGACTCTCTTGATAGAGGTCAACAAGATGCTTGGGAGTCGTACAAGTCTTAGCCCAATGATTGCTCATACCACACCTATGGCACGCAGATTCGTCTGGTTTGGTCGAGTGTTGGGGTTTAAATGAAGATCCATGGCCGCGACCATGACATCATCCAAATGAGCCATGGTCTCGACCATTTCCTCACCCGCGGCCAAAGGATCTTCGACCGCGTCCACGTCCGTTCGACTTGTCTCGACTACGGCCATACTGGCCGTTTCCTTGGACGTGGTTGGACTCTTTATTGTCCTCTCTCGTGTGTGCTTCAGGTAGTGGAGCTGATCCAAGAGGTCTCATCTGACTGTTTCTCATCAATAATTCATTGTTCTGCTCAGCGAGCAAGAGAAAAGAAATAAGATTAGCATAGGTCTTAAAACCTTTCTCACTGCACTGTTGTTGTAACAGCACATTGCTTGCATGGAAAGTAGAAAAAGTTTTCTCAAGCATATCTTGTTCCGTAATACTTTCACCACACAGTTTCATTTTAGAAGAGTTATACTCGTCCACAGACTTATAGTCTTGGATTCTGAGATTCGTCCAATTAAACCGAGCTTTTGGTAAGATCACCATTCTCTGGTGATCATATCCCGATTTCAATTCGTTCCAAAGATCTAGTGGATTCTCAATGGTTAGATACTGATCCTTGAGACTCTCAGCTAGATGATGACGAATGATCAAGATGGCTATGTAACGATCTTTCTCATTATTATTATTGTTCCCGGTGATACATTCACCGAGACCCTTGGATTTCATGATGATCTTAGCATCGAGCGCCCATTGAAGGTAATTATCTCCAGAGAGATTTAGGGCAGCGAAATCCAGGTTGTTGATTTTCGACATCTGAAATCATAGATTAATATCTTTAGGTCTTTAGGAATAGGGTTTAAACGAATAGGGTTTTAGGTTTAAACAATCAATCAATGCCTCACGGCCAAGATCTATGCCTCTCGGCCAATAAGCATGCCGCACGGCCATGAATGCAATCGGTTCAATCTTATGCATTTAGTTTGTCATGTAATTGCAATCCTAACATACATTTTTTCTATATGATGCAATCAATACAAACAAACCTCTCGGCCAAACAAAAGAACAAGCCACACGGCTACTTGATTTGATTCAATACCATTCCTAGAAAAGTTCTAAGTGCAATTTGCAATCGATCAATTGTGATCAAATAAGGGTATGAATGCAACAAGGCCACACGGCCACAAGGTATGATCAAGAACTATTAACCTAGAATGCAACAAGGCCACACGGCCACAATTCAGAGTCGATTTCAAAATAATCTAGACTAGGTTATTAGGGTTTCAGTTTAAACAATCTAAACAATCTCAATTCATTCAGATTCAAATTTAAACAATCTTATCAATAGTTCTAGGTGATCAAATCAATCAATTAATATTCAATTCAAACAATCAAAATCGATTTTCAAAATTAGGATTTTAGGGTTTCGATTTAATTAACAAGCAATTACAATTTCAGGATGATCAATTCAATCAACATTCAATCATTTTTAATTAATCAGTTTTCGAATTAGGGTTTAGGTATTTTCGAAAATTTGATCTTAGATCAAAAAGATTTGATTTGAGATTCAAAACCTTTAAGGCTTTGATTTTAATTGATCAATGGATCAATCTCGATTTTAGGGTTTGGGGATCAACTTATAGAGCTTCGATTTACTCATTAGGGATTGATCTATTATCCTATGGCTTTTATCTTTAGAGATTAGGTTTTATGGTTTCATTCTTTACAAGCAATCCAAATTCGATTTTCATGTTCTTAGAATTCGAATTTACCTTTAGTTTTAGTAGATTGTTGAAACCGGACCACCAAGAGAATGAACCTCGAGCTGGGCAGGAATGCGAGCTGAACACGGGCTGGCCTAGACCCGAACGGATTGAGGTTGGAGACGCGAGCAGCTGATCGTCGAACGGGAGCTGTTGCAGTCGGGATCGCGAGCGGCTCTGATGCAAACTGGGCGCTTGCAGTCTGGAACGCGAGCTGTCCTTGATGCAGGATGGACCTGAGTTTGTCTAGGATCAGGAACGTCTTGGGGCTGGAGCTGATCAGTTGGACACGAGCTGGAACGGAGTCGCGAACGGATTAGGGTTCGTCGGTATCGTCGGGTTCGAATTAGGGTTTTAAAGCAAATTGGCGCGCACTGTATCTGTGCGTGAGGGCGCGTCGGTGGTCAGATCGACAAGCGGTTTACCCTGACTGATTCGTCTTGGCAAGGGCATCGATTTGATATCTTGATCGTTTTCTGAGTCCTCACGGTTTGGGAGAACGGCCTCTTTGAAGTTCCGAGGCAGATTCCTTTTCGTTTTAGGGTTTTAGGGTTTTGTTGATTTGGTTTTAGGCTCAGGTGTTAGAGGCTATCATGTTGATAACGTGTTATGAACTTAAGGTTTAGGAATCTGTAAGTTGTGTTTATTATTACTCAATCATTGTGAAGATGAAGCAATAAAGATCTAGAGTAAAGACATAAAGAGGAGCCAGAACTTAGGAAACAAGATGAGAGAGATTGAGTTCATACTTGCAAGATGACCTAATCCATACAAAGAGTGTCTTGGAAGTCAAGCAAGGATTGTGTTGGATTTAAATGTCTTGCCATCAGTC
Source organism: Brassica napus (assembly GCF_020379485.1). Taxonomy (NCBI): domain Eukaryota; kingdom Viridiplantae; phylum Streptophyta; class Magnoliopsida; order Brassicales; family Brassicaceae; genus Brassica; species Brassica napus. The sequence continues at coordinate 35,971,640 of NC_063449.1, read as the reverse complement.
TCCTTGTGATCTGGAGGGTTTCAAACAAGTGGAGACCAGGCTGTGGAGGAGAATGAGCCGTTGGAGGCTGTGTGACAAACAAAGGTCACATGTGCTCTTAAGGAATGAAGAGAGGTGGGAGCTGTCCCTTTCTACATAGTTGAGAGTGACATTCTCAGATCTTGTCCAAATTATTTATAGTTTCCTATTGTCTCATTGTCAACTCTTTTATCTATTTATGTAATTCATGTAAGAACCAAAAAGGAAATATGGAATAAGTGATTCGTTCTTCATATTCTCTCATTTGCAATACTCTCTCTCTCTTTCTTATTTTTACTCAAACTCCTTAATCTCTTTGATCTTATCACATAAACCATCTCATAAAGCACTAATCCTCACATGGTATCAGAGCAATTAAGCTCTTGAAACCTATTACTTCCGTAAACCTTTACTCTGATTATTTCTTACAAAAATATTTTTTATTTTCTCTCACCATTCTTGAACTGTTCTTGAGTTGTTCTTGATGGATTCTGGAGAAAATTCAAAAATGTTTGTGATTCCAGCTACCCTTAAGGGGGCTAACTACCTGTTGTGGGCAAGACTTGCTAAGATAGCTCTTGGTGGCAGAGGCTACTAGGATATTGTTGAAGAAGGCAAGAACCCAAAGAAAACAACCTTAGGAGAGGATGGTAGAGAAGTGGTGGTGAGTGAAGCTGGCGACAAGAAGAAGAATCAAGAGGACCTCATGGTGCTGTCTATTCTTCAGTCCAGTCTTGATGCTCCACTCCAGGAAGCTTATGGCTACTGTGAAACCTCCAAAGACCTATGGGATACACTCAAGAAGGTCTATGGAAACCAGTCCAACATCAGTAGGGTGTTTGAGGTCAAGAGGGCTATCAATACTCTAAGTCAAGAGGACAATGACTTTGATAAACACTTTGGGAAGTTTAGATCCCTGTGGGCTGAGCTAGAGATGCTAAGGCCAGCAACCATTGATCCAGATGTGTTGAATGAAAGGAGAGAACAAGACAAAGTGTTTGCTCTTCTCTCTACTCTCAACCCTGGATACAATGACCTCATCAAGCATATCCTAAGAGACAAGGAACTCCCATCCTTTGAAGAAGTGTGTGCTTTGATTCAAAAAGAACAAGGATCAGTGGGGCTCTTTGGAGGCAAGCGAGACTTGGTACTTGCAAACCAAGCTGAAGGAGTTGCAAATAAAGGTACCTACAAGACTGAAGACAAGAAGGTGTGGACATGCGATCATTGCAAGAAGAGAGGCCATGGAAAGGACAAGTGCTGGATCCTCCATCCTCACCTTAAGCCACAGAAGTTCAGAGCCAACTACAATGATACAAGAGCCAACTTCTCTGGTGACATGGGAGAGCCATCTACTTCAGCAAGCATGCGCCAAGCTCCAGCAGGTGGTGAAGGCAAAGCAATGGCGTCTAGTGGCAACCTGACCTTGAGGAACAATCAAGATGAAGTCATCAGACGCTCTGACATTGAGGCTCTCATCAAACTCCTCAAAGACAACTCTGGTAACACACTTGGTACCTCTTTACATGCCTCCACTTGTGGTATCTTGCTGAATGCTTTAACTGAACCTAAAATTAAAAAACCATTGGTTATAGATTCAGGGGCAAGTCATCACATGATTAGTGATCTTAGCTTAATTAAAAATATTGTTCCTGCCCTAGGAAATGTTATGATAGCTAATGGAGAGAAAGTACCAATCAAAGGTGTAGGTGATCTTAGGCTATTTGATAAAGATTCTAAAGCTTTCTACATGCCTAGTTTTACCTCTAACTTGTTATCAGTTAAAAGAGCCACTAATGACTTGAATTGTAGTGTTACTTTCACTCCTAATGATGTCTACTTTCAGGATATTGAAACTAGTATGTTGCTTGGCAAAGGTGTGACCAAGGGAGACTTGTACTTACTTGAAGACACTAAGCTCTCAGCCGATTTATCTTATGCTCTAAATTCCATTTCTACTTTACCTAAAGATGTATTATGGCATGCTAGATTAGGACATCCCCATTCTCGTGCTTTGAACATCATGCTTCCTAGTATTTCTTTTAAAAGTGATTGTGAGGCTTGTATCCTAGGCAAACATTGCAAGAGTGTGTTCCCTAGATCAAGTACTATTTATGAAAATTGCTTTGACTTAATCCACTCTGATGTATGGACAGCTCCATGCATATCTAGAGAACATCATAAGTATTTTGTGACCTTTATAGATGAGAAATCAAAGTATACATGGATCACATTATTACAATCTAAAGATAGGGTCTTAGAAGCTTTCATAAATTTTCAAAACCATGTATCTAATCACTTTAATGCCAAGATTAATATTTTGAGATCAGATAATGGAGGAGAATACACAAGCAATGCTTTCAAACAACACTTAGCCAAACATGGGATGATCCACCAAACTAGCTGCCCATATACTCCACAACAAAATGGTGTAGCTGAGAGAAAGAATAGACATCTCATGGAGGTGGCAAGGAGTATGATGTTCCACACAAGTGTGCCCAAACGTTTTTGGGGAGATGCAGTCCTAACAGCATGCTATCTAATCAATAGGATCCCCACAAAAGTCCTTCAAGATCAATCTCCTTATGAGGTACTTAACAAAAACAAATCATCTATAGATCATATGCGTGTGTTTGGGTGTCTTTGTTTTGTTTTGATACCAGGAGAACAAAGAGATAAGTTGTCAGCTAAGAACATAAAGGCAATCTTTATTGGATACTCTCCCCACCAGAAGGGCTATAAGTGTTATGTACCAGAGACCAGGAGGGTCTTAATCTCAAGAGATGTGAAATTTGTGGAATCTAGAGGCTACTATGATGGAAAGAGTTGGGAAGAGGTAGAGAACCTGTCCCACTCAGACTCGGATAGAGCTAACAACCTAAGGAGAGTAATGGAAAGACTTGGAATCAGTATACACCAAGATCAAGGAGCCACTACACCTGAGGCCACTCAATCCACGCCATCTAGTGAGGTTGATACTGATGTGATTGAGATTCCTCACCTTGATCCTGAGGGGGACAATCAAGCTGAACACTATCAAGAGGATTCAGCAAGTCATGATCAAGCTGAGCATCATACACAAGAGGAGCAGGATCATCACGTGACTCAAGAGGAGCCAGTAGTGATTGCAAGCCAGCCGCAGCCTAATATTGATCAAGCTGCAACTGAGGAAAGTAGTTCACAGCCGGCTCCAAGAAGAAGTTCTAGGATCAGAAAGCCGGTTGATCTAAATTGGAAGAACAATAGGGTCTACTTCAATGCTCAAGCTGTGGCTCATCCCATACAAGGAGTGTGCTCTCTAGCTCAGTATCCCCAAGAACATGTGGTGTTTATTGGAGAGTTGGATCAGGAATACATTCCAAGGTCTTATGAGGAAGCTATGGAGCATGAGGAATGGAAAGAATCAGTGGGCAGTGAGACTAATGCCATGATCATCAATGATACATGGTATGAAGTTGAACTACCTAAAGGCAAGAGAGCTGTAACAAGCCGCTGGATCTTCACCATCAAGTACAATGCTGATGGGACAGTAGAGAGGCGCAAGACAAGGCTAGTAGCAAGAGGCTTCACTCAAACATATGGAGAGGATTATCTAGATACCTTTGCACCAGTTGCTAAACTTCACACCATAAGGATAATCTTATCCTTCACTGTCAACCTAGAGTGGGATCTATGGCAAATGGATGTGAAGAATGCTTTCCTACAAGGAGAACTAGAAGATGAGGTCTACATGAGGCCACCTCCTGGCCTAGAACACCTAGTGAAACCTGGAAATGTTCTTAGACTCAAGAAGGCTATCTATGGATTGAAACAATCACCTAGAGCATGGTACCACAAGCTCAGCACCACACTCAATGGAAGGGGCTTTGTGAAATCTGAGGCAGATCATACTCTCTTTACACTCACCAGCAAGCAAGGGATTGTTGTGATCTTAGTATATGTTGATGATATCATCATCACCGGGAGTGACAAAGAAGGTATACTCTTAACTAAAGCTTTCCTTAGATCATCTTTTGATATCAAAGACTTGGGAGAGTTAAAGTACTTTCTAGGGATTGAGATGTGCCGATCCAAGGATGGGCTATTCTTATCCCAAAGAAAGTACACACTTGATCTTCTGAATGAGGCAGGTGATCTAGGAGGAAGAGCAGCCAAGACTCCACTAGAAGATGGGTATAAGGTGCTGCGTGAGGGGGAGATTGAAGACAAGCCCTATACTGATGTGAAACACTATAGGAGAATGGTGGGAAAGTTGATATACCTGACCATCACCAGGCCTGATGTATGCTTTGCAGTCAACCAAGTAAGCCAGCACATGCAAGCTCCCAAGATACACCATTGGAACATGGTTGAAAGGATCCTAAGATATCTAAGAGAGGCGCCAGGGCAAGGAGTATGGATGGGATGCAACAAAAGCACAGAGGTAGTTGGATATTGTGATGCTGATTGGGCAGGAGACAGAGTCGATAGGAGATCCACCACAGGTTATTGTACATTCATTGGAGGCAACCTTGTCACTTGGAAGAGCAAGAAACAGAAGATAGTGTCATGCTCAAGTGCTGAAGCTGAATATAGGGCAATGAGGAAGCTCACTAGTGAGTTAATCTGGATCAGAAACCTACTTCAAGACTTGGGTATAGAGACATCAACTCCAATCACCATGCATTGTGATAATCAAGCTGCCATACACATTGCTTCCAACAGTGTGTTCCATGAGAGGACTAAACACATTGAGGTGGATTGTCATAAGGTTAGGCAAGCAGTGGAACAAAGGATCATCTTACCTTGCTACACAAGAAGTGAGGATCAACTGGCTGACATCTTCACCAAGGCTGCAAGCACCAAGGTTTGCGAGTTCATACATTCCAAGTTAGGACTTGTAGATCTTTCATCACACTGATCCTCTTAGCCATGAAGTGTTCTACTCTTTTTTCTTTGGCTTGGTTTTTATCCCATGAGGTTTTTCCAAGCTAAAGGTTTTAATGAGGGAATACTTCATGGTTTCCAAGCTTGACCAGTCCCTATGGTCAAGCTTGAGGGGGAGTGTGAAGATGAAGCAATAAAGATCTAGAGTAAAGACATAAAGAGGAGCCAGAACTTAGGAAACAAGATGAGAGAGATTGAGTTTATACTTGCAAGATGACCTAATCCATACAAAGAGTGTCTTGGAAGTCAAGCAAGAATTGTGTTGGATTTAAATGTCTTGCCATCAGTCTCCTTGTGATCTGGAGGGTTTCAAACAAGTGGAGACCAGGCTGTGGAGGAGAATGAGCCGTTGGAGGCTGTGTGACAAACAAAGGTCACATGTGCTCTTAAGGAATGAAGAGAGATGGGAGCTGTCCCTTTCTACATAGTTGAGAGTGACATTCTCAGATCTGGTCCAAATTGTTTATAGTTTCCTATTGTCTCATTGTCAACTCTATTATCTATTTATGTAATTCATGTAAGAACCAAAAAGGAAATATGGAATAAGAGATTCCTTCTTCATATTCTCTCATTTGCAATACTCTCTCTCTCTTTCTTATTTTTACTCAAACTCCTTAATCTCTTTGATCTTATCACATAAACCATCTCATAAATCACTAATCCTAACAATCATAAGGTACCCTTATATATGAGAATTACAAAGAGATAAAAGGGAAAACATAAATATGGAAAGTGAACAAATACAAGGAAAAGGAAATAGGGTTTCCTTTTCTCTAAAGCCTAAGCCGCCTCTCTCTCCTCTTCATGCGGCCGCCTCTATCTCTCTCTCTAGGGTTGGACCGTCTCTCTCTCTTGGTATTGGTCTTTCATGTAATCAATTCTCATTTGCAAATACTTCTAAATATCGAATGCCTATGTAAAAGAATAAAATACGTGTTTATATGAACATATAGATTTATAATTATGGCAAAATATAAGCATATAAACATTCAATCAAATAGACTATTGTATGCGTATGTGTGTGCCTTAGTGTTAGAAAGTATTTCTAAAAAAAAACTCAGAAACTAGAAATTTATATTCCTGATCAATCACAGATCGATACCTGGTAGTTGATGATATATATGATCATAAGAAGGATGCATGAATGAAATAATCGATATATATTTTTTTAAAAAAAAATCGATATATAGGGTAAAGAAGATTGTAGAATTAGGGTTTCAAGGAGAGATCGAGGCCAAGGTCGAACAGACAACGAAACAAAGATGAGAAACAGACAAGATTGCTCACATTGACAAGCCTAGCATCGAACCCAACCAATATTGATCATCATTTACATCTTTTACAAGTTATGATGATGTAAAGAAAGTGTATTTCTGCGAAGGAGGAACCTTAGGTACTTAGGGCATCGTTATTGGTGTCCCTTAAGCTGGATCTTTAAGTGTAGGGTCCCTTAGTTTTTAACTAAAAAAGCTAAGGAACGACCCTTAAATAAGGGATTTGAGAGAAGTCTCTTATCGTTTTTAGTTAAAAATTAAGGGACTCTACGCTTAAGAGCCTCAACCTAAGACACACCAATAATGATGCCCTCATAGAAGAAGATATACAAATATACAATGGAGGATTTGAGAGAAGTCTCTTATCGTTTTTAGAAGAAGATATACAAACCTAAATAGGTTCCCTCTCCTCCTTCTTTATCAATCCTAAGAATCTGTTTGACATCCGCTCTCATCCCTTCGTTCACTTTATCCCCAAAGATTATCGAAGATTTTGAAAGGTTGATCTGTTGTCCAGAAGCCTCTCCATAGAGTTTCAAACAGCGCAAGACCTCCATACTAAAAACGATAAGAGACTTCTCTCAAATACAATGGAGGATTTGAGAGAAGTCTCTTATCGTTTTTAGTATGGAGGTCTTGCGCTGTTTGAAACTCTATGGAGAGGCTTCTGGACAACAGATCAACCTTTCAAAATCTTCGATAATCTTTGGGGATAAAGTGAACGAAGGGATGAGAGCGGATGTCAAACAGATTCTTAGGATTGATAAAGAAGGAGGAGAGGGAACCTATTTAGGTTTACCTGAAGTTTTTAAAGGCTCAAAGAAACTTATTCTGAACTACATTCGTGAGAAGCTTCAGCATAGACTACACGGTTGGTTCGCTCGAACACTGTCTCAGGGTGGCAAAGAAGTTCTTTTGAAATCTATTGGGTTGGCGTTACCAGTCTATGCAATGTCAGTCTTTCAACTTCCTAAGGATCTTTGTGCTAAACTCACTTCTGCTATGCGAGACTTCTGGTGGAGTAATGGAGGCTCTAGAAGGAAAATGCCGTGGGTTGCTTGGGACACACTCTGTAAGAGCAAAGAAGATGGGGGCCTCGGCTTTCATGATATTGGCCGGTTTAACCAAGCTCTCCTCGGCAAACAAGCATGGAGAGTGTTTTCGCAGCCAGATTCGCTCATGGCAAGAGTTTTGAAGAGTCGTTACTTCAAGAATTCTTCGTTCCTGGACGCGAGTATTGGTTCACGGCCGTCATACATTTGGCGTAGTATACTCCATGGCAGAGAGGCTCTGAGATCAGGCTTGATCAGAGTTATTGGAGATGGTGATCAGACTAATGTGTGGACGTCAAACTGGTTGTTAGATAAGGAAGCCCGTCCTCCTATGTATAAAGAAGACAGTGTTGTGGACCTTACGCTCAAAGTTAGTGATCTTTGGTTCCCGAACTCAAAAGTGTGGAATGCACAAAAGCTGTTTGATACGTTTATTGAGGAAGATGCCCGGCAAATACTAAAGATCAAGATTCCTCAAAATGGCCATGACTTGGATGTATGGGGATTCACAAAAAACGGCTCCTACACCACTCAAAGCGCCTACAAAATGTTATATGTTCTTCACGAGACCAATTCACCAGTCCATCGCCCCCTCCCCCCCGTAGAAAAGCAATTGTGGAAAAGTATTTGGAAACTCAAAACATCTCCTAAGATCAGACACTTCTTGTGGAGAGCACTGTCAGGAGCTTTGGCTGTAGCTGAAAGACTCCAGTCAAGAGGACTATGCAGTAACACATCCTGCCCTTCGTGTGATCAAGCATCAGAGACGATCTGTCATGTCCTTTTCTCGTGTACCACTGCAGTAGAAGCTTGGAGATTGGCAGGAATTCAACCCCCACCAGCGGGTTTCTCTCAATCCTCTGTCTTCCTTAACCTCCATTACTTGGTAGCAGGATATAAACAGCAGAGGAGTGACCGAGATAACTTAAAAGCTTTCCCTTGGATCCTATGGAATCTTTGGAAAGGGAGAAATGCTTTACTGTTTGAGAAAACCAGATTTACACCAAACTCAACAGTTGTTAAAGCCTTGGAGGAAACTGAGATTTGGTACAAAGTCCAACAGCCGGATCATAACCCGATCATGAGAAGAAATCTATCACTGCCTCCCTAGGTATTTGGGAAAAACCCCCTCTCGGTATGGTCAAGTGCAATGTTGGAATGGCTTGGGTTGATACTGGTACAATGAGTGGTGCAAGTTGGATAGCAAGAGATTGTCAAGGCCGACCTCTACACCATAGTCGAATCAGATCTTAGGTCACTGCTATGGGCTGTTCAAGCAATGGGTGACTTACGCCACAAGAATATCCTCTTTGAAGCTTCATCTGTAGAAGCACGGCAAGCTCTTTTGAACCCTACCAGTTTCCCTGATCTCTCTCCATTGATTCTGAAGATATTAGAACTCCTAAACGGTTTCGAAAAATGGACAATCTCCCATGTGTCGAGACATATAAACAGAGCTGCTACAACCATAGCGGAGAGCGTAACTTTTGGTCCATACCTACAGTCATATGTTGCTTCAGGAGGTCCTCGCTGGCTCCACAAGATGCTACAAGAGGAAATGAGAAACACGTAACACCCATGTTTGCGTAAAAGGTTACTGACTTGCACCTCAAGTCATTTCATAACCTTATCCTGAGTTACATGTGTTGAATTCTTCCAAGTACCTACTGGTACTCCAGCTATTTTCGTTTTTTGTTTCCCTTTCTTTCATAGTCTTATTTGTTTTCCTCTAAATTCTATGTCATGGAACTCAGGGGTTCTCCCTCACTTTTGTCCTTTTGGACCCCATCACAATCAAAATACAATGGAGGAGGAGAATCCACACAATCAACGATGAGTTAAAATGAGGATAACGACAAATAAAACATCTGGATTAGAGAGCGCCGCACGTGTCAACCAATCACACAAACCCATTGGTTTGTTGACTCACGTGTGGCTGTGTTATGCGCCTTCCTTCCATTTAGAGCGTGCGGTATATTTACCCACTGTGGGTAATCTCATAGTCCCACACACATTTTATACGTATTTAAAAAAAAAAAAAAAAATATATATATATATATATATATGAGACATTTTTTAGAATAGCCCATTTAATTTTTCGCAAAAATAGTATTCAATGAAAAAATGATAAAAATAAATTTTATTAAAATGTAAAAAATACATGTTTACCATATGTAAAAAATAAATTTAGACTTAGGGTTTTAAGTATAGAATTTCAAAAAAAATTAAAGAAAAAATTAAAATTAAAATTAAAATTTTCAAAATAAAAAAAATTATTTTTGTTATTTTTTTTTAAAGCTGTTTTTTTAACAAAAAAATTTTAAAAAAAACTATTTGAAAGAATTGTCCTATATATACATATATCTTATTATTATCCAATACCCGCACCGTATCAACCAGCGTCTCTCATTAAAAACTTGTATTATATTATATACTAGGGGTTAGCCCGCCCTACGGGCGGAAAGTTATATTAAAAATTATTTATATAAATATATATATTATATTAATTTATTATACATTTTAAAATCAGTATTGATTGAAAATGATATTATAAACGAACAAATAATGGATAAACATTATCTAATTTTGATATCCATTAGCTATTTTTAATATTTGTTTTTTATTTTCTTAGTTCTATTGTTTGGTTATATGTGTGAATTTTAAATTTCAAGGGATAGATTTTTTGTTGAATGTAAGGAGACCGGATCTTTAGGTCGCTTTATTTGGCTAAATTTATAATACAGTATTTAAATGGTTCGAAAGAGAGCAGTGTTCAATTTTGATTTATGCTCGAAGAGCTATTTTTTAGAGTCGTTTTATTAAGTTATGTACATTCATGTTAGATTTATGTATTTTTGTATGGTCATTGTATTTTACCAAGTTCATCCAAACTATGCAAGTATTTTTTTTTAACTTCAGTTTTAATAAAAAAATCATGGTAGAGTTTTTTTCTATTATTATACCGTATAGATAAATATCAACGTTATACAAAAATTATTATGTTTGGTGAAGAAAATATAGCCATATGTCCGTGTTGTTTTAATTTTTAGTTACTCTTATTTTCTTTCTATAGATTGTAGTTACTGAGTTATTGCTTAGGAAACTTTTTTTCTTACATTTCATTCATTCAGTATATTTGTGTACTTAAAATATGAATCCATGTAAGTTGTTTAGATTTGATCTGTGGTTTTGTCAAATAAAGTGGTCATAATTGATATTTTATTGAAGGTATTTTCTTTCATATGTATCCGTAACTACACAGTTGTCCATGCTGAACAAAGTTACATGCTCGCAAATTCAAGCTACGGTGGTAGACATATAATATTGTTGTAAAAGATGGGACTGATATTTATTTCGTAGATATTGTAAGTTTGGTTGTTTCCTCACTTTTTAATTACAGTTAAAATGATTTCACAAAATATCTTTTCATTTCTAGGTATTTATTTAGATGAACAAAAATATTATATATATATATATATATATATATTTATTTTTTTTTTATTTATATATGTAGATAGATGTATTGTCACCAAACAATGTTCATCTAATTGGAGATGGTAGTCACCGATTACTTAAACCATGGGTAATTATGATATTTAGGACAATACATCCTTTTCTTCAAATGCTATCAAGCTTTCTCTTTTTGGAGTTTCTGCTATTCACATATGTAATTCATTGTGGTGATTTATTGTTTTATTCCTTTTCTTCCTGTCAGTGTGTTTTATCCATCACAGTTAAACATTTACTCTTCTAAATCAATGGCTTGGCCTGATAATAATACTTTTGAGTATATTGTCCTACTTGTTTGATCAAAAGAAAATATTGTCCTACTTGCTACCTTACATAAAAAGAAATCACGTAAATCAAGCATCACAGTACAAATTATATAAGTAAATCTCCTGCTAGTTGACAAAGAAAAAATCTCAAGCTCAAACAATTCAAATAATCAGCCCCATCATATATTTAATTTAACCATAGTATATTTGTTGCACAGTTTCCTCTAGCTTTACCAAATAGTGAAGAAGGAGACAATTTCCCGCATGAATATTAAACAACCAACAAACGTCTTGTGCTAATCATTTCTCATCTATGCAAGAATCACCATGAAGCAGATGGGTGAGTGAGTGATTTCCGTGTGGTTTCGGGTATATCGAAAGGGGTTCGAAGAAGTGTTTCTCCTTAGGGTCTTCTCCACACCAGGTTCATAAGAAATTGCATTTGTTTCTTCTTTGGCATGCTCTCTAAGATGCTCAGGCTATAGTTTGGAACCAAATATATAAAAAATGAAACACGACCGTAAACACAAAATAAAAGAGTCCATAACCGTATAATAATGTGCTACACCTGTAGAAAGGAGGCTGTAGTGAGGACTGAGTACACGTAGAACAGATTTTATTTATAGAAAAGAGATTAAAATCACCTCAGTTCGGAATGCACGATTGCTTTTTTGAGATATGTTAGGAGAGTTTGAAGTTGTCTTCATATACTTGGAACTATTGCAGAGCCTGGAATATTGACCAAAACATAAATTTCATATATTCTTTCATGGTGAATTATTGTAAATCATGAGAAGAATGGTAGGTAAGTTTTAACATTGTGATGTGAAGCTGTAGTATATATGGCTTAGTCCATCAATCGAACCTGTATGGCCGGTGATCAGATAAAATTTGAGCTATTTCTTGTCTATTGTTGTGTATGAATTTGTGGTGGGCGAGTTAGACATGAGTCAGAACTGAGACACAACATGAGCTCATATATTGTCGATGGAGAGTAGGAGCAAACTGAAGAGGCGTGGGTAGACGTTTTTCTCATTTTCAGAAGACATACTTTCTCTTAATAGAAGTAAAAGAATGACTTAAAGAATGACTTACATTGCAACCACCAACCCTTGCTCTTCTTGTACTTTTCTTCAGATTGGCTTACGTTTTAACTTCAAGCAGAAGAAGACCAATTCTGTTTTTCTGGGCGATCAAGTTTTAAGTCAAAAAAGAGGTGATAGATTAGAAACTCATTATACACAACAATAATCAACACTGATAGTTTATAAACTCAACAGTCTCATTAAAATCAAAGCTCGATGATTTGTTTCACATTCATACGAAACTCAAAAATCTAAACTCCAAAAACCCTCACAAAATATATATTAATTCATATCTTCATATTAATAAAAAGCTCATCAAACTAACCTTCTGAAGCATTTTCAAGTCACTATCCTGATTATGTGAAAAAATGCTTGTAACTTTTGGTTCAAGATACCTCTGATGATCTGTCTACTGAATTTGCCTCCTCGTGGTCACATCTAACAACTCAAATTATGGCAAATCAATTAGAGAAACATTTTAAAACATCCAGTTTTGGCATCTCAAAAGAAGACCCCCACACTTCCAATCCAGAAAGCTCATCATCTCTGTTACACATATGAATTTCATACACATTATACAGAAACCATGCCTTCAACTTAAAGGCTAGTAACCACATTCTATACATTATTAAGCTTTTACCATATCAATTTCATAGCAAGATAAGATAGTGAAAAAGGGAAGGGAAGCTCACGTGAGTGTACTAATTAAGCATATGAGCAGAAAATTCTTTACCCAGTTCCGGCAACTCCGTAACCACACATATACAATTAGCTCAAACGAAGGCATCATAAAAACTGATTAGAAATAGTGAGGAACGATGGATAACAGAGAGAGGGAGAGAAAGAGATGGAACCTGATTGATTAGGGATGGGTCGTCAAATGTTATATCTGAGACAGTAAGACTTGTTGTCAAGCAGCATTAAAGTAATCGATGATAAATGAGAAAAAAAAATCCACGATTGAACCACATTAGCTTAGGCGTATACATGATCAAAGAAGCATATGGTGTATGTTTACACTCACAGCTTGAAGGCCTTCTTCTTCTTCATCATCTTCTTCTTCTTCTTCTTTTCTTCTTCTTCTTCTTCTTATCTTTGATTCCTGGTGAGCCAAACCCAAACTTCATTGGATCATCATATGTCATTGACTTAAAGTTCCACATATCTTTTTAGCAGGTGGCGACACTGCAAATTATGTTCAGTATTATTCTTTGACAGTTTACTGCAAAGAAAATAAGCTATCAGTCACTCACAAAAATACTTATCTCTTGTTTTATGATCAACAAAACGCGCCACCTTTGCAATCATCCCTGTCTGCTACTTAATCGCCGCCAGCTAGCTTCACCACCAGTCCCACTCCCTCCGGCGTCCTCCCTACCCACTTTCCTTCCATCTCTGGCTAATCCTCCACCTCAGATTAGTCGCCATCGTAATTAAAAATCCTCTCAGATTATTCGGGATCTCAAAAACTGAATCGATTACTAAACTAAAGGGGGAGAGTAAATGATTAATTAGTGGATGATGTGGGTGAACCTTTGATTTGTAACCGGTGACTATCAAGTTTCGCAGTAGGCGAGAAAAATCTAGACGAAATGAAGGATTAAGATTTGGGCAAACCGAAAAAAAATTATCTTTGAAAGAGAGGATGACACGTGTCATCTTTTCCCCCTCTCTCCAAAGCGACGTGGACGCCTGAGAAGAAAGATATGTCAACTTTATTTATAAAGATATTGGTTGTTCAAAAAAAAAAATGATTGTTAAAAAGGGAATTAGGGTTACGTGTCCAACCATGTATTAGTTAACTTATAACTACAAACTAGATTTCCTATGTTGAAAATTGATAGTAGTCTAAAAGAAATTAGGAATCATCATACGAAATCAGAATAACCAAATATTTTTCTCGAGAGAAATATGGATTTTCAACATATATAGGAAATCTAGTTATAACTACGCACATGCATGGGTCGTGTCGAATCTTCATATCCATAACGACTACACGATATCAGCTTTAATTAAGCAAATCAAATATTTCACCAAATAATATTGATATCTAACCTTATTGATGTACCAGAAATACAAAACTACTGATATGTTTTATGAAAATTACAAATTGCATTAAAAATTTGAAAATTACAAATTTCGTGTATATGTGCTTAGAAATCTTATTTTTGTATTTCCTCTTCCAAAAGAAAGTCATATTATGTCCGGAACATCATAGCCCAATGGTAAGGACGGGCTCCTTCCTGCATCCAGGTTGCGAGTTCGAACCCTGCCAGAGAGAACTACCTCATGATGTCTCTGGACACCCCACACGGATATGGGTCCATGCTTTAGGGCCCATTTGCATACTCGGAGAGAGGGTCTATCCGTGGGCTGCACCTCCCCTTGGAATTCGTCTGGGCCATTCCATAGGCCCGGGGTACCCACAGGTTAAACCCAAAAAAAAAAAAAAAAAAAAAAAAATCATATTATTTCAAGCTTTTTTGTGTCTGTTGTTGGTTTAGCTTCATTTGGACTGTTACTGTTGGGCGTTAGTGATAGTACAACGATGGACTTCCTTTTTGTTTGGTATGTTGTATGTGTTTTGTTTTTCATGGGTATATACATTTTTTTTATTAGATCCAGTCGGAGGGAGGTAGGGGGTAAGGGGGCAGCTCTGCCCCTATGAAATACCGAAATAATTTTTTTTTTCATTGTTTATTTGAGAATTATATAATTATAATGGTGAATTTTTTTATACTGCCTTCTATAAATTGAAGATAAATTTTACATTGTCCCTGGTAAAACTTTCGTCTGGCTCCGCCGCTGATTAGATCAAAAGTGTTTGTCAACAGCACATATGAAATATCTATAAGCCTACCTAGAAGAAACGAGCACAAATCAACTCTAAGTAACGAAGAAATTCTGATTATTGGTTCGGTAATTACTAATTAATCTCATAAAAAATGTCCACCAAATCTTGTTGTTGAATACTAAGTTTCCCCACCTACCAATACCTCAAGCTTCCGTAAACATTCCACGTCATATCAAAACTCCTCCCATAGAGGTGATTGGTTGAGGCTGTAAATGTTGTGCACAACTTTTTTAGTTTTTACATCTATTTTTTAAAGCAATCATGCTTTTATTTTAAAAACCAAATCTAAAGTCAAAACATTATAAAAGAAAATATGTTAGCTTTAGAAAGTAATTTCTCTAGAGATCTTATACAATGTTCTGGAAAAATTTTACAGCAAAATAAATTAAAGCTAAAGATAAAAATCTAGAGCCTAAATTTTAGAAAAAAAAACAGAAAACCAGAGCCCTGCCAATCATCTATATTTTCACGGTACTTATTACTACTAGATTTAACTAAGATTCGCTCTTACAGAGAGTTTGTATCCATTGACTTAACTAGCATTTTCAAAATCTACCTATCACATTTACTACACTAGACGATAAAAGAAATTGAATTCAAAATAAATGTAAATATCGTACGCCTGCGGATGTGTAATCAGTTGAATTTTTGTTGAAGATGGGCAGCACTTTCCATAAAGTAATTCATAAATTAAGACTGACCAATTTAAAATAGAAAGTCGACAAAGGAACAACAATTTTAACCAAGCGCTCGTGGCTTGGTGGTAAAAGAGGTACAGCTGTACTGCCCGCCACCCGGGTTCGAGCTTTGGCCACAACGGATTTAACATCCCTTCCGTTGGGGCGCTGAACCCCCTACGGTGGATAGTTGAGAATATGACTGCTCAGATACCAGAGTTAAAAAAAAAAACAACAATTTTGAAAAATATGAAAAGACATCAAAGGAGAAAAATGACATAAAACATATAACTTTCTAAATCGGTAAGAACGGTAGCTTTATATTTTTTATTGTAGAATTTAATCTGTAGATTTATTTCATATAGCTTTCATTGATGTACTTTCTAAATCACTAATTTTTTGCTCTGAAAGTTAAGTTTTCTACAACCATTTTTTATTTTTTAGAAATTCTTTTGATGTAGGTTTTTTTTTAAAGAAAACTTGATTGATTGACTCTAAACTAGTGTTTTTTTTATTTAAAGCATCTACAGCCACAACCAATCACCCGAGAGAATTATCTCAAAGCAAAATTATTCATCAAATTTTTTTACTTTTCTAATATCTCAGAGAAAATTAATTTTATCATAGGCTCATCTATTTGACAATCTAATTCTATTGTAATAATTACGAACTGTTTGGTTTAGAAAAAACATATAGATGTTTAACTATAATAAAAAAAATTGTTTTTGCCGATTATAACTACGTAATACATGTTCTTTTAAATATATCACCAAATTTTTGTTATCGTTAAATATGTCGAATTTAGATTCAACAATTATCAACCGGCGGAATTATTAATCGAAGGAAAGAAAACAAAGCATAGGTGTTATGTTTTTCTTTGAGCAAAGGTGTTCTAGTTCTGTTTTTAATGGTCGTTTTCTAAGCCATTAGACTTTCTTCCGTCGGGTTTGTCGGTTATATATATCTTATGTGTTAGAAATTTTCTAGTATTTCGTTTTTTGTCCGGTTTTATACTTTTGGTTTGTATTCGATTATATATTATTCCAAAATTTATTTTGATTTTTTTAACCATGCTCACTCTTGTATTTGTTGACTATGGGTGATTAGACCGAATTAATTAGTTGACAAAAGAAATACCAAATTAATTAAAATGGAAGTAAATAGAAAACACACAAAAAATCTATTATGCAATAAAAAATTTGAAGAAACGATTGTCCTATGTGTTGAAATATCATCATATGAAAATATTATCAGTTTTTTATATAGTTTGATTTCCATTTATAGTTGGGTCTTATATTCTTCCGGATCTAGTTGGAACAGAGGCCGAGTGGAACATAATGATAGTAGTAGTAGTGTGGAAGTCATAAACTCAAATATGAGAAGCGAGAACCTCTATGCAAAGATGATGGATCAATACATGAAACAGTGGATTCACAACAAAAAAAACGAGACTATTAGAAACTCACCAAGTAAAAAAGTTTTACCGAACTGTAATTATACAGTGCATATGATCAAACAACACTTTTGATTTGTAACCGTGAAATCTTTAGCCTCTCACCATTTCACAAGACCAGTGTGATCTTAGTACACTTAGAATCTCATTAGCACTTGGTCTCTAGAACTATTTACAAGAAAACCTGAAACCCTTTGCTGAAAACTCTCGGTGATAAAATTAGACAGAAACTCAAAACTGATGATTTTTGAGATTGACCAATGACCATGAACTATAGTCTAGTGGTTTGTATGCTACATCATCATTAAAGTTCAGTTCACATAATGATTAATGTAAACTCCCTCTGTTTCTCGTAATCGAAAGTAAGATATTTTAGAGTTTTCACTTTATTAAGAATATAATAAATATTTATAAATCATGTGATAGTGGTCGGGTGGTAGCATGACGTTCCAGCGTCGCTAAGCAAGCTGAATTCAAATCTGACTACACTCAGATATCCCTAACACGTGGCTACCGGTGATTTAACATTCTTTCGCCGGGTAGCGGTTTACCCTTTTTTTTAATAAATATTTACAATTTAATTTACAATTTATTTTTCAATACACTTTCCAGTAGCTATCCACCAATAAAATTTAATCAATTCAAATATTCACAATTAATGTTTTTCAAAAATATATAAAAGTACCTTAAAAATATATAAAAAGAAATCTATTTTTGTGGAACAAAATAAACTCTAGAAAATTTTACTTTCGGAAACGGATGGATTATTTTTCAAAAGAAATTTTTTTTTTTGGGTGTTTCTCAGCCTATCCATCTTCACAGCCGAATCCGCCACTTTATATTTCCGGCATTCATCGGGTATGGCTTGTTTAAGAGCTAAACATATAACCTGGTGTTTTGATACCCACATTTAACATCTGGTTGAAAATACTCACAAGCCTTGTCTGGTTTGTTCTCATGGCACAGAATTGGTATCGAACTTGAGAACATGTGGATTCCTTAAAGAACAATTTTTCCGTTTATCTAAACCCAATTTTGATCGCCATATCCAACTCTCTTTTCTTTTTTTTTTCTGAATAACTAAGAAGTTTTAGGCCCGAAGACCCAATTCTATTTTTTGATGCACGACACGAACATCCTCACCTTGATCACATAAGTTCTAGCATTTGGCCCAGTCCCTTCTAATTTCATCTCTTCCAGGGCCTTGAATGCGTCTTCCATCCTCTATGACCAGCAAAAAGCTCCTACTAGTGCATTGTAAGCGGGAGATTCAAGGGGAACCCCTGAACTCTTTGAGGACTTGGAGCCGGCCAAGTCCATTGATCAAACTACAGAAAACGTGAGGGCTTGGCTTGCAATTACTCTGTTCCACTTCATTTAAGAACCTCATCATGTTTTTTCAAGCCTTGCAATGCACATTGATAATGCTAACCGAACTAACCAAAAACCGAATAACCCAAACTGAACTAACCGTTTGACCTGAACCCGCAGGCGCCCTTCTTTAAATCCACCCTCAGATACACCAAGAACAAACGTTCATCGAATAGTGAAACATTGGTTCTGTCAGGAATTACAAAATTTGGGAGAAGAGAAAAGAAAATATTTCCTTTTCTCTTCTCCTCGTATACATACAGCGCCACTATTGCCCAAAGAATGAACCTTACAGACAGAAACAAATGTAAATCTCGTGTCGTGTCCCGTGTATATAATGCTTTCCCACCCTTCTACTTCACTTGCACTGATTAGTTTGCGAATTCAAATCATCAAGAAAATTCATTATCGTCTCATCAAGCTTCTTAGCCTGAGGCCCAGCTTTAACCACATTAACATCGTCCCACTCCGAGCAAGGATCGTTCCACCAGCTACCACGGCTCGCGCACCAAGCTCCAGGAGTGACCCTGTACCGCCCCCGTTTCAAAATCTCTCTATCGACCATGTCAAGAACCGGATCGTCTTTCTTGAACTGCCTGGCGAAAGCTGCTCCGCTCTGAGACATCTGATCGAAGTCGGATACGGTAAGGAAGTGCGGCTCCATCTTCGGCGGACTGTCCCATATCATGTACCGTAAGTCTCCGTTGACCGTCGTGTTACTGAACTCGGGGGCGTTGCAGATCACCGTGTGGAAGTAGCATTCTTCAGAGAGGATGACGTTGTTGAAATACATGAGGAGGATTCTTGGTAAGTTCTCCCAACCGAATATGCAGTATTCAAGAAAAGACCTGCTTAGTACTGTCCACGGCGAGCCTGCGTGATATAACAAAGCAGAAACATTAGGGACATAGGGCCGGCCCTGAGATTATGGAGGTTGTAGACAGTTTAGTAGAATTTATTTTTCAAATTTGAGGATCTAGTGTCTATGTAATTTTCTTTAAAACATTTAGGGACCATAGGCGAATGTTCATTCGGTTTTGCCCAGGACCGGCCCGTAGCCACAGAGAGTATTATTTAGGTACTGAATGTTTTAACCTGTAAAGACTTTGAAAGCATCCGGTGTTGGTCTTTTCTCAGTAGCAGTGAAGAGCTGTGTTCTTCTAGCTAAGTAAAATGCCGGATCAACAACAATAGGCTTGATTCTCTGAGACCTATAGAGAGATCACATTATTCATAATCTCCACCAAAAATGTAAAAGTAACAGACTTATAAAAACATCTACTTACTCTTTCCAAGCAAGGTCACTAGTGTGGTCAATGAAGTTGAGGCTTCTATTCACCGAGGCAAACACATGAGACAGGTCTGAAAGAAAACAAGAAGACAAACAGAACAAGTGAGTGGATGCAATAAATATCAAAAACAATGTCTTTTGCAATGAAAGAGATCATTGTCTTTATCAATAACACTGATCACATTTCTACTTAAAGCTAAGAGTAACACATACCGTCTTGAGTAATGAGGGGATAATCCAAGGCACTAAGCTCAATGAACCAACTCCAAGAGCCATCAAGCTTCAACAAGATAGAGACAGCGTGCAGAGTATTTGCCGTTTTCGAAGCGCCATTCTCAGACAACCGATCAACCTTCCCCAACACATCAACGTTCCCGAAAGCACTCACAGCGGGAACAGACTTCACGTCCGAGAGAAGAGCCACCCTCTCGGCTTCAGTAGCGTCAGCGCCGCCGAGATGGAGAAGGTACCGGTTCCTAGGGTGGTAAACCGCGAGGAGTAGCCGAAAGATCCGGTCTTTGTCCCCACGACCGCCGGTTATGTAGTAAGCGAAAGACGGCGGGTAGTGGGGGCCGTGGCGGAGAGGGGAAGGGAAAGGGCTGGAGGTGAAGGCGGAGATGGAGTAGAGTAAGAGGAGGAGGAAGACGGAGATGAATACTACGGAGAAGAGTGTGAATAGCCATTTCTTCTCAGCTCCCATCGATCAAAATCAGAAGCTCAGAGAGCTCTCATGCGTAGATCTCGCGAGTCCCGGAGATTGAGATCTTGCCGGAGAGAGGAATAGTTTTCAAGGAGAGAGAGAGAGAGAGACGTGAACAAGTTGGAGAGTATGTATGAAGAAGACAAGGATTCTCTCAGGTACACATCTTCGATCTCCGGTCAGTCGGTTCTGAACCTTTTTTTTTATTTTTAAACGCGATTGTTAACAGTAATAGCACACGTTCTTCCATCAGCGTGTGTGATTCACGAATCTTCATCTAAGACACTTACGATGAAGATCTTCGCATGAGATATCTGCGTGGTTTTCACGCGTAGGGTGGAGAGAGTGGGAATTGAAAGTGGGTTGGGTGGTTAACCTGCTTCGAGGAGGTTTACTTTAACTAAGCAATTAATTGAAGAGTGGATTGCTTTAATTACACATTAGAGTCTGGATTTTTTTTATGTCTCAACTCTCTTGAATTAGTAGTTGGACGATATCATTTATAATATGCTAGCTAGTTCATTCTTAGTAAGTAAAGTTTACCATTTTTTGATCTTCAAAGCAAATTTATTCAGACACAACAGCTTAAGTTTTTTTTTTTGTGTGTGTGTGTTCTGGTTAGTTTTTTTTTTCATTCTATAATCTGAAATGCTAAATTATATGAGAATATAGTTGGAGCAAACTGCTAACCTGAGAGTTTTCTAGCTTCCCATTTTTGTTTGTTTCCACTTCAACCTGAAGATATTACAAAATTTGAGAGCTTAAACCAGTAGAAGTCACACTTATATATACCATCAAAAAATCAGCCAACTCGACAACCTCATAAACAAAATTAAGTTTTGCCCATTAATGGGAAGTGACTAATATTTGAGCAAAAGAGACTGGTCAAAAGATAATTAGGAAACTCACATGGGGATTTGGGAGGTCGACCAACATGAGATCATTGATGCTCCACAAGCACTGTAGACGCAGCATATTCAGGTATCGCAGTGGCTTGACATCCCGACGAAATCTCTTGAAACGGAATCTCATTTCCTCATACCCAATGTTCAAGTTTGTGCTTCTTTTGCAGTATTCGACTCCAACCGCCACTTTAGTTGGATTCATCACGAGTCTACGAGGTTATGCGGTCAGAGAGGCTTGATCAGCACTTCTGTTTTCGTAGCACGTTTTCGCTTTTGTCCCTTACGCACTACGTTATCATCTTCTTCAAGTTCACTGTTGATAATGTTCAAGGGATGCCATAAATCTAAGGAAAAAGGTAAATCTTTATTGTAAACAATTTTATGGATCTTAATTTGTTTCTTGGTGAACAAGGTGACCCGCTTGAAAACTCCTACTAACATTGTATAATCAATGTAATGTAAGCATTCGTATCAAAAGTGGCATGAACTGTGCACTTGCAAAATACATGGTATCTTACTTCATGGCTCAAATTATTTTAGATTATTGGAGAAGGATTTCACCACACTTTATATCCACTCTGGAGATCCAGTGTCATTAAAACCCAAAAAAATAATTAACCCACGAATGTCTAAGTCCATCCCGAAGTATTTTTAGATATACTTTGGTATAGTTCTTTAGATGTAATTTGGTATAATTCTTTAGATATAGTAGTTTAGAATGTATTCAATATTTGTGTTTTGTCGAGTTCAGTTTGAATTTTTTTTAGTTTGAGTCGGTTTCCATTTGATCCTTTGGATCCGTATTTTTTTCTAGCACTAATTTCCATGCCATCTAGCTTGTTTTTTTTTAACGTCTAAATTTATTCCAATAATGGAGAGGATATGAACCTCAAACACAAACCAAAAAACCTTAGTATGCTTATGATAGTAGAGAGCTTAAAATGACAACATTCTAAATAAGAATCAAATGTTGTCTATGATTGTTTCTCTTTGAATCTGATCATGCAACCAAGAAGGGCCTTCAAATGATAAGTAAGAATTGAACTGCCCATCTCGTAGCACACTTCGAGCAATGTCTCTTGCAATCGAGTTTGCTGCAACATTCTCCACTTCAAAAAACTATGCTTGCAAAGCTACCTTTCAACGCAGAAATTTGATCCACCAAAAGCTTTATACTGAGGCCATAGTTCAGGCCTGGCAATAGCTTTTACTATCTCATGGTAGTCTGAAGCAATTACCACATCTTGGACTCTCAAATCTTTTACGCTCTTCATCACCCATATTGTACCACGCAGCTCTGTCACTAAACGATTAGGCGACCGAGTAAAGGCATCTCTAGCATGAATATGATGAGTTACTTGCCCGCAGTGATCTCTCGTAATCCATGCCACCCAGTTTGTTGATTAATGAAATTATTTTATATCATTAAACAAACCAAATAATACTATTTTCTGTTGGAAAAGAAAAACAAAAAAGTATTAATCTCACAAATTTAAATGGACCGTATGGGCCTGGCACCTATTAACCTTATCGATTTTATGACAAAACTATTACTTCCCATGTCGTCATTCATGTCCTAAACAAAACGAAATTTTGTTTGCAGATGATTCATGATTGGTTATAAAAATAAATAAAAAAATTCAAATGTAGAAAGAAAGGAAAAAGAGATTCTGAGAGGATAAAAACATATTCTGAAGCATCAAAAGCATCTCCCTTCTTTTTAGGGTGTCACCCAACCCCACCAATATTCAAAATTCGCAATCCAAAACCTCACTCTCAGTCTCAGATGAAGCGTATAGTCAGAATTTCATTCACCGACGCAGAAGCCACCGATTCTTCTAGCAGCGAAGAAGAGGCGGAGCAGCTTTCTGAAGCATCCCAGGCTCGCCGCCGTGGGAAACGCCTCGTCAAAGAGATCGTAATCGACTCTTCCGATTCCGACAACAGATTAGATGTCTGCAAGACGCGGTTCAAGATCAGGATTCCGCCGGAGTTTCTCAAGGCGGCGACGGCGGAGAAGAAGAATAAGAAGAAGTTCCGTGGAGTGAGGCAGAGGCCGTGGGGGAAATGGGCGGCTGAGATCAGGTGCGGTCGAGCTCTCAAGGGGCGACGTGATCGTCTTTGGCTGGGAACTTTCGACACCGCCGAAGAAGCCGCTCTCGCTTATGATAACGCCGCGGTTCAGCTGATTGGTCCTCACGCGCCTACCAATTTCAGTTTCCCGGCGGAGAATCAAGAGGTCAAGATGGTGGCCGGAGCATCCGCTGTTGCTCGTGGCGCGTGAAGCGCGTTGGTTTCGTGTTAAATGAGTAAGAAGGGTGTAAATTAATCTTGTACTTGTTAAATCTCCTGATGATGTTCCTGATCTCATCATGTCCCTTGTCTGAAACTTTGTCGTCACTGTATATATTTGAAGCCCTTGAAAAAGATAGATACCTTAGTGGTTTAGAATTCGGGTTTAGACGTTACCAAACCAACCAACCAAGCCAAATCCAAAATGATTTTGGGTGAAGTGAGTATACCAAATGTTACTAATCAAACACTATAAAAAGAACTAGTGGAGAAACAATAAAATTAAAATATCGTTTCTAGTTCTCATCTGCTTCTAATGTATACACAAAGCTAATCAAATTAGATCCATCACTATACTTCTAGTCTAGTTCTTATAAATGTAGTTGTATATAGTTACTCTTATTTGTAAATGAACTTTGAGAAAACCGAACTTCTTGAAACGAGTAAATTGTCTACTCGAAACATATCGGCTTTGACTGAGTGTATTTGTTAGAGTAAAACTTTACTCTGAATTTAAATTTTACTCTCAATCCTAATTTTTCACCAATCAAATGAACATAAAAAGCAAAAAGGATAATACATTTCTCATTCCTCGGTCTAAAAAATAAAATTTTGCTTTCGATGATGTTGCGTGTGTTCCAGAAGTCCTAGAAATCTTATCATTCCTCGGTCTTAGTTTTAATTGTGTAATTGTTATTGCTTGTAACTTTGGCTTGGGTGGTAAATGTTTACCGCGCCGGCTTATCCTTCCGAAAAGATTTGGGAAATTTGCTAATTTGGAACAACTTATCTTAGTTATTGTCTCCTTAGAACAAAATCAATTTTTGGCAGTTTTTGACTATGACTACCTTTACACTTTGTAAAAATTCATATAAATTAATTGAGAAGCAAAAATAAATAAATAAAAATACAGAACATGATCTTAACATACATGAGTACTTATGAAAAATATATTGGTGAAAAAATTATGTTTGATAGAAGAATTTCAATAACTCCCTAAAACTGGTAGAAGATCTGATCTTACATCTACGGTGAAATAAATGGTAGAATCTGCTAAGAAAACTACAATCTACTGGAGTTAGAAAACGTAACTTACCAAATTTTCATCCATCTATCATGGTAGAAAAACAATCTACTATTCCTAGTACCTGTAATTTCTACATTCTGCTAATTTCGCTTTTAACTATTGTCGGTAGAATGTTTGCTCTACGTTGTCTTTTATATCTTTCCAGTGGTAGAATCTCGTTTCTACCAAATTTGTTTCAAAATTCCGAAAATTAAGGCCAAAAACGGTTAGTAGATATCTGAAGGATCTTGAAAGTATTTTCTTTACTTTTTTTAATTTTTTTTACCAAATATTGACTGCAAATCGTTTTTGGAAGTCTTCTTCCTCAACGATCTCTTCTATGTTTCTTCTCCTTTGTGTTTTGTCAATCTAGTTTACTAAGATGCATATATATTCTTCTTGTGGTTTGTGGAACTCATCAGTTAGAAAGGGAAGGAGTTTTCTTGCTGATAAAGCAAAAGGAGGTAGGTTACTGAATTTGGATGGAAGTTCAACCATTGAGAAGCTAAAGTTGATGGTTTCTGATGACTTTGGAATCGATCTAACCCTGGTCAATCTCGAGTTAAGCTACTTACCTTCTGAGTTGATTAATACTCTTGAGTCTCCTCCGGTTATCATCAGCAACGACCGGCAAGTTAAAAAAATTCTAACCAATGTGAGGACCAAACCTTCCACGCGCTTGTGTGTGTGTCTTCAGTCAAAGGATGAGAATCTCGATAGGGAGGCACGTGTAAACTTGAATAACCAAGCATCTAGTGCGGCCATAATGGAGGGACATACGAATGAAAATTCAGATGTGAATTCTGGTGAAACCAATTTCGACGAACAAGACATTGAGCGGGATGAAAGTGATGATGAAAAGATGTGTGACATAAAGGGAAGCAAGGGACATAATGTACGATTTGCTTTGTTGGATATTGTGAAGAAGGGTCAACATTTTAGCAGTAAAATGTTACTAAAGGCGACATTCAAAATCTGTGCAATGAAACATAATTTCGACTATAAAGTCGTCAGATCGGATACCAAAATTTGGTATATTCGGTGTGCAGGTGAAGATTGCAGCTGGCGAGTTCGTGCAGAAGGGTTAAAAGGTTCTTCATATTTCATTATCAGAAAATATGTTGCTGAACATTCATGTGCTCCATCAGCAAGGAACAAATTTGTAAGGACAGCTTCAGCAAAAACAATTGGTAATCTGATTATGCATAAGTACGATGGTGTGAAGGCGGGGCCAAAATGTAATGATATCATTGAGCTTATGCGTGGTGAGCATGGGATCGAGGTGTCCAAGACTTTAGCGTGGGATGCGCGTGAGTATGCTATCAACACAATGAGAGGCATTCCAGAAACAAGTTATGCGAAGATTCCCAAATACTGAAGATTCCCAAATACTTGTACATGATGAAGGAAGCTAATCCTGGGTCACATACATCTTACGAAACTGACAAGGATGGGAGATTCCGATTCCTTTTCATCTCATTTGGGCAGTGTGTCCGAGGTTTTTACAGAGCCATTCGAAAAGTTATTGTTCTCGATGGGACGTTTTTGAAGAGCAAATTCAAAGGTGTTTTACTAGTTGCTACTGCTTTGGATGGAAACTAAAATTTATATCTACTTGCATTTGGAGTTGTTGACTCAGAGAATGACCTCTCGTGGAACTGGTTTATGAGACAACTTAAAGTGGTTGTTGCTGATGAACAGAGTTTAGCTTTTGTCTTTGATAGGAATACCTCACTTGGTAAAGCTATTGCAAACGTGTACCCTCAATCTCATCATGGAATTTGCATTCACCGCTTGCTAAATAATGTTGTAACTTATTACCATGGGAAAGGTTTGGTTGGTTTGGTTGCAAAGGCTTCTAAAGCTTATTGAGTTGCTGATTTTCAGAAGATCTTTACAGATATTTGCTCGATTAGTCCTGCGATTGGGAAATATCTAATAGAGGCTGATGTGAGAAAGTGGGCTCGCATATCTTCCTCAACTTGCCAAATGAATTTGCTCCAATCAAATTTTACATTGATCAAGGAAATAATTTTGTCAACTCGTTCATCTTTCTTCTCATCATCCCTTTTGAATCTCACACTAGCAATGACATCATTGTTTCCGGTATCAGATATGAATGGAAACACAACCGCTTTCTGTAAATACAAAAACAAATAACATCAGTATTTATAAGTTATGAACAAGTAAATAAATTTGATGTTTATGTTCACCTTTCCAAGTGCAGTCTCTAGAGCAGTGATATCATGATAAGAAACCTTTCTATTTCCATACCAGTTCTGACATCTTACACTGGTTATGCCTTCCTTGTACTTTTGACCCAGCAAAGTCCCAATGTCTGGAATCGCCTCCATAAGCCAAATCTGTAGGGCATAGGAGAATCCATCTAATACATAACTGTTCTTCTTCAACTTGAACCTTGCTTTCTTTATGGAATCCAGAAGCATATCGTAAGCATGAAGACCCCACGGATACTTCCTCAGTTTATCAAAATCCATCACTAATCTTATATATGCATGAGGGATATTGATCTTCTCATCCTTAGCCATCAGAAAACAAATAACACAAAGGTGGACTAGTCTGACCCTGTCCACATGCGACCAGTCCTTGCACTCCGTAAGATGCTTCAGCCTAATTATCTTCATGTCTACTTCTCCATTTTGCTTCAGCAAAGTGCCCCAAAACCCCTTATCATTTCTCCAAGCTTCAAAATCAGTGTCTTTGTCTGCTTCACGTCTGAGACCTGTCACAGCGTAGAACTCTTGCATAGAAAACCGAAGAGGCTTCCTAGCAAAGCTAAACCATAACTCGCGACGCTTTGAAATGTCTAGCATTTTGCAGATGAAGCTGTGAATAACCTTCCCTGAGTATCTGATTTCATGCTCATTAATAGCCAAAATCAGACCAAATACAGGGTCTCTCAAAACTTCATTGTACTCATCCTCAAGTTGCTTCTTCACTAGCCCCAGAACTGTCAACCTACAAGTGTTGTTAATCTTATCAACATGATGCTCAGCCCCTGCTTCAGCTATGCATTTTGGAAGCTCAATTTCCATTCCTGTTAACCACAAAAGCACACGGTTACATGTCTATTCACAAAAGCACACGGTTACATTTCTCCACATCATGCGCAAAACATAATCACACAAAGGTGCAATAAGGTTAGATCATTGAAGAACTTAAATCAGTTTCTTACATCGAATATATGTTCTAATCAAACCCATTTTCTATTTCTAAAGCATGTACATAAACAAAATCAAAAAAAAAAAAATTGGGGATCTCAAAACCCTAACCTTCAATTACGAAAGAATGAATGGTGTTTGAGGAAGAACAAAAGGAGTAGAGCTATTGGTCACAAACGCGAATGATTATCTTGTTCCGGCGCCGTTTATCGTCGCGTTTTTCGTCGGCTGAGAGAACAAGGTCAATGCTTTTGAGAAACCGCAAGGATAGCGAGCTGAGAGGGAAGAAGAAACAGAGAAGAGTGAAAAGGAAACAGAGAAGGGTTCGCCGGCGCTTAAGATTTCATGCCGGAGAGCAAGAGGCCGGGGAGAAGATGACGACCAAGATCGCCGTAGGTTACGGTGTGAAGAAGAAAATGGTTTAGTTTCTTCTATTTTCTACCTTTGTTGTTTTTACCTTATGTAAAAATAATATTTTAAAAGAATATTAATTAGAATTGTTTTATCTTAAGTTTTCTAGTTAGATAATTATAGGGGGGTTTTCGTATTAACACTACCTAATAGTTCTAAGGGGACAACATTCTCAAAAACAATTGTAAGGGGACAATAGTTCTGTGTTTTGGTTCCAAATTTAGAAATTTCCCAAAAGATTTGATATCTTTGCCGAGTTTGTGTAATATCACGTTTAAATTAAATTCAATCCAATAAATGACAAAAAAGAATAATACATTTATCAACTAAAATGAAACGGTAACAAAAGTAATACATTTTTGTTATAAACCAAGGTCTGGTGGAAGCCCGTATTCGAAGGCCTATATTCTTATGTCTTTGTATTTCCTAACCCATATTGTATTAGGGTTTCATACTTATGTAATTCCCTATATAAAGGGTTCCTTATTATCTAATAAAGATACATAATTTCCCCTTATTTTCATAACACGTTATCAGCACGATAGCCTCTAGCCCTAAGCCCCCACGAAATATTCTTCAACTCAGCCGAAAATCATCAAACCCTAAACGCAAAGGAATCTGCCTCGGAACTTCAAAGAGGTCGTTCTCTCAAACCGTGAGGACCCAGAAAACGATCAATATATCAAATTAAAGCCCTTGCCGAGACGAATCAGTCAGTGTAAACCGCTTGTCGATCTGACCACCGACGCGCCCTCACGCACAGATACAGTGCACGCCGATTCCTACTAGGATTTTCTAGCCGAACTCAACTCCTGTGCAAGATAAGTTTATCATACCTTAGTTGATTCATGTTATCTTGTTGGCGTCCATGTTATCTAATGCTCCTCGTATTGTTTCATGAGCCGAGGAAATTAAATTCTAATATCAACAAGAAGTTCAAGACGAGAGGAGTTGCTGCCCGTGTTATCAAACTCGCTTTTCCATTCGGATCAAAAGGAGTTCATAGCTCGTTCGCGACAGACGATCAAGGCGTTCCCGATCAGACGTTCGCGACCTGATAGAAGCAACTCGATCCATTCCAGCTCGCGTCTCCGATCAGCCTCAATCCATTCGTGCTTCCGTTCGCGACAACATCAGCTCGCGACTCGATCAGCACGTTGGACAGCTCGCGTTCCGTTCCCGATCAGCCCGCGGTTCATCTCTTTGGTGGTCCAGTTCAACAATCATCTAAGGTTAAAGGTAATTCGAAACCTAAGAACCTATAATCGAATTTGGATTGTTTGATAAAGAATGAAACCCTAAAATCCTAATCTTTATGAATCAAAACCATAGGATAATATATCAAAACCCTAATGAGTAAATCGAAGCTCAAAAGTTCGATACCCCAAACCCTAAATCGAGATTGATCTATTGATCAATTAAAATCGAAATCCTTAATGGTTTTGAATCTCAAATCAAACTCCTTTGATCTAAGATCAAAATCCAAATCCTAAACCCTAAACCCTAATTTGAAAATCATTTTGATTGTTTGAATTTGAATCTGAATTGATTGTTTTGATCACATAGAACTGTTGCTAAGATGATTTAACATCGAATTTGATATTAAATTGATTGAAACCCTATTTTGATAGCCTTGATAGTTTTAATTAAAATCACTTGATCATATCATATCTTGGCCGTGCGGCTTGTTGCATCATTCATACATAAACTGATCACATTGATTGATTGCAATTACACTTAGAACTTTATGCTAGGGTGGTATTGAATTGAAATCAAATAGCTGTATGATTGATCTTTGACTTGGCCGAGTGATTGATGTTTGTGCATTGCCGTATTGATTGCATCATATGAACTGATAGAAACCATCTATGCTAGGATTGCAATTACACAATGAACTGAATGCATTAAAACGAACTGTTTGAATCCTTGATCGTGCGGCTTGTTTCCTGTTTTGGCCGTGAGGCTTGATTCTTGGCCGTAAGGCTTATTGCTTTGTTTGAACATTGAAATTAATCATAAAGATCTAAAATTATCAATCTATGACTTCAGATGTCGAAAATCAACAACTTGGATTTTCCTGCCATAAATCTCTCTGGAGATAATTACCTTCAATGGGCGCTTGATGCTAAGATCATCCCGAAATCCAAGGGACTCGGTGAGTGTATCACCAAGGACAATAATGCCAGTGAGAAAGATCGATACAGAGCCATCTTGATCATTCGCCGTCATCTAACTGAGAGTCTCAAAGATCAGTATCTGACCATTTAGAATCCTTTAGATCTTTGGAATGAACTGAAATCGAGATATGATCACAAGAGAACGGTGATCTTACCAAAGGCTCGGTTTGATTGGAGGAACCTCAGAATCTAGGACTTTAAGTCCGTGGACGAGTATAACTTGGCACTGTTTAAGATTGTTTCAAAATTGAAATTGTGTGGTGAAAGTATTACGGATCAGGATATACTTGAGAAAACCTTTTCTACTTTCCACACAAGCAATGTGTTGTTACAACAACAGTACCGTGAGAAAGGTTTCATGACCTATGCTAATCTTATTTCTTGTCTCGTGCTCGCTGAGCAGAACAATGAATTATTGATGAGAAACAGTGAAATGAGACCTCCTGGTTCAGCCCCACCACCTGAAGCACACGCCATAGAGGAAAATAAAGAATCCCATCACGTCCAAGGAAACGGCCATCATGGCCGTGGTCGAGGAAATAGGAACGAACGTGGCCGTGGTCGAAGCTCCTTTGGCCGCGGGCGAGGGAATCAACATGGTCGAGACCATGGGCGTGACCGTGGCTCATTTGGACGAGGTCATGGTCGCGGCCGTGGCTCTTCATTTAAACCTCAACACTCGACCACTTCAAGCAAATCAATGTGTGATAGATGTGGTATGGGCAATCATTGGGCTAAGACTTGTAAGACTCCCAAGCATCTAGTTGATCTCTATCAAGAGAGTTTGAAAGGGAAGAATCCTGAAGCCCATATGACTTATCAAGATGATGAAAATGATTTCAATCATGATAAAGACGATCTTATGGATTATGAAACTTCAGATTGTCTAAAAGACTGAAGAATTATTTTGACATTTGTAATCTTAATTTTGTGTTCTTTGCTTTGGTGTTTTTTCATTTCTATGTTGTCATTTCTTTGAACTTGTTTAAAACTTAAAATCTGATCATAAAATTACTCCTTGGCCGAAATCTATAAGAATCCTAGAACCATTCGGATTTGGTCTGGCCGAAACTTATGTTTGGCCTAATGAACAATCGCATGATCTTTAAAGCCTTGGCCAAATGTAGAAGCTTGGCCTAGCTTAAATCTTAATCAAATGCAAAATCTAAATTCTCTTGGCCAACCTTTAAAAGACCTTGACCGAAGGCAAAAGCTTGGCCAAATTGAAATTTCTATTGGCCAAATATGAAATCTAGTCAAACTAATAGAATCTCTTGGCCAAAGTATTTTGGTAAAATCATCTTGGCCGAATCCCCTTGGCCAAAATTCCTTGGCCAAAGTCTTTTGAATAATCTTTCTTGGCCGAATTTAAATCCCTATTAATCTAATCAGACTTAATTTATTTCTGGCTATTTGTTGCACACTTTGATTTATTTAATGCATGATGTTTTCAAAATTACTGTCTAAGGGAACAAAATTTGATATTAAATTACCTAAGTTTGAGATTTAATACGAGAAAAATGAACATTAAATGTTATTATCTCGAGGGGGAGAATCAGAGAATCCCAAAATCCCTAAATAAGTTAAGCATCCACGACAACAATAGCCCAAATAGAACTCAGCCAAAATCAAATCTGAAAACGAAATTGCACAACAGAAAGATTATATGGAGATTAATGATTGACAAACCGGTCATGCCATTCCGGTTAAGTATGCAACATTCTATTGAATTGTTTAAGATATGCTGCCCCTTTGAATAAGGGAATTGATAATATGAGTATTCACCATGATATTTAGAAAATAAGCAAGGAATTTCGTGAGCTTGATCACCCACGGATGGACTGATCATCCATCATATGTGACGACATATGGTTGCACATATCCTTGTCAAAATCTGCAATAAGTTTGCAAGAGTAATTGGTGATACCGGTGGATTTATGAATCCTTATAAGTTGCAGCAAAATTTGTTCGCATAATGCCAAAGAAAAAATAGAGACTCTCCCATGAATTTGATAAAAGGTCAAGAATTAATGTTCCCACATAGAGAACTTAAATAAGTTGCTCCACCACAAAGTTATAAGATGGGATCTGAAATTGAATTAAGTGTATACGTTGGATATAAATTTCCATAAGAATACATAAGGCCACAAGAGATATGATTAAGGCTAAGCCATGGATTAGATAAATCCGTATATCCAACATCAGGGAGAGAAATAATAAGCTGGTAAACGATTTCGAGAATGAATAATGATCCTCAAATATGAATATAGAATAAGAGTCCAAAGATTGAATCATTCTCAGAACTTAAACAAGTCAATTGCCAGACATGTTTGATGACCCAAACTGAAATATACCAGCGGGTTATGCTCTAATAAAATTGATATTGGACTTAGTTAAGATAAGACGGTTTCATACATGTATTACTCGAAAATGAGAAGAGCATAAAATTGAAATGGCAGATCTGAAATTAAGGTTGTCCAAAGGAAACCTTAGACATGACCATGAATAAAGATCAGGTACCTGAAAATAATATGATCTAAATGCATTATGTCATGTCTGGATTATAAATGGAACCGGTAAAATAATATCGACGTCGATGATGATATAATATTTGAATACAAAAGCGCTTGACAAAAGCAAGGATCATGAAACCAACGTCTATCATAGAGTGCACTCAGAGAAATTACTCAGATAAATTGATTAAGCAAATTGATAATGCTATAAGATGTGGTATATGAAATCTCTTAAGAGAAGAGATGTAGTCAAACCAGTTGGACATAAATAAGTCTTTGGTGAGAATACATAATAAGAGTGGCAAAATTGCATAAGGTTCTCACAAAGACCTGGAATTAATTATAAAGGAGACATACTCATATGTGGTGGATGCAACGACATTCTGATTCCTTATAAGTCTGGAAAATAAAATACATATCTATACGGTCCACTGGATAACGAAATTTATGTAAAAGTTCCAGAGGGTATCGAACTACCGAACATCAAGTTCTCGAGAACAATATTGAATATCCTAGGAACCTCTGGAGAAATTTCCCAAAGATAGAACACATCAAGAAAGAATTTGAATTCAACATGAAAGGTTTTGGGAAAACAAGATTATATATTGGATTATACATTGAGCACCTTGAAAAGAAAATCCTTATGCATCAAATGATATACATAGATAACGTGCTCAAGAAGTTTGATATGGACTAAGCTTACGAATTGACAAGTCTCATATTTATAAGGTCCCTCGGTTTAATAAAAAAAGATAATTTCGGCCCTAATGAAGAAAATGAGGAGATCCTTGGTCTCGAAATGCCATGTCTAAGTGCCATAAAGTTTTGACGGATTTGGCGAGCCATACAAGGCTAGATAAATAATTTGCCGTAATCTATTAGCTAGATATATCTCATGATCGACCCAAAGGCACTAGAATGGGATTATACATATTTTTGTTACCTACAAGAAACTAAAGACTTGGGTCCATTTGATACTAACCTACCCGAAGAAGAGTAAATTATTTTGGTGATACAAGTTGTTTGTCCGTCCAAGTTCACTCAAGCGAGGATTTGGTGGATTTAATTACTAAGACGTTACTAACATCCAGAGATGTACTCAATAGGGGGAGTAATACGTGTTGTACTCTTTTTCCTTCACCATGGTTTTATCCCATTGGGTTTTCCTGGTAAGATTTTAATGAGGCAACATCCAAAGCGTATTACAAACCACTTCGGAGATGGTCTTCCAAAGGGGAGTGTTATAAACCAAAGTCTGGTGGAAGCCCATATTCGAAGGCCTATATTCATAAGTCTTTGTATTTCCTAACTCATATTATATTAGTGTTTCGTACTTATGTAATTCCCTATATAAATAATTCTTTATTGTCTAATAAAAATACAGATTCCTCTTATTTTCATAACAATTTTCTCAACTTTTCATTTTTTTCTCTATATCTCACCTAATTATTCTATTTTTTTCAATCACACCATCTTCGCGTTAGAAAAGAGAAAACATTTTATCGTGTACGTTACATGTCACTTGTTGGGTTTCACTTTACGAGCTAATTTTTTTTTTATGACAACAATGGCTATACTAAACAACTAAGCATCCAAATCCGAAAGTCTATTTGTTGGAACTGAATCAACATAGACCACACATGAATACTGAGTCTGAGCATCACGTGTAAGCTTATCAGCCATAAATACAATCGTCTTTGGAATTTGTCGTATTGTAACGAGTTAATTCAATACCAAGTTCGAGAGTATTTTTGTACATGAAATTGAAAAAAAATGAAGAGAAAATACCCTTAAAATAACGAGATGACTTACACAATAAGTTGAGATTTAAAAACATTAAGTTGTGAGTTATATATAGAGAGACTAGAGAGTCATATATATACTAGATGATAATCCGTGTGCATGCGCGGAGTGAATTTTTTAAACTAATGTTTGTTTATTAAACGATTTTATTATTTTGCAACACTACAATCTTTATCAATTGTAAAATGACTAACACAAATGTTAGTCTCTTAAATGTATCATCTTGTTGTTAAAAAGTTAACGTATTACAACTCATTTTAATTATTTTAAGACTTTAAATACACAAAATAAATTAAGTTTAGCGGATGACACAAATTACCAAAACCAGATAGGCAACATCGATTGTAAAATGACAAAAAGAGATTAGATTTTCTGCTCTCGATTTTTTTTACTATTGACTCTCCATAAGTTATTTCATTTTCTAACTCTGTAAAATTGTGTTTCCGTTCTTGTTTTTGTTTCACTGATATGAGTTTTGTTTCTTTTTTTTTTAATCTCTTATGTGAATTACATAAGTATCAATTTAAAAAGATTGACATATGTTAAAATTAATTCCACTTCATATACATATCTAAGAATCAAAATTTTGGAAGAAAATCACCGCCAAACTCTATTCACATGTTAGTGTTCAAATCTAATATATCAAGTTGTTATAGAATATAATAGGAGACTCGAAATATAAATGTATGTCTAGTATATATATTCACCAGTTCGGTTTAAAAATCATCTAATTATAAAACAACAAAACAAATTACTTATTTTATTAACCTACGCTTTTGAGGTTTAGTTACTTAAGAGTATACCGATAAAAAATATATATAATACTTTACCATTCTAGTATATGTGAATTATGTATAAACTATGTAATGTTTGATTTATTAAATGATAAAACAGAAAAGTTATAATTAATAGTTCAAATCTCTCATTCTTACAATTATAATAGCTAGATATGGTATTAGAGGGAAACACATATTAGACGAATGATAAAGTCTCTTATTCTTCGAACAAACTCAAAAACATATGATTGAAATCTTGTTATGATATTTCATTAAAAGTTTTTTAGGAATAAAAATAAAGACTAAATTATTTAATCTGAATATATATATATATATATATATATATATATATATATATATGCTTCCAATATTAAAAATCACTTTGATTTGAAGAAGTGTATTTTTGGAATTGTCAGGATTATATAACATATTAGACTTTAGTGATGTTGACATATATATATATAAAATATTTTAATATAAATAGTTATTATTGACACTTTCTACTTGTATGATTTTATTAATATTTGTATATTTGTTGTAACAAAAATTTAAACCGTTAATCACAAAAATTTTAATGTGAGATCTTTCAATACAAATTTAAAAATTAAAATATTAAGATCTCAATAATTTTTCAATACAAATTTTGAAATTAACATATTTATATAGTATATAATTTAATTTAAACGATATTAATATATATATATATATATAATATGAATATTTATTAATGAGATTTCACATTCATACGATTTATTATTTGTATCTTGCTTGAACAAAAAAAATTTAAACCACTGATCACAAAATTTTCAATGTGAGACTTTTATTATTTTTAATAATTTATAGTCATTTAAAAAAAATTAAAATATAACATATAAGAAAAAATCGAAATATTTTCATTATATGTTTAATGTGATTGTTTAATTTCTTTCAATAATATAAAAATAAACAAAAAAAACAGAAAATACAAAAATCGTTATCAAATATGTATTATTCATAATCATTAATTATCATATATATGTTTATAATATTACGTAATTATGTAGCTTTTATTTAATAATAACAAAATATTAACTAGATATTAGGAATCAGCGTCTGGGTGGTGTAGTCGGTTATCACGCTAGTCTCACACACTAGAGGTCTCCTTTAACCGGGTCTCGTGGTCTGGTGGTAAAGGAACCTCGGCTGAGGTGCCCGCCATCACGACTTCGAGCCCCGGCCACAGCGGATTTAACATCCCTTCCGTTGGGGCGCTGGACCCCCTACGGGGGGATAGTTGGGAATGTGGCTGCCCAGATACCAGAGTTATCAAAAAAACTAGATATTAGGAAGCATATCCACATAATTTTGGACAATTGTATACACTTAAAAATTTGGAAAATATTTATACACTTGATAGAATATAGAAAAATAGTTATGCTCGATTGAACCAGATTTTTTTTTTTTTGTAAAACAAAATAATAAGTTGTGTAAAACAAAATAATAAGTTGCGCACCACATCGCCACCATAAACTCCCCTACATTAAATTTATGTATTGATAACAGGACTGATTGATAGCTTCCCTAAACTATACTACATGTTCATACCTCGTGATTAGATAAGAAATACAGAAAAGCTGTCATTAGTGATTATTTTATCATATTTTCTACTAACCTGCGAAGACTGCAGGCGGCCGAAGTCAACGCCTTGTTTTCAGGAGAAGTATACGGCAATGCACGCCGCTTAAGTTCCCAAAAAAAAAAACCCCTTAAAATGATGCACACTTAAGAGACCAAACAGCTCTCCACATCTCTAAAGAATACAAAATAAAAGCATAATTATTGGGGGTCTTTGCTCTTGGATCCTTAATACACATATATTTATATGTATATATTATATATGCGTATATAATTATGGGTTAAGGACTTTACGGAAACCAAATCGAAAGTTCTTTAATTAAGGAGTGATGAAACGCGTAGAAAGGTTAAACAAGAAGTGATGAAACACAACTTAACAAAAACAAAAGGTGATGAAACACATGTTAAGTTTAAAATAGTACTCCATGATTAAGAAAGTCAAAGTAACAAACAAATCTACCTATACATGATTGGTTCACACTTCACATGACAAACATGCACATTATTAAATTATATTTCTGACAATGCATTGAAGACGAAGATTCCCAAAAAAAATACATTACACTATAAAAGTAGAAAGATTTTATTAAAAGGTTCCAACAAATTAATCTCGAAATCTCCGGAGAAACAAGAAATGGATTCTGCGGAGAAGGGTTTGCTCGTCCACGGAGAAGAAGAAGAAGTCAACACGAAAGATGTGTTACTCCGGGAGATGGGTAGGCTCAGCTACATCGCAGGTCCAATGGTTGCCGTGAACTCGTCCATGTACTTTCTCCAAGTGATATCGATAATGATGGTTGGTCATCTCGGTGAGCTTTACCTATCAAGCACAGCCATAGCCGTTTCTTTCTGCAGCGTCACTGGCTTCAGCCTCGTCGTATGTTCTCTTTCTCCTATCCTCCATTCTTGAAGGTTCTTTGTCTTTCTTTAAATGATGATCTTTCTTTCACAGTTTGGTTTGGCTAGTGCGTTGGAGACTCTATGTGGTCAAGCCTATGGAGCTAAGCAGTTCGAGAAGCTCGGAGAACATACTTACACAGGGATGTTAGCTCTGTTCTTTGTTTGCATCCCTTTGTCTGTTCTGTGGAGCTTCATGGCTGAGATACTCTCTTTCATCGGACAAGATCCTGAGGTTTCTCAAGAAGCGGGGAAGTTTGCGACTTGGCTCATACCAGCTCTCTTTGGTTACGCGACAATGCAGCCTCTTGTTAAGTTTTTCCAAGCGCAGAGTTTGATTCTGCCGTTGATGATAAGCTCAGTCTCTGCTGTGTGTTGCCATGTTGTTCTCTGCTGGAGTTTGGTTTTCAAGTTCGGGCTTGGAAGCATCGGTGCAGCTATTGCCATCAGCGTTTCTTATTGGTTGAACGTGGTTGTGCTTGGATTGTACATGATGTTTTCTTCAACTTGTAGCGAGAGCCGTGGGAAGATCTCCATGAGTGTGTTTGAAGGAATGAGAGAGTTTTTTCAGTTTGGTATCCCATCTGCATCCATGATTTGGTATGATTATGAACATCCTATTTGCAACGAGTAGTGTGATTACATTTGAATGGACTTGAATCTGTTTGTTGTTTATGGTGGTTGAATCAGCCTGGAGTGGTGGTCATTTGAGTTTCTTGTCATGCTCTCTGGGATCTTACCGAACCCGAAGCTAGAAGCTTCTGTGCTCTCAGTGTGGTATGTTCCATATTTTCTTATTTTTTTGAAATAAAACAGTCATTTTGTTAGTCAAACTAGAGCTGGTATGGAAACTAGACCGGAATAGTATGTTCCTTGTCTTCTAAAAGACTCATGTTTTGGAATGAAATGTCATTTATGCAATCTTGCTTGCTTGCTTCCTTGTTGAACAGTCTATCAACAATCTTCACCTTGTACCAAATACCAGAGAGTCTAGGCGCCGCAGCAAGGTTCTTGCTCCTTATATACCCATCGATTTTTACAAAATGTAGATATCTATAAACCTAAGTCTCACTTCCTTTTGTTTTATTTGGTTGCTTGCAGTACAAGAGTTGCAAATGAGTTAGGAGCTGGAAGCCCGAAAAAAGCTCGAATGGCGGTGTACACAGTGATGGTCATGACAGGAGTAGAATCAGTACTAGTGGGTGCAACCGTCTTTGCTGCAAGAAACGTATTTGGCTACCTATTCAGCTCTGAAGCCGAAGTTGTGGATTATGTAAGATCAATAGCTCCTCTGGTTTCTTTATCAGTCATATTCGACGCCCTTCACGCAGTTCTTTCTGGTTAGACTCTGATCCTTAAAAGTCATTTAGTGAGTACTAAACATGTGCTGATAGGTGAGGCGATGAAACAGGTGTGGCAAGAGGATCAGGGAGGCAAGATATTGGAGCATATGTAAACCTTGCTGCGTACTATCTCTTTGGAATACCAACTGCTATTGTTTTAGGTTTTAAGTTTGACATGAGAGGAAAAGGACTCTGGATTGGTATTACAGTTGGGTCATTTGTGCAAGCCGTTCTGCTTGGTCTTATCGTCAGCCTCACCAACTGGAAACAACAGGTGAATGTCATGTCCTTCTTCATATGTTGTTTTCATTCTTTGAAGTAAGTGGAAGTGATTGTCTATGTTAACATCCAATGAATCATATGAACAGGCCAAAAAGGCGAGAGAGAGAGTGATGGGTGAGGAGTTTGAAGAGGAGAAAGATAATGAAGAAGAACGTGTAGAGCTGATCAGCTAATATCAAAAAGACTTTGAATCATTTAATGTTGTGTTGTTATTAGGTTTGAATGTGCACAACGAGTTTTGGCATCTTCTTTCTTGTGACAAATGATAAAATAAGAGGTTAATGATCGTTAATCAAATGACATTTGTGTAAAGTTGACTAAAACAAGAGAGTTGTTCTAAGTTCTAACCTGATGCATCTCCACAGACCGGATACAAATGGATTCTATCGGACCATGCATTCTTGTCTCTTGAATCAATCTCAGAAACGCATTTCCAGACAGCACTATTAGCCTTAAACCCACTTCCAAGCCCAATCTGCCATACTCTATCTCCTTTCTTCATTCTACCTTTAGCTTCCAAGTACTGCATCTCATACCACAAAGAAGACGAAGATGTGTTCCCATAACGGTACAACGTTGTCCTTGACGCTTCTCCATCTTCTTTCTCCAGCTTCAGATGCTTCTCCACGCCCTCTATTATCGCTCTTCCTCCAGCATGTATACAGAAATGCTCAAAAGCTTTCTTGAAGTTAGGTGTGTACACTTCCTTCTCCTTGTGATTTCTCCATTTTCTTTTGATGAATGAGATTATGTACTTGAGCTGCTCCGAGTAAGGTAACACCCTAGGGCCTAGCTCCACCACGTTGATCTTCAAGGCCTTTGATGCTACCTTCACAAGCTGCTTAGACAAAGCTACTCCCACTAGTCCTTCCTCATCAACCTCCTGCATCACACTCTCATATGATTCATCGTCTGATCCGAGATGAGTTCTGATAAGATGCTGGAGTTTATACTTGGCCTTGTCCTTGTCTCGCTCTCTGTTGGAGAGAAGAATCGCTGCTCCACCCATTCTGAAGATTGTGTTAGCGATGAGCATTGACTTGCACTTCCCTTTGTAACCATTTGGACTCACTGCTTCCATGCTCAACACTAACGCCAAAGAGCCACTATGGATCTTCATAAGGTCTTTGACCAGGTTTATCGATAGAAGTCCCGCGCTGCAGCCCATTCCACTCAAGCTGAAGCTCTTTACGTTGCTCCTCATGCCAAACTTGTTTATGATGATGGAGGTTATGGATGGAGAAGGACAAAACAGGCTGCAGTTAGAGACAAGGATGTCAATGCTCTTTGGATCTATCTTGTGCTTTGAGAAAAGGTCTTGGACAACAGTGAAGAGGATGTCATGAGTTTCTTCTCTAGCTGCTGAGAGAGAAGAGTGTGGTGGAATCTCATGGACTGTGACAGGGACGCACGCGTCATCTCCGATCCCTGACCGTTCTAGAA
This sequence comes from Brassica napus, assembly GCF_020379485.1. Lineage (NCBI taxonomy): Eukaryota > Viridiplantae > Streptophyta > Magnoliopsida > Brassicales > Brassicaceae > Brassica > Brassica napus. The sequence goes on along the minus strand of NC_063449.1, from coordinate 35,930,459 downwards.
TCTTCTGCTGGAGATCAAGGCATTCTCTGTCAAATATACCGGATAGGTTAAGATGCTCAATGAAATTGGCGATTGGAGATCGTAAGAAGTCTGGAGGTTGGTAACATGAGAAGTCAATGAGGTATATACATCTTGGTCTGAAGGAATGGTAAGCAAAGACTGCAACGAGGAGGCAGGCTGATATTACCAGGAGGTGGGGAAAGCTCATTAAGGTCTGGGAGATAAGGAGAACTTGATCGATGAAAGGAAAACTCGGTCCCATGTCGCCAGGTTGGTCTAAACTGGGGAAGAGAGATGGTGAAAACAGAAACTTGTTTTTGTGACAAATGTGGATTATAGGAACAGGGCACCTAAGTTTGTTGCATCACAGGGTAAGCATGTGAAGAGGGACTAAAACAAGGATGAAACTGAGTTCTCGTGACCAAACATTACGGGAAATGAACATTACGTGTCTGTTGAGAAGACTCTTGTCTCTGTTGCTAAGCTCAATCACTGTTTCTTTCTCTCTCACCAAAGGCACTGGGTGTTTCATATTAAATTATAGAAAACTGGGAAGATTGTTTCTACTTTCAACGTTTCTCCTTCTCAAAGCAGTGCATAAAACTTGACTCTTGAGAAGTGAGAATCTTGAGGAGAGGCGATGTCAGGGACTGCTCTGAGCAACAGTTGTTCACTGGAATGAAGATGGGAAGTTAGGCGGATTCAAGGTGTCGTCTCTGTTATTAGGAGACTTAACGGCACTTCCTCCTGATAACACTACTTGACACTTCTGTAAGTGTTGATGATTTCATTAGGGAAACTTGTATTCCAATTTTAGTTGAAGTTTTGTATCATAATAACATCAAAGTGTTGTTAGCACTATAAAACGTTTGCATTGTCATAAGATTACAAAGCTCACGAGTTTCAAATTGAATTATCAACCTCCACCCCCCTCCTATACTCGGCTAAAACTAGTAAAAGATGGATCTTACATTAACCACCAACATAACCTACCGAGCCTCTTCGACTGCTACGTTGGTGTAGGTACACTCGAAGCTCTCTTCCTCTGTTCCTTTCCCTCTACTCCTCGTCCATGATATCTTCCATGTCTTATACAAGCTAATCCTGCGTTTCACAACAATGGGGTTAAAGCGTCAAAGTCCGAGAATAAGGGTGTGTCATCATTTCATATGTATACCTCTCGGTTTGAACGCTTCTTTTAGCGAGCATGAGGGTAAGGAAGACAGGGACCATAGCAGCGCACACATGCTTTATAGAATGACCACTAATAATATGATGCGTCCAGCTATATATAGGCTTATCTGCAGCTTCTTCCACCTTGGCTAAGAGATAGAATCCTGAAACCCAATTGAAGCTAGAATAAGAACAGCTTTCAATCTGAAGAAGATATCAACTCAACAACAGTGAGTGAGTACACTAACCTGCAGCCCATAGCCAATAGGTGGAATGTGTATACATTGGAGGCAAGAGAATAGCCATAAGTGGAATGACAATGCAGGGAACAAACTGGACTAAAGCATATGGACGTAGATCATCGAAAAACCTGCAAATTACACCCTCACAAGTTACCATCTACAAGCGGTTCTTATCGAGACCCACTCAAAAGTTTAGGACTTGCCTCCAATAGAGAATGCTAACAAGGCCAACGAGAAGCAAAGGGACGATGGAGTAAGTGCCCTTGTGCTCATCAATCCTCTCGATCACAAATATAGCCATGATGGACGTGAAGGCAATAGTCATCTACTCCAAAAACAAAGCATACACCAGTGAGAGAGAGAGAGAGAGAGACAAAGAGAGACACAGAAGAGGAAAGAGCCATACAGGAAGGCGATCCCAGACGAGGCGAGCATCATCAGGGTGGAGATGGTAGTAAGAAGATCCGAAAGCAACAGCAGCCACACCGACGAAAAAGCAAGTCCATCCCAACTTCTCACCTCGCAAACTGTTTTCCATACACAGAAAGATTCAATTTTTGAAATCCGTTTTGTTCACTAGGAAGAAGAAGACGAAGTAGAGATTGACTGACCTGAATCTGAAGTAATCGTCTGGGTAAAAGCAGAGGACGAGGCCGATGAGGCCGATGATGAGGAAAGGGAAGTTGGAGATGACGTTGAGCGCATTCGGGATCCCTGAGATTGATGGATCGTAAGATAAAACCCTAGAAGAAGAAGATGATGATGAGAGAAAGAGGAGAAGTTACCAAAGAAGGTTCGTTGATCGGCGAAATCGTGATAGGCCTGAGATTGAGGGATGGTGGGAGTGACGATCATCAGAACCACGAAGATTACAATCGCTGCTCCCCATGAGTATATCGTCCTCTTCTTCATCGTCTTCTGATGAGAGATTCAGAGCGCTTGACTCTTCCTAATTTTGCTTCACTGACTTTTCTTTTCCGTTTTGAGGTAATTGCGATTGCTCAGAATTACACCAAAGGGTAATGTGGTAAATTACTTATGGATCCTAATTGTTCAATATGGTTTATCTAAATTTTCTGGTCTAGTTGTTAGGCACCTATAACCTTTCTTTGATGGTCGCACCAGCGTTTTCCTTTATTTGAAAGCTTAGCATGTGGATCTTATCCTAACACAGTTTCGAAATGGCCACAGTCAGTATATTTGTGTCTTGAATCTAATAACATTCTACTGCTGGTTTGGGGTTATCTTCTTGACTTCTATGTTCAAACTTGTTGATTGGCATGGATTTATCTTGTTTCAGGATCTCCCTAATTACGTTTCCCCAAGAGTGGTTGTGGTGTGAAATCCTGGTGTGGAAACGCCACAAAATCCGAAGGCTAGAACAATCGATCTTTGCAATAATCCCATGACAAAGGAACCGAAGCTTCAGGTAACTGATGGTTTGTACTAATCCAAATGCTCCATATAGACTAGAATGATTTAAGGATTTGTTAAATGTTGTGTTCTTCCACAGGGTGCTAGAAGAATAGTAACTGAGAATGGCCCGATCTTGCTCTCGAGGCACGAAAATTCACAACAAAAATCTTGGGTGAAGATATGGAACTCAACGAGCCTGTCGCTGCTGCGACAGAAAATCCTAAGTCCTAACCCTTCTCCTTCAAGAGACATCTCTGAAGATTCAGAACAAGATCTGGAATCTAAGGCAGAATTGTAAATGCAGGTTCCTCTAATTTCAAAAGAAGAGAAGAAAACTTTATTGCTAGGTAAGGTTTCTAGTTTTTGTTTTTTGAAGTACCAGTTTCAAAGACACATTTCAGCAAAACTGTCCTGGGAGAGTGAAGAATCAACTATAGTTTGCATTTTTGCAATGTTCTAAACTAGATAGGCTCAACATTTTGTGAAGTAGATCAACCTTGTGCAGAAGAATAATCTCAGTATAGTTATGATTAAGTTTCACTACTTTTGCAATTTGCAAATGATAATAAAATTCGACACTGTTATGATTAATAAGCATTTTTTGTCCGCAATATTCTGCTTGAAAACATACATACTATAACATTTAACAATGTTATACAGTCTAAATAACCTCAACTTGAAAATATTTTGGGAAACATCATCAATACACAGAAAATGTTTATGTAGACAGATATATATTAGGCATGGACAACCCATTTAATATAATTTCATACCAAAAACAAAACCCATTTAATATAATCTAATTTATTATGGGTTTATTGCTGAAATAGCCATTTTTCAGAGATAAATTAAGGTAACTAACACTGATTTTGACATAATTTAATGTCTGTTTTTTTGCTCACTTTTCAGCCGGTTATCTCCCTTTAAGTTACAAGTTACCAGTTACAATTGTTAAAATAGGTGACGTTGTGCTTTTCTGTCAAATATAATCACGTACATACATATACAAAGGTGAGACGCCAGCTATTTATCACGTATGATAGTTACATTATAAAGGAAAATAAGGGGATACTAAGTGTACACGTTTTACAACTTATGGAAACGTAACGGAGAAACCAATTTCTTAACAATGCAATTATATATGACGAAATAGAATAGGCGACGACGTAAAGGCTAAATAGCATGGAAATAAAATACATAAATGAATATGTGTTATAACCTATTAACTAATCACTAATCCTACAGAGGAATATGACCCTTAATCCAATATGAACCCATGTCACCGAAAGTGTGAAATTCCAGGCTGATGCATTCATAGTCTACCTAAAGCGCGTCGAATATAAACTCAACCGAAAATGTGAACTAGCAGGCTGATGAATTTTTATTCTATATGACCCGTGGAATAAGAAAATTTAAAATTGCCAACTACAAATGACAAAGCTAATTTTGTAGACATAAACGTATGTTGATATGGATATGGCTTTATGAAGCTGGTAATTTTGGCCCCAAATGTCAACACAAGTCGACTATAATTCAAACACTCTCAAGTAATCACTATACCCAAACATGGAAATATAAACCCTAAACCCAAATATAAACCATAAATTCAAATAGAATGGAACAAAATAAATAATATAATATGAAAGTTCAAGAGTGTTCTATTCCATACCAAAATAGTATATAACACCAACCCCATACAACCCCTCAATAATTAACCATATAGCAACTCCACCATAAACTCCTAAATACTTAAATTTAAACTATAATCACTAAATCCTAAACTATAATATAAACCCTAAACTCAAATATAAACATTCAACCTAAATAGAATGGAACTAAATAAATAGCATAATACATATTGATGAAATTATGAAATGTTTATGATATCATGGAAGAAGTTAATGCTAACCTCAACCTTACCCCTTTCACCAACAAAATACTATACCATAAACCTTAATCATTAAACTCTAAACCCAAATATAACTCATAAACCCAAATATTAAAAATATGTAAAATAATTAATTTCCTTAAATCATAGACCTAACCCCCAATCTCACCCACCCTCTAAATTCTAAACCTTAAACTTTATTTACTAAACCCTAAATTCAAATATAAACCTTAAACCCAAACAACAAATGTAGATGTGGTTAACAAAATTTGTGTGAAGTTTACACTTATGTGGATCGGGTTAACGAAGTGATAAAATTGAGTTTTAAATTCTTAGTTTTGATCAATACGCATAAACTAAGATTCATAGCAATAATACAACAATAAAACATAACTTATGCTTATGCACTGTACAATCATATTTCTATTATATGTTCTGCGTATATAATAGAATACAACAAATAATAAAGATTATATACTCCATTTCACATGAATGGTCTTTCCATTTTACGTACACACGATATATTTCACTTATATACACATTGCATCATTACATATAAATGAAAATATATTCATCAGCTGGCTCAAATCCCGAATAATCTACTTGACAGCCTAAATCTTCCATTTGTAACCTGAGAAACAAGAGAAAGATAAATGTGTTAGGATTCATATAACAAGGTAAATGTAAAATAAATTATATAGTATAACAATAATATGGAATGGAAACTCTGTAAGACGTAACGATATGCATAGCTCACGATCTTAAACCATACATGAGAATAAGAAACCTATCAACTAATCATGAAACCCTACACGGAAATATGACACTTAATTCAATGTCAATCCCAATCTTGCAATGACGAACTCAATATTCCGAAACTGACCCCTCTCCAATCATCACTAAACCCTACACGGAAATGTAAACCCTAATACCCGTATAAAAATAAGTAAATATAAATACAAGTATGAATTCAGAATCTAAAGAAGGTGATATAAAACGTTCGAATTGATTTCATTCAAAATCAAATGGAATATAAACGTCTATATTTTATTCTATTCCAAGTCAAATGGAATATACCTAACGGATATCATATCATTTCTAGACGGTGAAACCCGTATGTAACGCAAATGCTATTCTATATCGAAACAATATTACTACACCATTTACTATGCATATGAGATAAAAACACAAGTGGAATAGTTGATTTGGACACAGACAAATAGAATGTGAAGATAATCTAAGGAAAAACACGGAGAACTTACAGGAGTTTCAAAGATCTGAGAAGAATCGAATTCGTGAAGTTGAAGAAGAAGGTTGTGTTACTAACCGCCGGTGAAACACTAACGCGGAAGACGATTGACAAAGGAATACGAAGAAGATGTAAAAGCTTTCGATTGCATGCGGATGCGAGGCGTTGGAGGAAATCGGCGTCGGTGACCTTTCGACTTCGAGAAAGTTACCAAATGAAGTATAAAAGAGGAGATGTGAGGTAGGGGAAGACACAGTTTTACTTTTGTACACAATTAATAATTAATAATTTTAATTTTATTTTTGCAGGTTGCGCCGGTTATACGAATAGGTATTACAGTATTAATGTATATATTTAACGGCGTGTATCGGATTGTTAGGTTAAATGATTAGCGTGTGAATTACAGTTTTTTTCATGGTTATAGGGTCCAATTTCCCATTTATTATTTGGATCCGCGGACTATCCATTCTATCATAATTTTATTTGGGATTAGGTATATTTGGACATAATTTTTGAAAAAAAGGAAAAGAAAAGGGAAAATGGTCAAATGGGTTGACACCTCTAGTCAAGATCCACTGATTGATATTGTAATTAATCAAAAAGTAAATCGCCTCGAACCGGTTAACAACTCGATCCACTTTTACATCCTACTCGCACTAATCAGCGCGTGCAATCACACAGATATCTCATGCGAAGATCGTTTTAGACGAAGCATCCTGTAATCACACGCGCTAAAAGAATCGAGTGGTGGAAGAACGTGGGGGTGCTATCACTGTTCCAAACCGGAGATCAAAAAGATGTGTCGCTGAGAATCGTTGACTGGAGGATACGTCTCTTCTTCTACGTCTCTATTTCCGATACGTCTCCCTAACCCTAATCCTAATCCTAATCTCTCTCTTTCAAAAAAAAAAAAACGATGAAGCGACTAAGATCCAGCAGCGATCTCGATTCATACACCGATAATCACACCAACGTCGACGGAGATCCTCCATTCAACTCCTCCGACCGCCCTATCTCCGCCTCCTCCCACCGCTGGGGTCGCAGAGGGCCCTTATCCCCTTCTCGATACGACCGCGACCGCGGCGACGATCCCGCCGCTGGATTCTCGAGGTCCTTATCCCGAAGGCGATCTAATCTCGACTTCGACGGTGGTAGTAGAAATCGAAGGATTAAAGATCCGGATGTGCGATTCGGCAGAGAAGACAGGCTTCTCCATCGATCTGAGAGCGCTTCTTCGAGGAGGGCGTTTCCGAAGGGGTTTCGCTCCGAGAGAGAGAGGCCCAACAGGGAAGCTAGCGTGTCGTCTTCGTGGAGGAGGTTTGGTGGTCCTGGGAATGATTTTGGGAGAGATAGGAGAGGTCATTGGGATGGCGAGAGGGAGAGGGAGAGGGAGAGGGAGAGGAGTGTTAAGTCTCCTTCTTGGTCGAGAGACTCGAGTAACGAGCAGGTGAGAGTGAAGGTGGATTCGAGGAATTCGAGGTCTAGATCTAAGTCTTTAGCTTCTCCGACGTGGTCTAAAGACTCTGGGAGTGAGCAGTCTAAGAGTGTTGGGAAGAAAAGCGAGGAGGTGCATGGGGGTAAGAGTGGTAGCGAGATGGAGGAAGGAGAGCTGGAGCCTGAGCCTGAGCCACAGTCTCAACCAGAGACCGTATCTAGGGATACTCAAGACCCTTCCTGCGCTACTGGTGATCAAAACAGTGAAAGGATTGGTAGCAGCTTCCAGGAAATGAAGAAAAACGCTGACTTTGATGATGATAGGGAAATGAAAACGGCTGAGAGTACGATGGGTAAGGAAAGTGTTGAGAAAGGGGATAATGTGGCTGAGCATGCGACAGAGAGCATGCATACTTCTCAAAACAATGTGAATGATAGCTCTACAGCTTTGGCTAGTGAACATGAGGTTAGCGATGACAGAAACACTGCTGTTGTCAATGAGGTTACAGATGTGGTCGATGATAAAGAAGAGGGATACCAGGAGGAGCATGAAGTGAAGTTGGAAGAAAGTCTTTATCCTGCTGTTGTTCCTGAACAGTCTCAGGCAGAGGAGCTTAATCGAGTGAATTGTAGTGATGGTGACGCCAACGCAGCAGAAGTTGAATCCCCAAAACGTGTTGAGGAAAATGCTCTAGGGAATACACCGTTTGTATCAGATAGCAAAAATTTGGATGTCCCGTTCGATGATTTACATGAAAATGCTGTCTTTTCTGAAAGAAAGCCTGAGGATCTTACTGACAGGGATAGAGATGAAGATGACAACTTCGGTGGACCAAGTACCAGAGGATTCGAACTGTTTTCCAGGTCTCCCGTCAGAAAAACAAATAAAACTGAGCAGTCAGGTGTCAATAAGTCAAAGGATGAGAAGTTGTTGGAGCCACTGGATCTTTCACTTAGCCTACCAGATGTGCTGTTACCAGTTGGTGGTCAGGATACTAATCAGCCTATGGGTTCACCAGTCCGTTCTGGAAGTGTTCGTTCTATGACAGACACGTTTCGTACTGATTCCGAAGGCTTCACCATGTCTATGTCTTTTTCAGGTTCACGTTCGTTTAATCACAACCCAAGCTGTTCGTTGAATCACAACATTGGAGATAATGAGCAGTCAGTTCATAGCCGGCCTATATTTCAGGGTATAGATTGGCAGGCCCTGTCTCATAATGACCCAAGGTACAACGAGACTACAGTCTATCAGAAACTGATGGAGAATGGAAATGGTTCAGTTCCTCCTCAGTCAATGAAAGGTATTTTAATTCCGGGTCAAGCTGATGAAGAGCATCTTAGATTGACCGATGGGAGCTCAAAGGCTGTAGATAGGGTTGAGAAACAGTTCAGTTTCCAGAAAACTGTTGATGTTAGATCAGCTGGCTCTCTCGAAAATGGTTCTAAGCTCCATGCTGAGAAGAAAAAAGCCATGGACTTTTTTGGTGGCAGCATCTCCGGGATAAGTGGCATTAACGCTGGCGGGGATGAATCTTTTGAGATTGTAATGAGATACATTCTCTCCGATTCGATGCATGTGATGACCAAGAGGTTTCAAGAGATGACCACGCGATACATAGCTAGCTTGAAGGAATACATCCGGCAGATGATGATGAACAAGGATAAGAATGCACGGCTTGGTGTTTTGCAAGATGCTCTGCAGAACAGGACTGATATTACATTGGAACTGCTTACAAAATCGCATCGTGCTCAGTTGGAGATCTTGGTCTCTCTGAAAACTGGACGTTCTGATTTCCTTGAGCTGGACGACAGTATCTCCTCTGCCCACTTAGCTGAGATCTACATGAACATGAGATGTAAAAACCTTTCGTGCAGGGTTTTGGTGCCTGTGGATGAATGTGATTGCAAGGTTTGTTCAAGCAAGGATGGGTTTTGTAGTGCTTGCATGTGTCTTTTGTGCTCAAACTTTGATATGGCATCCAACACCTGTAGCTGGGTTGGGTGTGATGTGTGTCTTCACTGGTGTCACACAGAATGTGGGATACGAGAATCTTACATCCGGAATGGGATCAGCGCTTCTGGTGGCCGAGGAACGACCGAGATGCAGTTCCACTGTGTCGCCTGTAACCATCCCTCGGAGATGTTTGGCTTTGTAAAAGAAGTGTTTCTGAATTTTGCCAGGGAATGGAAATCTGAGCGGTTTTGCAAGGAACTGGAATATGTCAGTAAGATATTTTCATCAAGCAAAGACTTTAGAGGGAAACAGCTTAGACAAGCTGTTGATGCTATGTTAGCAAGTTTGACAAGTAAATTGATAGACCTTCCTGAAGCATGCAATAAGATATTGGGTTTCATTTCAGGTGTGCATAACTGTCTTTATCTGTTTTTTTTTTAATTACTTAAAAAATTGTCATTGCTGATCATCATCACTTTGCTTGGTAATGGCAGACTGTGATTCCTCCACACCTGGCGAAGCTTGTGCGCCGTTGAGATACGAGCAGCCAAAACCAAGGCACGAGAGGGGAAGCCCTAGTCAGGACACGGCATGGCTGAGATCGGTGTGCTCAGAGAAACCGCATCACCAGCCGAAAAGATCAGCAAGTATAGTTGATGGATTCCACATAGAGAGACAAGGCGAAATATTTGGAGTGGAGACGGGTTCGAAAAGGGAAATCCCAACGGAACCTCGTTTTGAAGAACTAGAGAGCATAGTGAGAATGAAGCAAGCAGAGGCAGCGATGTTCCAAGGGAGGGCGGATGATGCAAGAAGAGAAGCAGAGGGGCTGAAGCGAATAGCGATAGCGAAGAAGGAGAAGATAGAAGAAGAGTACAAGAGGAGAATGGGGAAGCTGAGTGTGGAGGAGGTAGAGGAGAGGAAGAGGAGGAAGCTGGAGGAGTTGGTGGCGATGGAGAGAGGGCAGAGAGAGTTTTACGAGATGAAGATGAGAATGGAGGAAGAGATGAGAGGGCTTCTCACCAAAATGGAAGTGACTAAGCGTACTTTGGCCCTGTAATATTTATAGTTATTTGTAGCAGTAGTAATGATATGTAATCTACACTCAAAAGTGGCACAGCTTAATGTATATTCTGATTTTAAGGGTCACTGTTTCTTATTGTAGAAAAAGATTAACACCAACAAGTACGTACTTGTATCAGTATTTTTTTTTACTTCTCCTTCAGGAGGAGATTGAAGATTTGATGCAAAAGGTGATGAGTGGCCTTTCGAGACAGCCAGCTGTTGTAAGTTGTTAAAACGCAATCCAGATCTCTGTGTATGTTCACCTCCATTGTGGTGAGAATCTCTTTGTAGGTTGAGAACTTGAGATGGAGCAAAAGGCAAAGGCTATCCATGAGGATATATAACAAAACATGTGAGCATCTCTGAAATCCAATAATATACTTCCTTTCGTAAGGCAGATAAAGAACTGGTTGCACAGCCGTTGTTTTTGGTGCTGCATCTCATATTTCTTGTGTGAATGCTTTAAAAGAACAGTGTATGGCAAGGCAGCTTATCATTCTGCAGAAACACATCAACTGTGCTATTGAAAAAGGATGAGAAACAGAGTATCCTTTAGATTCTATTATCTTAGCGCATTTATCATTTCATTGAACTATTCTTTTGCTGTAGAAATGTCCACCAAATTCCCACTGAATACTTCTTTTGGTGTCAAAATGTATTTTCATTTTCAGCCAGTTGTGTTTCTTTTGCAACACTTTCTTCTCGCTATTATCTAGTGATTTAGGAATAGGGGAAAGAATCATGTGATTTGTTTGCCATTGATAGTGGTCTTGACAGGTAACTAGCATGTGCTGTTATATAACTTGGTTACACGACTCGAAATCTCATGTCAGGTAACTACTAGCACTGGTTTTTCTCTCTATTGCAACCGTTCTAGTGACTGTCCGTTGCATGTATTAGATACAGGAGTTGCTCAAGAAATGCAGTCCTAGGAAGTACAAATATCAAATGTAGTTAAAAATGATTCTCTTGTTTGGTAGATGTATATGATAAGTACAAAGCCCTATAGATATTAGTTTTTAATCAAAACCTCTCTGTATCTCATGAATAACCTAAGTGCCAGTTCAGCCCTTTAACAGGTAAAGACTGCTCACATTTCTTGACCTTGGTTCTTTTAAGATAATCCTATGCTCATTATTTTTCTTGATCTTTATCTGAAGAAGGCGAATACACGCGTCATGGTCTTGTCTCTTGCATATGCAATTCTAGCTTCTTCTTATGAATTTTCAAACATGATGCAACCTTATTTACTCGTTTACATGCAAGCAGCCGAAATGAAAAAGAGGCCGTTACAAAAATTGAAACAGAGAATCCGGAAGATAACTCCTATGTGTCACATGCTCCATGTGTTTCCTTAGAACCTTTATATAACAACCTTTCCATAAACACATTTCTAAATTCAAAAGAACAGAAGCGAGAAAAAAAAATGATGAGAGGATATGCGTTTATTATAGTTGCAGTGGTGGCGTCTGTTATAATACAGCAGCCTGAGTTGGTGAACGGACAAGCTAGAGTTCCTGCCATGTTTGTGCTCGGAGACTCGCTGGTCGATGTTGGGAACAACAACTTTCTAGTAGCATCCATAGCTAGAGCCAATTACTTCCCTTATGGTATAGACTTGAACTTACGTCCTACTGGCAGGTTTAGTAACGGCATGAACTTCATTGACTTGCTTGGTAAGGCTTTATACACTTTTAACAAAAGTCTCTGTCAAACAATCAGTTTTGTCTTACTGAAAAAAACTGTTCTGTAAAACAGCTCAGTTGTTAGGAATCTCATCGCCTCCTCCCTTTGCGGATCCAACCACATCAGGCAACAGAATCCTTGGAGGAGTTAACTTTGCATCTGCAGCTGCTGGCATCCTTGATGAATCAGGCCAAAACTATGTAACTTCTGAGCTTTCTCTGTGTCATACACTTTTAAATTGGTGTATAGTGTTTATTGACAAGAGGGTGGTGATGGCTTTAATGTGCAGGGAGATAGATTCACCATGAACCGGCAAGTGTTGAACCTAGGGACGACCCTAAGCCAGTTAAGAACAATGATGAGTCCCCAAAACTTAACGGATTACTTGGCAAGATCGCTTGTGATTCTCGTTTTTGGAAGCAATGACTATATCAACAACTACCTTATGCCTAGTCTCTACTCCTCCAGCCTCAGATACAGACCGCCTGAGTTCGCTAACTTACTTCTCAGTCAATACGCTAGACAACTTCTTGTATATTAACATCAAATCTTTATAATAGTATTATTATCCTTCAATGAATCTTCTAATAACCATTTTGAATCCATGTGTGCAGACTCTATACAGCCTAGGTCTAAGGAAAATATACATAACTGGAGTAGCGCCACTAGGCTGTATACCAAACCAAAGAGCCACAAGCGTTGGACCACCCGGGAGATGCGTTGACGCAGTGAACGAGATACTAGGAACATTTAACCAAGGGATAAAATCAATTGTCGACCAGCTGAACCAAAGGTTACCTGGAGCCATCTATGTATACGGCAACACATATGGCGCCTTTGGTGACATGTTAAACAACCCAGCTGCTTTTGGTATAGTCTAGATTACATGGCTCCTAAAATGAGTTTCTTCTATGCTTATCAAACGATGTTTATATATATGTGTGGTACAGGATTCAGTGTAGTGGACAGGGCTTGTTGTGGGGTTGGGAGGAACCAAGGACAAATCACATGTTTGCCGATGCAGAACCCTTGTCCTAACAGGTCACAGTATCTGTTTTGGGATGCATTTCATCCTACTCAGACTGCTCTCTCTGTTCTGGCTAGACGAGCTTTCTATGGACCACCTATCGACGCATATCCTGTCAATATCCAACAGATGACTCTCCTTCACTAGTTTTTTATGTGTTTGGTTTTCGGTTTTTAAAGTTTGTATGTTATGATACTTGAACTTGTGTATAAAGCTGAAACAAAAATGTTTTTTATCGTATAATAACATGTGATAATGAAAATGAGCAGAGCCCCAAACTATAAAGCTAGTTTCAAGACAGAGCATATCATGTTTTGATGCACAAAGATATCATATGAGGATTTTGCAAGCTGCATAAGGTCTGAACAAGGATCTTGTATCCATTCTGTCTATAATTTTCTAGATCAACAAGTACTCCCAAGACTTTCTAAAAGATATAATATATGTTGCTGCTTATCAAGAGATAGTATGTAAGATAGTTAACTCTTTCAAAGTAAATCTAAAGCTGCTGTTATGCGTTAGCATGACGTGTATCCTTCAAAACGCTTTCTGCAACTGTTTACCCATTTTAGTCTTGATTCTTTCTAAGCCTGAGTGTATTGGAATCGTACAATTCTCAGTAGCCATTGCTGCAAACTTAAATAAAACTGGTTTAAGTCGCAACCTTGAAAAATATACGCAGCATGAGCTTCTTTACATATAAGTCTTTCGAGGCTCATCGCATAAACCGATTTCAAATCCAAAGGGCATCAGTAGATACAAAACTTGCCTTCCCATAAGTTTTACCTTCAACGACTATTGCTACTAAGGCAGTGGGAACACCCAAAATATAGTTTGTTCACATGGTTAAAAAAAAGCATGATTTCACAAAGCATCCTCGTGATAGAGATGAAGCCCCAATCCAAGTCTGGCACAGGCACGGCGAAACGCCATTGCTTCAGCCTTTTGCACAGGATCACCATAGCCTTTGTCATTTACAGAAGTGGTGCCTGTTGATTCCCTGTAAATCTTCACAACACAAAAAACAATTGTCAACTTTAGCAGCAAATGATTCCAGCTAAAAATGAAAAAAAAAAAAACACACAAGACAGTGAGTAAGAAACCAAAACTCCCTAACACGGAGTTGGGCTTTCTCAACAATCCTCTCTAAGTCTGAGCTGTGTTGGCTTTAAGGGTTTAGGGTTTAGTACTAAAGGCTTATCAGTAAACAATAAGCTAAAAGAAGAGGGGGCATACCTCAGCATCAGTGCCGTAGAGAGTGACACGATAAGCAACAGTGACGGTGTTACCATCGGGAGAGTAAGTAACACTCCGAACTTCACCTGACCATTCAGGAGCATGCAGGTTCATAATCCGATTCACAGTATGCCTGACCAATCATCACAACATATGAGTAAGTACCAACACACTCTCTCTCTCTCTCTCTCAGAAAAGAGAAGAAGACTAAAACACAAACCAAGGAATGTATTTCATGGAGAAGCCATCTTCGACGCGGGTCTTGATGGCGGAATCTGGAACCTTTTTGTTGAGCTCCTTGAGGATCTTGGCGAGAGGTCTCCCGATTCCTGATGTTGGTACGTCGTTCTCTGCTTCTGAGCAGAATCCGCGACATCTCTTCGCCGTTTCCCACGACCAAGTCCTTGGAAGAAGAGTAGCAGCTGCTCCGCTCCTCAACGTCGATGTAGCCGCCTTGAGGCGTAACCCTAGACTCGCCGCCATTTCTTTCGCCGGAGAAAGTGCTCTGCTTTAGGGTTTTAGATGTCTTGTGAAACGGCGTCGTTGCAAGGGTGGTTTAGATGTCTTGTCCCGCCGACTCTTTTATACTATTGATTTAGAATTTATTTCGAAGTCCAACTGGTTTAAACGCAGCGGCTGCGGGTGAGGGAGATTGCGGATACGGATAGTTGCGGTTTCAAGAGTTATTAAACGGTTTGTATGACAGACACAATGTTTGAAAATTGTTACGTTTGCGGAATATTTGTGACTGGTTGATTATAAGATATTGCAGTGGTTTAATGATAAATTATCTATATTAACATATTATAACATTATAAAAATATAAAAAAGTACTTTTGTAATAAAATATAATAATTATCAATATAATATGATTAATAAAAATATTATGTTTATTTATAAAAAATTTAAATTAGTTGAAAGTTATAATTTTAATAAAATTTGTTTCGAAGATGTATATTAAAACTTTTTAAAAAATATTTTATTTCGTTTTATATATGTGTATATCTTTATGTATGTGTTTATATTAATGCTTAAAAATTCTAATAAATAGTTAGTTTAAAGTTTTTATAAAAAAAATTATGATATTGTTTGTGAATTTTAATTAATATATAAAATATGTATATATTTTTATTTATAATATTTCCAAATTTTAAAATATTTTTAAAAATAATTTTATATTTATCTTTTCACCCGCAACCGCAAATGATAGGTGGAACCAGCTTTTGATTTTAAGAAGTTCGGAGCGGTTTAGAGCAATTTGTAGCGGTTTGTATGATTGTTCCGGAACGCTGTCAACCGCTACCGACCGCAAAAGCTGTTATTAATCGTTCAATTAATTTTAAATTATTAGGCTTAATTAATGCAAGGGAGCAAACGACGTCGTTGCAAGTGTTCTCCGGTCTCGTCTTCGGAGAACTCTCTCTCTCTCTCTTTCTCGCCGTCGTGTCTTTTAGGTGAACTCTCTCTCTCTCTCTCAAGCTCACGCGTCTCTGTCCCGTGCTTTCCTCTAAGCTCCAGCGTGAGGTATATCTAATTCTCTCTAATGATTAGTAACCTTTCTTCTAGTGATTATGTTTCTGGGATTGCATCCAAAGTGATTAACTAGTGAATTCGATAATCCTGTACCTCGGAATACTTACTTAGACAAAGCAGCCTGACCTGGGTTTTACTTACTTACTACGATGCCTAATGAATCTGTAATGTAATGTGGAAGTTGCTCTTTGGTTATAAAGTTAGAACCTTTAAGTTCTCTAAAGCAATCTTACCAGTTTCCCACAGAGAAAGCTGGAGTCTTTCCTCTGTTTTCTCTCACTAATTCTTTGTGCTATGAACCTATCTGCAGATAAGGCTGAGGTTAAGGAATGGATTCAAGTGCATGGGAAATCATCCATATACCTGATAAGCCTGCATTCTCACCTGAGCATCAGCCCACCTGTATGCTTTCAGTCTCTTAAGAGTGGTTTCTCATTTTTTTGGATTGATCTCTCAGACGTCTGCTTGTGTGTTCTTTGTACACAGTGAAGGTGTATGCGAGTGTAATCAAGCCCAAATGTGCCAATACTATAGTGAGGTTTGTTATGTTGTTTCCACTCTGATTCATTGCTGTAATCTCATGCTCAGTTTCTTTCGACTCTGAGCTATAACTAGAGAGTTTTTGACTTTGCTATATAATAGGCAGTTATGTAAGATTGCTCCTCTTGAAGATCTTCGTCATGTTAAAAGGGTGCGGAGGAAGATTCTTCCAGATCATGGTATCTCTCATTTTTAGCTTTTTTTTTTTTTTGGTTCGTTGAGGTCTTGATTGCAAGCTTCTTGTACAGGGGAACCTCAGTTGACTGTCATCTTATGTCTAGCACCTGAGCACAACGATCATTCGAAGGAAATGCCACCTGATGTGCAGAAACTCGTCGGTCCCTATGAGTTGAGTCCTTTTATTACGGAAGTGGGTGCTTGCTTTTTCTTTTCTTCTTTTAAGGCTTTTTGTACATTTAGAATCCATGTCAAAATATTTTTTTGCTCATTGATTTATATTTTTGGTTGGATCTTATGTTTCTGCTATAACTACGATAGGTATGCAAATATGCTGCAGTATCGAAAGAGGAGTGGGAAGAACAATGTAAGATATGGCCAACTTCATTTCATCCTCCAACCTAGTAAGCTCCATGCCCTTTTCTTCAGATTCTGATTTCTTGAATTATATTGTGACCAAAAGCTCCATGCCCTTCTCTGCATTAATGTAGCAATAACATGTCTTTATTTATAATGATGTACTCACTTGGTGTTTTCTTTTGCATTTGAAAATAACAGCAATATAGATGGTATAGGTGGATTCAGTGAGGAGGACACACAATCAATCTGCAAGTTCATGAGTGTTGCCATTAACTTGGCAGTTTCTAGTCATAAGCCTGTAAGTATTTTGCTTCTTCCCTTTCTATATGATGCAGTTATGAAGTTCTGGACAATAGATCAGGCTCTCTGTATCACCCTCTCCTATTAATCTGTTTTGATTTTTCACATATCATCCCCTTTTTGTATTGCTTCAATCCGTTTTCTCTTGAACAAATTTCTAAGCTTTTGATGTATTTTTCAGCTTGTAAATGCTGCAGTAATAGTTGATCCTTCAGTTAAGCGGATAATAGCTACCGAAACTGATCAAGTATATCCATCATTTCCTTGCGACATGACTACCTCAGAGACCATTCCCTTCAATGGAACAGGGGAATCTAATCACTGTCAGAGTATAGATAGAGTGATTAACGGTAGTTCAGAGATATGCTTAAACGGCGTACTTGAAAAACTGAATGGTTCGTCGTCTGCTGTTGCTTGTCTGAATCCTTGGCAATGGAGTTTGCATCCACATGATGCTGATAAGTGTAGCCAATGGCACCCTCTAAGGCATGCTTCCATAGTTGCCATTGAATCATCTGCAGCAAGAGATAGGCATCTGTTTCCCAATTCATCCGAGGGTTTTAGTCTGGATCATTCGCAACCCTCAAATGCTGATTCACCAGCTAAAAAGCAGAAAACAAGCAGTAACAGTCCAGATGTAAGTTTATTCCAAACCAACATTTTTGAATGCTCTCCAAGTGCTTTCTTTGACTAGTAGTAAAGCTGTCTCTCTTACACTCTTGAGTGTCACCAATAGGTCCAAAATGACAGCAGCAGAGAAGCAGCTCTTAGAGATGCTTCAATTGAAAAGCCCTACCTCTGCACTGGTTATGACATTTTCTTGCTTTGGGAGCCTTGTACAATGTGAGTTTCTTCATACATATATGCATTACTCTTCTAATAAGAGCAAGTTTTTGAGAATCTGATGAAGTTGTGAATTATGTTCCTGTGTATGTATACAAGGTGTGCTATGGCGCTCGTGCATCAAAGAATAAAACGAATATTCTATGCTTTTCCAAACCCCACGGCAGGCGGTCTCGGGAGTGTTCATAGACTTCAAGGAGAGAAGAGTTTAAATCACCATTATGCAGTGTTCAGAGTTTTGCTGCCTGGTCATGCCCATAATGCACTAGAAGAGATCAAGGGTCTAAAACATGTTACAGCCGAGTCATAGTTGTATCACAAGTTCTACACTGGGAAGGAAGCTGATTCTCTTTGTTCTTGTTCTTTCCAATAACTTTAAGAATCTTAAGTCTTACTGATTTATTTATATAGACCAAAATGAATCTTCAGAAACTTATTGGTTAAATGTGTTTATCTTACAAGGATGCATGAGTTTTGTGAATCGTATCAAAACTGCTATAAATTCATCTCAATACATTTTATTCTCAACACAAAATGAAAAAGAAGAAGAAAAGGAGATAGCAAATGAAAGAGGTCGATTCTGTGTCTTATCAGAACGTGAATGTAACTCTCTTTGAGAACATTTGCTACCAATGTGGATTCACTTGACAAATGAAACTACTCTTTGTATCTCATCGTGTCTTTCTCGAACCCAATGGTTGGGAACTGTTTAGCATATTCTTCAACCATCTCACGCAGCTTTGCCATCTCTGACTGTAACTTCTCATTTGATTGCATTGTTGCTACAAAGTCCTTCAGCTTCGTTCCTGCATTACACCATTCATAGATCCCCCAATTTTCAGAGAGCGTGTCAAAAAATAAATAAAAACGGAACCACTTATTTATATACCTTGAGACTCTGCCTTGATCTTCAAGGCTATCTTGACGGCTAAATCAAAGTATTCAGCCACTTTTGCAAAATCTTCCTCAATGAATCCTCTTGATGTCAGAGCTGGTGTTCCTGTTAGAAGAACATAAACGATTCTTTCAGTGATCACCAGGTCCCTAGTAAGTACCAGCATGAACATGCACTACTTTTTTGACATACTAACACTTTACTTCTTTCAGTGTTATTTTAAGAGCCTTACCCATACGGATGCCACCAGGAACCATAGCAGAAACATCACCGGGAACAGTGTTCTTGTTTGCTGCAATATGTACTGATTCTAATACTTTTTCCACTCTTGATCCATCTATTCCCTGCAAAAACTCAATTTCGGATGAGATCATGCATTGGCAGAGAAAGTTAGCAACACCTATGCACTGCTTAGTGAGGTTCAAAGTACAGAAACAAAACATTTAGATTTGAGTAGCTACATGCAGTGTCCGTAAAAAATGATATCACACAATACATATGAGAAGCAAGAAGCCATACTTGTTTTAGTTTATCGTATTAAAACCAAATTCTTGAGTTTTAACTTATGTTCTCTACAACCAACCATATAAGACGAAAGCCAGCATTTCCATCTAGACATTAAAGGGTTCATACAATAATAAGATAAAAGTGAGAAGTACCTTATTTTTCAAATTCACCAAAACTAAGTGATTCTCAGTGCCTCCAGACACTAAGTCATATCCTTTTGATAGCAAAGTCTGCAATTACAAAAGAAAAAAGAGATGATTACACTATGCTTATACTCGGGTGTTCCAAACATGGCAGGCTATTTGAGTCATTTCAACAAAGAATATGACAATCAGCAAACACGTCTCACCTCTGCGAACTTTGAACAATTACGGAGAACTTGATCCTGGTAGGCCTTATACTCTGGTGTTTTCACCTGTAATGAAGGAAATCAACAAGTCAAAAGCATCATCAAAGCGAACAAGAAAATCCTAGATTAGACCTTAACCAGAAGTGAGAGGTGTTCATGGGTAAATGTTAGACAATAGAATATAATCAGTAAAAAGAGTTTGATGATCGAACCTGCTTCAGAGCAACTGCTAGACCTGTTATAGTGTGATTATGTGGACCACCTTGCAGTCCAGGAAAAACAGCTGCGTTAATTCTGTCTTCATAGTCATACATGACCTGCCATGTAGAGATATGATTAAATACAACTAAAATTAGCCAGACAATTCATCTAAAACATGACTTGAAAATTGAAGTCCACCTCTTTTCCTTGTTTGTTAACCTCTTTCAACCCCTTCCTAAAGAATATCATAGCCCCTCTAGGACCACGAAGCGATTTGTGAGTTGTAGTGGTAACAACATCTGCATACTCAAAAGGAGAAGGAATCACACCAGCAGCCACCAACCCACTAATATGAGCCATGTCAGCAAGCATAACCGCCTTTTGCTTGTCACAGACCTGTAAATGTGTAATGAATCATCTTGAAAAGTGCAATACACATTTAGTTAACATGCAAATTTGGTGCTTATACTTCATCACACTCAAGAGTAGAGACAGTGTTTACCTTTCGAATACGTGCATAGTCATATAGACGAGCATAAGCACTTGCACCCGCAACAATAAGTTTCGGTCTGAAAAGCACGGCACTCTTTTCTAGCTGCGAATATATGATACCAACATGTCTCAGTGGTATATTTGGTAACGATTATACCATTAAGCATTAAGTTAAGATGGCTATTAACTAGCAAACCTGATCATAATCAATGTAGCCAGTGTTCTCATCCAATCTGTATGGCATTGTCTCAAAAAAGATGGATACAGCAGATATTTTCTTCGTGTCAGTCTGCACAATGAAAAGAGAGGGAAAAGGATACATTATCAATTCCACATGGAGATGAGAGTGGAAGCCGAAAAACTGACACTATGCTATAGAGATTATATTCAAGGTTACCTGATAACCATGAGAAAGATGGCCACCGTGAGGCAAGTCAAGTGCCATGATTCTTTCGTGAGGTTTCAGAAGTGCGGTGTAAACTTGGAAGTTAGCTGGTGATCCTGATAAAGACTGCACATTGACTACACAAAAAAAAGAGTAGCTCATGTCACAAGTGTCACCATTATTGAAGTTTGGTTTCTAATAGGATATGTTTAACTATGTCAACTGCATAAACTAGTAGTACCTCCCCATTTGTAAGGATCTAATTGAAAAGCTTCAAGTGCGCGTTTTTGACATAATGACTCAGCCATGTCAATGTACCTATTTTGACAAGATGGAAAACAATCTTGACGATCAGAGACTTAACAACAAAATGCAAGAACACCGTTGTAAGTATAACAGGGGCAAATGTTATACATACTCATTGCCTCCATAGTATCTAGCACCAGGGTAACCTTCACTATACTTGTTAGTCATAACAGAGCCAACAGCTTCCATAACCGAGGCAGAGGTGAAGTTCTCTGAGGGTATAAGCTCAAATCCCTGAAAACCAAATCAGTATAAAGCTTCCACCTTTCAACACCCTTCAACGTGAATAATCAAATATAATAACCTTCCATTGCCTAGCCTTCTCGAGCTCGATGATATCTGCGATTTCAGGATCGATTTCTTCAAGAGGTGCATTGAGTTGGCTTATCCACTGATCAAAGAAACAAAGATATAAGCTGATCATTATAAAGCATCTCTGATTCAATGTAATATGTAAAGCACAAAAGATGATATCTTTACAGTGGAACGAGATCTCTCCGAGGCTGGCGTAGACGACTGCGAAGTTCAAGGGATCAGAAATCTAACAAAGAGGATAGAAAAAAAGATAAAATCAGAATATATAACCATAGAACGGAAGGAACCGCCATTGGAGAAGATGGGCTTCTTGAGGGAAGAGGAGAGTCTGCGAAGAGCCAACGACATCGTTTCTTTCTATCTCTCGTCTGTCTCTGCGTTGTTGTGTGTGCTCAGGACACTGCGGTTTGTGGTTGGTGAGAGCGAGCAAAAGGGGGCTTTGTTTCCTTTTATTTTATTGGGTTCGGTGGAATGCAACGTCACTTTGACGTAACAAATCACCCACTCGGATCTCCAACTTCCGACACTTGACTGTGCGTGTGTGATGGATGATCAGGGCGATGAAGAACATTGATAGATCCGGGGACATGGGGGTGGGGTGGGTTCAGGGAACTCCCTCTCTCGTTGGGCTTGGTAAGACTCAAGCCCATATCCATTACACTACCTAAACTCACTTATGTTGTATGAGCTCAAGACAGAGAGATAGCCCTGGGAATTTGCCATTTCGGTTCAATTCGGTCCGGTTCTTCGGTTCTAGAGCTATAAAATCAGTTTTGAGTATATATGAAATTCAGAGGGTGTTATTGGTTTCTGCATTTTAATGGATTTGTAAATCCAAACTAAATGTAGTGTTATTGGTTCTATTATTTTAAAATTCACATTCAAATTAATAGTTATTGGTTTTATGATTTTAAAATAAATTTTAGAATCATGTTTTATTCAATAATAAAGATTTGTGTATGAATTTAATTTGAAACTGGATTTGATTGGATTTGTAACTATTTTTAAGAGTAAAATACAAAGGATCAAATATTTGGTTTAACCTTGTTAATTTGGTTGGATTTGTTTTATATTGTTTTTTTTTCATTCTTTATAGTTTTGTGTCCCAACAAACATCTATTGATGCATTACTTCAAATTTTATACATTGTTTTTTGCTTATGTTAAAACCATGCACTAAGCACATGTCCATACAACATATTGTATAATGCATACGATAATGAAAAAGAGATGCAACCAGAGATGTATTCCATATGAACGTATCCCCACCAATTGTGTGCGACCAACTTTTGATGCTTAGCAAAATGAAAAAGAGGTAAGAAAGATGATGAATGGTGGAGAAGATGAAGTCGTCGATAAGTTCCGAGAATACTCCGATGAGATTTCTGAAAATATGACAAGTAAATCTGTTTTGTCAGAAATTTTTACTTTTGATCCGATCAAACTTCCGATAACATGGTGAAAAAATAGTTTGATCTGAAATTTCTGAGGAGATGCCGTGAAAAATTTGTTCTGACAATCCATGTTTTTGGAAGTTGCAGTCGGAGAACATAATGTTCTCTTGTAGTGCTTTATTTATGTCTAGTTACAAATCCATTGATTTATAACAATTCATTGATTTGATTTTAAAATACTCATATCAGTAATTCTCAAATCTATTTTATTTGATTTGAAAATCACTGGATTTATGGAAGATTTCTAATAAGGAGAATTTATAAATCTACTAAACTACCAGAACCAATAACCCCCACTCAGTTTGCTTTTGGTTTGATTATTTCGATTTTCGGTTTGTTGGGATAACAAGGTTGCAAACCAACTAATATCCAAAAAACAATTTTCGGATCCAATTTGGCTCCCGTTCAGTTCCAATTTTTGGATAATTTCTATTAATTTGAGGCAAGTTTTCGGATAATTTATAAGATAATTTAGATAATTTAAAATAATTCGGATAAAAACAATCAGATGATTTGGGTTTTTGGGTAATTGGGTTTTCCGACTCCAGAAATATATATGATCTGTACGTATATTTATGAAATCCGGTTTGGTTTCAGTTTTGATTTGGTACAGTTCAGTTTTAGATAAATGTACCCAACACTACAAATCGGTTATCAAGACACATAGATTGGCTTCCAAAGTAAGTAACTCAAGTATCTGAATGGTGTTCTTACCATAGAGTGCTTCCAGGTGGGGAAGGTCCTTCTCCTTCAGTGTTGTATGTAATGCTTGCAAAAGACTTTGGTCGAGAAGGGCATCTACATCCTTAGGGGTGAGATTATTCTGCTTCTCAGTATTAGCTTCATTAGCAGAAACTTCATCTGCTAAGTTCAGCTATGGGGTAAGATTATTCTGCTTCTTGTCTATAATCCTGAAGGTGGTTAAATTTGATCTTTATCTGAACTAGAATTTTTATTCTGTATAAAATATTCAACTGCCTTTACAGTACAAACTATAAAGACAGACCAAAAATGAGGCTCTTGTCATCAAAGCGACAAAACGAACATAACAAATATAGAGCTTATCAATAACAGAAGCCAAGCCAAGTCGGCTTGCTTCTCTGCTAAACCTATCAACTTCCCAAGAATCACGGCTACAATCGCCATAGCCCCAAACCCAACACAGATGGTGAACACAACCACACCTTTCTTCTCCATCCACTCCATCTTTTCCAAAACTTCCTCCAACTTTTCCATCACTTTCTCCTTCTCATTCTCACCCTTCTCAAGCTCTGTCTCCACTTTTCTTCTCCACTCTCTCATCTCCATTGCCTCTCTCTTCATCTTCTCTTCCCTCTCCTTCATTTCATCTAACTCTAGTCTCATCTCCCCCACCTCCTTCTCTCTCTTGATCGCCTCTGCATCCATCTCCTTGAATATGTTCGTGTATCTTAAACTAAGTTCCTCCAAGTAACTCTCCAGAACTGATAAACTCAAGTCCAACGACATTATCTTCTGCATGAGTATCTTCAGCACTGTGTCCCCTGGCATCCTGCTTCCTGGTTGGTGATGTTTCAGCTCTTCCACTGTATCCATCAGCTTCTTTCTCTCAGTTAATACTTCAGCTTTCACAACCCCACTCTCTGGTGATGTTTCTGGTTCCTTCTCCTTTTGTTTACTCCCATCCTCTATCACTTGGACTGGCTTCTCACTGTCTCTTTCTTGAGTGAGTCTCACTATGTTTTCGTCTTGAATAGATATTAAATCCTCCAGCATTCGTTCCACAGCGTCCACTCCATAGACTTCTAGTAAACTCAAGGTGCAGTAAAACTCTGAACCGTAATGACTTAAGAAATTCACCTTTAGATATCTCACCCATTGAGGATCCACTAGTGTAAAGTTCTGCTCATTCTTCATGTTCAAAGCTGTGAAGTTCCCAAGATGAACCCAAGCATCACTAGGATAAACCAACGTTCCAAGAATCTCAAACTCCTTCAGATTAGATGAGTAATGCTCAAAGTTTGCAATCTTGATTGTGTTCACCAGTGTTTCTTCTGAAAGTTCTATTACAACGAACTTGTCTTCAGTGGAACACGGGTTCATGAGATACTTGTCGTTGTCTGGGCTTAAGATGCTTGTGGCTCCTTTTGATTCCTTGTTAGAAGATAAGACCTTTGCTCCTTTTGAAGCGGCTGCGTAGTTGTACTCTTTTCCACCAGGTTCCATCCTGTGAATCACACCGCTGACTTGGTTTGCTAAAGATTCATCTTTAGAGTTTGGAACTCTGCTCTTGAACTCATCAAAGCCAAGTGGAACAGCACGAGATACCTGGTGAAACTTTGAAGTACTGGTCTCTGTATCATTCTCTGGGCCTGTGTTGTTATTAACCATCTCACTTTGCTTCACAAGCGTAATGTCTTCTTTGCTTTCTGTAACATTCCCATCAACTGTGTCTTTGATTTCTTCTGCTGCAGGTATATGAACAGAAGTAGACTCTAGTGATGGTGCATCAACATGTTCATATGTATCATCTGCACTAACATCATCTTGATCACCATTTTGTACCGAACCGGCTAGAGAATTCCCTGAAAATGCCCAAAAGTAAGCTTTTAATAAGCTTAAGACAAGATGAAAAGAACAATAGTAGGTGTATAAAAAATTCATGATTATTGTTTTTCCAAAAGCATATGTTACCCCGGTCCATAGCATAGGCAAAAGAACTGGTTGCTCAGGGCATCACAATTTTATGCGACCAGTTTATATGAAGCAAAAGGACACAAACTTTTATTTAAGCGTAGGATATTATGAAAATTTTAAAATGTCAGACCCACACTACAGTTACCATCAAGTCAATGAGCTTAAAGTTTACCTTTGTGACCATTTCCATGACTGATCCATAAAGTAGATAACAAGAGAAGCCCCCATACGAGAAAAACGAGAGACAATGAAACTTTGTAGAGGCGATTCCTTCCTTTAGAAGCATCCTCAGAAACTCTTCTTCTAAGCAGAAGAGCTCTCCGTGATCTTTGCATTTCACATCCACTCGAGAATTACCAGATCACTAAACGAAATACTAAATGAATAGTGCACTCCTGTGATTAGAGATATGTATCAGCAACACAAATAAAGTGAGTTATATATAACTACGACAGCCAAGTAAAGATTTACAGACATGGCCTGTTTATATGACTTGTAACAATTACTAAATAATCAAAACATATATTTTTCTTAATCAATTAAGGGGCCGAATGATCCCATATATATTAAAATTAAAATTTAGAGACCCCATGCAAATGTTTCATGCCAATTGCAATGACCGGCTCTGTTTACAGATTCAAGCAAGATGAAAAAGCACGAAGGAAACTAGCATATCATGTACATATCCCCAAGTGATTTCAAGAAGCTAAACAAAACCCAGAAGAAGAAGACAACGACATACGAAATTTACTGGGAAGTAGTCGAGTGAGACATTACCTAAGAGAGTATCGGAGAAAAGGGAGCTAATAAAACTCTGTTTCTATTCCCTCGCTTATTGAAGAAGACAAACCAAAGGGAGGGAGACTCGGAAAGCTTCTTCTTCCTCAACAACCCTTGTCAAGCACTGATCAGCGAGGAAAATTGACAGAAGAGAGAAAGATGGGTATATAGAATAGCCTTAGGAGCGGTCTAATTGAGTGTATGTAAAATGGTACCGAGTCAACACTTTTTGAATCTTGCAATTTATTAGTTTCTTTTTTAATTAAAGTTTTCTTTAAATTCTGTTTACCTTACCTTCTAATCACATTATGTGCTAGGCTGTACACATATTTTTTAAACATAAAGAAATAGAAATAACAATTGACAGAAGATAAAATGAGTATAGAAATATGACTTAGGAACAATGTATTTAGTTTTTTTTTTTTTTTTTGAAAAAGGCTTCGTATTTAGTTTATACTTTACCTTTTTAATCCAATTATGTGCTTAGCTGTAACCAGAATTTTTATTAAAAGAAAAATTAAAATAGAAATACCGTCATTATCTGTACGTTTTCTTAGGAGAATATTTTCATTTCGATTTTTTCATATTACAAATCTTTATATAAATCCGCCCATGCATGAATATTTGAAATTCAGATTTTATAGATATCATTTCGGTAGTCAAATCTCACAACACTGTTAAACACTTTCTAGGATTTTAATAAACAAACAACAACAACAAAATATTATGGTTATTTAAAATTTGGATATTCAAAAAATAAAACCATATATTTGTTATTAAAGTTTTAAACATTTTCACGGATATCTAAAATTTCAAATCCAATGTATATAACAAAATTGCACATATATGATCCAATGTACATACCAAAGAAAAGTACATCTCTTTTTTATTATTTGAAGAACATTATTAACAATTAACCTTATCTCTATGTGTGATTAACCAAAATGCCATTACTTATGTGTCATCATGAGAATCATTCTCACAACCTTTATTAAATAATCCTTCCTTGCCTAGACTAATTACATGTAATGCCATTATTTATTATTTGGATCCTTTCATACAATATACAATATGAATCTTTATTGCATTACTAAAAACCAATTGATAGTTGTAAATAATATATGAATTGTGATTACATTACTAAAATTATGGTGTACATTGACGGTTATTAACAATACACTTAGACAACTACGAAGGTTGTCTTTCCCAAATGTGGTGTGGCATAATATTAGTATATTTTTCGATGTGTATACTGCATTATTTTACAAATTCGTAGTATAATATTAGTGGATTCTTCGATATATATGTTGTATTATTTTATAGAAGTTAGCATACATTTAGTGTATTTGTCTTAGCTATTATATCATGGCTATATAACAAATTTCGATAGCTAAGACAAAAATCCATATTTTTATAATATATTGTTAATAATCATGTTCTTGAGTGATTGTAAAATACATTCAAGAACGAATTCCATATTAAATTGTTTGCAATCCCTTAACTTTTGCAACAAGTCATTTTTATTACAAAATTAACATAAATGCTGACAGACATCAATTTGGAAATTTATATAATTCTTTCCGGTTAAGTTTAAAGTCAAATATCATGTTCTTTACGATTCATAAATGATACATGACATTTTTTAGGGACACGATTCATAATTATGTTCTACTATAAACATTGGTATGTGCCATTAATTTTGATTAATTTGTTTTGTATTTGATGGGATACGTGACATTTATTTTGGGATTGAGCAATCCCAATAGAAACTCGATTATATTGTAAAATCAAAATATCGTATGTAAAAATTTTAAACGCAATCTCGAGTGATTGTAAAATACATTCAAAAATGAATGACATATTAAATTTCTTTCAATCCTTTAACTTTTGCAACAAGATTTTTTTTATTACGAAATTAACATAAATGACATATTAAAGGAATGACATATTAAATTAACATAAATGCTGACAGACATCAATTTGGAAATTTATATAATTCTTTCCGGTTAAGTTTAAAGTCAAATATCATGTTCTTTACGATTCATAAATAATACATGACATTTTTTAGGGACACGATTCATAATTATGTTCTACTATAAACATTGGTATGTGCCATTAATTTTGATTAATTTTTTTTGTATTTGATGGGATACGTGACATTTATTTTGGGATTGAGCAATAGAAACTCGATTATATTGTAAAATCAAAATATCGTATGTAAAAATTTTAAACGCAATCTCGAGTGATTGTAAAATACATTCAAAAAGGAATGACATATTAAATTTCTTTCAATCCTTTAACTTTTGCAAAAAAAAAAATTTTATTACGAAATTAACATAAATGGTGATAGACATTAAATATGGAAATTTATATAATTCTTTCCGGTTAATGTTAAAGTCAAATATCATTTTTAATACGGACTTCTTTTATTTTGGCTCCTTTCAAAAATCCATATTTTTATAATATATTGTTAATAATCATGTTCTTGAGTGATTGTAAAATACATTCAAACTCGAATTCCATAATAAATTGTTTGCAATCCCTTAACTTTTGCAGCAAGATTTTTTTATTACAAAATTAACTTAAATGCTGACAGACATTAATTTGAAATTTTATATAATTCTTTCCAGTTAAGTTTAAAGTCAAATATCATGTTCTTTACAATTCATAAATGATACATGACATTTTTTAGGGACACGATTCATAATTATGTTCTACTATAAACATTGGTACGTGACATTAATTTTGATTAATTGTTTTCGTATTTTATGGGATACGTGACATTTATTTTGGGATTGAGCAATAGAAACTCGATTATATTGTAAAATCAAAATGTCGTGTATAAAAAATTTAAACGCAATCTCAAGTGATTGTAAAATACATTCAAAAAGGAATGACATATTAAATTTCTTTCAATCCTTTAACTTTTGCAACAAGATTTTTTTATTACGAAATTAACATAAATGGTGATAGATATTAAATATGGAAATTTATATAATTCTTTCCGGTTAAGGTTAAAGTCAAATATCATTTTTAATATGGACTTCTTTTATTTTAGCTCCTTGCATATAATACTTTCTATAATTGTATGGAAATGTACGAACAATTAGGGATTTGCAACATTCCTTTGTGGCAATGGGATATTCATTTTTTTTTCAAATCTCCTGGGTCAGAACTTTATTAGTTGTGTATATATATCATACTATCCTAATATCGACGGTATTACAACCTAAACGTTTCAAAACTAGCAAAGAAAATAAGTGGCATTAATTTCATCTCTGACTTGAGCCAAAGAAGTCTTTGTGGAAGATGGGTGAAAGTCATAAAACTTTGGAAGCAGTATTCGGCTGCTGGTGAAGAGACCAGTGAAATGGTTTTCATATGCTATATATTCTTTAAATCTTTAAAAAAAAATCAAATGTTACTTCTGCTAATCCATATAGGGGTGTTCAATTTTGATGTCTGTTCGGTTTCTTCGGTTTTTTCGGTTTTTCGGTATTCGAGTTTATAAAAAATAGCTACCATATTAAAGACCATATATATTTTGGTTTGGTCCGGTTTATATACAGCCAGTTTCTGATTTATTTGGTTTTATACCAAAATACCATAAATATAATCTTTTATAACATTTTGTCTTTAATAACATTTTGTTTCAAAAAAAAATGATCTTTTATAATTTTGTAAGTTTTACTTTATATAATTAAATATTGGCTTTAATAAAACACGAAGATACTTTCATTTTTAAATAGACTATTTTATTTTACAATTTAAAATAATTAGTAAACATATTAAGTTGATAACAATAATATTTTCTATAGAATAGAAAAATTAGCAATCCATAATATTATTAACTAAATATTAGTGTACATATATGTCAGCGTAAAAAAAATAAAATTATGTTTTTTTTAATTTGATAAAGACGAAATATATCTTTTGACTTAAAACAAAATATTAAATTAGTAAAATAAAAATTTTAAGTATGAAGACCATATCAATAAATAAATTATGTATATGTTACTAATTATATTATAGAATTTACTTATAATTATACAACATATTTTCATTTTATTCGCTTTGATCAGTATAATTAGTTTATATGCCAAACCATATCCATATAGCGCATTTAAAAAAAAAATAACATCCATTCGGTATATTCGGTATTACCAAATTCAAAACATTTTTTCTATTTCGGTTCGGTTTTGCCGGATTGAATTCCTAAATCTAAACCATGTATAATATCTCACTATTGCTTTAACCTATTCAATATCTATTGATTAAATTTATAATTTTTTTTAGTCTACTCACTCCGCGCAGGGCGCGGGTCATCACCTAGTTACTATAATAAAATGCTTGGTCCAAGTTAATGAAATGAATTTATTCAATTTAGGAAACTATTAAAAGGTAGATATTGTAAATGGATTACATCCCTTACAAATGTGTATTAAATAATTTGAACTCGGTCCAATTGATCAAAAAGCGGTCAAAAATTACACTGACTTAGAGTTTGGCAACCGGTTATCATCAGTAAACGCTGCGTTTAGGGTGATAGCGGTTTGTGGCCTTTTACAATAACTACAAAAAATATTATAAACAATTTTATACCACTACAAGAAAACAGCGGTATTCTGACGGACATTCCGACGGAAAATGAAATCCTCAGAATTTCCTCGGAATATACCGACGGAATTCCGAGGAAACATCAATCCGTCGGAATATTCCGAGGAAAAATGTGTTCATCGGAAAAAACCGATGAATTCCGAGGAAATATTATAGGGATTTTACAAAATTCCGAGGAAATTCCGACGAACTAGTGATCGATCGATGCGTTTTTGGACATATACCCATCGATCGATCACATTGTTACGCTTTGGTCCATATTAGTGATCGATCGATGCGTTTTTGGACATAAATCCATCGATCGATCCGTTTATAAAAAAAAATTCGAGATTTTGAAACCCCAAACACTAGTTCCTCGGAATTTCCTCGGAATATTCCGAGGAAATTCCGAGGAACACTTGATATCCTCGATCGATCGATGGGATAATCTAATCGATCGATCACATTGTTACGCTTTGGTCCATCTTAGTGATCGATCGATGCGTTTTTGGACATATATCTATCGATCGATCCGTTTAAAAAAAATTGACGTTTTGAAACCCCAACACTAGTTCCTCGGAATTTCCTCGGAATATTTCGACGGAATTCCGAGGAAGAAAAGGGTTTCCTCGGAATTCCCTCGAAATATTCCGAGAAAATTCCGAGGAAATAGAGTTTTTAAACCGAAAACAACGTTTTGCGGTTTGAATAACACCTATATAACCCTTATTAAGTGTCTTACGTTCATTATGAAGTCAAAAATTTGTTCATTACCATATAATTAACACTTTTCCGATTGTATGAATGAAATCCCACAACATAAGAGAAACACTTATACACTTTAATGAACGGTAAAGGGAATACTTTCAATTCGTTTTGAAATTTGTTATTTCATGGTTTATACTCATCTATACAAAGAATCCTCAATGGTATGCATTACAATTGTATAAGAAATGAAATACGGCAAAAAAATTGATGTTTTGAAACCCCAAACACTAGTTCCTCGGTATTTCCTCGGAATATTCCGAGGAACAATATAAATTAATAGATATACATGCACAGGATATTTTTTTTCCTCGAATTAATGAAAATATTCCGAGGAAATTCCGACGGATATTTAAGTGGCCGTCGGAATTTCCTCGGAATATTTTCATTTAACCGGGCAAACAAGCCGCCAAATATTTCGCAAAAATTGAAATTGAAAATACTGAGGGAATTCCGACGGAAAATATCCGTCGGACCCAAGGTTTTATAAACTTGAAACGCATCTTCTTCCCCATTTCTCTATTCTTCCTCTCCGGCGATCTCTCTCTCCTTCCGGCGTTCTCCACCTTCTCTCGCGACGATCTCTCCGGCGAATCCTTTTCATTCCCTTACAAATCATGTAAGGACCCTATCCCACTATCTTAGGTCCTATTTGTTAGGTTTTTAAGTAGATTTGATGATTTTAGAAGTTTTTTTATGATAGATGTTTGTTAGGGTGATTGGGTAGGATTGTGATTTGTTGTGTAATAGGTTTAGAATTGTGATTTGGTTGTGTTGAATTGATTTAGAACTTTTTTTTTATAAATTGTTTAGTATTTTTGTATTTACAAAACGTTTTTTCTATATAAATTCGATTTTACAAAACGTTTTTTGTATATAAATTCGATTTTTGGATTTATAAAAGATGATTTCATATTTATAAAAATATTTATATTTATTAAAACTAATTTTGTATTTATAAAACATTTTTTTGATTTATAAACACTATTTTTTTTATTTTTGTATTTATAAAAATTATTTTTAAATATACAAAACGTTCTTTGTATATAAATTCGATTTTTGGATTTATAAAAGATGATTTCATATTTTAAAATTAATTTTGTATTTATAAAACATTTTTTTGATTTATAAACACTATTTTCTTATTTTTTGTATTTATAAAAACTATTTTGTATTTATAAAAAGATGATTTCATATTTTTAAAAATATTTATATTTATTAAAACTAATTTTTGTATTTATAAAACATTTTTTTATTTATAAAAACTATTTTATTATTTTTTGTATTTTAAATATGTTTTCTATTTCAATTTTAAACACTATTTATAAATACTATTTTATTATTTTTTGTATTTATAAAAACTATTTTGTATTTATAAAAAGATGATTTCATATTTATAAACATATTTATATTTATTAAAACTAATTTTGTATTTATAAAACATTTTTTTTATTTATAAAAACTATTTTATTATTTTTTGTATTTTAAATATGTTTTCTATTTCAATTTTAATTTTATATTTTCGAATTTCAATTTAAAAAAATAAATTTATAATTTTTTTTTTTAATTTTGGAAATATTCCGAGGAAGTTTATCCCTCGGAATATTCCGACGACATCTTCCTCGGAATATTCCGAGGAATTTCCGACGAACTTGTGGTCCTCGGAATTTCTTCGGAAATTCATTTCCTCGGAATTCCGTCCGAAATTTCTGAGGGATTTCCGAGGAAAGATGAATTTCCGAGGAGTTATTTCCGAGGACTTTTTTCGTCGGTATGTCGTCGGAATAGCGTTATTCCGACGACTTACCGACGATTTTTTCCTTCAGTATGCCGTTGTTTTCTTGTAGTGTACCACTCTAAACTTCTGTAAATCAAAAACTGGTTGTAGTTATCATTTACAGTTGCAGATAAATAAAACATTTTTCTTTTTGATATAAATATTTTATTGAGCATATTTCTTATATTGATCAACGTTAGAGAATTTTAAGAATATTTAGGAATAACGAATGCTAGATATATGGCAATGAAGTTATTAACCTCCACGAAATTAACATGAGCAATAAGTTTGGGTAGGTCGTAATCTTTATTTTGGGATTATACGAGGCATGAACTAATTAATAATCCAGTTTTGAATTAGATAACTCAGAGTTTACAATCAAGTTGGGCTCCCAATCAAGTTTTGGTTAATTATTTATCAATATGATTGTATTTACTGGTTTTAGATATAGACCGGGTTGAATTTTTAATTTATTTATCAATGTGATGGTATTTGTTTGTTTGACGACACAAAATAGTTCATTTATCAATTTATTTTCTACACGTAATTGTTATGAAAACAGGTTAATTGCAACAGATATTAATGTAATTGTATCTCGGTTTGTGCATGTATTTTTGTTTGTGCAAGAAACGTCTATTAGTCGTTGGTTAAGAAAACAAGTCAGGTGGCATGACTGATTGTATCTCGTCGGTTATGAAAACTTATGTCTATTAATCGTCAGTTATGTAATTATATCTCGGTTTGTGATTGTAGATAAATCATAAAAATCTAGATTCAATGGTTTGGTTTTTACTCTATGAAAATTTAATTTAAAAATGAAAATATTAACTCGCGGGTTTGTTATGGCGTTAATTAACTCAGTGGTATGGATTGGTAATTATACTGAAAACTTCAAGGTTATTTTGAATTTATACTTCAATTTTAATAGTTTAAGATTTATGGCCGCTGACCTTTTTTTTAACAGTACAAGTGTTTTACTCTATCTTACATGGAAACGGAAGCGGATGCTTGGAAGCGGAAGCGTATGGAAACGTAGAAGTAATTTTTTTAAAAAAAATTAAGAAGCGGATAAGTGCTGGAAGCGTATCTATATATATACATATATAAGAAGTTTTTCAAAATATAGAATTAAAAGTTTTATTATTTAAATTTAAAATAAAGCATTTATTCATTTATAATAATTTTGAAATGATTTTATATTAAAACTATGAAAATACACATAAATTAAATTTAAAAGAAATTATTATATTAATTATTTTTAATACTTTAGAATTAATTGACATAATATATTTGAATATATGATTTATCTTTAATAAAAACTTCAATGCATAAAGATAATTTATAGTATTAATTTTAATATTTGTATATTTCTATTCTCTCTACTAAATACTATTAAAATTTGGATTTTATATAAATTAAAAATTATAATTTTATTTTTTTTATTGATATAAGATATTGTGTTTTTTTTTTAAAGAATGGAAGCGTGATTCCAAAACGGAATCGTAAGCTTCTAACGTGTTCTTAAAGAGAATATTTTAGAAGCGTTTTGGAAGCGAGATTCCGTAAGCTTCCATGAGGTTCCGATTCCGATTCCGGTTCCGAAGCAGGAAGCGGACGTCCGATGAAGCTTCCGTGCAACGTAGGTTTTACTGGAGTAAATCATAATTATATTTATTTTTTGTTTTAGTGCAGTTATTAGTATAGCTAACTATAAGTACAAAAATAAAAAGAGAAGAACTTCAATAAAACATTGAGATATATTTTGGAGAGGAGTGAAGTGAGTTTGTGGTTTCTATTACTTTAGAGGTGTTCTAATAGAAACGAGTGGTCCAATTCTTGGACGAGAGGAAGCGGAAGACTTGGAGAAGCCAACCCAAACAGACAAGTTGACGCAAGACTTGCTAAGTCACAACCCGAAAAGCGGTTTCTACTTCTTCTTTTTAAAGAGACCGAGTGAAGCATACAGTAACACGCATTACTCGAAAAAGATATGATGATCCGAAGCTATTGTTATTGCTTTTCTGGTATTATTATAACCATATATTTCTCCCTCCTAATCCACACTCTTGCTTCTACTACGCTCCACTTTTGCCTCCCCGACCAGAGAGATGCTCTTTTGGATTTCATAGGCGAGTTTTCGATCAATGAGTCCAACGCAAGTCCGTGGAATAAGAGCAGTGACTGCTGTCACTGGAAAGGTGTCACATGCGATGATAAATACGGCCAGGTTATATCACTTGACCTTCGTTACAGTTTTCTAAACGGTTCTTTGAAAACTAGCAGTAATCTTTTCAGACTCCAATATCTTCTTCACCTAAACCTTAGTGAGAACAATCTCCAAGGAGAGATTCCTTCTTCAGTAGCAAACCTTTCTCGTCTCTTAGAACTTGATCTTGGGAATAATCATTTGGTAGGTGAAGTTCCGGCTTCCATTGGAAACTTAAACCAGCTAAGAGTATTGTTTCTTGATCACAATAGTTTAAGTGGCAATGTTCCTTTCTTATTAGCCAATTTAACTAAAGCTTTCCCATTTTAGAATCCTCTCTAATAACTTCACATCCACACTTTCATCAAACATGAGTTGGTTCCACAACTTGGAGTATTTCGATGTTAGTGAAAACTCATTTTTGGGCTTTTTTCCTAAATCCTTGTTCTCGCTTCCTTTGTTAGAATATGTTGATTTGGGAGGAAACCAATTCATGGGACCTATACAGTTTGGGAATACATCTTCATCATCACCAAAGCTTTATTTTCTAAACCTTGCCCATAACAAATTTAATGGCCCAATCCCGGAATCCATATCTAAATTTCTTTATCTCAGCCAATTAATTATATCTTAGCCACAACAATTTCACTGGACTAATCCCTGGATCTATATCAAAGTTAGCCAACCTCAAGGATTTACATCTTTCCAACAATAAGTTGAAAGGTGAAATACCAAGTTTCTTATGGAGATTGACATCAATGACTCTTTCCCACAACTTTCCAGCAGTTTTGAAAACACTTCAATACAAGAAACATTGCTCCATATGCTGAATTTACGTTCAAATTCATTCCAAGGACCGTTTCCCCTATGGATCCTGCAAGCTTAAAGGGTTATGCTTTTTAGATATGTCTAACAATCTCTTCAACGGGTCAATTCCTCCATGTTTAAAGAATCCCATGGTTCCTCTTATAGACTTAAGTCTGCGTAATAATAATTTCAATGGAGTTCTTCCGGATATATTTGCCAATGCTACCAAGTTAAGATCACTGGACGTTAGTTACAACCAGCTGGAGGGAGATTTTCCAAAGTCCTTCATGAATTGCAAAGCTCTGCAACTTGTGAATGTGGAAAGCAACAAACTCAAGGACAAGTTTCCATTGTGGTTAGGATCTCTACCATCACTACATGTTCTCATCCTCAGATCAAACGAGTTCTATGGGCCGTTGTATCATAACCACATGTCCATTGGCTTTCAGAGTTTAAGAGTGATAGATGTTTCACATAATGACTTCTCTGGAACTCTCCCACCTAACTACTTTTTCAGCCGGCTTGAAATGACCACATTACCTGAAGAAAATGACTACATGATAGATTTTGTGAATGCTACCAGCCTAGGGAAGTTAATAATAGCGCCCAACCCTGTTTTGTTTATTATAAGCCCAGCCCTATTTTAATTCAGCCTTATTTTAATCCTATTATAATTAAGGGTTAAGGTTGGTACCAGAGTTCTATCTCGCTGCTCCGCTAATTTTGTGTTAATTGTTGATGAGTTCTATTTCGGTAAGCTCGTCTTTGAGCGCAAGGTGGAGCTCTCCTCTACTGAAGTTCTGTTTTACTCTACTGCCTCTCGACATTTTTTTTCTTCGTGTCTTTGTTAGTTTTTTATGGGT
Source organism: Brassica napus (assembly GCF_020379485.1). NCBI lineage: Eukaryota > Viridiplantae > Streptophyta > Magnoliopsida > Brassicales > Brassicaceae > Brassica > Brassica napus. The sequence goes on along the minus strand of NC_063449.1, from coordinate 35,892,960 downwards.
TTGTGTTGTATCCATCGTTTGGCTCCGGGTGGTACATGTTACCTCGCCGGCTTATGGTTCTGGAAGGAATGTATTCCTTGCCGGCTCTGGTTTGTAAGAAATGATGTTTTTGTGTTTAATATAATCTACAGATGACAAAAAAAAGGTTGGTACTAGAGTTAGCTCATTTAATTGAAAAAAATATTTCATTTATTTTTGTTCTTAAATTTTAAAGATAAAACTAGAAAAATTAAGATATGATATGATTTTTTCTTCTAATTTGTTGAGCATCAAAATCAAAAGTTTTCCTCCCATAATTGCAAAATCGAGTTTTTGTTCCACAAGTAAGAATAAAGTTTTTCCGTCAAAAAACAAAAATTGTGTTTTTTTCCACCAAAACCTAATTTGAGTTTTCCACCAAAACCACAAAATCAAGTTTTCCCGCCAAAACCGCAAAATCGAGTTTTCGCGCAAAAACCGCAAAATCGAGTTTTCCTGTCAAAACCGACAAATCGAGTTTTCCCGCCAAAACTGTAAAATCGCGTTTTCCCGCCGAAACAGCAAAATCAAGTTTTCCGCCGAAACCGGCAAATCGGGTTTTCCCGCCAAAACTGTAAAATCGCGTTTTCCCGCCGAAACAGCAAAATCAAGTTTTCCGCCGAAACCGGCAAATCGGGTTTTCCCGCCAAAACCGCAAAATCGAGTTTTCCCGCAAAAACCGGCAAATCAAGTTTTCCTGTCAAAACCGGCAAATCGAGTTTTCCCGCCAAAACTGTAAAATCGCGTTTTCCGGCCGAAACAGCAAAATCAAGTTTTCCGCCGAAACCGGCAAATCGGGTTTTTCCGCCGAAACCGCAAAATCGAGTTTTCCCGCCAAAACCGGCTAATCGAGTTTTCCCGCCAAAACCGTGAAATTGAGTTTTACGGGTTTTCCAGAAAAACTTAATTTTACGTTTTCACGGGAAAATTCGATTTTGAGGTTTTGGCGAAAAACTCGATTTTGATTTTTTGGCTGAAAAACTCGATTTTGAAGTTTTGACGAAAAACTTGATTTTGCGTTTTCGGAGGAAAAACTCGATTTTGTTGTTTTAGTTGAAAACTCGATTTTGCGGTTTCGACGGAAAGTTTCGTTGTTTAGTTTTTGGCGAGAAAACTCGACTTTAAGTTTTTTTTGGTGAAAAACATTATTAAATATTGTATAATAGCTGTGTGAATCAAAATAAAAAGGTTAGAATTTTAAACCCAGGTCCTATTAGGACCAATCCTATTTAAACCCTATTTAAAAAATGAAGTTTAGGGTTATAAATGGGTTTGCTGTGTTGAACCCATATTAACATCCAGGCTGGATGACACATGGTCGTTTTCTTGGATGATTCTACGATTTATAGTTCCATGAAAATGGTGAATAAAGGAGTAGAGACAAGGTTTGAGCGAATTCGACAAGACTTCAAAGCTATTGATTTGTCCGAAAACAGAATTTATGGCAAAATCCCCGAGTCCACCGGCTTCTTAAAAGCATTGTGTCTTCTCAACTTGTCAGGTAATGCCTTCACTAGTGATATCCCACGATCCCTGGCAAATTTGACAAATCTCGAGGCTTTAGATCTCTCGAGTACCAAGCTGTCAGGTCAAATCCCACAAGGTCTTAGTGATCTCTCCTTTTTGTCATACATGAACTTCTCTCATAACCTTCTCAAAGGTCCAGTTCCAAAAGGCACACAGTTTCAAAGCCAGAAATGTTCTTCATTCTCGGATAACCAGACCTTGGACTCTACGGTCTCCAATACATCTGTGGAGAAACTTACATCACAAATCCTACATCACATATTCCCGAGGAATTTTCTGAGTTGAAGGAACAATTGTTTTGGGTAGCAGCTGCAATAGCATATGTAACTGGTGTATTATGTGGATTGGTGCTTGGACATATCTTCATATTACATAATCTTGAGTGGTTCACAGAAAAGTTTGGTAAAAAACACTCAGTCACCACATCTCTTGCAGTTTCTCTCTAATTAACATTTATCATGTTGCCCAACGTATTGTTCGTGTTTGTAATTGATTTGCCACGTGTGTTGTCCACAAGACCCGTTGGGCTTGTTTGTATTTTCTACTTAATGTTTTGTAATACAAGTCTTTCCTGTTTGGTGGTATTGGTCTAAAATCTTGGCTTGAGAATGTACACGGGAACATCCATCCTCCTACTCATCATTTCTTCAACTTGTGGTAGTCTAGAAAAAAGTCTTCTATTACGAACATAATTTACTGTCCACTCGTGTTACATACGTAGTAAACCGAGAGCAAGAAAGAGCTATTTTTCTTGCTTTGTACCTTTAATCGGGTGATGACGTGAAATAGCTCCAAATTTAATTTAATTAGTTTGTTATGTTAGTGTTTGGTGGGGAGTCTACTTTCTGTGTGGATCGTGGATTAAGGAAAACTCACCATCTTTGTTGTTCCTACCGGCTACCTCTCCTCTCTCCAACCTTTTTCTTTTCTTTTCATCATTTACTCAATTTTGAAGCATATCTATTATTTTTTTCCATCTGAATTTCATTATAAGATTAAGGTTTCCATAACATACAACCAACTACTAATTAGACAAAACACTTCAACAACAAAAAGCTCCTAACACCTCATACTATTCACCTACAATCTTCCTCCCGACCACAATTTTGAAGCATGTATATAAAAATAATTGAAGCTTAATTGATTAAATATTTCTAGAGATGGATGACCTTCCATATCATAACTTGGAAGACATTTGAGATTAGCTGAGAGATGGCACAAATAACAAGTGCTATTTTCTTTTGAAGGGAAAATCAAGTGTATGCAATTCAACCATTCAAATGAAATCTCTTCCATCTCAATTCTCAAACCAACTTTACAGTACCAATTCATTGAGCTGTCACTTTGGACAAAGAACAACAGATCCAACAAAGGTATGAAGGCATATGTGTGCACAAAGTTTGCCTACTTGTTTGCTTAACCTACTTTTCTAATCAGCCCATTTTGTCGATCATATGGTAAGCAGAGACTCAGCATAACTATAAAGCACCGAGCGTTTTATCTACCAGTAATACACAATAATACTACGCAATTGAATAAGACAAGAAATTCTATATAAGTATCCTAACAACTAATTAAACAAAATATGTATTGCATTCTAATCAGGCCATTTTGTCCATAGTATAATAAGCAAAGACTCCGCATAAGTATAAAGCACCAAGGGTTTTATTTACCATTAATACACAATAATACTATGAAATGGATAAGACAAGACATTCATACCAGTAAGTGTCCTAACAACTCAAATAAACAAAACATGTATTACATTAAAAAGAAGAAAAATAAAAGCTGGTTTACCAGATAAGTTTTGATAATGATCCAATTTACCCTCAATCAACCTGTCAAACAAAAGTATGCTTCTTTCGTGAATCACACGGTGACTTACAATTCAAACTCGTCTTCAAGCTTCAGAGCCTCAGCTGCCGCCTCTTCCTCATCATCATCAACAACAAAGTACGGGTTATGCACCTCCGGCCTGAACTTGTACCCAGTAAACAGATAGAAAGCCAAAGTAGCCAACTCGCTAGCCACAACACTAGTCCACATGTACTTGTAAGAGGTAATGGTCTCCAGCGCATACACAACAACGCGTGTAAAGTAGATATAGCAGATAACCACAATGTAGTAATGCCTAAACAGAGTCAACTTAACCAAGTTCACAGCAGCCTTCCCATCAGTCTTCGCTGCCTCACGCAAGTTCTTGATGGACCAAACAATGGGAAACAAAACAGCACAGCAACAAACAACATCAACGAGCAAAAAGATCTGTTTCCACGTGACCCAGTCTTGATCATAAGGCCCCGTCTCGTCGATAACCACCTGCGCAAAGTTAGCAACAACCTGAAGAGGAATGACTATCATCAACACTTTCTTTTCCTTGTCCTGCAAGTAAGGCTTCAAGAAGGACCATCCCGTCCCGATCAAGACGATCAATGTGAAGAGAGTGATTCCTTTAAGGAAACTGAAGATGTAGAACAACACATCCCAGCCATGGCCGGATCCGGTTTTCTTAATGTACGATTTATCCTCCGCCTCACACAATAAGTTCAAAGCTTTCAAAACGACGACGCCGAGCATGAAGAAGTGGATCGCGAAGACGGTGCGTCGTTTCTTCAAGAGGACGTAGATCCACGTGGCGGCGAGGGAGAAGTAGATGACAGAGAAGAGGAAATATACTTTCGGGAGGACGGTTCTTCCGGCGGAGAGGTAATCGCGTCCGCCGCTCTTGCCTTCGAGGTTGTACATGGCGGATCTGACGTCCATGGTGACTTTCACCTGCTGGAGGCAGTTGGCGAAGACGAGGGAGTACTGATCGGCGTCGTTCTCGGTGAACACCGTGGAGAAGCTCGTGTTCCTGTTGAGCCTGTTGAAGGTGAACACGTGCTTGACGAGATCTGACTGGAGAGCGCACGTGATCTCTCCTTCCTCGAGCTGCTGGATCACGTGCACCCAGGCGTCGTGCGTGCAGAGGAAGAAGCCGACCTTGGAGAGATCGAGGTCCGGGTTGGTGTTGGAGAGGGAGATCTTCGAGGCGTCGAGCTCGAGGCGGCCTGTGTGGGTGAATCCGAACTCGTCCAAGGGGATGATGGGGCGGTCATCGGATCGGATCTCGGATTTGCGGATCTCGGCGAAGGCTGTGGTGATGGTGAGGAAGATGAAGAGGATCGATGTGAAGCGAGATGAGAGATCCATTGGAGGTTAGCGGTTTCGTCCTTTGATTCGAGTCACAGAGAGAAGAGGAAGAGAGAGCTCAGATCCAATTGTGTTCTTCACGAGCAACTCTTATGATCTAGGCCGTTAGTTTATAGATGTGATTCATGAGGGCGAACGAGAACCGTACGATCTCTAGATCCTGTATTGTTGATGATAGCTAGTCCCCACTAAACTATACGCGAGAATTGATTTGTATATGTGTCATCACCACATTAACTTTCACAAAAAAAAAAAAATGACTTAAAAAAAATATGACATATGGCATAAGTCTAATTGTTACATGTAAAATTTACTATATTTAGATTTATGCTTTTGGTAAGATTTCTTAAATATAATAATGATGATTTTACATACGGATTTATATTTTTGGAAAAATTTCATAATATAGTAATAACTAGTAAATTTTATATCAAAAATATTTTTTCTCAGTAAATATTCATTTTGGTAAGATTTTATGATATCCAATAACTTTTCTATATCTATTAAAATAATATATTTTTATATATAAATAATAATTATGAATATTAAAATTTTACATCAATATATGAATCATATTTTTATTATTAAAATAAGTGTAGTTTAAAATATATTTTATCAACGTATATAAGTTATTTTTATATATAAATAATAATTACGAATATTAAAATTTTACATCAATATATGAATCATATTTTTATTATTAAAATAAGTGTAGTTTAAAATATATTTTATCAACGTATATAAGTTATTTTTATTTAATGTATATATTATTAGAAATAATTTATATATTTACAAATAGACATATTTAAAAATGGTAATTAAATAAAGAATAATATAATAAAGTAACTTTATAAATTTTAATTATTTTTATCAAAAGTTAAATAATGCAAAATTAAAAGGTCAAAATAAAATTGAATAAATCAAACTAAAAATAATTACATTATAGTTTTATTTTTTAAACTAATAAAAGTAAAATATAAAAATAGAAAATTTTATTTATATATAACATTTTTAAATATTTTATATCTGCGCTGGCGTAGGAAAACTCCTAGTTGACAATAAATTAATGTATTGGTTCGGTTCGGTTCTAAATTCTGATCGGTTTAACCTATTTAGTGTTATTAAACCGTTCCTCTCACGTAACTCCTCTTTTGTCTGAATATATGGACGTCTTGTGAAATTTAGGGTTTAGAGGGGCATAAGTAATAATGGAGAAAAAGTTGGTGAGAGAGAAGCAAAGCAACTCAGAGGAAAGAAGAAGCAACTCAGAGATAAACGATTTACCAGATCCATTGCTTTGTCACATACTTTCTTTTCTCCCGACAAAAGATTCAGTTCGAAGCAGCCTTTTGTCGAAACGTTGGAGGAATCTCTGTGGTTACAGGTTCCTGTTTTCGACTTGGACTCACGCCAATTATTCGATGATGGTTTTAGTCTTACGGAGTTGGTTGGTAGATTTCTTGAATCTGACGAAAATCTAACCTTGAGTAGATTCAAGTTGATATGTTATTCTAAGGATATTGATGATGATAGTGTTTTGGAGTCGTGGATAGATGCTTTAGTTGGGCGTAGAGTTTGTCATCTAGATTTTCAGGTTAAGTCAAATGATTATGAACTATTTTGTATGCCTCTTTCGCTATATTCATGTAATACCTTGGCCAGCTTAAGTCTCTGCCACGTAGCCTTGGGTGACATGGAACTAGAGTTTGTTGTTTCCCTGCCTTGTCTCAAGGTTATGCGTTTAGATAGTGTAAGGTATGAGTACGATAAATCGCTGATCCATCATGACGAATCCAGTTCCCTTGAGACGCTTATAACTAGCTGCCCGGTTCTTGAAAAGTTAACCATAATAAGGGATTTCTTTGACCATCTTAAAATTATGCGTGTTCGCTCCAGGTCTTTGAAAAGTTTCACTCTATGGGTTGACTCATACGAAGTTGGTCTCTTTGAAGATCATGTTGTGGAAATAGATGCTCCAAGGCTCGAGCATATGAGTCTCCGCGATCACTTATCTGGAAGCATCATCATTCACAGTATTGCTCCCTATGCATCGGTGAACATCGATGTTAACTTTGATGGCGAGAATGGTTATACACCACTGGACGAAGATGATGCTGATTCTTCCAATTATGATCCATGATTTCCTCACCAGGATATCCACAGTCTGCCGCATGGAGATATCTTATCATACTCTAGAGGTATGCACACTGATGTTGTTGATTCAATAACAGTATACCTAATACAGATATGCATAATTATCATTGTGACATCCATCATTACATTTTTTTTTTAATTGTAACACAGGTCCCATGATTACTCAAAATTGGAACGGTTACCTCAGTTCTCTAAGTTGACTTGGTTATATGCTTCTTTCCTTGAGTCCTTTGGGGAATTGCTGCCAACCTTCCTTGGTTGCTGCCCGAATCTACACACACTCGTACTGGTAAGTCTTATTATTCTTGTATGTAAAAGTTTGCATATATCCCATAAAACTTAACTATCTCTTTGTCTGGGGCATATTAATTATCAGAAATTTCAGTTCGAAATAGAGGGATGCCCAATCAAACTCTCCTATGTGCCGCCGTGTTTCGTATCATCTCTCAAGTATGTTGAGCTTGCGACACAAGGCACAACAAAAACATCAAGCCAGATGAAATTAGCTAGATATTTTCTGAGTCATTGTGTTGTCCTGAAGAAACTGAGCTTAAGCAAGAGTTTTGGTGCTGACATCATCAAGGGAATAAAAAAGATTCAAAGAAAGTCTAGAAAGTGCATCATTGTCTCTGGTTGTCTGGTTAAGCCACAACTTATACCGTAGACAAGATGAAGAATGAATCCAACTTATAGTCGTAGTAATCCAGTTGTAAGACTATTATAGCTTTTTGTTTTTTGTGTGTGTTTGTGTGGGCATGGCTTCAAGATTGCTAGGTTCGACCTAGATGTTATCAAGTATATTTACCTTCAATAAGAGTTTACTCTCGATCAGACTCTATTAACCTTATATCTTATGAAGTTGGGTGTTATGTGAATATCTTGAATCAATATAAAGAGGCGGAAGCACCTGCAAGATAAAACATGCTCGCTTTAGTTGTTAAATGATTAATCACTTGAACATCAAATGTGTTAAGAGTCAATAGCGTTTTAAGAAAAATAAGTATATAACTTAAATAACACGTTAAGAGATATTTCTGAAAAGGAGTGGGTGAGCTAATGGTTTACGTGGAAAATATTGAGACAAGTGGCACAATTGAGTTACGAAGATTTAGTCAAACGAATTGACGCAAGACTTACTGAGTCACAGCCCCTGTAAAGAGGGTTTCTTCCTCTTAAAAAGAAACAATGAGCATATACAACATACATAACCCAATAGGCCATTAAATAACACAAAACTCAAGAAAGAGAGATGATGATGACTCGAAGCTATTGTTATTACTTTTCTGGTATCGCTACCATCTATTTCTTTCTCTTATTCCTCACTCTTGCTTCTCCAACGCTCTCCTTTTGCCGTCATGATCAGAGAGATACTTTTTGGAATTCAGAGATGAGTTTTTCATATATCCAAGTTCATGGAATAAGAGTAGTGATTGCTGTAATTGGGGAGGTGTGACTTGCGATGACAAACATGGCCAGTTGATATCGCTCGACCTTAGTTACAGCTTTTACAACAACTCTTTGAAATCTAATAGTAGTCTTTTCAGACTCCAAAATCTTCGTCAGCTAAACCTTAGGGGTTGCAAACTTCGAGGAGAGATTCCTTCTTCGATAGGAAACCTTTCTCATCTCACATTTCATGACCTTTCAGACAATAATTTGATAGGTAAAGTCCCAGCTTCCATCGGAAACCTAAAAGAGTTAAGAGTCATGTCTCTCCACAAAAACAGTTTAAGTGGCCATATTCCTATTTCATTAGCCAATTTAACCATGCTCTCTCATCTTCGCCTCAACTCTAATAACTTCACATCCACGCTTCCATCAGACATGAATGGATTCCACGAGTATTTTGGTGTTAGTGAAAACTCATTGGTGGGCCTTTACCTAAATCTTTGTTCTCATTACCTTCATAATTACAATTTGTTAATATGGAAATTAACCAATTCACAGGACCTATAGAGTTTGCAAATACATATTCGTCATCACCTAAGATTTATTTTCTAAACCTTGCTATTAATAGATTTAATGGCCCAATCCCAGAATCCATATCTAAATTTCTCAACCTCACCCAATTATTTCTTTGCAACAACAGTTTCAGTAGGTCAATCCCTTGACCTTTATTATCAAAGTTAGTCAACCTCAAGGTTTTACATCTATCCTACAACCAGTTGAAAGGTCAAGTACCAAGTTTCTTATGGAGATTGACGACGCTGACTCTTTCCGACAATGCTTGTGATATAACAAACTAATTCTCACATTGGAGAATTAGACAAAGAGAGTAATATATAAAGAGCTATCCAACTCTAATAGTATGAGGCCTTTTGGAAAGGAAACCAAAAATAAAACCATGCGGATTTGCCTAAGGTCCAAAGTGGACAATATCGTACTAATCGGATAATACAGAGTTGGACACGAGATTTCACATCCCAACAATACTTTTAGCAGTTTTGAAAACCCTTCACAAGAAACACTGATCCAGATGTTCGATATGAGTTCTAATACATTCCGAGGGAAATCTCCCAAAGTCCTTGATCAACTGCAAGTCTCTGGAGCTTGTGAATGTGGAAAGCAACAAGATCAAGGACAAGTTGCCATTTTGGTTGGGATCTCTGCCGTCATTACATGTTCTCATACTTAGATCAAACGAGTTTTATGTGTCGTTGTTTCATCCCATGTCTCCATTGGGTTTAAGAGTTTAAGAATAATAGATGTTTCATAACATTTTATGTTAATTAACATTTTATTTTATTTAATGTTAATTAACATTTTATTTAAAAAAATTGTATGATTTTCATAAATTTTCTAATTATAGCCTATATTATATTAAAACAGAAGTACTATATGAATTAAATATTAAATTAATAAATTAAATTATTTTATTAAAAAAATCATTTAAAATATCATTCACATTTAAACATGTTGAAAGTTGTAAAACATGTATAAAATTTACTTATAAAATCCTGATATATACTAAAATTGTAGATGCTAAAGTACATTTGTTGAAACACGAAAATAAAAAATTATACCAAACAAATATTTGTTCTATAGTATAAGTAAATAAATTTTAAAAATATTTGTATGGAAACTGTGAAAATTAAAAATATATTTTGAATGAGGTTATCTATTTGATTATTTCAGGTTATGAATTCATTGTACCGAACTAGCTAGATGTTATATTTTTATGTAATAACAATTAATAACAAAGTAAAATATATATAACAAATCTTTATATATTTATAATGTAAAATATAAAATATAAAACATAAAATTCTAGAATTAAAGTATATATAAGAATAAATTATAAATATATATTTAAAGTATTTACAATTTATTAAATTTATACATTAATTATATATTTATAAAATAAAAATAATATCTGTACGGATCAAGCTCTAGTTTTATATTAAAAAAATAAAAACAAATGAATTATTAGAAAGGAGCATTAGAAAAAAAGCTCTAGTTTTATATTAAAAAAAATAAAAACAAATGAATTATTAGAAAGGAGCATTAGAAAAAAAGAACTGAATAAGAATATATGGGCATTTGATCCAAGGTCTTGTGACCTAATTTAAATAGACGGAAAAACATCAGATAAAAATATTGTAGTGGGCCAAGGAAAGAAAGAAAAGCCCAAATTGAGAGATAAGAGATATGTACGAAGAAACAAATAACTACGTGACAAGAATTAGAGTCAGCAATGTTGAGGTGGCTTTAAGAAACCAACGATTAGTATCAATTTGATCCCGGATTGAACACTAAAATCTATCTATCTATATATCTTATACTATAAAGTAGACTTCAATCTCTCCATTGGGCATTTTGCGTCGGCATGCAAATCGACCAATAAATAATAGTTATTTTCGCCATGTCAGATAACCAAACCTCTCGCTGTATTTCTTTCTCAACCTTCGTAGCTTATTGAGAAATTGAAAAGTCAAGAGACTTGAATTTCTGCTCCACTCACTCAATAACTTTGGCTATTATTTGCATTTATAAGATCCGAAACACAAATCTGGAATCACTGTTCGACTTCTCCTCCTCTCCCACTTTTTATATCATCATCTAAATCCGCTCTAACCTAAAGCCACTGTGGCATCTAGAAATTCCAAATCAAACATCCTCATATCTGCACGAGTCACAACTATAGCCGCCTCACTATGGTTTCAACTGAAGAGAGTCTTTTGGAATGACCTCTATGGATCTTGGTAAAAATTAATTCCTCCGATGATGTTTACGGTCAGGATTTTCTATGATTCATGCGTCTGATGCATTTTTAGTGTGGGTTTTGAGTCAAAACTTTTGACCCAACCTAAATAGGCTTATTATCATGTTTTTGTGATATGTTATCTGTTTGTATCATAATTATTTGAAAATTGAATTTACTGCACTATGATTGCTTGAGGAAAGGTAGAGCTCTCAACCCACTACTATTCCGTTTTCTATTTTTTATTTTCTAGGAACAAAATCTTTTCTAATTTTCATTTGACTAAACCATTGAGGATCAGCAGAAGAAGCTTAATCATCAAGTTAACTAAGAAAGAATGATGTTAATAAGCTTCAGATCAAGGTCGATGAGAAGACATGTCAAATCGTTCCATGCTCTCTTCAAGACCTTTGGTTGTGGGTCTGTGGCTCCGTATCATGTGTTCATCTGTAGGTATCCTCTTAATTTTAATGGCTACGGTGACTATTTTATGATCCAGTCGTAAATTTAGAAACTTTGTATTTGCCCCAAAAAGTAAATATTTTTTGTAATATTTATCTTATCCGGTGATATGTCTTATGTTATCTTCACTCATGATCAATGATTTTAATGGCCTCCCTGATATTTGTGATCATCTTTAGAAAGTTCACAAAACATGTTCTTCCACAATCCAATCGACAAACCAAAGCCTCTGCCAAGACCTCTGAAATCAAATCATAATATCAAAATATCTACAGGTATTGCTTGGATATTTTTTTTAAAGTTTCAGTTCATGTTTCTTAATAAAGATCTTCATGATTTGTTTTTGTATACGTTTATGATTTCCGGAGCTTTGATCAAAGTGTTGTTACTGGCTAACACAAACATCCTCTTACCAGGTCTTTTTCTTAACTTTGCCTCCATAGTATATGGATTACGATTGTTTTGTTTGAGATTGGAAATGTTATAACTCCTTACTCTTTGATATAAGATATTGGTGGGGAAGTTATGGGCATCAAAACCACCCACAACGGTAAAACACATTACGTTGAATATACGACTTGAACAATATGTTTGAATCATTACTAAATTTAAAGAATTTATTTTACACAGTAGCTGTTATCGTAGTTATATGAACTTGCACCTCTATTTTACTCTCCAGGTCAGTTCACAACTAACAACTTGCATGTTCATCCTCCTTACATGGTGACATATATTCAATGATCCCAGCGCTGATATGCCGGGGAGCTGCATCTGTAATAACAAATCCCTCGCATGGTGTGTACATCGGTGTTTCTATGACCAGCAGAAGGCTTGATAGTCATGGGATGGTTGAAGAAAACAGAAGCGAGACAGCTCTACCAGGTGCTCGAGCTATTGTTCCCGAAATGACTGCGAAGTGCGGAGAAGCCAACAGTTCTGGAACATGGGCTCTTTGTAAAGAAGGCATGCATTGAGTAAAATCTTAAGTAAGGGAGTCTATGACCCTCCTGTCGACTCCTACAAACTACGCTGGAGCTTTTTTAAATTTCGCATATTAATGAAATATGACTTGAGAATCATTCCCACCGCCATGTTATATCTCATCAAGTAAGCTCTGTTTTTACATGTATATATATATAAATAAAAACTACCTTGCGAACTCGGTGGAGGCACTGACTTGAAGGTTCAATTTAGTCGCATATTTTAAGCACCACTTTACAACAATTAAGTCATTGACTCACTTAAAAAAAAGGGTTCATATCCTGTATCACACACTTAACGCAATCCTCACCGTCGCAGATTATCATTGCCTGTTACTCTATTTGTAGAGCATATATCGGCTGTAGTACAAGTTTTTTTTTTGAACTTTACTGTCGTACGAGTTTCTTTAACAAAAAACCTTTTGTAGCATGTGCACCACTTGCAATAAGCTAAAGAGCATCACGCGATCAAGAAAGCAAGTTATCATTTCTACTAAAATCTCAACTTTCACTGCTCACTCAGTCAAATTAACAATTGTGGTGCAACCTCTTCAAGCATAAACAAAACTTAAACAACGCGAACAGTTGGGAGCTTTTCTAAAAACTCAGAACATGTTTAAAATGATCGAACACTTTTAAACATTTCGGATTAATAAAATAGCTTACATCCCATTACATCAATACACAGGCCCATCCCAATAATAATCTCATTTGCCTCCTAAGCACCAATCACAATCACCAAAAGCTTCTCCAACAACAAAGTTTACAGCTAACACGTAATAGGCAAATGACCTCCTAAATTGTTTATGACATTATTTTCAAACCAAATTTCATTTCGTGGTATGGACAATAATCATCTACAATCACCGGAAAGAATTTAACACACATCATAATCAAACAAACATGATAATCCTATAAATAAAATACAATAAATATCATACCAACTTTACATAAAAAACACATGAAATCCAAATCAATAGGAAAAATAATTAACAACAGTATAAATATTTTTAGTTATTCTTAGTTTAAATTTTCTTCAGTGTCAAATTCAAATAGAAATCAAATAGGATAAATGTAAATCATTACACATATTTTTAAATTTAATAATTTTGTGTTTTCCGACAAAAAATAATATTAGTGGTCTTTTTTGTAACTTATGTTAGCGTTTTTTTTTTAACTCAAACCAACAAATTTAATAAAATTTACAATTTGATCTTAGAATAAAAATAAATTATCTTTATTATTTTCAATATAGAGTAAATTTCCAAATGTTTTATAAAATTAAAATATATTTTATTATAAAATAGTTTTAGTGTAAACTCATCCGCCCGTAGGGCGGGCCAACCCCTAGTATCTATATAAAAAAATGCTTGTCTTTCTCCTGTTGCGCCACCTCAGCATCCAGGTCACAAAGTCCAATCATGTGGTGTCGACACGTGTCCGTATTGCCAAAACGCAGCATTTCATTTAATGCTTTGTTTTTGAACTGGCCTTTTGTTTATTCGATTGTGCCAGCGCATAGGTCCACCACACCATCTTTTACTTAGTCTGAGATGTCACAATCACAACATAAAGAGATCAAACCCCGAATCTCTCAAATCATAAAAGTTTCTTTTTGCATAAACATTTAAAACCCCAAATGAAGATTCATCAAAACAAAAACAAAAAAAATCACAAAACTATGGAAATTAATACAAATCTCAGCATAAACAAATGAAAACTCACCGAAACAAAAGAAACAAAACCCAAAAAAAACACTACCTCGAATATGAACAGCGGACGAGGCTGAGGAAAGATTACCGCTGTCTGCTCGCCGCCGTCCTTCCCGCGGAAGCCTCCACAGCCGGCCGCTTCTTCTCCATCCTCTTCCGTCAAGCTTCTTCTCCATCCTCTCTATCAAAGTTTCAACCTTTGAAAGTCTATAGTTTATCTCCTGAACAATAGCCACGAGATGCTTCAATCTGCAACATATAACAAACAACATCAAAAGTTAAAAAGTTTGTGAGACTGTAACGAACTGTTTTAGTAAGCAACAATGAACATCTGATCACTATCCAACACTTACTGAGGTTTTTGGGACGGAAAGAAAAGTCACGGCGAGGAGCCTCCTCCGTCAAGCTTCTTCTCCATCCTCCTCCACCAACATCAAAAACAAATCTGATTCAAAACTGACACACACACACAGACATAGAGAGAGAGATAACTGTGCGGGAGGTCCGGCGAGAGAGAGCCACAAGAGAGAGAGAATCCGGCTAGAGAAGAGACCTGAAGGCGAGCAAGAGAGAGGAGGGAGCGTGAGAGAGGTCCGGCTAGAGATAGAGAGCTCTGGTGTTAGAGAGAGAGGCACGGGAGAGAGAGATCTGGCGTGGCAAGATATCTGAGATGAGTTTGTGTGACGGCTGAGAGGGAATAAGTTGAAAGAACTAGTGTTTCTTTTTTTTTTTTTCAAAAGAACTAGGATTCATGATTTATTTTTTAGATTTTCAGTTTTAGTTTTTAAAAAGTAATTATTATTATGTAAAATTTTAAATTTATTATTTTAATTTTTTTTAACAAAATAATATTTAAGCGAAAAGAAAAAAATTTCTTAAAATTTTAGGTGAGAATAATAGACACGATTTGGAAGACTTCCTGGAACACATGTAAAAAACAAAAAAAAATATTGGAAGTTTTCTCATAAATATTCTCACATCATTCTCTGAGGTTCTTTGTACATTGTTTGTGTTTCTTTATTTGCACATGAGACTTATTTTGAATTATCTAGCCATCGAATTAAACTTTAGCTTAAAATAAATAACTGGCGAAACTTAAATGTGTTGGTTTTTTTAAAAAATAATGTTTTACAATTTCTTATAAGATACCAAAACCAAAACTACGAAGTAAAACTTAAACCAACTAAACTATTCTAATGGAAATATTATGCTAAAAGTACAATTATTTTTAAAATTCTTACAATCACATCAATTAATGTGAAAATATATATGTTAAAGTCATTAGAAAAATACAAATGATAGTTAATCTCTTTCTTGAAACAAATGAAAAAGATAAAAAAAATCAATTATAGATCAATTTTATAAGTTTAACAAATTTAGGTATCTAATCAGCGTGTTACAAAATTCATTATTAGGAAATCTATATATATAAAAAAAAATGTTGGTCTCACTCCTGAGAGAGACACGTCAGCGCCATGTCAATAAGTCGAGTATTCTGGTCGTGACACGTGTCAGGTAATCAATCCGCATCGTTTTATTTAAGTTACTCTGCATACAGTTCGGCTTCGTCTTCTGATCGGGCCTTAAATTTGCACGATTGACCCAGCCCCTCTCGAATATCTCTTAATGTAAAGCGGCATTACGCAGCATTTTAATATTAGGGTAGAACCAGGTTCATCTCCGCGTTCTCGATGAAGACACAACCTGAAATCTGGTAGTGTTCTTTCATCATTCTAACAAACCCAAGAGCTATCAGTTACAGATTCATCCTCTTAAAATCCTTCTTAAATCCTTCACCCACGACATAACTTGAATGCGAGCTTCCCTCATGTAAAGCGGTGGGACTGAGACTATAAAAAGGTTGTGTTTGTTACAATGAGAACCATCTACTCATCATCAGAGGACGAGGAAGGAGAACATCATCATCTAATCGAAACTTAAATTAGGGTTCATCTGCCTCATCGATCTTTGAAGTCCTACAGCAACAATGGAGTTTCGTGATGAAGAGTTGGACAAGTCATCAATTAAAAGCTCTGTCTGTGGCTTCCATGGCGCCGTTTTGTCTACGGTTCTTAAATCTGAACCGTCGCGATGGTTTGGTTCATCCTTTAAACAGCCGACTTAACTCCATAGACCGACATCAAGCATGATCTGACAAGAGTGTATCTACACCTAAAAAGGTTAGCTGTCTTAACGATTTGATATACAATTAGCATTTGCTTTACTACAGATCTAAGAAGGCTCTTTATAATATTTTGTCATCCTCAGTTTCAATCCCTAATATCGCTTAAGAATCATTTGATTGGAAGCATTCAAACAAATACAATTTTTGTTTTCATTTTCGATGCTTCTTGCATAATTTCTATTTTGATTATGTGCAAGCTAGCTGAGAAATTCATTTGGTTTAATAAAAGTGATTATGTCTTTGGTTCTGAACTTTAAAGTAAACGATGGCAATATTGTACACTAATGGGACAGGGACTGTCTAAGCATACACATTGTTAGTATACGCATTACCTTCTGACGCAAGTAAGCTTGGTAAGCTAGGCCTTTAGACAATTCTTTTAAATTTCATTAACATGTAATACAATATATCACTAATCTTCTTCATGAAGATCATATGTACTCTCGATTGCATAGTAATAATAAACATAGATGTTATAAAAAATAAAATTTATATTTTTAATTTGTGATATTAATACAAGATTGCATAATGTTTTTACTGGAAAAAAAATAATGTTTTTGGATCATAATGTTGGACTCAAAATTCACATAAATCCTATAACTGATACATTAGTGCTTGATATTGTAAACGAAATATAAAAATAAAAGATTAAGTTAGAAAGTATATAAAATTTTACTTTTAATAACAATGTAATAACCTGATTGGTATTTTGAAAAGATAGCAATTGTAAAACAAAACAAAATTTAAAAGAAATTAAATAAGTTGTGCATATCTATTGAGAATATCTTAATTATCTTTTTACACTGAGTATTAATCCATGACTATATTTCAACTATAATTATATTGCAATATATTGTTTTATGTTTATAGTTTAACAAATGATATAGTAAATAGTAATATTTTTCATAGAGGTGTTACAAAAAAAAAATTCATAGAAATTTTAGTGTATTAACTCATACAACACTCTTAAAAGTTTTTTTTATTTGCTTCCTTATGAAATTTATGTTGGAATAAGAGATATAGTTTACTTATACTTTTTATAAATTGTTTTATTAAAGTAAAAAATATATAATTTATAAAAGAGAAGAAATAGTAAAATTTGTTGTAAAAATAGTGAAAATTATAAATTAAAATAAACTGAAAATTAATTAAAATTTAAAATATATTTATATTGTTTTGTTTATTTGCATACCCGTCCGTAGGGCGGATCCGACCCTAGTATAATATATGAAACCACTGAACCACTTCCATTTACATGTAAGTTATTTTATTTAGTAAATATGTATATAATTTACATTATAAATGGGTATCCGATCCGAAATCCGAACAGAAATTTACCAAGTAGCTATTGGATAGATGATTCATTTATCCAAAGACCCGGACCAAATGGATTTTACCCGTACCCAATGCTAATATCCGAAGTCCAGGGCTGAGAAAAACCAAGGTCTTGTGAAATTTAGGGTTTAGAGGAAATGGAGAAAAGGTTCGGGAAAGAGAAGCAAGTCAGCTCAGAGGAAAGAAGAAGAAGAAGAAGCAAGTCAGGGATAAATGATTTACCAGATCCATTGCTTTGTCACATACTCTCTTTTCTCCCGACAAAAGATTCAGTTCGAAGCAGTCTCTTGTCGAAACGTTGGAGGAATATCTGGTTACAGGTCCCTGTTTTCGATTTGGACTCGGTCCAATTCGATAATGATGTTTCTAGTTTCATGGAGTTCGTCGATAGATTTCTCGAATCTGACAAAAACCTAGCCTTGGATAGATTCAAGTTGATGTGTTCTTACGAGGATCTCGATGATGATAGTGTTTTGAAGTCGTGGATAGATGCTTTAGTCAGGCGCAGAGTTCGGCATCTAGATTTTCAGGTTAACTCAGATGATAACGAACTAGTTTGGTCAGCCTAAGTCTCTACCACGTGGCCTTGTGCGGCTTTGAACTAGCGTCTGCTGTTTCCCTGCCTTGTCTCAAGGTTTTGTGTTTAGATGGAGTAACGTACGACGAATCGCTGCTCAAGGACGAATCCAACCTCGATATGCTCGTAGCTAGCTAGCTGCCCTGTTCTCGAAAAGCTAACCGTAATCAGGGATCCCTTTGAGCTTCTTGGAATCATGCGGATTGATGCTCCGAGTCTTGAGGATGACCAAGATTGTCTTTGAAAACTCTCACTCTAGGGATTGAGGATGACCAAGATTGTCTCTTGGGGGACGATCATGTTGTGGAAATTGATGCTCCGAGGCTTGAGCATATGAGTCTCTGTGATCACTTATCTGGAAGCATCATCATTCACAGTATTGCTCCCTATGCGTCGGTGAACATCGATGTTAACTTTGAGGGGAAGGATGGTTATGCATTGGACCTAGATGATGATGATGATGATTCTAATTCCAAGAGGACTATGATCCGTAATATCCTCACCAGGATATTCACAGTCTCCCGCATGGAGATCTCTTCTGTTACTCTACAGGTACGCACACTCATGTTGTTGTTGATTCAATAACAACAGTATATACCTAATAGAAAAAATGCATGATTATCATTACATTTTACAACTGTAACACAGGTCATCAATGATTACTCAAAATTGGAAATGTTACCTCAGTTCTCTAACCTGTCTTGGTTATATGCTTCTTTCCTTGAATCTTTTTGGGAGTTGTTGCCAACCTTTCTTGGTTGCTGCCCGAACCTACACACACTCATTCTGGTGAGTCTTATTATTCTTGTATCTAAAAATTTGCATATCACATAAAACTTAACTATCTCTTTGTTTAGGGATTTGAGTTTGATAAAGAGGAATGCCCAATCAAACTCTCCTCTGTGCCGCCGTGTTTCGTATCATCTCTCAAGTATGTTGAGCTTGCGACACAAGGCACAACAAGACCATCAAGCCAGATGAAATTAGCAATATATTTTCTGAGGAATTGCGCTGCCCTGAAGAAACTGACTTTAAGCGGGAGTTTCGGATATGACATCATTAAGAAAATCAAAAAGATTCCAAGAAGGTCTAGAAGGTGCATCATTGTCACTGGTTGAGCCACAACTTGTATACCGTGGACAAGATGAAGAATGAATCCAACTTATATAGGAGTAGTAATCCAGTGTAAGACTATTTTAGCTTTTTGTTTTTTTTTTTTTGGTTTTTGTGTGTGTGGGGCATGGCTTCAAGTTTCTTAGATTCTACCCAGATGTTATCAAGCTACTTTACCTTCTTTAAGAGCGATCAGACTCTATTAACCTTACATCTTATAAAATATATATTGTGCATGAAAAATAGCGTAACAGCCGCAAAAGAATATAAACTGGATCCAAAAGCGAAGAGCAGCGAATCTAAATTTGTAATAAGCTCTGCATCCTTTACAAGCAGCAGTAAGGTGGATATTAATTTTTAGGATCACATAAGTTACTCATGTGAATCCTCCAAAGGTATTGGAGAGATTTTAACGTTTAACAAATAACTCAGCTTTATTTTATGAAAGATTCAGCAACTGGTAAGAAAAAAAACGTATACATGAAAATAGCATAGCAGCTGCAATAGCCTATGGACCTGGTGTAATTTGTGGATTGGTCACTGGACATATCTTCTTCCCTTCACACATTAGAGTCACCCTAGTTGCTCATTAAGCCCATCTCTTGCAGTCTCTCTGTTAACCATGTGTGAAGCATGTGTTCTTGTTCGTGTGTTGTACTGAATTGGTAAGGTAAGAAGATCCGTTTTGTAATTTTCTGTTTAGTTGTTTTGTTATAGACCCTTTTGTTGGTAGTTGATATGGCGTATATCTTGGCTTGAAAATGTATGTGGGAAATTCCACTCGTAATAGTCAACTTAAAGCTTCAACATCTGGTTACTCTACGCATTCCAATGAAAAGTCGTCTCGTCTTAAGTACACAACCGGAAAGAGAATGCTGTTGCGCATGAACTAGCAAAACGAGTTACCACGACTCGGTCTTTTACTTCATCTTGTTTAATTCCATGTTTTGTTCATCAATTTTAATGAAAGTTAATTTGTGGGAAAAACTATATTGTTGTGGGCCAACGAAAGAAAGAAAAGCCCAATTTTCTGACCCAAATTGAGAGATGGAAACAAAAAAAAATGAGAATACGTGGCAAGATTTTTTTTTTGTCAACTACGTGACAAGATTTAGAGTTAGAAATGTGGAGGTCTCTTCAAGAAGAGAGAAAAATCAAGGGCTTAGAACATGTTTATTGTTGTATCTTAACAGCATATCTTTGATTAAATGTGATTAAAAGAATTAAACCAAAAATAAAAATCAGAAAACGCGTCTCTTAACTAAGAACATTAAGACACAGTCCCTTAGGGGCACGTGTCACGCTTCAATTTGGCAGAGGAGAGGTGGAGACCTTGGTCCGTCTCATTTATTACGTCTGTTTCTCTTTCTCTCGGTCTCAATTCTCTCCGAAGGCGAGAAGACGATTTCTCATCGTATCGGCGGTGACGTCTCTGTCGGTGGCTCTCGTGGACGAAGAAAGACGGCGGGTCTCTTTCCGGTGCTTTCCTCCACCCAGGAAACCGACGACCTCTCTATCTTGGTGGTTCTCTGAGGCGAAGACCAAACGGTGAATCTCAATCGACTGCTCCGCCGAATCGAAAGGTAAAGCTGCGTTGATATGTATATATGTTTGAAGATTTCGATTATGCATGTCTCAAATTGTGTCTTAATTTGAATCTCTATGTTTGAATGTTAATTTGTTTTGATATTTCCTGTCTTCCTGTCTTTAGATTGATAGATGAAGAGGCATGATGAAGGGGTTAAGGGACGATGAAGAAACTCGACACTGATGGTTCCGGTTGTGCATCAAGGTAAAAGCCATCACTTTCCTCGGTTGAATTTGATAAAAATCATGTCTTAGGTGTCTTTAATTGGTTAAAGCAAAGTCTTGTGAATTATGGTTGAATATATCGATTAATGATGTCTTAAATTTTGTCTTAACATGAATCTCTATGCAAAGAACCTTAATTTGTTTTGATATTTCATGTCTTTGTGTCTTTGGATTGAATGATCAAGATGCAAGATGAAGGTTGAGAGTGGAAGAATTATCCCGGAATGATAGGAAGCATCGATTGTATGCATTGGGAGTGGAGGAATTGTCCCACCGCTTGGAAAGGGCAATATTCTCGTGGTTCGGGCAAAACCACAATTATTTTAGAGGCAGTTGCTTCATATGATCTCTAGATATGACATGCGTTTTTTGGACCTCCAGGTACCTTAAATGATATTAATGTTCTTGATCGCTCACCTGTTTTTGATGACATAATAAATGGTCGAGCTCCGCAAATGAATTTCTCGTTCAACGGAAGCGAGTATAATTTGGCTTACTATCTCACCGATGGTATTTATCTGAAATGAGAAACTTTTATCCAATCTATTACAACTTCACAAGGGCCGAAAGCAGTTTTATTTTCTCAACGTCAAGAAGCTGCCCGAAAAGATGTCGAGCGTGCTTTCGGAGTCTTACAAGCTCGATTTGCCATTGTTAAAAATCCGGCACTTTCTTGGGATAAAGTCAAGATTGAGAAGATTATAAGAACGTGTATCATACTCCATAATATGATAGTAGAAGACGAACGAGATGAATACACTCAATATGATGTTTCAGATTTCCAACAAGGAGAAGGCAGCAGAAGTTCACATGTCGATCTCACCTATTCGACAGATATCCCAACAAATATCGCCAATCAGATGAGTGTTCGAAGAAGAACTCGTGATAGACAAGCACATCAACAACTGAAAGTTGATTTGGTTGAACATATATGGCGTAATTTGGACGTGATCAAGACAACAATTAAGCTTCGATGCCTCTTTCAAATTATAATCGTTTTAAGTAATCTTTGTTTTATGTTTTTATGTTTTAATGTTTTTATTTTAAAATTTATGTTTCAAATAATATGCTTAACTTTGTTTCTTTTAAATAAAATTATGTTTAATAATGTTTTTTTTAGAATCCCTAATTAAGATAATAAACCACTAACATTAAGGATCTCTTAACAAAGTAGCTTAACTTCACTTAAATACTAAAAAAATCACTAAGAGCCCTTAAGTGGGTTTTACCAATAAACATGAGCACCATTAACCCAAGTGATTATAGGGGGGTGTTTAACAAAAAATAATATAATAGTGGGTGGATCTCAAGGGTGGGATCCACAAAATTTTAAGCACCAGCTCTTCTGCAGCCTATTTAAACACTGCTTGCACTGTTCACGGGCCCCACTGACACATGACGGTCCGCGATTGGTCTGTTTTTTAATTTTTTAATTTTTTTAATCCGGAAAAAAAAAATTAAGTACCCCATTATGGGTTGTTAGAGCATCCACAATAGTGGACTCCTTCTTGGAGTCCTTAGGTGTATTATAGTTTTTTTTTTGGGAGAATTGGAAAAAAGGGACGCTTTGAACTAGGACCTCTGATATTTTTGGCAATTCTGGACATGTTTTACCCTTCTGTTATGGAAAAAATAGTAAACTAAATTTTAAAAATGTAAGAAAATATGAAAACTAACATAAGTATGACAACATATATGTTTAATTTTTATTTTTTTAAACTAGAATCATATTTTACTTTATCTTCTACATATAGTTAGAATACACATTCTAGTAATCTACTTAGTCTATAAATTCGATTCTAAGTTTTAAACATAGATATATCAAGGATATATAACGTAAACTAATATTTCTTGTATATTCTAACAAAACTAGAATTGGTTATGTTATAATCAAGAAAGATGTCTTCAGTCTACCTACAACTTGATAACGCCGTATAGCTACAACTCAATGATATAGCTCGGCTACATTACATGCCATAACATGTTCTACCCTTTACCTTATATGACGCCTTAAAGAAGAATATGTTTCTCGCCTATTATATTTTGTTCTGCGTAGGTAATATACATATTCTAGGTAAATCCGTAAAATATGGAAACTTCCATATACAGTTGAAGATGTTTCCTGAATCTAAACTAAATCTATCTTAAATCTCTCAAAGAATATTTTATTTAATATCTTTAATAAATTTAGTCTAAACCAAAAATATGGAAGTTCCATATTTTTTAAATATCCTTACTAAATACCGATTAATCGTGGATTAATTTTAAAAACTGTTTTTCAATTTTCAGAAAATTGTTTATATTACTTAATGATTTGTATAGAGAACATCATTTATTGAAGCGGCCTTGTGGGAATTGGGTATGTTTATGTTGCCTGGTTGTCAGGTTCATTCCTCAAGAAGTGCATTATGCTCTTTTTAGTGTTTATTTTCATTAATAGCATAACCGTAAATAAGTCATCATCTTCCTCAACAGTTTTTAGGGTTACAGAGATATTTTTACAGAGCCGTCATGCTTTCTTTGATTGATTTCGTCCATTATTTTTGCATTTTTTTTGCTGGGTATGGTTTAAATTTGTAGATTTAGCATGTATCTTCCAATTTCAAGCTTTCAAAACTTAAAAACGTGAATAATTTTCGTTACTCCGATTTAATGGCCGCCTTTAACAAAGGATCTAATCAAGAACAAAAGAAAATCACCCATAAAATAAAATACGAAACAAAATCGAAGATGCTATAAACCATCTTCACATGACACAATGCGAAATCAAAGAGGCTAAGAAGGATATCAAGTAAAGATGGAGACAATAATATGAGAAGATAAAGAAGAAGATGAGAGCATAAACCTCATAAAGGTATTTGTGAAAAAATGTCGTGCCTTGAATTATGGAAGAAGAAAGAATGAAACATACACAATTACGTAACTGATAATGCTTTTAATTTTTCTTTCTATCTCTAATGTAAAAACAGTTATAAATAAATCTAATTAATAAACATTCTATATTTTAATTAAATTAAAATTTCAATAATCTAAGTGTATAATCGTATTAACATTAATTAAAATCTTAATAGGACAAAAAACTTACACAAAATCTTATTGTGACAAATCAAAGTTGTTAGTGTCCTATATTCCTAATTTTTCCTTTTTTTTGTTTTTTGTTTGAATAGTTAAAGACTCTAGTCAAAATAGTGTGTCCAATGGTGTTCTCCAATTTGTAGTCCTTAGGAATAAAAAAATAATTTTTTTCTTAAAAGTGAAATTTAATTTTTATTTATTGTATGATTAAATATAAAGATACAATAATTAAACATAATGATACAATAATTATTAATCTTCATCACCAAATTTGTTCCAAATATACTCAATTAAAATCATTTTTCAAATGTTGATGTATACGCATATCCCGAACATCATTCCGAATGCCAAACATATTATTGAGATTTGTAGGCCTGTCGGTTTCCACCTGTGAACTTCTGGTGATGTCTCCTTCTTCAAATTCAGATATATCATAACGAGTGTATCCATCCCGCTCATTTTCGACTATCATATTGTGTAGTATGATACATGCTCTCATAATCTTCCATATCTTTTCTTTGTCCAAAGAAAGAGCCGGGTTTCTTACAATCGCAAATCGAGCTTGCAATACTCCAAAAGCCCGCTCCACATCTTTTCGGGTTGCTTCTTGAACTTTAGCAAATAACTCTTGTTTAGGACATTGAGGGAGTGTGATAGATTGGATAAATGTTTACCATTTTGGATATATACCGTCTGTGAGGTAGTACGCCAACTTATACGTGTGTCGTTGACCACATACTTTACCCTGGGAGCTCGACCTTCTAAAATGTCATTAAAAACATGAGACCGGTCGAGGACATTAATATTTTCTAAGGTACCTGGAGGACCAAAAAAAGCGTGCCATATCCAAAGATCGTGTGAAGCTACAGCCTCTAAGACAATTGTCGGTTTTCCTGATCCACGTGCGTACTGTCCTTTCCAAACGGTTGAGAAATTTTTCCATTCCCAATGCATACAGTCAATGCTCCCGACCATCCCAGGAAACCCTTGTTTCTCTCCAATATCGAGCAGTCGTTGAAGATCCTCCGATGTGGGTCGTCGTAGATACTCATCTCCGAATAACTGTATTATTCCGTCAGTGAAATTATGTAAACACGAAAGTGCAGTGGCCTCAGCAAGTCGGAGATATTCGTCAACCGTGTCAGCCGCAGAACCATAAGCAAGTAGACGAATTGCTGCCGTACATTTTTGTAGTGGAGAATGACCAAACCTCCCAGTTGCATCTCTTCTTTGCTGAAAGAATGGAATGCACTCTGATAGGCCATGGACAATACGCAAGAGTAATTCCTTATTCATGAGGAAACGGCGTCTGAATAGATGTGACGAGAATGTCGAATCTGCGCTGAAGTAGTCATTCCATAAGCGGTCGTGTCCTACTTCACGGTTTCGTTCTATATAAGCATGTTTCCTTTGCTTAATGGTTTGGGCCTCCACTATGTTGTTGAATGTATCTTCGAAGTATTCGTCGAAAATTTCGTCCAATCTTTATTAGAATTCATCGGATGAAGATGATGACATATTTAGGTATCGTGCTTCAAAAAATAATATTTTTTAAAAACTATAAGTTCAAATTCTCTATAAGTTCAAATTATCTATAAGTTATTTTTTTAAAACTATAAGTTCAAATTATCTACAAGTTTTATTTTTTAAATATATAAGTTCAAATTATCAACAAGTTTTATTTTTTTAATCTATAAGTTCAAATTATATACAAGTTTTATTTTTTAAAACTAAAAAATTATCTATAAGCTCAAATTCTCTATAAGTTCAAATTATCTATAGTTATTCTATTATCATTTTTAACAACTTTTAATATGGTTTCTATAAGTTTTGGGATCATTGTTAAAACACGTTTTACGTGTTGGTCGGCATGGACGGTGACGGCATGGACGGTGAGCTGAAATTGTTGACGTTGGTTTTGTCAAAGATTGTGAGCCACCAAACACCTTCTTCATGCTTATAAAAGGAGAGCTGAGGTGAAGAGGAAAATCATCCCAAAACAAGAAAACAGAGAGAAAGAACGAGAGAGGAGAGGAGAAGAAAAAAGAAGAAGAAAAAAAAAAAACTTTTTTTCTCACAAAAATCTTCTTTAAGAAATTACTAGTAATTTCTGAGTGTATTTGGGATCGGGGTGTGAGTTGTGAGCTTGTAAAAATTCCCTGGTTAATAATAAAAGATCTGTAGCAGGTCCGGAGACGTAGGCATCATTGGCCGAACTCCGTTAACAATTTGGTGTGTGTGCCCTCTTTTCGATCCCATAAATTCTGGCTTTCCGCAAAATTTGACCGCGTATTTCCTAACAACTGGTATCAGAGCCTGAGTTACGGTGATCGGTCAAATTTTTTGTGGAGTTACTATTCACGTGAACAGTACTTCGTGAATAGTGAATTTTGTCGGTAACATCGGTTTGTCGACGGAGGTGTTCTAATACACGGTGGTTCCAGAAACGATGGGAGGCGAAGATGGTTTGGCGCACAGTATCGGGAAATTTGACGGTACAGATTATGCATTCTGGAGAATGCAAATCGAAGATTATTTGTACGGAAAGAAGCTTCATCAACCGCTGAGCAAGAAGCCTGAGAAGATGGATCAGGCTGAGTGGGAGCTCCTTGACAGACAAGTTCTGGGTGTTACAAGGTTAACACTGTCGAAAAACGTTGCTCACAACGTTGCAAAGGAGAAGACCACAGAAGGGCTCATGAAAGTTCTCTCTGATATGTATGAGAAACCTTCGGCAAACAATAAGGTGTTTCTCATGAAGAAACTCTTTCATTTGAAGATGGAAGAAGGTGGCCTGGTTGCCGCACATGTGAACGAGTTCAACACGATTGTCAACCAACTGTCATCGGTTGAAATCGAGTTTGAAGATGAAGTGCGAGCACTGATTTTGTTGGCATCTCTGCCAAATAGTTGGGAGCCAATGAGGGCAGCGGTTAGTAATTCTGTGGGTACTCAAAAGCTCAAATTCAATGATGTTAGAGATCGTATCCTTGCTGAGGAAGTTCGAAGGATAGACTCTGGGGAAGCATCAACGAGCTCTGCTTTCAACGTGGAAAACAGAGGGAGAAACCCAGATAGAAATAACCGAAGTAATGGCAGATCGAAGTCAAGGAATGGACGGGGTCAATCCAAATTCAGACAGCCTGCAGAGTGCTGGAATTGTGGAAAGACAGGTCACATCAAGAAGAATTGCCGAGCACCACCGAAGAAGGAAGACAACACAAGAGGCGGAGCCAATGCAGTGACACGTGAAATCGCTGATGCATTGGTAGTGTCTGTTGATTCCCCGAGGAAAATTGAAGCTCGTGATGCAGCTACAAGTACCACCAAAGCGTCAATATCCTATGTTGATAGCCCAGTCGATTCATGGGTTCTTGACTCTGGAGCGTCATTCCACACCACACCGCACCATAACATTATGGAGAATTATGTTGCGGGAAATTACGGAAAGGTATATCTTGCTGATGGATTACCTTTAGACATAGTTGGTATTGGAGATATCAACCTGAAGATGTCAGACGGACGTGTGTGGAAGATTACGAAGGTCAGACATGTGCCAAAGTTGATGCGAAATCTGATCTCAGTAGGTCAACTTGATGATACGGGGCACGATGTTAACTTTGGTGGTAGAGCCTGGAAGGTCAGAAAAGGTTCCATGGTGGTGGCTAGAGGTCATAAAAGAGGCACTCTTTATATGACGACGAGTTATCAAGACACTGTTGCTGTTGTCGGGAATGCCAAACAGACCAAGTTGTGGCATTGTAGGTTGGGACACATGAGTGAGAAAGGGATGAAACTCATGGTGGAAAATGGCGCTCTTCCGGATCTGAAGACGGTGGATCATCAGATGTGTGAAAGCTGCATCCTTGGGAAGCAGAAACGAGTTAGTTTCTCTAAAGGAGGAAGAGAGCCAAAATCTGAGAAGTTAGAGCTGGTGCACACTGACGTGTGGGGACCCGCTCCTGTTGCATCGCTGGGAGGTTCGTACTACTATGTGACCTTTATCGATGACTCCACAAGAAAAGTGTGGGTTTACTTCATGAAAAACAAGCATGAAGTGTTTTCGGTTTTCAAAATTTGGAAAGCCATGGTTGAGATTGAGACGAATCTCAAGTTGAAGTGTCTAAGGTCTGATAATGGTGGTGAGTACATCAGCGGCGAGTTCAAGAGATATTGCGCTGATAATGGGATCAAAATGGAGAAGACTATTCCTGGAACGCCTCAACAGAATGGAATAGCGGAAAGGATGAACCGAACCTTGAATGAGCGTGCAAGGAGCATGAGATTGCACTGTGGATTGCCAAAGACGTTTTGGGCAGATGCAATCAATACCGCAGCCTTCTTAATAAACAGAGGACCGTCTGTACCGTTGGGATTTAAGATCCCTGAAGAAGTTTGGAGCGGAAAGAAAGTAAATCTTTCTTATCTAAAGGTGTTCGGATGCTTAGCTTATGTTCATATTGATGATGCTGCAAGAAGTAAACTCGACTCGAAGTCTAAGAAGTGTTACTTCATCGGTTATGGTAACGCGGAGTTTGGTTACCGGTTTTGGGATGATGAAAATCGAAAGATCATCCGCAGCAAGAATGTTGTGTTCAACGAAGAAATGTTGTACAAGGATAAGCTAAGAGAAGGCTCGGAGAAGAAAGAGCCTGGAGCTGTTGACTTAGAAGATATCCTGACACCGGAGTTGCCACAGGATACCGCAACAGCAGAAGAAGAAATCTCTCAAGACGAGAGTGGTGAGGCTGAAGAAAGTGATGATTCAGAAGTGGTCCCATATACACCAGTCACGGAGTTACGACGGTCAAGCAGAATCATCAGAAAGCCAGTAAGATTTTCTCCATCGCTCAACTACATTCTGCTCACAGACAGAGGCGAGCCTGAATGTTATGAGGAAGCTATGCAAGTTGATGAGTCGATCAAGTGGGAGCTTGCAATGAACGACGAGATGGACTCGTTGTTATCCAATCACACGTGGGAGTTAGCAGATTTGCCTAAGGAGAAAAAGGCATTGCATAACAAGTGGGTCTACCGAATAAAAGAAGAACCTGATGGAAGTAAGCGCTATAAAGCGAGGCTTGTTGTGAAGGGATTCCAACAAAAAGAAGGCGTTGACTACACTGAAATCTTCTCTCCTGTAGTCAAGATGGTGACCATCAGAACGGTTCTTGGGCTGGTAGCACAAGAAGATCTGCATCTTCAACAGATGGATGTGAAGACGGCATTTCTTCACGGTGATTTGGATGAGGAAATTTATATGAAGCAACCCGAAGGCTTTGAGATCAAAGGGAAGGAAAGCCTTGTTTGCAAGCTGAAAAGGAGTTTGTACGGCTTAAAACAAGCTCCAAGACAGTGGTATAAACGGTTCGACAGCTTTATTAAAGGCGTTGGTTTCTTGAGGTGTGAAGCTGACCACTGTTGTTACTTCAAGACGCTTGAAGAGTCCTACTTGATATTGCTCCTATATGTCGATGACATGCTGATAGTAGGAGCAGACTTGCACGAGATCAATAGCTTGAAGACGAAACTCTCAGAAGAGTTTGCGATGAAAGACCTTGGAGAAGCAAGACAGATTCTAGGGATGAGAATCAGTAGGAGCAAGGAAGGTCTTAAGCTATCACAAGAGGAGTATGTGAAGAAAGTCCTCAAGAGGTTTAACATGGATGATGCGAAGCCAGTCAGTACTCCCCTGGCAAGTCACTTTCGGTTATCCAGAGAACAGTCTCCAAAGACGGAAGACGAGATGGCATGTATGGATAAAGTTCCATATGCTTCTGCTATAGGAAGCCTGATGTACGCGATGATATGTACAAGGCCAGACATTGCACATGCAGTGGGAGTCGTCAGCAGATTTATGAGCAATCCAGGAAAGGAACATTGGGAAGCCGTTAAGTGGATTTTCAGATACCTGAAAGGAAATCCAAGCTTATCGCTATGTTTCACGAAGTCTAAGACGGGATTGCAGGGATATGTTGATGCTGACAATGGAGGTGACGTTGACAGCACGAAGAGCACAACCGGGTATGTCTACACCTTTGGCGGTACTGCAATTTGTTGGGTTTCAAAGTTGCAGAAAATTGTATCTCTATCAAGCTGCGAAGCTGAGTATGTTGCGGTAACGGAGGCAACAAAAGAGATGATATGGCTACAGTCTTTTCTAGAAGAGCTAGGCCATGACCAAGGGAAAGGTGTGTTATACTGTGATAGTAAAAGTGCCATCGACTTGGCAAAGAATCCGGTTTACCATGCTCGGACGAAGCACATACATCGTCGATATCATTTCATCAGATCTGCGTTAGAAGATGAAATGTTGGTGCTTGAGAAGATCCCAGGAAGCAAGAATCCGGCAGACATGCTGACGAAGGTCGTGCCGTATGATAAGCTGAGGTTGTGTGCAACCTCAGTTGGCTTGTTGGAGTAACAAGCTGGGAATACCTGCTACATTGATCAAGGTGTGAATACAGATTGAAATCAGTCTTCAAGTGGGAGATTGTTAAAACACGTTTTACGTGTTGGTCGGCATGGACGGTGACGGCATGGACGGTGAGCTGAAATTGTTGACGTTGGTTTTGTCAAAGATTGTGAGCCACCAAACACCTTCTTCATGCTTATAAAAGGAGAGCTGAGGTGAAGAGGAAAATCATCTCAAAACAAGAAAACAGAGAGAAAGAACGAGAGAGGAGAGGAGAAGAAAAAAGAAGAAGAAAAAAAAAAAAAACTTTTTTTTCTCACAAAAATCTTCTTTAAGAAATTACTAGTAATTTCTGAGTGTATTTGGGATCGGGGTGTGAGTTGTGAGCTTGTAAAAATTCCCTGGTTAATAATAAAAGATCTGTAGCAGGTCCGGAGACGTAGGCATCATTGGCCGAACTCCGTTAACAATTTGGTGTGTGTGCCCTCTTTTCGATCCCATAAATTCTGGCTTTCCGCAAAATTTGACCGCGTATTTCCTAACAATCATGTCTATAATATGATACAATTTCTTAAAAAAATACATGTCTATAATACTTATGCTACCACATTAACCTTCTTATTATACGAATCATGATTCAATAAGTCTTCTTCCATTAAACTTTAGTTTGGTTTGGTCATACATGATGAAGTAAGTAATAAAGAGAAGCAAGTACATTGGTTTCTATAAGTTTTAGTTTCGATTGGCATACATGATCAACTTTACTTTGGTTATAAATGATCTATACAATATTGGTTAACGAGAAGCAAGTAAAGAGAAGCATCTAAAGTGATAGCGTTACCGAATTAAGAGAAGGAGTACTTGTTCATTACAACTTGCTGGACATAAGAGCATCCGCAACTTCGAGTTACAGCAAAAGAAGATTACAACTCCGAGAATACAGTAGTAGCAAAAGGAAACAAAAGGAAAGAAGATCTGGTGGAAACTAAGCAAACGAGATAGCTACCTAAAGACAGGCTCGAAGGAAAACTTATAGAACATTTCTTACATACAACCCGTGACTTGGATTCACATGAGCTAAACATTTTCACAAATGCACCCGTGACTTGGTTCACATGTCCTACAGCTGCACCTGAAACAAAACAAAAGACAAGAGTTAGCAAATAATTAAAGTAATACGACATGTGATACAATAAGAAAGTAGTTGTAACTACTCAAGACAACTCCATAGAGAATTTGAATTTATAGTTTTTAAAAGAACACAAGCAGTTTCTGCTTAATAACAGATAGCTAAACTACTCAATACGAGATATCTAAACTACGCAATACGACATGTCTACCTTATAACATCTCAGACATAAGCTTGAGTTTAAGAGATGTTTCCATCTCAGTGAGTGGATCTTTTTTGGCAAGTAAACGATCAAGCAGTTTCTGCTTAGAGAGTTTTTATTTCACTTCCATGATGGCCTGTAACTGTGACAACTCCTCTTCTTTACCACTCTTCTTCCTCTTAGTAGAAGCTTTAGCAGCCTTGACCCCACAGGTCTACCCTCCGGTTCTCCCACTTCATCTTATGTATCAACCGCCAACACCTGTTTGCGCTTTTCCTTCCCAACATCCTTAGGCAGATAGGTGGAGGGTCATTTCTGGTCATGCCTCAGCTCCCTCCAGGCATGTTTGAGGCTGAACTTGACGAAGTAAGCATTGAAGTAATAGTCTAGCGCAGCTTTCATCACATCATCATCATTTTGACCATTTTTCTGCTCCCTCAGAACCGCATTGTAGCATCCAACGAACTTGCAGACTTGCTCGTTGATCCTAGCCCACCTCTGCTTGCACTGACCAAGCTCTCTAGGTACTGTTCCAACCAGATGAGGGCTTGCGTTGTAGTAATCTACAATCCTCTTCCAGAAAACACCAGCTTTCTGCTCATTGCCAACAACATGATCTTTACTGGTGTTAAGCCAAGCACCAATAAGGATTTTATCCTCTTTCGGAGACCATTTCCTCCTCTCCTTGACAGCAGACTCGACAACAGATTCATCAGGACCTTGGCTACCGAACCAAACAGGTTCGGGTGATTCAAGGTCAACTGAACTTTGACTATACAAAAGGTTAACATAACTAGTTGTGTTATCCATGGTTAGAGAATGTTCTGTGTTGCTCTATTAGCAACACATAGGCTTAAGTAAGCGAGCTTTAACTACGAAGCATTCAAAGGTAATAAAATCAGAGCAGATAGAAAGGTAGAAAGCAAACAACTAGCATTTAACACCAATCAAATCAGACTAACACCGTATTCTAACATTGTAAAACATTTAAAAGCATCAAATCTAAGGGGTTAGGAAGGTAGAAAGCAAACCACAAGCATTTAACACAAATTCTATTAAAAAGTTTTAGCTATTATAAATATTTTCACGTTATATGATTTGATTATTATAAAAAATTGGACTAGTATATTACAAAGAAAAGAGACTACGCACCTTTATATAGACACTCTCGAGGTCAGAGACGGTCGTTGTAATCCTTTCAAGCTCTTCCTGAAAAAACATGAGATGAAAAAGTTAAAAGTTTTAAAAGATTGCATAAGATTCAATGAAAAGCACAAGAGAGAAACTAACCATGAAGATACATGACCGCCAAGCCTATTAAAACTAACCCACAGACCATTACATAAACTTCCAATGCGAAGCCATGTATAACCTCTGCTTCCTTCTTAGATAACTCACCAACGGTCCTCTCTAGCTTAACCAGCTTCGACACATTCACATCAGATTGATCCTTAAGCTCCCTAAGTTGTCTCTGAAAGTCACTCATCTCCTCCATCACAGCCACGTCCCACCATTTCCAAACATGGCAGTCACCATCATCAGCATTGTCGCACGTGAAGTACCTTATGCCTGGATCTTTAGAGGTGTAAGATGTTGCGACAACAGGCTCACCACCACAGTAGCAAGTCGTCGGGATTCCATCATCAGCCTCAGGTTGAGGTGGGTACTGAAACGGCTCTGCCATATTGTAGCTACTGTCAGCTTCATCCGCGTACAGTTCAGCTTCTGCTTGAAGAAGGGAAGTTATGTCAAACTCATCTGATGAAGAAGGCTGGCTGTACGAATAATCTTGTCCCATGCTTCGTTAACCTGAAAGCAATTGTGTAAGCGAAGATTAGATAAAGCGAAGAAGATATGTAAGCGAAGAATACAGTTAACCAACAACAATCAAAGAACATTATAAACGAGAAGATTATAAAAAGTAACGAGCAAAGGGATTAAGAACAAACGAGAAGATTATCAAAGGGAAGTTATAAACAGCAAAGAGCACCGATTGAACAAAACAGAAGGATCGAGTTAGAACCGTCAGAACAAAACATGACCAAAGATTAAGAACAAATGAGAAGATTGTAAAACTCGATTGTAATAATCGACGGTAAAACAAACGAGAAGCTCCCCAAATCGTTTCAAATCAAAATCGTGTATAAACCCTAACTACAGACAAAAAGATCCCCAAATCAATTGAAAACCCAAATCGTTTGAAACCCTAACTTCATACGAAAAAATCCCCAAATCATTTGAAAACCGAGAACCCAACCCTAAATTGAGAGAAATACAACATCGAACCTAATCTAAATCCAAAAAATTCCATGAGAAGGCTTCGATTTACCTTCGTGTTCCGACGGATCAAATCGCCTTTCGTGGAGAGCTCTCTTTTTTTTCTGCGTCTTCCGTCGAAAATGATTTCTTTTTTTTTTCCAATAACAAACTCAAAAGCCGACCAAACGAATCAAATCATGCCACGTCTCTAAGGATCTAATCCGGTAAATCCTTATTTACGGATTGATCCTTAGATTATTTAGCTTAAATTATATTATTATAATCTAATTTGCCTAGGTTAGGATTCTCGACGTCCCAGTTGCGGATGCTTTTAGGTTAATGGTGCTCTTAGGGTTTAGAGGGCTTTAAGTAATGGAGAAAAGGTTCGCAACTCAGAGGAAAGAAGAAGAAGAAGAAGCAACTCAGATATTAACGATTTACCAGATTCGTTGCTTTGTCACATACTCTCTTTTCTCTAGACAAAAGATTCAGTCCGAACCAGCCTTTTGTCGAAACGTTGGAGGAATCTCTGGTTACAGGTTCCTGTTTTCGACTTGCTACTAGCTAGCTGCCCTGTTCTTGAAATGCTAACCGTAATCAGGGATCGCTTTGAGCTTCTTGAAACCATGAGTGTGCGCTCCAAGTCTTTGATAAGTTTCGCTCTAGGGATTGAGGATTACGAAGTTGGTCTCTTGGGAGACGATCATGTTGTGGAAATCGATGCTCCGAGGCTTGAGCATATGAGTCTCTGTGATCACTTATCTGGAAGCATCATCATTCACAGTATTGCTCCCTCTGCATTGGTGAAAATCGATGTTAACTTTGATGGGAAGGACCGTTATGCATTACTGTACCAAGATTATGATGATGATGATGATGATGATGATTCCAATTCCAAGAGGACTATGATCCGTAATTTCCTCACCAGAATATCGACAGTCTGTGGCATGGAGATCTCTTCTGTTACTCTACAGGTACGCACACTCATGATGTTGTTGATTCAATAACAACAGTATATACCTAATAGAAAAAATGCATGATTATCATTACTTTTTTAATTCTTTTTAATATTGTAAACACAGGTCATCCATGATTACTCAAAATGGGAACCGTTACCTCAGTTCTCTGACTTGTCTTGGTTAAATGCTTCTTTCCTTGAGTCGTTTTGGGAATTGCTGCCGACCTTTCTTTGTTGCTGTCCGAATCTACACACACTCGTCTGGTGAGACTCTTATTATTATTCTTCTATGTAAAACGTTTTGCATATCCCATAAAATTTAACTACCTCTTTGTTTGGTTTAGGAATTTGTGTTTGATAAAGAGGGATGCCCGCTCAAACTCTCCTCTGTGCCGCCGTGTTTCGTATCATCTCTCAAGTATGTTGAGCTTTCGACACGAGTTACAACAAGATCATCAAGCCAGATGAAATTAGCTAGATATTTTCTGAGGAACTGCCCTGCCCTGAAGAAACTGACTTTAAGCGGGAATTTCGGTGATGACATCATTAAGAAAATCAAAAAGATTCCAAGAAGGTCTAGAAGGTGCATCATTGTCACTGGTTGAGCCACAACTTATATAACCCTAGACAAGATGAAGAATGAATCCACCTTATATAGGAGTAGTAATCCAGTGTAAGACTATTTTAGCTTTTTGTTTTTTTTATGGCTTCAAGTTTCCTAGGTTCGAACCTAGATGTTATCAAGCCCATATAACAAAGGATATTCTGCAAGGAAGTTACTACACCACATGTTCATAAACCATACATAAAACTTCCAGAAAGACAAGCAAGTCTGACCAAGACGCAGGTAGAATTACATAACTTTATATAGCAGATATGTATGAATCAAACGATCAAAGACCATTCTTCTCAAGCATATGTAATTTAACGTTTGAACGTTTTCAAGCATTTAGTCAAAAGGATCGAAGACCTTTGCTAAAAAAACTCGCTTTCTATTGCCGAGATGTTCCCTTACAGCTTATGCTAAGAAGTAATAGCTAATTTCAAAATAATTTGATTTTTCAAACAATTTTTTCCAGATGGAGATTACATATTTTGCTTTTTGGAATAAAAGTTGACTATGGTCCATGCATTTTTACTCTAAACGTCTAAACATTTTGTGGATGCACGTATTTCAAATCGAATGGTCCATTGGAATTTATGTGGAAAGTGTTGGGGACAAATAGTACAATTCATTTATGGGAAACCAACCGTATTCAACTCACAGCCCCCACGGCCCCACCTTTGGTGTTTCCTCTTCTTAAAGAGAGGCAGTGGATCATACAACATAACACATTACTTACAACACAAACTGAAAAAAGAGGGAGATATCATGACTCGAAGCCACTGTTATTGCTTTTCTGGTATTATAATCTCCCTCCTAATCCACACTCTTGCTTCTCCTCCACTCCACTTTTGCCTACCAGACCAGAGAGATGCTCTTTTGGAATTCAAAGACGAGTTTCCTATTGATGAGTCGAACCCAATTGCATGGAACAATACCAGTACTGATTGCTGTTTCTGGAAGGGTATCACCTGCAATGATAGATCTGGCCAGGTTATATCACTTAACCTCTTTAATACCTTGCTCATCGGCTCTCTGAAAACCAACAGTAGCCTTTTTAGACTCCAATATCTTCGTCACCTAAATCTTAGTTATTCCTACCTCCAAGGAGAGATTCCTTCTTCATTAGGAAACCTATCTCGTCTCACACTAGTTGACCTTTCTCATAATGATCTGGTAGGTGATATTCCAGCTTCAATAGGCAATCTAAAGAGGCTAAGACATGTTAACCTAGGAGATAACACTCTCATAGGAGTAATCCCAAGTTCATTAGGCAATCTAAACCAGCTCAGATACCTTAGCCTTGGGATCAACCAGCTCATAGGAGAGATTCCTTCCTCGATAAGAAACCTTTCTTATCTCTTCTATCTTCAACTTTCTACTAATAATTTGGTAGGTCAGGTCCCATCTTCCATCGGAAACCTTAACAAACTACAAGTCATGTCACTTGGCCAAAACAACTTAAATGGCACTATTCCTATTTCATTCACCAACTTAACCAAGCTTTATCATATTAGCCTCCGCTCTAATAACTTCACATCCACGCTTCCATCTGACATGAGTGGATTCCACAGCTTGAAGCATTTTGATGTTAGTAATAACTCATTTCTTGGACCTTTCCCTAAATCATTATTCTCTATTCCTTCCTTACAAACAGTTTATTTGGAAGAAAACCAATTCACTGGACCTGTAGAGTTTGCTAATACATCTTTTTCTAAACTAGAGGATTTATTCCTTGCTAGTAACAAATTCGATGGCCTAATCCCAGAATCCATATCTAAGTTTCTCAACCTCCAAACATTATATCTTCAAAACAACAATTTCACTGGGCAAATCCCTAGGTCTGTATCAAAGCTAGCCAACCTCCATGTACTTGATCTTTCTAACAACATGTTGGAAGGTGAAGTACCCTCTTGCTTATGGAGATTGACAACAGTGACGCTTTCTCGCAATTTTTTCAGCAGTTTTGAAAACCCTTTACAAGAAACACTGATCCAAGCGTTGGATCTGAACTCAAACTCATTTCGCGGACCATTCCATTCCCCCGTTGGATATGCAAGACTAAAGGGTTGAGCTTCTTAGATTTGTCCAACAACCTCTTCAACGGCTCGATTCCTCCTTGTTTAAGGAACTCCATTGATTCTCTTACAGACCTGATTCTTCGTAACAACAGCTTCAGTGGAACTCTTCCAGATATATTTGCTAATGCTACCGAGTTACGATCATTCGACGTGAGTCGAAACCAGCTTGAAGGAAAGCTTCCAAAGTCATTGATCAACTGCAAAGCTTTGCAACTTGTAAACGTGGAAAGCAACAGAATCAAAGACGTGTTTCCTTCATGGTTGGGATCACTGCCATCATTACACGTTCTCATCCTAAGATCAAACGAGTTCTATGGGCCGTTGTATCATCTCAACGTGTCAGTTGGGTTTCAGAGATTAAGAGTCATCGATATTTCACACAATGACTTCACCGGAACTCTCCCACCGCACTGGTTCTCCAACTGGCGTGAGATGACCAAAACGAGGGAAGAAGATGACCCTTACATGGCTGATATCATTAATGATTCTGTATTTTATCGTAATACGATGGTGATGGTGATTAAAGGAGTAGAGACGAGCTTTGAGCGGATCCAACAAGACTTCAGAGCCATTGATTTTTCCGGAAACATGATTTATGGCGAGATCCCTGAATCTTTGTGTTATTTGAAGGAGTTGCATCTTCTCAACTTGTCAGGTATAAGGAATCTGAATATACTCAATATAATCAGATCTCCTCAAATCATTCTAATTACATATTATGCTCAATCACATTAACTCTGTACATATTGTATTACCTTTTCCTACGTATGTACTCTGTATAAATGTAGCCATCTCCTATCAATAATATTCATTCAGTCTTAATATCATCATATCAGGTAACGGCTTCACAAGGGGTATCCCACAATCCTTGGCGAATCTGACAAAGCTCGAGACATTGGACCTGTCGTGTAATAAGTTGTCAGGTCAAATCCCTCAAAGTCTTGGCGAGCTCTCCTCTCTGTCATACATGAACTTCTCTAGTAACTTTCTTGAAGGTCCAGTGCCACGAGGCACGCAGTTTCAAAGACAAAGCTGTTCTTCGTTCTCCAACAACCCTAGACTCTTTGGTCTCGAAGAAATCTGTGGAAAAAATCATGGCTCGCTTCCTGCAACACAGCAACCGGAGGAAGTGTTGGATTCAGAGGAACAATTGTTTAACTGCGTAGCAGCTGCAATAGCCTATGGACCTGGTTTGTTTTGTGGATTGGTGATCGGACATATCTTTACTTCATGCTATCATAAAAGTTGGTCGAAGAAAACTCAGAGTCACCATAAGTGATTGATATCATCTTCATTTGTTGCACTAGCTCTAAGCATTTGTTGTAATTTTTTATGTGTTTTGTAACTTTTCTATTTTTATGTGTTTTGTAACTTTTCTATTTTGATGGGTTTTGTGGTAGTAGAAAAACCACTTTCGTGTCTTTCGTTAAAAATGTATGCGAGAACTTCTTCGTACTCAGATCTTCAACTTGTGGTAGGATCCTCTGATTCTTGGTATCGTCATGACATATATTAATTTTTTAGGATCACATAAGTTATGTGAATCCTAAAAGAGTATTGGAGAGGTTCTAACATTTAACAATTAATTCAACATTATATTTATGAAGGATTTAGCAACTGTCAAGGCGGGGTTAGATAGGGGGGCGAGCAGTGCGACCATCCCGGGCTCAATCCGTTGTCCCTCTATTTCTTAATAGATAAGGATCCGATTTTAAAAAAAAATACATGTATTTTTATATTAAAAGTAAGAAAAGGGGTCCAAATTTTTTTTATATGAAAATATTTTTTTTTATTTCCATAGATTTATTTTTAAAAATACTTCTGGTATTTTGAAAAAAACATATATCTATCAGATTTTTTTTTTAAAAAAGTAATAGTTTGAAAAAAAAAAAATTTGCCCAGGGGCTCATGACACCGTTGAGCCGACCCTGGCAACTGTTAAGAGAAAAAAAACGTATACATGAAAATAGCATAGCAGCTGTCAAAAGAATAAGAAAACAGAACAAAATTTACACAATTTGAGAAATAGAGAAACAACTTGAAGGGAAGAAGCTAATCCAAGAGGTGTTTAGAGCCTTGGTCACATCAAGTCCAGTAGAGATGGCTGTGAACCAAACACCAAAAGTAGACATGGGCATTTTACCCGGACCCGAAGATCCGAACCGGAACCGACCCGAAAATACAGGTTTGGCCTGATATCCAAAGTACCCAAAAATTATTGTATATATTAGGTAGATATTGGTGATTGGGTATGTTTTGGTATTTCAGATATTTTTTTTTAAGTTTCGGGTTCAGGTTTCGAGTATAATTTCAGGTTTCAGGTAAAATTATAGATTTTCAGAAAATATAATTTGGATATCCAAGTAAAATTTTGGGTATCTTTTGGGTTTTCGGATCTGATTTTGGATAAATTTTTAGGTATTTCTGCGGTTCTTCGGATATTTTTAGGGTTTTTGAGTATTTTTTGAATTTTCATGTCTAACTCGGGTATTTTGGGTCCTTATGGGTCTTAAATATCCTAACCGACCCTAATCCCAGGCCTAACCAAGAGTATTTCCGATGGAATAGTTTACCTTGACTTTGAACCGTAAGGTATTGAATAGACTTCCCCGTATTCATTTTTTGAATATCTCTTCCATTGCCTGTTAGCATTGGCCACTACAAGAAAACAACGGTATTCTGACGGACATTCCGACGGAAAATGAAATCCTCGGAATATCCCGAGGAATTTCCGAGGATATTCCGAGGAAACACAAAATTTGGTTTCCTCGGAATTTCCTCGGAATATACCGACGGAATTCCGAGGAAATATTAATCCATCGGAATATTCTTATGGAATACCGAGGAAAAATGTATTCCTCGGAAAAAACCGATGAATTCCGAGGATATATTATAGCTGTTAGAGAGTCGTTGGAGAATTTTAAAAATTCCGAGGAAATTCCGACGAACTAGCCGTTGGCGTCGGAATTCCGTCGGAATTTCCTCGGTCTGTCGGCAGGATTTCAACTATAAATACAAGCACCCCTCTTCCTCTTCATTCACTCCATATCTTCATCCTCCCTCTTACTCTCTTTACACACGAATTTGATTCATAAAAAACATGTCTTCTTCAAATTATTTTCGTTCTTGGATCGATCAACCTCATTTGGATCCGAACACGAGATTGCTTACGGAAGAATACCAACGAGGTATAACCGAATTCATGGGGTTAGTTCACCGACAACCGGAAGCAAAAACAGGTATGTTAAGATGTCCTTGCTCTAATTGTAAAAATAGAAAGGTTATTAAAGAGTGGGATGTTTGGACTCATCTATATTTGAGTGGGTTTACACGAAGTTACAAAATTTGGTATCATCATGGGGAAACTGATTATGAACATGGTAGTACTAGCGAACCTCAGCCATTAGATTAGAAGAATCAATTAGAACGGATGTAGATTATGGTGTAGGTATTGAGCAGATGGTAAATGATCATTTTAGAGGAGAAGATTTACCCAATGCACAAGCTAGGAGATTTTATGATATGTTGGATGCTGGAAAGCAACCATTATACGAAGGTTGCAGAGATGGTCAGTCAGCTTTATCATCTGCTACAAGATTGATGGGCATTAAAACAGATTATAATTTGGCTGAAGACTGTGTGGATGCGATTGCTGATTTTGTAAAAGGTATTCTACCCGAGGATAATGTAGCTCCTGGTTTATACTACGAGGTTAAGAAACTCGTAGCTGGTCTTGGTTTATCGTATCAGGTAATAGATGTATGCAGCGACAACTGCATGATTTATTGGAGAGCGGTTGAACAGCGGGTTACATGCAAATTTTGTGGAAAGCCTCGTTATAAAGATACGAGTGGAAGAGTTCCAGTGCCATATAAAATGATGTGGTATTTGCCTTTGACTGAAAGGTTGCAGAGGTTGTATCTGTCTGAACGCATAGCGCAACCAATGAGATGGCATGCGGAGCACTCAACAGATGGTGAGATCAGACATCCTTCAGATGCAAAAGCGTGGAAGCATTTCCAATCAAAGTATCCCGACTTTGCGTATGAGAGAAGAAATGTCTACCTTGGATTATGTACTGATGGTTTCAGCCCGTTTGGCAAGAGTGGAAGACAATATTCTCTATGGCCAGTCATTCTTACACCATACAACTTACCCCCAAACTTGTGCTTGCGACGAGAGTTTTTGTTTCTCTCGATTCTCGTTCCTGGACCAGAGCATCCTAAGAGATCACTTGATGTGTTTCTTCAGCCACTAATATATGAGTTGCAACAACTATGGGCTCAAGGTGCTGAAACATACGATGTTTCGTGTAAAGAAAACTTTCAAATGCGGGCAGTACTAATGTGGACAATAAGTGATTTTCTAGCATATGGTATGTTATCTGGATGGACAACGCATGGAAGGCTATCATGTCCATATTGTCAAGATAACATTGATGCTTTCCAACTAAACCACGGAAGGAAAACGTGTTGGTTTGACTGTCACATGAGATTCCTACCACCTGATCATCCATATCGTAGGAGTAGGAATTTGTTTACAAAGAACAAGAGGGTGTTTGACAGTCCACCTCCTGAAATTTGTGGAAAAGATTTGAAGACACAAGTAAGAGATTTTGGTGCAGAAAGGATATATTACAGCCGTTAGAGAGCCGTTGGGGGATTTTAAAAATTCCGAGGAAATTCCGACGAACTAGCCGTTGGCGTCGGAATTCCGTCGGAATTTCCTCGGTCTGTCGGCATGATTTCAACTATAAATACAGGCACCCCTCATCCTCTTCATTCACTCCATATCTTCATCCTCCCTCTTACTCTCTTTACACACGAATTTGATTCATAAAAACATGCCTTCTTCAAATTATTTTCGTTCTTGGATCGATCAACCTCATTTGGATCCGAACACGAGATTGCTTACGGAAGAATAAACGAGGTATAACCGAATTCATGGGGTTAGTTCACCGACAACCGGAACCAAAAACAGGTATGTTAAGATGTCCTTGCTCTAATTGTAAAAATAGAAAGGTTATTAAAGAGTGGGATGTTTGGACTCATCTATATTTGAGTGGGTTTACACGAAGTTACAAAATTTGGTATCATCATGGGGAAACTGATTATGAACATGGTAGTACTAGCAAACCTCAGCCAGTGGTTAGATTAGAAGAATCAATTAGAACTGATGTAGATTATGGTGTAGGTACTGAGCAGATGGTAAATGATCATTTTAGAGTAGAAAATTTACCCAATGCACAAGCTAGGAGATTTTATGATATGTTGGATGCTGGAAAGCAACCATTATACGAAGGTTGCAGAGATGGTCATTCAGCTTTATCATCTGCTACAAGATTGATGGGCATTAAAACAGATTATAATTTGGCTGAAGATTGTGTGGATGCGATTGCTGATTTTGTAAAAGGTATTCTACCCGAGGATAATGTAGCTCCTGGTTCATACTACGAGGTTCAGAAACTCGTAGCTGGTCTTGGTTTATCGTATCAGGTAATAGATGTATGCAGCGACAACTGCATGATTTATTGGAGAGCGGATGAACAGCGGGTTACATGCAAATTTTGTGGAAAGCCTCATTATAAAGATACGAGTGGAAGAGTTCCAGTGCCATATAAAAGGATGTGGTATTTGCCTTTGACGGAAAGGTTGCAGAGGTTGTATCTGTCTGAACGCATAGCGCAACCAATGAGATGGCATGCAGAGCACTCAACAGATGGTGAGATCAGACATCCTTCAGATGCAAAAGTGTGGAAGCATTTCCAATCAAAGTATCCCGACTTTGCGTATGAGAGAAGAAATGTCTACCTTGGATTATGTACTGATGGTTTCAGCCAGTTTGGCAAGAGTGGAAGACAGTATTCTCTATGGCCAGTCATTCTTACACCATACAACTTACCCCCAAACTTGTGCTTGCGACGAGAGTTTTTGCTTCTCTCGATTCTCGTTCCTGGACCAGAGCATCCTAAGAGATCAC
This sequence comes from Brassica napus, assembly GCF_020379485.1. Taxonomy (NCBI): domain Eukaryota; kingdom Viridiplantae; phylum Streptophyta; class Magnoliopsida; order Brassicales; family Brassicaceae; genus Brassica; species Brassica napus. The sequence goes on along the minus strand of NC_063449.1, from coordinate 35,848,990 downwards.
TTGATGTGTTTCTTCAGCCACTAATATATGAGTTACAACAACTATGGGCTCAAGGTGCTGAAACATACGATGTTTCGTGTAAAGAAAACTTTCAAATGCGGGCAGTACTAATGTGGACAATAAGTGATTTTCTAGCATATGGTATGTTATCTGGATGGACAACGCATGGAAGGCTATCATGTCCATATTGTCAAGATAACACTGATGCTTTCCAACTAAACAACGGAAAGAAAACGTGTTGGTTTGACTGTCACAGGAGATTCCTACCATCTGATCATCCATATCGTAGGAGTAGGAATTTTTTTATGAAGAACAAGAGGGTGTTTGACAGTCCACCTCCTGAAATTTGTGGGAAAGATTTGAAGACACAACTAAGAGATTTTGGTGCAGAAAGGACGCCAGACGTCGGTGGACATGAGCGTTTTCCGGTAGATGCTGTTGGAGACCTACATAACTGGCACAAAAAAAGTATTTTCTGGGATCTGCCGTACTGGGAGGATCATCTACTAAGGCATAATTTAGATGTCATGCATATTGAGAAGAATTTTTTTGACAATCTCATGAACACGATCCTTAATGTTCAAGGTAAAACAAAGGATAATTTGAAGTCAAGACTGGAATTAGTCGATATATGTGCTCGTTCAGAACTTCATGTTGATGAGAATGGTATGGCTCCTTTTCCCATATACCGACTTGATGCAGAGGGAAAAGATGCATTCTTTGATTGGATTTCAAACGATGTGGAATTTTCAGACGGTTACGCATCTAATTTGCGTAACTGTATCGACAGAAAGGAAGGAAAGTTTACTGGCTTGAAAAGCCACGATTGCCATGTAATGATGCAGCGCCTCCTTCCGTTTGCCTTCAAGGAACTATTACCACGAAATGTTCATGAAGCAATTGCAGGGAAAAGTGGTTTCTTCCGCGATTTATGCACGAGATCAGTGACTCTTGAAGTTATTAAAAATTTGAAGACTAACATTGCCGTGATTCAGTGCAACCTTGAGAAGATATTTCCTCCCTCATTTTTTGATGTTATGGAGCATCTTGTTATTCACCTGGCAAGAGAATTGGAACTTGGTGGTCCTGTGCAGTATAGATGGATGTATCTGTATGAGCGGTATATGTTTCATTTGAAGAAGATGGTGAAAAATTTAAGTAGGGTGGAAGTTTCTATAGTCGCACAGATGATCAATGAAGAAACTTCAAACTTTGCCGAGTACTACTTTCCAGCAGAAGTTCAGACCAAAAACAGAAGACCTGTTCGGCATGATGATAGAGGCGAACGACAACATATCATGTTACGGTTCCAGACATTTTCACAGACATTGGATAACTTAGCGGAAAACCAAAGGACCGTCGACTTACTGAGTAGGAGCGCAGTAATTTGCAAACATATTTGCTCACCAACTGCGAAGATGTTCTTCAATATGAGAGGTAAATAAATTAGCTTACAAATTTTTATTTTAACAAGTTGAAATTTAAATCTTAATTAATTACATTATTGTCATCATATGTACAGGATTTTCATGGCAGAAAAGAGGTTCAAATATAGATACGCCACAGAGGACGAACTAGAAGAAATAATGCAGAGAGAATTTTCTGGATGGATGTTTACTTATGTGAGTGCTTTAAACAAATTAAAATATCAGCTATCACATATTTATACTAATTCACATTTATTGATATAACATATATATGTGCTATTAATATAGGTGTCTGCTGGTTTGGCCAGAGGTGAAACATTTGACGATTGGATACGCGAGATGGTCGTTGGACCAAAATTTGTTGTGAAGTCATATCCGAGATTTTGTACTCGAGGATATGCATTCACAACTCGGAAGAGGAGACGTTCGAGTACGACTTATGATGCTGGCGTTTGTTCTGCATCAGGAGATGATGTATACTACGGACACATACATGAGATTTTGAAAATCAAGTATTTGGGCATGGTTTGATTGCGCTGTACTGTTTTCTATTGTGATTGGCACGACAACACTCTAGATCGAGGTGTGAGAACAGATGCATTTGGTGTTACATCAGTAAATTCGAGGCGAAAGCTGCAATATTATGATCCGTTCATTCTTGCTTCTCAGGCCGATCAGGTAATTAAATGTTAATTATTTAGAATGATTCATCATCATGTGTATTAATTTATAATTTTACTAATAATTTTTTAAATGTTACAGGTTTGTTATATCAAATACCCCCGGGTAAGGAACAGAGATGATCCATGGGTATTGTTACAAGACTCAACCCGAGAGGCCGAGTTCAGGGAAGTTCTAATTTTTTACTTATATTTTTAATCTTTTTTTTTTAATTTTCTACTAATTGTGTTTTTTTTTCAGCAAGAATTCAACTGGAATTCAGATGAGACGCTCTTTATCTATCACCACTTCGTCCATAAAGTTATGGACAACTATGGGAAGCAGATCCACGAGTGGAAGAAAAAGTGGGAAATCAACAAGGTTTGTTTTTAATTTATTAAACAATTTTTTAATTTATTAAACTATTTTCTTTTCTTTTTTATTAAAAGGTCCCAAAGTCGATAAACAACATGGTCTGGATGGAGTTGTGTGCGCATTGGGATAAGGAAGAGACGAAAGAAACTTCTTCCACCAACTCCACCAACCGCAGGAGCGACCGTAAAAGGAAGGGCGTCTTCAAGCGTAACTTGGGTGCTCAATCTATTGCCTCTCTGGGAGATCACATGGTAAGTTCAGTTGCTTTTTTTTTCAATTATTTAAGTTTTCAAATTTTATTTTTTGTGCATTTCTTCTAATTTCTAATGTTTCTTTAATTTATGTTTTTTTCAAGGCGGAATAAAATGATGGCGATCCGGTTGATGATCTCGCCCTAATGAAGAGGGCGTATACCAACAAGAAGACTGGCCAGATTGATGACGGTATTGTGAGGGAAGTGGTCACCCTGGTCCAAACTTAGGTGCAAGATGAAGTGTCTCAACTTCAAACCGAGGATGGCGCTTCGACGGCTTCGACCAACTTGTCCCGGTTTCGAATCAACGAAATCGTTGAATCCGTAAGTTCTTTTTTTGTTGAAGTTCAATTCATTTATTTCTTGATTTAAATTTGGTTATTTTATATTTCAGTCGGTTCCAAAGAAGAAGTGACATTTGGTCGGTTTGGGTCGTCGCACCCGGTCGGTTCCTCCTTCTTCTGTACCACCGCCCTTTGTTGATCCAGAAGTACTTACGGCTCAGTTGAAGGACAAGGATGATCGCATATCTTTGTTGGAGACCCAGATGGCGGCTTAACAGGCGGGCTATGAGGCACAGAGGAGGCTGGACCAGCAAATGATGGAGATGATGCAGAGGATGTACCCGAACGAGGTGTTCCCGAACGTGTCAGACCCGTAGTTTTCTTTTTTTCAAAAACTCGGAATGTTTTATTTTTATTTGTACAACTTTGAATATTATCTAATATGTTTTCAATTTTAATTTTAATTTTATATTTTCGAATTTAAATTTCAAAATTTTTATTTTTTTTTAATTTTTTTTTTTTTTTAAATTCCGAGGAAATGAACTCTCGGAATATACCGAGGGACTCATTCCTCAGAATATTCCGAGGGACTCGTTCCTCGGAATTTTCCGAGGGCTCAGTTCCTCGGAAATTCCCGATGACAATTCCGAGGAACATTTCGTCGGAACTTCAGAGAATTGGACCATCGGAAAGTCCATCGAAATATCCCGAGGAAGTTCTCCCTCGGTATATTCCGAGAAGCTTTCCGACGAACTGGTGGTCCTCGGAGTTTCCTCGGAAATTTGTTTCCTCGGAATTCCGTCGGAAATTTCCGAGGAAAAATGAATTTCCGAGGAGTTATTTCCGAGGACTTATTTCGTCGGTATGTCGTCGGAATAACGTTATTCCGACGACATACCGACGATTTTTTCCCTCAGTATGTCGTTGTTTTCTTGTAGTGGGCTATCGGTCAATTCTGAGGAACGAAGTCACTCGACTAATAGGTCTGCAAGCCTCCGGTGGCCTTACTTTGCTTTCAGGCCAATTAACGAATCTAGCTTACGCTTGGACTCCTGAATTGATATAACTCAAATTGCATGTGTTAAGCGTTCGAATAGCTGGCTTTATCAAATGTCTTCTTTTTGGGAGAAATATGAATTGTTAGCCAAAGACTTCCGTCAATGAACATGAGAAAGAGGCACTCTTTCTCTTGTCGAAGATGAGGCCTGCAGACTAATCTTACATATATTACCTCATTTATCAAATAGCGCTCACTGCGGTTCTTCGGATATTTTTAGGGTTTTTGAGTATTTTTTGAATTTTCATGTCTAACTCGGGTATTTTGGGTCCTTTTGGGTCTTAAATATCCTAACCGACCCTAATCACAGGCCTAACCAAGAGTATTTGGAACGCTGTCTTTCTCACGGGATGTGATGATCTGCTTCCGACGAAGGTGAGTGGAAACTTATTGGGCTTATTAAATCCTTCATTACAGTAAAATAAGAAATTAGGCCACTTAACGGTTGGAAGAAGCCCATATAACAAAGAAGTTAACGATCCTCACGCCGACATTATGTATAGTCGTCAACTCAAAGGAGCTCAAGAAGTCGTACTATGTTGCCTCCTTCGGACAAAAGGAGTGTACTTATGTTTTTCAGTTTTTTTGTATTAAACTAATAATTAAGACTAATTATGTACATCCAAAAACAGGAATCCAGCTGCAACTCACCACCCTTTGTATTAATAAGTCCCCAAAATAGGAATCCAGCTGCAATTCACCACTACTTCTTTCGCATTCAAGCAACATATTCATCTCTCTTTCTCTCGATGTTCATCATCAATACTATATGAGACCCAATGAACATCTTCCATTGTTGGAAACCACACTTTTCTACTAATTTATTTAATTAAGCTCCTAAATAAGCTCTTTAAGCACTTGTCTTGTGAGTGTTTAATGTATTTTATATATAATGAATCAGCGCATTGTTATATCTCCATACATCATTGTATCTTTTACTGGGATATGAGTTATATGGGGTTCGATTCATTGTTTTCCTTGACGCGTTAGACCCATTTCAGTGCTTACACTGAGGAAACCCAAAAGTACAATACAAACAACAAAATGGAAAGAAGAAGTATTCACAAGGTTTGGATTTTTGTTTTTTTGTTGATATACCATAAATCTAAATATGATTTGACACTGGTAGTTAGCCGGAAATTTTACTGTCACTGGCTTTTGAATTTGATAGTTTTATATACTCACTATGTTTTACAAAAAACATAACACATTTTTATCTTATTACTCAAACCATGTCATTTTATAATTATAATTCTAATGCAATTTATATATACTTCAACCTAAATATTATTCACAAAATGCATTGATTTTAAAAATAATTGTATTTATCTAACAAGTTTTGGTTAAATATGCGTAATTACTAAAAACATAAATATATTTCAATCATTTCTTACTATCTGTGAAAATGTCAAAATAACATTTTTCTTTCTTTGAATGAATTTTAAATTTATTCACCTCAAAAAACTTTTTTACAATGAATACAACTATTGTTTCTGAAAGAGATTAGAGTATCAAATTGACATATATATATATAAAGTAGATTTTTTTCTCTTCTTTTGACAGGTGGAAGGGGGGATTTCATGACATGTATCATCATATTTTTTCTTTTTACATTTTAGGTTTTTTTTTTTTAGATTACTACAATTTAACCCAACATTTTATAATTGTGTATTATATAATCCTTCTTCTACTAACCATCATCACATAAAGTCTAATAATCTATTTTATTGGTCATTAAAATGCAATATGAATAAACAAATACATAAAATAATATAAATATATAAATATTTAATTTATTCACAACTAAAAGTAACATAATTTTTTATTATTTTAATATTTTTAACTATTTTATAATATTTTATCTACAAATTATATTTTTATTTTACTATTAAAAATTATAAAATAACCGAACTAAGAAGAAAGAACTAGAACAAACACATAATCTAAACCTAAAACCTCCACAATCACAAAAAAAAAAAAAACAGAAAATGCCATAACAACGCTAACTCAATAAAGGTCCGGAGCTGAAAGGAGATCAAGAACGAAAACTAACTTATCTCACCTTACCATAGTGTATCTTGGTCATAACAAGCAGAGGTTAGAGAATGTTAGAAAGATAAAATGTGAGACAAAGCAATCCCGAACACAAAAGAACGCGATCAAACACTAACGCAAAGTTATAGATATTCATTTGGTTTTTCTTGGATTAAACAAAAGAGAGTAATTACATGAACGTTAAACTTTCGAACCAAGAAAGCAGGCCAGAGGAAGAATAACCACCAGAAGGGTAAAGTCACACGAAGCAGAAAGACATATGCCTAAATCAGCGGAAGCACAACCACCAGCCAAGAGGTAAGAACTATCTCATAAACTTAACACGCATATACAAGGTGTCTCTGCCAACAAAGAACCACAAAGCTCTGGATATAAAAGACCAAAACTCTAAGAAACTAACTTCACACACCTATACCAAGAGAAGGAGGGGAACAAGAGAAACAAACTGAGAGAGGCAGAATGGAAGGTAAGCAACAAGAAACCAAAGCCTTAGCTTAACACCAGAAACAACCATTTAAGCCAACACAGCATACACATAGGAAAGGAGAGCCGCCAGAGATGTGAGCAGTGATGAAAGCTGCAATGAGATGAAAGAACATGGAAGGAAGGGGAGATGAAACAAAATCAACAAACCATGGAACCGTCTTCGATCTATGAAAGAGAGCATAAATGTTAGATCACCAAAAATCAGATCTTGAAAACCAAGACGAACAGGGACTATTGACGGCAAACCAACGACGGGGAAGACAACATCAAAGACGACTAAACTTTGTCCCAACTCAAGGGGATGCAGCCCCTAACATAAGCCAAAATCTAAGGAAGAAGAGTAGTGCCAATATTGACCGGAACAGCCTACAACGCGTGGGAAACAACCGCACAAATGGGAACTCATAATCCCAATTTACAAAAAATATCAGATAATCTCACAGGAGAAGAAGGCGATGAAGAATAAGAGCACGAATGTGAGTCTTTTTGGAGAGGGTGAGAAGCACCGCACACCAGGAAGATAAATGAAATACATAAATGGTGATGGCTCACGGTCAAAATATGGGGAGAGGGCACAAAACATCTTAAAAGAATAATGTTTCAAAATATATAAAAAAGAAATACAATTTTGAAGTCGAAACCGTTAATCTTAGAATCAACAAATTCATAAAAGCAAGTTATTAAAATTCAATATCATCAGAGACTCACTTCACAACTAACAATTAATATTATGCACACAACAACACATTATTGAAAAAACAAGAAAAAATTGCCAAATACGACTCACAACTTGATTTCAAATGCAAAAGTAAACTCAAACTTGAATCAAATGCAAAAGTAACCTAAAAGACAATTGAAATTACAACCAGCCCCTTGTGAACAAACAAAAAAACCGAATTTTTTTTTACGTTTCTAACCCCCTTAAGTCGTCTGTCCAGACGACTTTACAGTAAGTCGTGTGGACTAATTCTACTTAGAAATAATTTAAAATTTTTGTAAAAAATATTTTGATAAGTGAAAAATTGAAATCATGTAATTAACATATGTTTTAAGAGATATAAATTAAGATATAACAAAGGTTAATTGTTTTCAACATAGATGAGTGAAAGTAGTGAGTCATGATATTCTTTGGTTTAGGGTTTTGCCAACATATGTTGTAGTATTGTATGTGTTCTTAGGGTTAGATTTTGGAATGCATAAATGTTTTTTTGAAAACTTTAAAATTTACCTAAGTGTGTTTATTTCTGTGTATAGTAAACACTATTTAACTATAATTACGGCTTTATAACGTGGTTAGTTAGTTAATTTAGTCAATTTAGTTTAGGGGTTAAATTTAGGGTCTGGGACGACTTACGAGTAAGTCGTCTGATGTACAGTATTCGACAGACGACTTACTAGTAAGTCGTCCAAACCGGACCGAACCTTTAATTTTTCAATGTACTTTTAAACTTAACCGGATTATTTACCGGACATATATAAGGTATTTTTTTTTCATTATTCACTGTTTTCCGAAATTCAAAAAACCCTGCCGTTTCTCTCAAAGGCAATTTCGTAGGCGATTTCCGTCGATTCTCTCTAATCCATCGTTCGCACTGTCGGTTGTCTCTCCGCCATTATCACCATCGTTCTCACCACCGTTCTCACAGCCGCTTCCTCTATATAGATCTTAGAGGAAACCCTAGCACGCATTCTCTCAGAGGCGTCTCGTTGAACTCCGCCGCCGGTAAGTTATATCTCTTACTGTCGAGTGATTGATTGAGGAAGAAATGAACATAAAACGTTGTCTCTATCAATTTATACACTCGTTCTTTTTTCACGTCTATTTTTGCAGATATAAAACCGCTATGTCGAAGGCGACTATATCTTTTCCTAATTTTCAGGTCGGCTTTAAAATGTTCTACTGGAAGTCTTGGAAGACTTATAATTAAGTCGCCTACAAAGTCTTCTGGCTGGAAGACTTTCCAGATGACTTAATTATAAGTCTTTCAGCTGGAAACTTGCCAGACGACTTAATTATAAGTCTTTGATTGTTTTGAGATGGTTGACTTAATTATAAGTCTTTGATTGTTTTGAAATGGTTGTCTTTGATTGTTTTGCAGGTAAAAAAAATGGATATACTAGAACTCCCCGTAGGATACATACATTAAGGGAAGAGCCCCCTGCAGTGCATAGCATTTCGTATCATACTTGTTGGACGTTGCATACTGCTTTAAAGAAAGCTCTTCATGATGACGAATATAAAGAGCTGAAGGAGTCGAAGTTGGGAGTTTTCATCAAGTTCCAAGAGCTGGGATTTGATTGGGCTTCAAGGCTGGTTCACTACATGCTCTTTTTCCAACTAGGCATAAAGAAGAAGTATGAGCTGTGGAGTCTCGTTGGTCCAGAACCTGTGAGGTTTTCATTGTTAGAGTTTGAAAACCTCACTGGTCTAAACTGCGAGTACATCGAGGACCTTGAGATACCTCACTGTGTTGTTACAAAGGAGTTGACTTCTTTCTGGGAGATGTTGGGAGTTCATGTCGATGCTGGGCCATCTACTCAGGAGATAATAGCAGCATTTGAAAGATGCGAAGGGTGGTCTCGGGATGATCGCAAGCGGCTCGCGTACCTTGCCATTTTCACTAGATACATTGAAGGGAGAAAATATTCAACCCCTACACCGGTTAGTCTGGCAAGGCTAGTGATGGAGCTAGAACGGTTTGAGAATTATCCATGGGGGAGACTCACGTTTAAGGTGCTGATGGACTCTATGAAGGGCAGAGATATTTCGGGTTGTTATACTATTAATGGGTTTGCGCAAGCTCTCCAGGTCTGGGTGTACACAGCTCTGCCGGAATTGGGTGCTAATTATGGTAATCCTCTCCCAAACAATCCGTCTCCATCGATACTGGCTTACAAGGGTCGCAAAAGACGTAGAGAGTTTAAAGAGGCTATCCTCAGTCAGGTATTTACTGCAATCTGGACGACTTCGCAGAAAACTTATAATTAAGTCGTCTGATAAGTCTTCCAACTGGATGACTTAGTAGAAGACTTATAATTAAGTCGTCTGGAAAGTCTTCCAGCTGGATGACTTAGTAGAAGACTTATAATTAAGTCGTCTGGGAAGACTATCCAGACTACTTAATTATAAATATTTTACTAAGTCTTCCAGGTGGAAGACTTTCCAGATGACTTAATTATAAGTCGTCTACTAAGTCGTCCAGCTGGAAGACTTTCCAGACGACTTAATTATAAGTCGTCTGCGAAGTCTTTTCTTTCCATCTTTCTTAATCCGTCAAATATCTAAGTTCATATCTTCTATTTACTACAGACTAGGGTGATCAACTTTGTTCAGAAGGACATTGGTGAAATGTTTCCAAAATGGGAGTTTGATGTTGAGGACACGCCCGCGGAGAACATAATTAAACTCATGTTTGTGAAGAAACCGTGGAAGTGGACCATGGATTGCTGGGAAGTCACCGGTACTTGGGTCAATACAAAGCCGGCAGTTGTGAGTCCAGCGAAGAAAAAGGTAGTGAAGGAAGACAGTCAAGACCTCGGAAGAAAGTTTGTAAAGAGGCTAGTGAAGAGGCAGCTACAGTGGCTAGTGAAGAGGCAGCTGCAGAGGCTAGTGAAGAGGTTCATACGACTGTTGGTGGGTTGACCAAAGAGGATATTAAAACCATGTTTAAGGACATAGTTGATGCCATGAGGGAAGGGTTTGGGACGTGCCTTAAGGAGATCAAGTATCTGTCGGAAAGGGTGGAAGCTGTGGAGAAGAAGGTTGGTATCACCACAAAACGGAAAGGGACATCAGCTCAAAACACTACCCCTCCACCTAAACCGACGCTCGAACCCGGGGTTAGTAACGAATCCTCTCCCAACAAGAGATTGACTAGACAAAGTCTTAAGAATAAGAACTGAAAAGTTGCATTTGCTTTGTTTCTTGTATGTCAGAACATGTGTGCTTTGTTTATAGTATATGAAATGGATCTTTGGACAAAGTCATTGGTTATTATTGTTTGAAATGGATCTTTGGTTATTATTGTATAAACCCATCTTGTATATTGCAGAGTGAAAGAGTTAATGGGACGAACGCGGGAAGGAAGAGCTTGCCGGAGGATAAAGGTCCAGATGTGCCCGCAGATGCTAGTTCCTCGAAAGATAAAGCTCCAGAACCGAGCCTTGTTCTATTGGACAAAAATCAATCCACTGTTTCGGATTTACAGAAGGAGGATGCTAGATATCTGGAAAAGAGGGATGCTGCTTTGGCATTTTGCCGTGCAAAGAGTGATCGAACAAGGAAACTTGCTGCTTCACAGCAATCTCCTTATACAGCAAACAACACGGCCAAAGTGATCATTCCAAACAAAAAGCTTTATCCATGCTATAATCCTTTTCACCAATTGACAAGAAGAAGTTGAAGGAGCTCGCTGATTGGTTGAAAACTTGTCCGTAAGTGTTTGCTTTTCCCATAATAGCTTGCTTTAGTCTACAAAAACTGATTGTTTTTCAACATTTTGTGTTTGCAATCATTATAGAACACTTCTCGATAAAAAACCACGTACAAGTAGAACTTGGTGGTATCAAATCCTCCGGACCTCCTTAGAGTGGCTGGAGGACTGTGTAAGTCTTCTGCTATGACTTAGATGACTTACTGATAAGTTTTCTTTGTAGACGACTTACCAATAAGTCGTCTGGTAAGTCGTCTGATATCTTCTGACTTGTACCCTATTTTATATGCAGCATATTGATGCTTAATTTAATGTGCTGAGGAAGAGGTACGACGCTAACCCACAACATTTCAGGAGCGAGAGAATGCGCTTCCTAGATCATCTCTTTGCTCATCAATGGAGATTCAACTACAAGGATTTTAAGGACTCGGAGCCCGATCAGAATGGTTTAGGAAGAAGACTCCCTGGTGGGACGTGAAATTATTATGCAGGCACTATACCATCATTTTTCCAATCGAACAAGGTTTGGGGGACGGATATTGATGATGTCTATGCGCCAGTGAGCTACAACGACACTCATTGGATTGCTATGTGGATATCGATCCCTAAGAGGCACATAGTCGTCAGGGACAGCATTTGTTCCAATATCTCCCCAGAAGAACTCGATGTGGTAATAGAGCATTTTCTCTACATGGTCCCTTACCCGTAAGTCTTCTACAGCCAGACTACTTACGGGTAAGTCTTTTACACGAACAGATCTGGAAAAAATTCCAATTTCATACCTTAAACTAGTGAGATGACTTCCTTAGCACACAGAGTCTTCTCCAACCACCCAGAATCTCAAACGAAAGTAACCCGCCAAGAATAGTATGCTTGAATGGCTCTATCAACCATAAAAAAATTTGAATCAAAAGCTTGAGTTTTTTGGATGAATATGGAGACAAAGTGAAAGAGATGTTGTTTTTAGTTCATAACAAGTGAGAAAGAGAGAGTGTAAATCGATTTTAGGTGCATTAAGAGCTTCAAATTGGTTGTTCATGGTGGTTGGGGTATTGATGACAATGACAATCTTGTAATTACTTGAAGATGATGAGGGTGAGAGAGTAAAAATGTCATTTTCGGAAAAAAATAAATAAATTTGATGGCATTTTCGTGAATTATATGAACTTGTGGGGTAAATAAGACAAAAGAAAAATCCAAAAAAAAACGTGGGTTAGTTTTAGGTTTGACTTTGAATTTTGAGTCAATTTTGCAAAAATCTCAAAAAACAAATACATAATATATTAACCTATCACCTACTACTACATAAAACAACAAAAACACCAAATAATTTTATTAACAAATAAAGAAAATCAGATAATTAGTTTATCCAAAATATCATACTTAACAACAATGAAATTCGCGCAGATGCCCCTAGTTCTTCATAAAACAGAGAAAATATATTTTGTGTTTTTATTATTTTAATGAATCTAAAAATAAAGCTTCAGTCTCTATTCAAATATGTAATAACACATTTCATTGTTATTTACAAGTAGGAATCATTTTATGAAATCAAATATATATTTCTTCCTATTTAAAATTTCTAAAACATCATTTTAGTATAGAGGGAATATAAGATAAAATTTAAGTCGGTGGTATAAGGAAACTTTTCGTGTGCTTCTGATTCTAACTTTCTAAACTCATAGTCACACATTTTTACTAAAATTGAATAGTTTTTTGTTTGATAAAGGTAACAGTCACACATGTTTCAACTACAGTAGTTCTTTTTCTCCTCTTGTTATTGAAATTCCTTTGTTTCTGTCTTCACCTGAACTTTTATCTGCTGTCTTTCCCGACAAAGAAAACAACAACGTTTCTTCTTTTCAGACCAAGACAATTCTTGTAAAGCAGAGATTGTGACTTGAATATATCCCGTTTCGCATAACTGAACTACACACATATAAAAATATATCATTTGTGACTAAAACTTAAACATCAAAAGAAACAAAATCTTCTAGGAGCCAAAAAAAATCTAACATTTTTCTTAGAGCATTGGGGGTAAGAAACCCCAATTCAGTACAAAATAAAACATAAAATAAGTGTCCAATGGTTAGTAGCCATAGATTTAGAACGTCGAGAGTTTGATTATTGATTATAGATAGTTCGGCAATATGTTTTTTTTACTGAAGTGTCCAAATACCTAGAAACACTTACAATTCTTATAATCTTATCGGAGGAAATACTACAATTTCTATATTTTGTTGGAATATTAATTCCAATCTTATATTAGGAATTTAGACAAATATTATACCAGATAAATAGTATTCAACTATAATTAGCATACGAGATTTTGAAAAGAACCCGAAAACAATTTTTTTGCGAATTTTATGAAATCGACCAAAGTGAGCAATATCATAATAATGTATAGAGTTGAACATGAATTTAAAAGCCTACAAATGGTATTAGAATCACCAGGGTAAAAATCTGTAAGATAATTAAAAAGTCTCTCAAGTTCGGTAATCCTATGCAAAGACTATGTATGTTCTCTTGTGAAGGGAGTGGCCTTCGAGATAACTTTGCAAATAAAGATGACAGTGACATATGTCGAATGTTGTTGTAAGGGTTAGGTGAAGGATTTTTCATAGTGCAACAATGGTTAGATAAGAAGTTCTTAGGTTGAATATGTCAGTACAGGATGGATTACATGTGTTGCTAGAAGTTGAAGAATGCCATAATTTGTGTGATCCCTTGAAGAGAGACGTATTGTGATATCAATGTAAATACTACATCAAATTTTTTAGATAAGATGAAAATATATTAGTGACGTATAAAACTGATTAATATAAGAATTTTCGAAAAATATTTCAAAAAAATTCATACAAATTTTATCAGTTCTGTCTAAAATGTACCATACCCTATTAGTAAATAAAATTGGCAATGAGTTTTTAAAACCAACATTCTGACATGAAATAATGAAATTTGCTCTGCTACAATACAAAAAGGATTATAATTGATATTTCAAGTTTCTTAGTTGACTCGAAAAGTTTTTGGGAATTTATTTGTTACAAAAGCGAAATGAATTGCCAATTAATTTTTTATCTATTTGAATTGACTTTCAAAGAGTTTATGATCCAATGATCTTTGACATTCGTTTGAGGAAAAATTCACTTTCCCCATCAAGCTTTAGCATTACAAAGTTATGGAATGGATCTCAAATGGGTCCACAGATAATGCAACAAAACCGCGTCTTCAACATCAGAATCCAAACCCATCCACTCTCTCTCTGCTTCCTTCTACTACTTCCATTTCTTCACTACACTTCTTTTCAACTTTAAAACAAAATCCAGATTCTGCCTCCTTCCTTTATATTCTCAATTCTCATTATTATAATCACAATAACAAGTGAATCTACAGTTCTCCATCTGAGATATAACACTTGTTAAACCCATCTTTGAAGTTTCCTGGAAGCTACACTTTTGAATTTTGACATTATTATTAAACGTCTACATGCTTTTATCTGCTGTTTAAGACACTAATACACACCTACAAATAACTGCAAACCATTGTTAACATTCAAACATCAGAATCTAAGCAGACAAAGCACTCAAACAGAAAACATTTTGAGAAAAAACTTGGTTGTGTGGTTTCTCATGTCGTCTGGTCGTAGTAACTCCACTAACAATGCGCGAAATGATGGTCAAGCTGGTATACCATCTGCCTACAGAGGAGTCCGGAAGAGAAAATGGGGCAAATGGGTGTCTGAAATCCGCGAACCGGGGACCACGAACCGTATCTGGTTAGGCAGCTTCGAGACTCCTGAAATGGCTGCAACCGCCTATGACGTTGCAGCATTCCATTTCAGGGGACAAGGGGCTCGTCTCAACTTCCCCGAGCTCGTCAACAGCCTGCCACGTCCTGCAGACTCTAGCGCAGACAGCGTTCGCATGGCAGCTCATCAGGCAGCACTCTGCCTCAGAACAGAGCCAGTAGAGTCAGCCATGCAAGTGGACACCTCAAGCTCCTCCAACATAGGTACAACGATGGTGAGACTCTCGCCCAGAGAAATTCAAGCGATCAACGAGTCAACTTTGGGATCTCCAACCATGTTGATGCATTCATCATACGATGATGACCCAATGGGGTTTGACAATGATGTGGGGATGAATGTGTGGGATGCATACCAGACTGACTCTCTTTGGGACCCCTAATGCCAAAGTCATGGAGAGTTTCTACATCTTAATATAATACCAGGTTAAGTCAATGGCCTAGAATGCTTAATTACTAGGGTTTGGTTTACCGTTATAGCAAAGAATAAAGTTCATGTGAGTCTTGGAGGGAAAGGCACTTGCACTCTTCTAAAGGAACAGATGAGGTTGATGGGTCCCAGATAATGGACCTCTTTACAAATATTTTAAAGATTATTTGAACTAGTAGAGACACAGCTTCTATTTTAGGGCTTCCTCTATTTTATAAGCTGGTGTAAGAGATTGTGAGGTGTGACTTATTTTTTATTTTTTTCCTATTGTTTGTTACCTCATCTGCTTATGTAATTCCGTATGAAAACTATAAGATTTTTTTTTTCTTTTCTAACAAGACTTTTGCCTTCTCTTGATTTTCTTTAATCCTAAATGAACCATTGACTAGTCTCAAGCTTAATCTACATTTCATACACCAAGATTCTTTACAAGTTGATCGAGTTCAATGTAGATCTTCCATTTTTCAGGAACCAAAACCAGTATATGCTATAAATGCAAGCTATTGCAAACAAGAAAACATAATATACTTTTTAAGCATTCTTCAAGCAACTTACTTGATGCTTTTGACATATAATGGCGGTCCATGTCAGAGAGCCCAACAACAGTACCGAAAGAGAGATTAACACTTCTGAGATCTCCACATTGTCCATACATCTTTGATGATTCTTGATAAACAGAAGGGATCGACTCGAAATCCTTTTATAGAATGCGCACATGAATCTCCTTCCCCAGCTTCAAAGCTTTAAATCACTGCAGATAGTCAAAACCCTACCCATTGTAACAGAATCTGGCCTGTTTGTTTTCCACATAGCAGTCAATCATGGCGGTTCATGCTTTAACATTACACCGCTCCAACCAACTTGTCAAACAGTCTGACAGGATACTCTGGAACACTGCACTTTGAGTACATTACCATCAAAGAAGTGACTAATGATACATTTGGCAAGAAGAGATTCTTTAAAGCATAACAACAATTAATCTCTTTTCCCTGCTTTATATCCCTCAGCTCTGAACAAACAGGAAGAACTTCAGCAACTGTAACAACGTCTGGCTTAAAGCCTTCTTGCTGCATCCAGAAAATCAATCTCAAAGATTGATCAAATCTTCAGTTATCTGCGTATCCAGGCACCTCCTTTCCTAGCCTCGGTGCCTTAACATCCCCAAGTACAGGAAGAATTGTTGTAAACAGTTCAGTTAGTAGTTTCGTCGAACACCTTCTGTGCGTCTTATCGAACCGCGCGAAGTGTACATAAGAACGAGTTTTTGACCAAAAGAAGTCATTTTTCTCTAACCCATCGATGCGGAAATGAACATTTACGGGAGAGAGGCGGAAGAGAAAGGAAAAGCATCTCTCTCCCTGAAAGGTTGTGCTTTTTGGCTGGAGAAGTAGAAGTGCGTTTACTTTTGATGGGTCTAGCCGGAGATTTTACCGGAGCTCTGTCTTTGAGGGGAGGATGAGGACGGTGGTTGGAGCTCGACGTCATTGGTAAGGACGGTGTGTACCGGAATCCGAGAGACGACACTACTTCCATGGTGACTGAAACACTCACAAGTTACCACTTGATTAAGATAAGGCCGTGAGTAATTATAGCATTGAATATATAAATAATGTTGATCAAAATTTGATAAAATAAAAATACAAAATTATCTTTAATGAAAAAATAGATTTAGCTTAAATAAATATTTTAAAAATAAATAAACATTTGTTATATGAAAGATGTGATTGTTTTGGTTGATTTATAGTAAAATTAATAGAGTAAAGATGTATTTCATTTACTTTATTTTTTGACCAATCAAATGAAAAAAATAGTTACTCTTATCTTATTTCAATTTTTTATTAATATGAAACTGATCGAAAAAACTGAGAATTATGGTTATTTACATGTGAAGGTAGATCTGATTGTGAAAAAAAAGTGAGAATATAACGTCCCTGACCGTCTACGGCTAATAGACTTTCTATATCCGTTTATTTGGTCCGTGGATTCCATCCCGTCCAATGGAAGATGCATTAATTTTTTCAGAATTTCAAAATCATCGTTTATCGACTCTTCGATCATCACATGATCTTTCTCCGTGTAACTGTATTTTTACCTCATTTACACAATACCGCGAATCATTTTCCGATAAGTCACTGCTCATCTTTTCACTATTTTAACCCAGACACTGTTAACTATGGAATTTTAAATGGAATTGTATTTTAATGATATAGATAGTCAAATCAATTCTCATAATTTTGTCCGTATATACCAGAAATCAGGATTCTACAGAGAAAATCTAGTTCTAGTTGCTATTGAGCTCAAACCAACACTGTAGCAATCTTCCGTGTTTATGAGTAGCCGTGTACTTGAGGGAACAATCCGATTCCTTTATGATCTTGTCAATGAGTGGAGTGAACTGAGTAGTGGATGTCCGTCCACCTTTATGGTGTCATCCGTCCACCTTTATGGTGTGGTCCGAAATTTCTTTCGCCCCACAAATGGTAAATGGTGACTTAGGGAGCTAACCGAAGTAAGATGAAAAAAGTGGCTGCCAAACCAATGGCACAAAACTCTGAATCATATCGCTCCAGTTTGGTGCTGTTCTTGATCCGAGAATACCACCCCAATGGTGTGCCACACAGTGTAAGAGTAGGGATAAGCAAAAAAAATGTGGTGCCTTCTCTCATCTCTCTCCGCATAAGACACAAACTTGTTCTGCTCCCCCATTGCCTCATCCTGTCTCATGTTAACAAACGATCATGAAAAGCTAACAAGAGATGGGGAAAAAAAACGAGACGCCTTGTTAAAAGTGAAAACCAAACAAGTTTTCCCCGTTGACCAAAAAAAAAAACAAGTTTTCCTCGATCCATTTTGTTCTTCCTTAATTTCAATTTTTGCCTTTCATAGTTTGAGAGTATAACTCTTACTCTCTTATTTAAAATTAAATTTAGAGTAAAAAGTATAAATAAATAAAATAGTTTACATATGTTCATTTTATTATCATTTATTCTAGTTTTCATTTTTAATTACCTCTTTTTTTATTATATATTATTTTCACCTAATACTCTAAAATGTTCTCAATTGCAACCTAAATCCAAAACCCAAAATCCTAAGCACTAATGTACAAGCTTTAAATTATTATTTTTTTAAATAAAGTTTTTATTACTATTTAACATTTTTATGAAAATAATATTGATTACTAAAATTTCCACGTAACTAACTACGCACCATATTCAAAATTGTTATAAGAAAATTCAACAATTCTCTATGACTTTGTAGAACTTTTTACTATATATATAACTATTATAAGAAAATTCAACAATTCTCCATAGATATGAAAATATAAAAAGAATTAGTTGTAAAAAATTACTACAAAAAAGTGATGCACAACTATTTTCCTATGTGTACGAATACGATTCAAATTTGTTATAAGAAAATTCCACAATTCTCGATAATTTAAGCCGCCGCCTTATGTTGATTTTTAGATAGAGAAACGAAATAAGCAAATACAGAATATCACTGAGCTCTTAATATAAATATATGAGAATGACCACCAAAACGAAGACATCAAGTAAACAACGATGAGCGTCACTCCTTCTCTCATCTCTTCTTTGAGGTCTTACTCTCTCCTCGGAACCAAAGTGGTCACACCAAGAAGCGTTGTTCTTCAACGGCGGCTCTTGTCCACATCCTATGTTCCTGCTACCAAAGCTGCATTGCCGTCGTCGGCCAACGACGTTGTTCCCAAAACGCCTGCGTCTGAGATCGTCTCCATCTTCTACACCGCCATTAACGTCAATGATTTAGCCTCCGCCAGAGATCTCATTGCTCAGGACTGCGTCTACGAAGATCTTATTTTCTCATCTCCCTTCGTTGGCCGAACTGTGAGTCTGTTCGTTCTACTTTTCTTTTTTTTCTTTCGAAAACGTTACTTAGAGCTAATGTTCTTGATTAAACCATGACAGGCAATTCTAGACTTCTTTGGAAAGTTCATAGATGCAACAAGTACGGACATGCAGTTCGTGATAGATGACATTTCGAAAGAGGACTCTTCAGCTGTTGGGGTTTCATGGCATCTTGGTGAGCTTCCAGAACTCACCCGTAAAAAGTTCATATATACTAGGCTACAAGGCTTTGAAATTCAGTTGTAGGAAAAAGTATATTTAAAACCATTTAACACATCAATATGTTTTCGTTGGACCTTCGGCGACAAATGATAAATCTCATTTTTAGGATCCAGAAATGTCAAAAACTTGCAAGTTTAGCCTGTTATCCCCATTTTTAGATTTAAGTCCAATTATTTATGTTTACATTGTGGTTGTTTAAGGCTTGGTTTCTAGGAAAGTTTTGTTTTCAATCGATTTTTAAAGATATCTACGTCTCTAAATGGTGACCAAATGAATGAATGAAAATAGTAAATTTTTCTTCATTCTTTAACAAAATTTTAATATATTTACGGTTATGGTGACCAAATGTGATTTAATAGACCCTACTATTCTAACAAAGAATTTTTTGACAGAATGGAAGGGAAAAAGATTTCCATTTAGCAAAAGTTGCAGCTTTTACCGGTTAGAGGTTATTGATGGCAAGAAACAAATTGTGTAAGCACACTCTTCTCTACATATATAACTTTGCCACTACATCACAGCCAAATGACAGTAGTAATATCATTTTGTCTTGTGGGGTTGTGTGTTGCAGATATGTAAGGGACTGCGTCGAGCCTGCAATTAAACCTGGAGAAAGTGTTATTGTAATATGAGCTACTACTATTAATTTCAAATTGCCTGATGCATTTGAAAATGCAAGCTAATGTAGATTCAAACATCTTTTGCTTTTTCTGTGTTAGGCTGCTGTCAAAGGAGTTGCCTGGCTGCTCAGGAAATTTCCTCAAATTGCTGATCGTTTCTGATGGAATTATGATGCGGCTTGCTTACTAAGTTCTTACAAAATAAAATTACGAACGATTATAATCTTGCTTGATCTTCATCTACAATTTTCTTTTCTATACCATTAAGTTATGGTATGTAGTACTTGTGCCATGCACAAATTTAAATGTTACGGTAAACGAAAACAACTTTTTAAATTAGAAGAGTGAGCAATATTGATGATCGATTTAGCTTAATACGAAAGTTATCAACCTGTAAAACTAGTGTTCGTGTAGAGTTTTGGTCATAACATTCTATTCTTGCTCAAAGTGTTAGTGTTGAGAGAATAGAAAAACACAAAATCAAACCCAAATGAGCCACAAAAACGAAGACAAGCCATGATGAGCTTCACTGCTTCTATCATCTCTTCTTTGGCGTCTCCGTTTCTCGTCCCGCTCCAAGATCTTCCTCCTCCCCCGGAAACAAAATCTTCAAGCCAACAACAGTCACTCGTTCACGGTGGCAACTGTTCCCATCTTGTAGTTCGTCTGCAAAGGCAGCTGGGGAGTTGGAGCCGGCCAAGGAGATTGTGTCCTAAACGGCTCTGACATTAGCGTCTGAAGCAGTCTCCAGCTCAACGCCACCATTTACGTCCATCATTTATCCTCCATCATTTTCATCCTTTTTTTCCATCATTTTCATCCTACTTCTTGAAGAAGTTCTTCATCTGAACTCTGCTCCTCATTGATGGCACAACCAGCAGCGTCTTTCATCAGCTGATTCAGACCATCTAACAGGGGATATGTCTCACACGCTCGAGGGCTTGATGCGTCCCTCACCGAGAACAGTATAAACCCAGAACCTGTGTCAATCCAAGCACTCCCAGGAGCCTTTTTCACACCCAAGTCCCTCATAAAACTCCTCACTTCAGCAAGCTTGCTCCAAGAACCAGCAGCTGCGTACATATTTGCAATCAACACATAGTACCCCGGATTCTCAGGCTTCATCTCCAGGAGCTTTTCCGCCGCCCATTCACCAATCTCTGTGTTCCCGTGGATGTGGCAAGCGTTTAGCAAAGTAGCCCACATGGCACTAGACGGCTCATATGGCATTCTTTGAATTACATCCATGGCTTCCCCCAGGAGACCTGCTCTGCCATAGAGATCAACCATACAAGAAAAGTGTTGAAGACAAGGACGTATGCCATACTCACACTGCATCTTCCTGAACAGCCTTTGACCTTCACGGACTAACTTGGAATGACTGCATGCTGACAGAACAGCAACCATGGTTACATGGTCAGGTTTAATACCGGACATGATCATCTCTTTGAACAGAGCCAATGCAACTCGCCCTTCACCTTGATTTCCATATCCATCTATCAAGGAAGTGTATGTTACCTCGTCTCTTTCCTTCATCGAATCAGATATTCGCTGTGCAGCTACAATTTCTCCTGATTTTGCATAAACATCTACGAGAGAGTTCCATAGCATTGTATAGTCCTTGAAGCACTCGCGCCTCAGGATGTAGCAGTGAAACTCTCTCCCGTGTTGTAGGTTTGCAACCCGAGCACAAAGAGGGAGAATGCTTGCAAGCGTCACAGAATTTGGATGTAGGCCATGGAGCATCATGTCCCTGAAAAGGTGAGAAGCTTCTTCTGATCTGTTCACTTGCGCATAACCGGAAATGATAGAGTTCCAAGTACTCAAACTCTTGTCCTCAATCTGTTGAAACACTGTAAAAGCGTGCCTAAGGTCGTCGCATTTCGAGTACATTGTGATCAACGTGTTTCGAACATTGTCAATCCCATCGTAAGAACAGCGAATTGCAAGACAGTGAATCTCTTTCCCCAACCGTCTTGCTCCTAAGAGCGAGCAAGCCTTCAAGCCAATAATCACAGCCACGTGGTCTAACCCTGTGGGGAAACTTCTCATCCTAGAGACCAAACTCAAAGCTCCTGCATAGTTTCCTGTTTGCAAAGAACCTCCGGAAACAATATTCCAAGTTATGACGCTGACTTCTACACCTGAAAACCACATCTGATCGAAAAGCTTAAACGCTTCACTCCACATGCCTTCCGAAGCATAACAGCTTATCACTGCATTCCACGAGACAGCATCTCTTTCAGACATCATATCAAACAACCTCCTAGCAACACCCACGTTTCCAAACCTTTTATACATAGAGATCAACGCATTGCAGACATACACGCTACCCTTGTGAGAGCTAACCTCGATAGATCCATGAACCACCCTTCCAGACGCAAAATCTAGTGTTTCACCACATGCCTTGAGAACAGAGGGATAAGTGAAGGCATCGGGTGTAATTCCCTTCCTCACCATTCTCTTGTAAGCAGCAATAGCCTCCTCGAAAAGCTCGTTCTTGGCATACGAACCGATGAGTACATTCCAAGGCAAGGGATGCAAAATGCCTGAGTTCTCGGTAATTGACTGAGCTTCACTGTGGAGGTTAAAGGAAGAGTAAAAAGTAACCAGCTTTGGGACTAAAGCAGGGTCATATTCAACACCAGAGGAGACACAGTGAGCGTGAACTTGCAGCCCTGAAGAAAGTGAACGAACTTCGACGCAGGCGGATAAAAGGGAAGCTGCGGATTGCAAAAGGAGATCACTTGAAGAAGACTGAAGACGAATGAGAGAAAATGCTTTGAAGGCTTCATGTAAACGACCGTGGCTGACGTAATGTCCGAGTGATTTGAAAAGACTCTCAGTCAGCATTGATAAATGTGACTGTGTCAGTACGTAATAACATCAACAAACTTGACAATGTCGGGTATGATGAGGCCTCCAGCCTCGAGGAACTGTATCATACGTGGCATGTAATCATAACTGATCCGAACAATAGAGAAGGCAGTCTCAAAGAATCTTCTGACCCTCCTGAAATTAAATCAGAAGGATTAGGCTGCGATAAGTTGGGGGAAGTTCACTGAGGCATAGCGTCGAACACTTTGTGTGCTGAACATGCCACATACGTGCTTATAGATCCTCAGGGTGTATCCATAGCAGAAACAAGAGATGACGATTGAGAATTCAGGGAAAAGGAAGAAACAGAGGTTTGAAAAGGATAAGCAAAGTGGAAGAGGCCGCGGGAGAAACGCAGATAAATAACGTCTGGAGACGAAGACTCCATAGAAAACTTGCTTGTTGGCTACTCAAAGAGAACATTACTGGTGGGTCCATATTGATGTGATAGGCCTCTCATCAAAAGGCCCATGTTTAAAGTCCATTGTGATTACCTCTGTAACAAAATAAAATATGAATTTACTCTTTTTACAGAGTTAATTCTTTTTATTCGTCATTTTAATTCTCACTTCTAAAATAGATTAGTGTTAGAGTACAATTCAACTTTATTATAAAGTTTCTATTTTAGAGAAAAATGTAGTGATTCATTGGGGATATAGTCTAAGGCGTATGTATAAAATAAAATATGAATTCATTCTATTTATAAAGTTGTTAAACTTATTTATTTTTTATTTATCATTTTAACTTTAACCTCTGAAATAAATTAGTTTTAGAGTACATTTCAGCTTTATTATAAAGTTATTATATTTTGAAGAAAAATATAGTGAAGTCTAAGGCATATTATTCCTTTTGACGTAAACATCTCGAAAATATCTCTTATATATAAAGCACAAGTTACCTATCAAATCAAAATTTGACATTTGGCAAAAGATTTATAAAAAAAATAAAAAATAAAATAATTAAACTTTTTTCATCTCTTATTTTTTTGCATTAAAAACAAAATAATATTTAGATAAAAATAAACATGATCGTGCAACAATTACTCAAACCACCACGATCATTTTTTCCCCACTATCCTTTTTTCATCCTCTTATGTCTCTCAAATTCTCTCAGATTGGATTAAAATATGAGAAACTACCAATCGATCAAAAACAAAATATGAGTTAATATTCTCCTTCTTTGATTACAAAATCTTGATTCGTAATTTCATATTGAATGTTCCGAGAGCCAGTGCTGAGTTCAATTTATAAGTAAGCATCGCAACAACCGATACATATATAATCTCTCTACTTTGTACAGTTTTGTTGGTTTGGCGGAGCGGAACATGCGTTCTAGAACGAAAAGAAAGAGAGAAAGAGGAGAAAAGATAGAAGTTAGCAACAAATGTAAACGTGGTAGAAGTCGTTTGATAAAGATAAATGCTCTTCGTATGTATATCTTAATAAATAAAGTTGACTTGACTCTCTCTTCCTGCGTCCACGTCATCAGGTAGAAGAGAGTGTTTTGCGCCACGTGACACCTATTTTTCCAAACTATTTTTGTCGTTTATTTGGGTTGGGCCACTGGTGACTGCACTATTTCAATGGTCCATTAATTTTCCCTTTTATTTGGTTGCTGGGAGCGAGATTAGTAACATTAAACTTTTATTTTAATTTTTTAACTAGACCCTGACCCGCGCGCCAGCGCGGATATGAATTTTCAGTTTTTAATTATTTATTTTATTAAATGATGTATTTGTAATATTCGTTCATATTATATTCATTAAGTAAATATTTTTTTTTGCATCTTAAACTATCTATTTCTTTACGAATGTGTGATATCATATAAAAAATATAAAAAATGAGTATAGAGTTAATTAGATAATTTTAAAAACAAAAATTTTTCTTTCGTGTGCGATATCATATAAATAATGATCCGCCCAGTTAACAAAAATCATGATTATTTTATGTGTAATTTTTTTATTTTTGGGTTGGACCACTGGTGACTGCACTATTTCAATGGTCCATTAATTTTGTTGAACTGAAGAGAAGATAGAGCTTGTACAATAATAGGGCAAGCTCTAGAAGATGTCCAGAAGAGTTCAATCAAGCTTCAGAGGTGTTCTGAAGTAGTTATCTTGTGAAGTTAAGTCTAGGAAAGACTTAGACTGATCATGTGAAGGCTATGAAGGAATTAGAGAGAAGATGGAAGTGTGGTGCAAAGCTAGGGCGTTCAGTACGGCCATGTACGGCCTAGGGCAAGCCATGAAGATGTCTGGGCAATCAAGAGGGAAGATAGGGCAATGTACAAAGATAGGGCAAGTGGTACGGACAGGAGGTCCGTACCAATGACCGTACAGCCCACTCCTCTCGCCCAAGTCATCCGGTTAAGCCCAAATCAAGATGTGCAATGTGTGGGCGGTCCAATCCTTTCCTTATGTCCGTTGGGGAGTCTTGGAGGCAAAGGAAGAATCAAATGGATAAGGTGAGCTGTTGGAATGAGCTGGAAAGGTAAAGGTGCTTTACCTTTACAGCCTTGACTCATCTGATCCATCCAATTCAAATGAAGCAATCTGAGCCCTCCATTCAGTCCAACCACGACCAGCTAGCACCAGAACATCAAAGACCAGCTTCCTCTCATCCTAACCATCCATTTATCTTTAATTTACAGCCTTAGGATCTAGGTTTATGATCTGAGTTGTGTAAAGGCATAAATAAGCCTCTTAGGATCATTTTGTAACCTTTAAGCTGAGAGAGTCTCTCTTCTTCATAAACTTGTTCTTGGATCTTATTCTCTGGTTACTAAGTCTCTCTAATCTCCCATACACGTTCCTAATCTCTTAGTCTCTCCCATACTCTCTCTGATTCTCTTAAACTCATTTCTATTCTTCATACTTCATCATACACAAATCTCTCATCTGTTCTTACATCACTCAAGCACTTGTACTCTGAAAATCTCACATGGTATCAGAGCCAGGTTGCTCAGACTCATGGTAGAAGCTTCCGCAACAAACACAAGCTCCAGCCCACGCCAGTTCAGCTCAGTTCACTCAGCTCCCAAGCGCCAGCCTTTGAAGAAGTTCCTTGACAGTTTTGCTCTTTCCAGCCTCAAGATGGAGTCCAAAAGAGCCATTGTCATCCCAGTCACTCTCAAAGGCCCCAACTACCTTCTCTGGTCACGCCTAGCCAAGACAGCCATAGGAGGAAAGGGTTTATGGAGCCATTGCATCTCAGATGCTCCAAACCACTCCAAAGCTGTCGCCACACAAGCTGAAGGTGAAGCAAGTTCCAAACCGGTCTCTGAAGACAGATGGCTACAAGAAGACCTCACTGTCCTCTCCATACTCCAAAGCTCCTTGGATCCATCCATTCTTGAAGCCTACTCCTACTGTGAGAGTGCTAAAGAGCTTTGGAGTACACTTAAGAAGATCTATGGGAACCTGTCCAACCTCAGCTGAGTCTTTGAGATCAAGAAGGCCATCAACAACATGTCCCAAGAAGAAGAGGAGTTCACTACTCATCTAGGAAAGTTCAGAGCCCTTTGGTCTGAGCTAGAGATGCTTAGACCTCAATCATTTGAGCCGGATGTGTTGAATGAAAGAAGGGAGCAAGATAAAGTGTTTGGGCTGCTTCTAACTCTCAGTCCCACCTTCAGCGGCCTCATCAAACACCTATTGAGGTCTGAGAAGCTACCTACCCTTGAAGAGGTGTATGCTCAAGTCCAAAAGGAGGAGGGCTCACACGGATTGTTTGGAGCAAAGGAACCACTTACCTTTGCCTCACACGCTGAAGGAAGCTCTCAGCCCATGAAACCGGTGTACAAGAAGGGGGATAGAAGAGGCCTGAGGTGTGAGCATTGCAAGAGGGATGGACACACCAAGGAGAGGTGTTGGATACTGAATCCAAGCCTCAAACCTGCCAAGTTCAAGTGAGCCGTGTCCATGGAGGTTCAAGAGATCAGCTCGGATCTCTTGGTTGTAAGCAAACCTCCTAACCCTTAATAAGAGCTTGTGTCTTTATTTATTGTGCTGTGAGTGGTGTCTAGAGTCCCAGAATCTCATGTTTTGGTTATTGCATTGTCTTGTGTGTTGCCATAGCTTGAATCATCATGAATGTGTTGTAGAATTGAGTAGAATGTCTCTACTGCTTGCATCATGTTTGAAAAGCTGTTTTGCATACATAAGCATGTCTCATACTTTCTAAGTTCAATCCTAATGTGATCTGATGCTAATGCCTATGTTTAATCCATCAATGAAAGTCCTGCATCAATTAGAAATTGTCTAAGTTGCTTGCATCATTGGTCTTGATTGAAACTGTTGTGCATAGCTTTAATAAAACTCATGGATTGAACCTGTTGCATTCATATAGCTAATGCTTTAAGATTGTGCATTCATGTAGTGATGCATTTAAAAATGAACCTAAATTGCAAATGTACTGATGTAAGCTTGCATTGCATTTAGAGAACTTAAAAAAAAAAAAAGGGAACCTAGAATGTCAATGTATTGTTTAGAGCTTGCATTGTCATTTTAGAGATTGAAATCTGCTTGTTCTTGCCTTGATTGTGCTTGTTTCAAGTATTATAAATTGCTGTGGCATTGGTGATCAAACAGGATGGATGATCTTAGTTTGATCCCAATGGGATGATCTGATCTTGCATTGAGTTGTGGTGGTGTTAGGTACACAAGGAGTGATACATGTAACTCGCCAACAGCCAAGAATGTAGAGACAAAGGTCTAGTGCCATTGCATATCATCACTAGGACATGTTAGTCCATAATCTACAGGAAGTGTAGTGTGATTGATTATGCAATGAGAGATGGCCATTGCATAATACCATTGGAAATATCCAGTCCAAAGTCTACAGGAAGTGTAGCATGGGTCATTATGCAATGAGAAGTGTGTCTTGTGAGGCTCTCTATGGTGATTCAAACACCCTAGTTCCTGGTTAAGGAAGAGAGTAAACTCACAAGAAGAAAGCTATCATGAAAGACTGATAGTTATAAGACCATGGGGATGCATATGATCATCACAAGCTTAGCTCCTTCTAGTCTCGGTTCTAAGCTTGAGGGGGAGTCTTAATGCATATGATCCATGGTCAGTAACAAGTCTTTGCAAAGGCTCCTACAAAGGATCATCAGCCGGAGCTATTCTAGGCAGTCTAAGGAAGAAAGTGAACTCATCAAAGCGGCTTCTATGGTGAAGTGATTGATGAGAAGCTGATGAATCCATTCTGCCTTTCCAAGAAGTTGATGATGCCATGGAGATGGTGCAATGGCCGAGTGGGAACTCATCAAAACAAAAGGGAAGTGTCCCTAAACTCAATTCAATTCAATACATTCATCATTTCAAATCAAAGTCTAGAAATGATACTTAAAATGTTTGAATGGATTGTGTGATGTTTCTTGATAAGTACTGATGCACCTTTGGGATAATGTATCAGGTACCATTGCTTGAGCCTCACTAAAGATGTTCCTGGTCATTTCCTAGCTTCTCTAAGGTGGCTGTGAAGTCTGTTGAGAGGGGGAGATCCAAACCAGTTATATGAAGAGGGCAAGCATAGTTTGAAGTCTTGCTCAGCCTCACTGATGTTTAAAGATGATCCGGTCGCATCCTTGCCTTTCTAAGAAGGCTATGAAGCTTGTTGAGAGGGGGAGCCCCAAACCGGTTCCATGAAGAGGTGAAGCTGAGGTGTGAAGTGTGCGCAAAGCTGTGAAGTATTGCTGCACCTATTAGGCCGTGATCCAGAGCTTCTTGTGTCCAACCACACTGGTTCTAAGGCACAAGAGCTCACTGGCCAATCCCTAGGCTTTGGAGAGCTCTACTCTTTTTCCCTTGCAAGGTTTTGTCCCAATGGGTTTTCCTTGTAAGGTTTTTAATGAGGGAGACTCTTCAGAGTTCCAAGATTGGCTTAGGATCTCCTAAAGTCAAGCTTGAGGGGGAGTGTTGAACTGAAGAGAAGATAGAGCTTGTACAATAATAGGGCAAGCTCTAGAAGATGTCCAGAAGAGTTCAATCAAGCTTCAGAGGTGTTCTGAAGTAGTTATCTTGTGAAGTTAAGTCTAGGAAAGACTTAGACTGATCATGTGAAGGCTGTGAAGGAGTTAGAGAGAAGATGGAAGTGTGGTGCAAAGCTAGGGCGTTCAGTACGGCCATGTACGGCCTAGGGCAAGCCATGAAGATGTCTGGGCAATCAAGAGGGAAGATAGGGCAATGTACAAAGATAGGGCAAGTGGTACGGACAGGAGGTTTCGTACCAATGACCGTACAGCCCACTCCTCTCGTCCAAGTCATCCGGTTAAGCCCAAATCAAGATGTGCAATGTGTGGGCGGTCCAATCCTTTCCTTATGTCCGTTGGGGAGTCTTGGAGGCAAAGGAAGAATCAAATGGATAAGGTGAGCTGTTGGAATGAGCTGGAAAGGTAAAGGTGCTTTACCTTTACAGCCTTGACTCATCTGATCCATCCAATTCAAATGAAGCAATCTGAGCCCTCCATTCAGTCCAACCACGACCAGCTAGCACCAGAACATCAAAGACCAGCTTCCTCTCATCCTAACCATCCATTTATCTTTAATTTACAGCCTTAGGATCTAGGTTTATGATCTGAGTTGTGTAAAGGCATAAATAAGCCTCTTAGGATCATTTTGTAACCTTTAAGCTGAGAGAGTCTCTCTTCTTCATAAACTTGTTCTTGGATCTTATTCTCTGGTTACTAAGTCTCTCTAATCTCCCATACACGTTCCTAATCTCTTAGTCTCTCCCATACTCTCTCTGATTCTCTTAAACTCATTTCTATTCTTCATACTTCATCATACACAAATCTCTCATCTGTTCTTACATCACTCAAGCACTTGTACTCTGAAAATCTCACAAATTTTCCCTTTTATTTGGTTGCTGGGAGCGAGATTAGTAACATTAAACTTTAATTTTAATTTTTTAATGGTTCATCAAAAATAGGCTACCAGACCCACCACCAAAACCCTTTGTACCGTCGTCTCTTTCGTAGCGATTCCAAGCTGCCTCCTATTGTTTTGTAACCGATGAAGTTAGTTTAAGACTCCACTCTCCATGATTAATCGATAGAGGTTAGTGCGGCTCAGCTGATCTTGTCGCCTCGCTATCAACTCAGAGAGCATGGAAGGATCTCTGGTGCTAGCTTTAATGTTGCACGAAGCATCATTCCCGGTCTAACAATCGCTCTCTTTGCTTTGTGTCATTATATTCATTACATACCAATCTTTGTTCGTAGTTTATTTATTTTCTGTCCCCAGATTATTGGAACAAACTACAAGACCCTTGATGGGACTTGCGTGTATGTGACTACATAGATGTCACAAACTGATGGGCGTTCATATAGTCCTTATTTTTACAAGGTAACTGCAAATGTTTGTACATATTTTAAAGCAGATTCTTAATTTAACTCGGTGATCGTCAAATTCTCTTTCATATATTACTTTCGCAGGCCAGGCTAATGCAAGGGTCAATCAGCGTCTACCGTCTTAACTCCTTCAGGCATATCTTGGAAGAAAGCAATGTGTATGAGCTGAATGGTTTCGATGTTGCAAAATGCAATCCGGCGTACAAGTTTGATGAGACGCCAGTGTCTATTAGACGCCGAGCATACTGTTTTGTTGGGGTAGCAGATACAAGTGAGAATCCCCAAGGAATGCTTCAGGTTCCGGAAATACGATCAGCCTATGTCACTTGCCAATAGCAACACTTATTTTACAGGTACGTATTGGCGTATTGCTAGCAAACTGTGCAAGTGCTCCATACAATATATATATATATATTTCACAGCTACTAGCGTCAATGATTGTCTTGGTTTGCAGATATCTTTGGAGAAGTTAGAGGCATCAAAACCATTTACGACCATGACACCTAGCTAGAGCGCTCAATGCCTCATGGCATGTTGGCAACCTTAAAGCTCGATAGGTATATGAAAATTCTCCTGATTTCATGAAGTGTGGAAGTTTAACTTATTTGTGTTTTCTAATTTTTGTGTTCGATGATTTGGATTTATTCTCCCATGTTAGGGACATTCCTTTATGTCTGAGTGTTTTGATGGGGTCGCTGCAGACCTGGATAAAATATTATTGAATTATGTTGTTGAACCAATGGTGGTTATTGCAACAAATATTAACTCAAAGTTTGTTGGTGGCAAAACCCCTCAATGTTCAGCTAGGTGCAGCATGGTCTTAAGGTCAAGTTTTGCTTTTGTTCAAAGTATGTGTGCTCATGTTTTTATATTTTAAGCACATGTACCTTTAAGAATGCTCTTTCATCACGATAGGTTTCAATACAAAGATGACTAATAGCTTTTTAAAATAGCCGACCAAGCACTTTTGTTATATGTTTTTAAAACTTTTATCATTCCAGGGCGGCTGCTTCTCAACGCAACCTCATGCACTTTTATTTTGACAACGACGGTGGAGTTAGCAGTAATTATCTTAAAAAGTAAGCTTGAATCCTTTCATTTTGTTGATTGACATGCTCATCTTAAACGGCAACTGATAACTCAATCGTAACTTGTTGGTCTGCTAGGTTGAGTGGCACTGATGAGGGATCATCCTGAGCTCTTACTAAGTATGGTGGGGTTAAAAAAAGTTGAATCAGTTACACTGTCTGAACTCAATACCCACGGCTTCACTGCATCACCAGAGGTAAACACATAATCATATTCAAGCTTCGTTGAACATGTTGCTGACCATATCTTAACCCCTTTCTAAAATTATACACAAGCAGGAACCAGAGTTCCTTTGCACTGCGGTCGTCGATTGCATTGACACAGCACACATATGGTGCTATTTCTCATTTCAGAAGTGCTACCGCAAACTGCAACGTGGATTCTCAGCTGTTTCATGCTATGCATGTCGACAATGCAGTTGGTTGTTAGGTACTATAGGAACACAATGTCACTAAAGAAATAGTATATTTATTATGTAAGCAACAACACAGTATATATAGCACAATATCTTCTTCTCTCTGTGCTAAGTATCTTGTGCAAATGAGCAGTCAAGAAAATCCCACATGCTTTGACAATCCTCCTCACCTGAACAATGAAGGCTGCACAACTAATATGAATGTTACAGGTCAAGCACGCCACGGGTATGCCCTATTCAGCCAGACAGTGACATTGGAGAGGAGTTGGCTAAAGAAAAAGGTCGCAACCCTATGAAGAGCCCCAAAGACTAGGTGTTCTACACCGGCAGTCAGAGCCGTGCTTCAAGTGTATCCAAAAAGGCTTTCGCCTAGGGCCCCCAAAATATATAGTTTTTTTAGGGCCCCAAATTTCCAAAAATTATTAATAGTATATTGGTTTAAGTTTGCCATTTATTATTCAATACAAGTTTAATTATCTACATTGCTTTTTAAAAAAATGAGTATTTTATTTTATTGTCAATTTTCCAAATTGAAAAAGTAATATATGTTTTATATGTCAAACTCCTAAATAAAAAGGAAAAAGTGCAGTTATACTTGAAGCAGCTTTAAAGCATGTAAATCATTCTGATGTTATTGGGGATGATTTGTGTTTTGAACTGATGGTTCTAAAAGAGGCATTGCCACAAGATTACAAGAGACCTCTTGAAGTTTTGAACTTCTTGAAAGGAAGGGAAGAGTGTTATCCAAACTCATGGATTGCTTATCAAATATTATTGACGATTCCAGTTTCTGTCGCCACTGCTGAAAGAAGCTTTTCCAAGTTAAAGCTAATAAAGTCTTATCTTCGATCAACCATGTCACAAGAAAGGTTAAATGGTCTAGCAATTATATCGATCGAGAGAGAATTAGTTAGGAATCTAGATTATGATAATTTGATTAAAGAGTTTATTGAAAAAGAGGGAACAAAAATTTTGTCTTAGTTTTTTAAAGTTATTGTCTTAATATTTTTTTTTCAAATATATATTGTACTATGATAAAAAAAAATTTAAAAAGGGGCCCCATTTTTATTTTCGCCTCAGGCCCCATTAAACCTTCGCACGGCTCTGCCGGCAGTAAGAGCCAGCTGATTTAGTGTCACAACTATTTTGCATTTCATACTTTTGTCTTTTCATGTTTCTGCATCCGAGTAACTACATTTCCTAGATATTCTGAACCCCACAGTAGGTTCTTTGGTTTTTCCCCTAAACATAGTTCCACACACTCTGCAGTTGAAGTTAACGAGTTCATTCTCTCATGATTATCTGCATATTTTCCTTTTTGTTGTTGACAATATTTTCTCTCATCTTCAAGTAGGAAATGAAAGAATGCCACATGCAAATGGTTAATTATATATTTCTATGTATGTTTTTTTTGAAGAAATATATTTCTGTATGTCGTACTTTTTAAAACATATATTATACAATTACAAAAATCGTGAAAACAAAACTTTGAATCTTCTGCAGCCTCTTTTGAATAATATCATAAATAAAAAACAGACAACATGGACTTGCATTATCTAAGAACAACCAGCTATGATTGCAACTACGATAAAGTGCTTTTCCAATTGTTCATCAGCCTCTATTTCTGTGGATTCATCCTTCCAATAATAAAAGGTTTGCCCGCAATCACTTAACCACTTACGATTTAGATTACTCCACTCCTACTTAAAAATCTAATACTTTGTCAACAGGTCATAGATAACATCGATCGAACTTTCGCTCGAAAGGCTAACAAAAGGAGCATCACATTCAAACTTCTAGCTGTGACAAAAAAAAAGGATTCAAGGAAAACAGCTGCAGCCCAAGCTTCAGGACACAAATTAAATTGTTATTTGTCTGTTTCCGGAGAATTAACTCCATCTTATTACCTCCATTGTCCTATTTAAATTCTTCAGTTGAACGTCTCCTTTATAAACCATATACCCAGACTTAAAACAGTCATTGTCTAGACTCTAGGACCACATCAAAAAAAAAAAACAAAACCTTAACAAGCAACGTCTAAATTAACCAAACTTTTTGGTCATTACATATCATGCAGGCTCTGTTTTTTGATCTGCCAAGATGCCCGACCTTGGTAACGATGATGATATGTCTTGTGTGCAGATACGGGTTATATTTTCCTGAAACCACTTAAAATTTTACAAGCAACACAACAAATAAACAAAACACATGCCCTTTTACAAAAAAAAAAAAAAGAAAAAAAAACACACAAAACAATACCTACCGTTAACGCCTCAAAAAACCACCCTGACAAAAACAACAAAACTGAAACCACATCTAATAACTTATATCACAATCACTATAGCATAAAATACAACAAAAATAAACAAATAACCATAGTCCCAACCACTCATGTTATTCCACTTTGAATTAAACAACTTCAAAACAAAGTAATACACTACGGTCGCTAACCAGTATCAAATGGATAAAAAAAAACCATTTTATTAAAACATATTTTCATTTTCATATTTTTGAACATATTTTCTTTACTAAAACCATAAAATAAATTGTAATTTCATGTAAGAAAAAAACATACGGATCCGACGCTACGCGCCGGAATACCACTAGTATTTAAATATAGTTGTGAGTATAACTTTAGAGAATGGTTGACAAGATCTTTTTTTTTTGAAAAAGATGGTTGACAAAATCTAAAACATGGAAAACCATTATGTTTATGTGTCAATGATTAAGGTATTTAATCTACTACTGTCCATGGTTTAGTTTTGTTGACGAGTGACGTGGGCTTATAATTGGTATCATATAATTAAAAACTTATAGGAGCAAGCATGCATTAAGTTTTTTTTTTGTATAAAAAAGATCAATATTTTTGCATGTACAAAATTAAGGAAGACATTAAAAGAACTAGACATAAAAAGTAAAATAGGAAGGTTCAAACTAATATTTACATTCAACAAGCTCTTTCAGATCAATATAAATTTTTACAGGCAGATCAAACTTAATTTTATATGTTCGTGGTTAATTTTACATTTAACAAGCTATTACAGAACAAATTTATACCTATCAAGTTTAATTAACTGAAACGTGTTTTAAGCAAAAATATTCCCATGCGAAGCATGGTGTTAATACTAGTATAAAGTAAATCAACGACGAAAAGAAAAATTATATATAAAAAACTTCACTTCTCGAGGAATATTACAAAGCGTTTTAACCCCCAAACAACGAAAACGGATTAGAAAGCGTAAATAACTAACGGCTTCAATTTTTCCGGTGGAGATATGTAGTGGATCCTGAGACGAATAAGTTGGCAAAACGACTGAGGATGACATTATATCTCTAAAGACAACGTAAAGAACAAAATGTCATGTTTTCCTTTTTCAAAACTACTTTATCTTGACAACGGTGCTCTGTACCATGGCAAAGTGGGCGAGACATGGTCTTGTTGCGAAGAATAACAACATCCCTCCCCCAGTACCTGATCTGACCAGGTTTCATGTACGGGTATTTCCCAAGCAGACAATCAACATGAACAGTTGTGGAGCAATAGTCATCGCACGAATAGAACCCTCCTTTTCTTGAAAATATGATTTTGCTTTCGCATATATCACACCAGCCATGATGATCATTCCCCTCTTCTTTTTTCCGAAATATGAGGAAATGGTTATCATACTTATACCTTGCCTTGTATGGTAACGTAGCACATTTAAAACATATAATATACTTGCATTCGATGCAAGTTAGTAGTTTTGGTTTTTGATGATCACCATTATTATCTTCTTCACCCTCTTCTTGGCAGATTTGACATATTGCCGACTCTTCTTCTTCCGGAATTAAAGCTAAGAACAGGGGATGTTCATGGCCTTCATACTGAAATGGTTCAGCAACCGAAGCACGCCTTAAGTCTAAATGGAAACGACTGTTGGGATCTTCATAGACGAAACCAGTACGTAGACGTCCACAAGCCCAGCAATAGAAGTGACCTCGGCCACCCGAAACTTGTATATTGCCAACCTTTTTTAGTGTAAGTGAGTGAGCATGTATCGCATGTTGTTTTTGGAAAGGCGCTTTGGCACACGCTTCGTGGAGGATGAAGTCGCACTGATCCATACACGAATAGTAGCTACCTGTTGGTTTTTCCTCCATTAGCCCAAAACCCAAAATTATGATCTATATTAAAAACCCAAAAGAAGAGCACAAGGGAGAAAGAATTATCTAGAATTATGGAGAAGAAGAAAGAAAGTTATGGACTAGAATAATTAATGTTAGATATTTTGAAATAAGATAATAATTTAGAAAAATCTAGAACATGTTAGAGTTTGCTTCTTTACTTGTATAAATAGGGTTGGTTAGCACCATTTGTATCATCCAAGAATCAAGAAAAGCAACTGAGAGAAAACATTCGAGAAAGAGTTCTAAGAAAGTTTCTAAAAGAATCTCCAAACACAAGCCTTAGTAGAAAATCTCTTTCACAAATACAAAAGCTATCACAAATATAAACCATCTACATTTCATCTTAACCTTTCAAAGAAAATATTATTCGCTATCTTTCCCAACAGCTGGTATCAGAACAAGGTTACCGTTATCTTTGAAGAAGTGAAGATGGAAGCCACCGTTACCTTTGAAGGTGACATGTTCAAGCTCACGACGGACAACTTCTCTTATTGGAAACCGATGATGGAAGATCACTTTTATTGTAAGGATTTGCATGAGCCCATCATCATGAAGGATAAGCCGGAAGGAAAGGATGATAAAGCATGGGAGATTCTTAATAGAAAGGTAGTTGCCGTAATACGTAAGTATGTCGACCGATCTCTTTTTGAACATGTCTCTACCTACACAAATGCTTTTGAATTATGGACAAAAATTGAATCCATGATTCAAAAGAAAACACCTCGAAACAAAGCTCTTCTTGTTCGACGGTTGGTAAAGTTGGAGTACAAGGATGGCCAGAGCATGATGGAACACTTGAACAATTTCAAAGGGATTGTAAATCAGCTTAACAAAGTTGATATGAAGGTTGAAGACGAAATGCAAGCCCTTTTACTCCTTAGTTCACTACCGGAGAGTTGGGACACACTAGTTGTCACTCTAAGCAATTCAGCACCGGAGGGAAAGCTTACCATGGACACCGTCACTGACAGCCTTCTAAATGAAGAAGTTCGCAGGAAGGAGCGAGGTTCGAGTTCTTATTCAAAAGCTAACATTGTTGATAGACGAGGTAGAGAAAATACTCGTGGACAAAACAGAAGCAGAGGATGAGACCAATCTCGAGGAAGATCTAAGTCACGTCCAAGAGTTACTTGCTATTACTGTGGCAAACCGGGTCACATGAAGTCGGAATGTCGGTTTCTCAAGAAAGACAAACAAGCCGGTAATATCAAACTAGACTGGTTCAATCCTACAAAGAAGCATGAAGACAAGACTACCACCATTGTGGAAGACCAGAGCGAAGAATTATATCTCGTTGGAGAATGTAATCTTAGCTCTGATGATAGCTCATGGACCGTTGATTCTGGAGCTTCTTTTCACGTCACCCCTCATGGAAGCTTCTTCACAACCTATCAAAGCAGTGACTTTGGTAATGTTCAAATGGGAAATCAAGGAAGAAGCAAGATCATTGGAAAGGGGGATGTTATTCTTACATCAAACACTGGATGTAAGATAGTTCTCAAGGATGTGAGACATGTTCCCGACATGCGACTCAATCTCATATCAACCGGAAAGCTCGATGATGCCGACTTGGACAGTCACTTTGGCAGTGGCAAATGGAAGCTAACCAAAGGGAGTTTGATCATGGCTCGAGGAAGAAAAGAAGGCTCATTATACGTGACTCAAGCCAAGCTTTGCAAGGAAGAAGTAAATGTCGCAAGTGATGACATCAATATATGGCACCGAAGACTCGGGCATATGAGTGAGAAAAGTTTAAATATACTTTCTCGCAAGAAACTTCTTCATGATACGAAAGGTATTTCCCTCTCACCATGTCATGATTGTTTAGCCGGAAAACAACATAGGGTCGCTTTCCGAAGATCATCTACGCCTATGAGAAGAAAGCATATTCTTGATCTTGTGCATACTGACGTATGCTCTATGTCCGAGAAATCCAATGGAGGGGCATCATATTTCGTCACCTTTATTGATGACCATTCAAGGAAGGTATGGGTATACCTTTTGAAGTCAAAAAATCAAGTTCTTGATGCTTTCAAGGAATTTATAGCTCAAGCAGAGCGAAGTACCTGTCAAAAACTCAAGTGTGTTCGATCTGACAATGGTGGAGAGTACCGAGGTCCCTTTGAAGCGTTTTGCAAAGCTCATGGAATCAGAATGGAGAAGACACCACCAAAGACGCCACAATTGAACGGGCTAGCAGAAAGAATGAATCGAACGATCACAGAAAGAGTTTGGTGCATGCTCTCTCACGCTAAACTACCCAAACCATTTTGGGGAGAAGCCATAAAGACTGCAGTGGACGTTATAAATCTTACACCATCGGTTCCTTTGGAAGGCGATGTCTCGGAGGAAGTTTGGTCGGGTAAGAAGGTCTCTTACAACCATTTGAAGGTGTCCGGTTGCAGAGCGTTTGTTCATATACCTAAGGATGAACGAGCCAAGCTAGACTCCAAGACTAAAGAGTGCATCTATCTTGGGTCGCCAAGAGATGATTTCGGCTATCGGCTTTGGGATCCGGTTAACAGAAAAATTATCCGGAGCAGAGATGTTGTTTTCTTCGAAGATCAAACAATCGAAAACATCAACAAATCAAAGAAACCAAAGCTAAGGGTTGTAAGGAATGAAGATTCTCATAAGCCTCAAGATCATGAACAAGTGATTGGAGATGATGGCAAAGGGGATCCTATCATGGATCCGAATGGTGATGAAGGTGAAGAAGAAGTTCAAGTGGAGCCAGAGGAAGAACATGAGCCAAGAAGGTCTGGAAGAGAGACAAGACCATCTGTAAGATATTATCAAGATGAGTACGTTAATCTTACAGATGAGGGGGAGCCTCAAAGCTATGAGGAGGCCATAGGAGACACTCATAGAGATGAGTGGGTTGAAGCTATGCAAGATGAAATGCAATCCTTGCATGATAATCACACTTATGAGCTGATGAAGCTACCAGAAGGAAAGAGTGCCTTGAAGAACAAGTGGGTGTACAGGTTGAAGTATGACGAGAGAAGCTCAAATCCAAGATACAAAGTTTGATTGGTTGTGAAAGGATTCAACCAGAAGAAAGGCATAGATTTTGAAGAAATATTCTCTCCAGTAGTGAGGATGTCCTCTATCCGAGTGGTTCTTGGTCTAGCAGCGGTTCTAGACTTGGAGATTGAACAACTCGATGTCAAGACGGCCTTTCTACATGGTGAACTCGAGGAGGAGATCTATATGGAGCAACCTGAGGGATTCAAGGTTCCAGGAAAAGAAGAATTGGTGTGCCGATTAAAGAAGAGTCTTTATGGCCTCAGGCAAGCCCCAAGACAATGGTACAAGAAGTTTGACTCCTTCATGGTGGATCATAACTTCAAGAAAACCAAGAATGATCATTGCGTTTTCAAAAAGAGGTACAAAAGCGGCGACTTTCTCATATTATTGCTTTATGTTGACGATATGTTAATTGTGGGCCAAGATCGCAATAAGATAGCCGCATTGAGGAAAGATTTGGGAAGGTGTTTTGCGATGAAAGATCTGGGGCAAGCGAGACAGATTCTTGGAATGAAGATCACTCGGGATAGGCCAAAGAAGCTTTTATGGTTGTCCCAAGAACAATTTGTTGAAAGGGTGTTGGAGAGATTCAACATGCACAAAGCAAAGCCGGTGAGCACTCCACTTGGTGGACATTTCAAACTAAGTTCGAAGCAAAGTCCAACAAGTGAGAAAGAAAAAGGGGAAATGAAGCTATGGTGTGCACCAGACCCGACATTGCATATGCCGTAGGAGTTGTGAGTCGCTTTCTCGCCAATCCAGGAAAAGAACATTGGAAAGCAGTTAAGTGGATCCTACGCTATCTACGAGGCACAACGAAGAAGTGTCTATGTTTTGGAAATGGAAAATTGGAGTTGAACGGTTACACCGATGCAGATTGGGCTGGTGATAAAGATTCAAGGAAATCGACATCTGGATTCGTGACTACCTTTGCAGGGGGAGCTGTTTCTTGGCAATCGAAGCTACAAAAGTGTGTTGCCTTATCCACAACGGAAGCGGAGTACATCGCAGCAACGGAAGCGTGCAAGGAGATTCTATGGATGAAGAACTTCTTGCTTGAGTTGGGAGTAAAGCAAGAAAAGTACAACATGCTATGTGACAACCAAAGTGCTATTCACTTAGCAAAGAATCCAACGTTTCACTCTCGCTCAAAGCACATCGATATCCGACATCACTGGATCCGAGAAGTTCTGGAAGAGAAGCTCATACATCTCACAAAGGTACACACCGACGAAAACTGGTCAGACTTTATGACCAAGGTATTACCGATCAAGAAGTTTGAAGATTGCTGCAAAGGCACCGGCATGACAACGGTTTCGGGCTAAGTCGGAAAGGGGGAGATTTGTTGGTTTTTCCTCCATTAGCCCAAAACCCAAAATTATGATCCATATTAAGAACCCAAAAGAAGAGCACAAGGAGAAAAAATTATCTAGAATTATGGAGAAGAAGAAAGAAAGTTATGGACTAGAATAATTAATGTTAGATATTTTGAAATAAGATAATAATTTAGAGAAATCTAGAACATGTTAGAATTTGCTTCTTTACTTGTATAAATAGGGTTGGTTAGCACCATTTGTATCATCCAAGAATCAAAAAAAACAATTGAGAGAAAACATTCGAGAAAGAGTTCTAAGAAAGTTTCTAAAAGAATCTCCAAACACAAGTCTTAGTAAAAAATATATTTCCCAAATACAAAAACTATCACAAATATAAACCGTCTACATTTCATCTTAACCTTTTAAAGAAAATATTATCCGCTATCTTTCCCAACACTACCCTCGTAGATTGGAAGGCTGCACGCTTGACAAAACTTTTCTTCGTCGTAAGCTCCACTGATCTCGAGTTTCAGACGATGATCATGAGAAAAATGAAGTATTACTCCATCACTAAACCTCTCCAATGGCTCAACAACCATCTCAGGTTCTTCAGGTATTCCCTCTAGCTCTTTCCCATCCCACAAGTCTTTCCTCAATGCGCATTTTGTATGAACAAAATAGTCATCACACTTATTGCAAGCGTATGCTCCATAACTGCTGTCGACCTTTCGACGACACACCCCGCAAATCAATTTTTTTGATGGAGGAGAGGAGGTAAAGGAGACACGGTGGTGGTGACGAGATATTCTTATGACATAAGGGTGATAGACACAATCTTTATGGACTACGTAGACACACCGAGCACAAACGTACATGGGGAAATGCTCTTTAACAAGGCCACAAACATCGCACGCTAAGGAATTTTGTTTAGGGAAAAAGGTAAGAGGTTGGGTGGTCTATAACGATGGGTATTGGCTTCATCTCACAAACTGGATCCATCATTAATTTGTTGGTAGGGCAATGATAAAGCTTTTCAAAGATGACTTCTTGACAACAGAAGCAAGGCCACTTGCCGAAACTGTTGTCAGAAGGATGGTAAAGTTTGAGAGAAAGAAAAAGGTAAGAAGGGTGTTTGATCTCAAGTGGAGACTCTATGCATTCTTTGTGGAATTTTTTACGACATGTAACACAGAAATAATAATTTGTGCTGAGCATTGAGCTTTGGCATAGACCGCAACGAAATTCCTTATAAATTGGCATACACTCTTGATTGTTGCACCAAAGAGAGGGACGAGAGGGAGCTTACAAGTATGATGATAGACGCTGGAGCCAATCAAAAACCGAAATTGTTTATCACCGCTTCTCTTGTTAAAGAAGTAAGGATTAAGGGAAAACATCCACCGGTAGAAAGTCACTACCATCAGGATTCTCCGGCTTTAGAGAAACCCATTCTGCAGTGTTACGAAAAGAAGGACAGACGAAAAGAGGTTGAAAAGGAGGGAAGTCTTCGTCGTCACCGGAATCAATGGCTGCTTCACTGGAGGAGGTTGGAGTGTCTGTTTGTGATAAGAAATTGAAGATGTGAAATGGTTTTCCATTGATTTCTCCCTCACGAAATCCACCTACCGAGATCATTGGCTCATAAATGATTTGGTTGTGACATTCCTCTTCTCCACCGGAATCAGTAGTAGTTTCACCGGAAAAAGAGGATGAAGAGGAAATTACCTCAGGTAATACATGGAAAGAGGTAATACATGGAAAGAATTCATTGGCTGAGAAACGTATATTTGTAATAATATTACTCTTCTACTTCTCCACACCTTCTCCACACTCTTCCCATGATCAACCCGGGTTCTTATGGTGGATGGGTTCTTAGCTTCGGTTAAAAACTGTTTCTTAACTTTTAACTAAGAAAAGTTAAGAACCGACTCTTAAATAAGAGATATAAGAGCCGGTACTTAACCGAAATATATATAAAAAAAAAAAACAAAAAAATGTCAAATCATAAGTTAAGAACCCCAAATTAAGAGTTCGGGTTAATCATGCTCTTTTCTCTTGCAACTTGCAACTTCAAACTTGCATTTCTCGGTGTGGTTTGATGTTTGAGTCTCTCGGAAGCTGTAGGTTTTCCCGTTGCTTCAAGGTTTGAGCCGCCTTTCTCTCTGGGAGCTCACGACAGGGCATCAACGCTTCGCTATCTCTAGTTCGTACTTAGGTCCTCAGGTTGTCGACTTTGAATCTATTTGTTTACTAGGTGATCTGTTTAGTTTACATTTCTGCATTTCACTTCTTGTTCTCTTTGTTGTTCTGTAAAAAATTGAAAACTGGTAAAATAATTTTAACATTTTACCAAAAAAAAATAAATAATGTTATACAATATAAAGTGGTTTTCTTCCGACAGAATTTATTGGCCGAGAAATGTTTGTTCGTAATAATGCAACTCTCTTTTACTTCTCCACCTTCCATATCCAAATCTTTAACTCTCTTCTTCTGTTTTTATCATTAACTCTCTTGCAACTTCCAGCTACACAATACACTTAACTCTCTTGCAACGTTATATATATACTTTTATTAGCTCTTTCAGTTATTTTTGTTAATTCTTTTTATTATATTCACAAATTCTTGTTTTTGAATTATGTCTCGATCTATCTTGTATTACTAAATTATTGTTTTCTTATATATTAGCATAAATTAAAGTGAAAATTACCAAGAATAACTCTAATTTCTTATTTAGCTACTAGTTT
Source organism: Brassica napus (assembly GCF_020379485.1). NCBI lineage: Eukaryota > Viridiplantae > Streptophyta > Magnoliopsida > Brassicales > Brassicaceae > Brassica > Brassica napus. The sequence continues at coordinate 35,806,009 of NC_063449.1, read as the reverse complement.
AACTCTATTTCATCAGCAAATTTTAGGTTTTTGATTAATAGAGAGAGTTGATAAAAGAGGCAGTAATATGTTATAAAAGAACGATGCTGCGAAAACTGTATGTCCTTATTAAAATTATCATATAAAATTAATATATGATATATGACTATCATATAGACCAGAACCTCAAAATTTTCTCTTTAAAAAACAAACTAGATCTCGATCCGCGCAACCGCGCGGATGTTTGATTTCAATTTTTTTATTAACGTTGAAATCTTGTTTTATAAAAAGTTATGTATTTATAAAAATTAACTATATCTAGTTTTAAAATAATCAAATAATTTAAAATTAATATTTACAAACCAAAGTACCTTAAAAACAAATTACCTGAATTCTTTATTTTCTAGAAATTTAAAAATTGTCTAAATTATTCAATTTTTTTCCATAAACTCAAAATATTCTAAGATTTTATTTGAAAATGTAATTTCTGACTTTTAACCTGAATTAACCAAAGAAACATAATCGAATTGTAAATAATGAGACCCAAAATTATCTTAGATATTAGCAGGTTCCTAACTTTGTTACCCAAACCAAACCGAAAATAGAAAAAAAATCAAATTTTCTCAATAACGCTTACGTGTCTCTCTGATAAATGATCATAAATCTTTATAACTAAAGAACCGAAGAACAAAAGAATAAAAATAAAACCGAAACTGAAGGGTGGTAAATCGTTTCCACTATTAAAGGGAACTGATTTGGTTGGTTTTAACTAATGGTTAGTGATTTTCTTAAATACAGTTCGGTTGTTAATGGAAAGGAATATTATTTAGTATAATAGATAGATGCTTCACGGTTAATGCTATGTTTTAAATGATATGTTTTAATTTAATGACTTTCTATGAGGATCCATTTTAAAATATCACACATGAAAGAAGTCATCACTTCTCTTTTAATACAGTAGATATATATTTCAATTTAATAATAACTTAATACAGTAAAACCTCTTTAAATTAATACTCGATAAATTAATAATTTCTATAAATTAATAAATTTTGTCGGTCTCAACTTGGACCGGTGTAAAATATAACACAAATCAATTAAATAACAAGATAATAATATTTTTAAAACTTCCATGTAAATATATTCCATTAAAATCATAAATTAATAATCTATCTATATATAATTTTATATAAGTACAAAATAAATATTATATTATTCATTTTATATTTACAATGAAAATATCTTTATTTTTCTTAACATTTTAATATATTTTGATAATATTTAGTAAAATTATATCGAAAACCATTTAACAATCATATAAAACATAAAAATATACACCAAATAAGATAATAAAACAACATGAAAATCAAATTTCTAAAATTTGAATAATGTACATACGATAAAATCAAATTTTTTCGTATTTTATATATAAACATATTAAAAATAGAAAAAAAAAAAATAAAGAAACTTTTGTAAATTATTATCTCTATAAATTAATAAAATTTCAAAATCTCAATATTATTAATTTACAGGGATTTTACTGTAAATACATACTTATTAATTTATAGAAGTTTTACGGTAAATACATACTTACAAATATAAGATAAATTGACCCCATTTTATCCGGGGACAAATTATTGTCGGGCTTTGCAAATGAAATGGGCCAATTGACTGAAACCAATGAGACCCAGTTACGACCAGAACTTCCGTTTCCAGAAAACTGTTGAGTTGACGAAAAAAGACATTGAGTGGCACGCACGTTCCACTTTTCTACCACAACAAAGGATAAGAGTTTTTTTTTATCGCCGACCATATCTCCGGAGTAGTAGACAAGTAGATAAACTCAAGCTTCTTGCATTAATTAGGACCTTATTGAATGGTCTTTTAGTTTTGTAATGGGATGCATTTGCGCCACCGCCCGTACTCCAACCGCCGCCGTAGCCAACAACGAGCTCTTAGACTCTAGCAAGTCCACCCTTCATCTCATCTCTCATCCGCCATCGTCTTCCTCTTCTTTATCCAAAAAGGAAGGCTCTTTCACACGTCCCAGCTCTGTATCTTCCATCACCGTCGTGGCCAATGGTCATCCAGTGGTGCGTCGTCCGTCCACGTCATCTGATCGAAACGGTAACAAGCCAGTGGTCATTGTGGGAGCTCCGAGTAGGAACCACTCCAGAAGAGTCACGGCTATGCCCGCGGTGCAACAGTCAGGGCGTTTGACTCCAGAATGGCCATCTTGGCTAGCTTCTGTTGCTGGAGAAGCCATCAAGGGATGGGTTCCTCGCTACGCAGACTCATATGAGAAGTTAGACAAAGTTAGTTGCTCTTTGAGTCTCTCTTTGTGACCTGACATAGCAACTTATGTTTTTTTTTGTATTGTTATTAGATTGGACAAGGGACTTACAGCAGCGTGTACAAAGCAAGAGACCTGGAAACGGGAAAGGTTGTGGCGATGAAGAAAGTTCGGTTTGTGAATATGGATCCAGAGAGTGTTAAGTTTATGGCTAGGGAGATTCTCATTCTTCGTAAGCTTGATCACCCTAACGTCATGAAGCTTGAAGGTCTTGTCACATCTAGACTCTCGGGTAGTCTCTACCTTGTCTTTGAGTACATGGAACATGACCTCGCAGGTCTAGCCGCAACTCCTGGAATCAAATTCTCTGAAACTCAGGTAGGTATTACATTCATTGTTTCCTTACAGTCATAATTAAAACTCAAGTGACAAGAGAGGCGTGTTTTGTTTTCAGATCAAGTGCTATATGCAACAACTGTTCCGTGGTCTAGAACATTGCCACAGACGAGGCATCCTCCACCGTGACATCAAGGGATCGAACCTGTTGATTAACAACGAAGGTGTTCTGAAGATTGGTGATTTCGGTTTGGCGAATTTTTACCGAGGTGATGGAGACTTGCAGCTGACCAGCCGCGTTGTAACCTTATGGTACAGAGCGCCTGAGCTGTTACTCGGTGCTACTGAGTATGGACCAGCCATAGACCTATGGAGCGCAGGCTGCATTCTCACTGAGCTCTTCGCCGGAAAGCCTATTATGCCAGGACGCACAGAAGTAATGAAACTCTCAAGTAACTTTATGTAGTTTCTTGTATCACACGGCTGGTGAGATAATTTATCTCTTTTTTTTTTTTATTCTCAGGTTGAGCAGATGCACAAGATCTTTAAGCTATGTGGTTCACCTTCGGAAGATTACTGGAAGAGAGCAACTCTGCCACTTGCAACAAGCTTTAAACCTAGTCACCCTTACAAGCCTCTTCTTGCGGAAACCTTCAATCACTTCCCTGCATCTGCTCTGACCCTCATCAAAAGGCTACTGGCTATAGAACCTGAGAGACGTGGCTCAGCTGCTTCTACCTTGAGGAGTGAAGTAATATTCCTTTAACAAGCACGAAACTTTCTCATGATCATTTACTAACCTTCTTATCTGCAGTTCTTCACCACGGAGCCGCTCCCTGCTGATCCATCAAACTTACCTAGATACCAACCAAGCAAGGAGCTTGACGCTATGCTTCGCAACGAAGAAGCAAGAAAGTAAGGCATCATCACTTAACTTCACTACTCCTCTCTTGTGGAGCTTTTCTTATTAATTTTTTTCTGGTTGCAGACTAAGGGCAGAGGATAAGAAGAGAAGAAGGGGAGAGACTGTGACAAGAGGACAACCAAAAGATGTTAAAACTGTTCAGACACCTGAGTTGATGGCCGCAGGGCAGTCCAAGGTCACGTGCATAAGCCACAAGTTTAGAACAGACGAGGAAGGTGGAACCGGGTTTAGGATCGAACCACCTAGAAGAGGGGGATCTCAGCAGAATGGCTACGTTCAGGCTTCTTCAGTGGTTCACCCAAGTGTTGCTGATACTGAATGGAACAGAGGAGGAAGCATCAAGAGGCAAACTAATGCAGATATGAAGTCTAGGATAGTACAGACAGGAAACTTGTCTGGTGGTTCCAATAGAGATTACTCAACAGTAAGCCTCACTATTCATTTCTAGTTATTCTATGGGTCTTAAACTTTTGGTATGCAACTGTTGAGTTCTTATGTGCCGTGACAGGGAAACGCGCCAATGAAAAACAGAATCATTTACTCAGGACCACTGATGCCTCCTGGTGGGAATCTTGAAGAAATGCTAAAAGAGCACGAGAAGCAGATCCAACAAGCTGTCCGCAAAGCCCGTGTCGAAAAGTATGGATAAAAGAAGAACCAAGCATTAGCAAGGTAGCGGCAGCAGCAGCGTTACACCGAAGAAATGATCGGTAAACTAAAAGAGAGAGAGAAATGAACAGGAAGAAGAAATTTAAACAACAATAACACAAGTTTTGAGGATTCATCAAGCCATAGAAACTCATAAGCGTTTTTGTGCTTGCCCCTTCTCTGCGTGAAGCCAGGGATTTGATGCAATGTATAGTCATTTTTGTTTCTTAGGCCAACAAGATTGACCACACTATAAATGTTGTACAGACACGCAAGGTCTATATTGAGTTGAGTCAAGCAAACATGTGTGTTGCAACCTATGTCCTCATCACAACCCAACCAGTGTATTCATTTTGTAGAACTATCCATCTCGGTTAGGTACTAGCTACGATATGTTGTGGCTCTTTCAGAGACCCACAACTACTATCCGAAATATACGGTTGGATAGACCTACAACTATACATTAATGTTGAAAAATGCACATTTAGTTTGCAAATCTCTTATTTATTTCTATTTCTACAAAGTAAAAAATCAATTTATAAAAATTAAAAAGTATAAAATTTATAAATTCAATGCATATTTTTTTTGCAAATTTTCTCATAACATAAGATTTTTAGAATTTTCTCTGCTAAAACCGATGGGTCTCAGAGCATCTCCAAAAGAAACTCTATTTCGAAGTTTTCAAAACTCTATATTTGACGTTTAAAAGTGTTTTTCTCCAAAAATAAAACTTCAAACTCAACTTCAAAACTATTTATATTTTAAAATATGGTCCTTATATTTGTCATAACTAATTTGAATTCATAAAAAAATTGTAAACAACTAGCACATATATAAACATATTACAACAATATTAATTAATAAAATATTTTATTAAAATATAAAAATTTAAATAAAAATAACTTAATTAATATTAAACTTCAAACAAAATACCATATTATTTCATAAAATAATTTTCGTAATGCATATATGATCTATTAGTGCATTTCGAAGTAAAAATGGCCTTCTTCATTTTAACGATTACGAACTAAAAATTGTTGAAATCGGGTAATATTGATACTTGTAAATATATTAGATCGGAACAAGAAAGTAAAAGATAAACATAAAATATTGCTAAAAAATTAATTTCTTTTCGATTATATTAATACTCGTGAATATATTCGATATGAACAAGAAAGAATTGTACGAAAAGACATCAAAAACAACAACAACAACCATCTTCAGTTACACAAAAAAAATTTAGACAATATTTAAATTTTTTGAAAATTCCGGATCAAACTTACCTGACTATTAGTGTTGTTGTAATATTTAAATTTGTGTAATAGTTATGTCTTCATGTAATTTTTTAAAATCTTTTTGTTAAGCTTTGTTTTGTATATTATTGTTCTCTAAATCTAGCTTAAAATATTTTAAATCTTATTTTAAAGTTTTATTTTATGTGTAAAATTTAAAATCTTTAAACAAAATTTAAAATATTTATGAGATATAGTTTTTTTAAGGATTAAAACAATACACGAAAAAATATTTATTAATCATGAAGGTGATGTGTGATTGTAGAGATCAAAATGTAAATAAAAATATGAAACTTCAAATTTGATGTTTTGAGTAGTGAAACTTCAAATATAGAGTTTTATTTCTCAAAACTTTAAATTTGAAGTTTTTTTTAGAACAAAAAACTTCATATTTGAAGTTATAGAGTGTCTTTTGGATACTCTGAACTTGCAGATGTGAAGTCTTTTTGTTTTGGATTGTAATAAAACATCTGAATAATGAGATTTAGCTTTTCTTTTTCGCTGTTGAGTTTATATCAAATGTGTATTCACCAACCTTAAAAACGTAACAGGACACAGTGCTAATGTTCTCATATATGTTTCACAATGCACTGAAAGAGGCAAAAGAATGTGGCTCAAGTTTTTTTATATGAAAGAAACTCAAAACGTTACAAGAACAAACTACAAGAGGACAGAACACGAAGTTCTTTAACCTTTTTCTAGAATAAAAAGATGGTCTCTAATTGAGACTAGCCAGTTCCTGAATGTTGATAGGAAACGCAACAGTGCGGTCACCAGCAAACGCTCTCTTAGCCATTATGAGATTTACTTTCTCCGTGGGATGAAAAGCGTCCCAAAACAGGTACTGATCTCTGTTAGGGCAAGGCGTTTCAAAGGGAAGACAAGTGATCTGTCCTCTATTCCGTCCTATCCCACAACATCCCTTGTCCAAAGTAGTAAACCCTACAAAACCAACACACCATTATATTAGCCATCGAGATTAAGAAGTTGGCCTAACAATTGTTAATTACCATAGACGGCTGGGTTAGTGGTGATGTCTTGGACCATATTAGCGGTATCGAGGTAAATGAATTTAGCATCAGGAAGATTCTGGTTGAGATTATTGATCATTGTCTTGACGTTTGTGTTGAAAGGAAGAACAAGTTGGTTAACTTCTTCCGAGCATTTACCGTCGGTTCCTTGAGCTAGAATGCTAGGAATGCACCCCATTCTTCCAAGTCCGGACACTATAAATTTCCTACCACCTAGATTATACAATCTCTGCATTACCAAAAAAACAAGAACAAGTTTATGATTACATTTTAGCTTCTTGTTTAATTAGTACTATTTATTTATTTTTTTCATGTATTACGGTGAGTTGATTGGTGTATTGCTGAACCAAGAGGTCACCGAATTGTTGAGCGTTGTATTGGTTACGGGTAGGGAAGTTGGGCATCAAGTAATTGTTCAGATAGTCGTTGCTTCCCATTCCAATGAAGAACAAGCTTCGAGCCACCGAGTCTGCAATTGTCACTGCACCACCGGACTTACTAGCCACCTGATCTAACGTTGTCTCAAAGTTATGAATCTGCTGGTCGAACGGTATTCGCCCCACCTGACCATCGGATCATAAATTCATTTTTTCAATGTTTATTAAAAAATATACTCATGTATATACAAGTACTTTTTAGAAAAAATACATGGTACAAGAGAATTAACAGATCCTTCAAGAAACACAAACGAATAAATTTGAGGCAATATAGTGTTTTTTTTAGTGACAAAAGCAATATATTCGTAACTACTTACAAAGTTTCCTCCGGTGTCAGGAAGAATACCCGCTGCTGCGGAAGCGTAGTTGACACCACGTAGCACTTGATCTCCGGTAGCTTCCGAGTACGCCGGAATTAACGGCAACCCCAATAGTTGGGCTATATGATAAGTGCATGCATGCATCAAATTGCTCCATCGATCAGCCCATCTAAACTTTATGTATTTTTAAAACCTTTTATAGTTGGAAAATATATGCTTTGTAGAGAAAAGAAACAAGATTTAAACCAGCACATACTTACTAGGCGCACATACTTACTAGGCCCTACTTGAAACATGCAGAAAAACTTTTTCTATTGAAACATTTTTTTATGCAGAAAAACTTACCAATACCATCGACCATGGTCAAGCCATTGCAGAACCTACCGGTCGGACCTCCACTGAAATCGATGCCATAAGGAAAGTAATTAGCTTTAGCAAAGGAAGGGATGTTATTGTTGTTCCCATTGTCTATGAGAGAGTCACCAAAGACAAACAGTGCGGGCACAATGCCATCACTGCCGTCTTGTTCGACCAGTGGTGGCGGAGGAGCAGAAACAGGGTCCTCAACCACAACAAGTTGGCCGGATACGCCATGCAGGAGTTGGAGAACCACCACCAGAAGAGCAGAGGACATGCAAAGTGGCCGGAAGTGGAAAGCCATAGTGTAAAGATGTTTGAGCTTGAAAGTTAAGTTTGTAGGGTTGATTCTTTGCTGAGGAAAATGGAATTTTAGAGATTTATAGAGGGAGAGAGAGGGGTTTGGTGAAGGGAAGTAAATGCGTGTATCCGTAATCTACCACACAGTAATAACAGCCACTCACGATAATAGCAATATGTGAGTTATGTAGTATACATCATACATCTATTGTTTCTTCTGCATGTCTATAAAATCATTTTTATTATCTGTATATACATGAAATTGTTTCTTAATGCATGTCTATATAATATAGCCATGGCTACTCAGTCCTCGGTTCGGTTCCGATTCGGTTCTTTCGATTCTAAAGGTTTAGAATCCGTTCGGTTAGTTAAAAAAATTTGTTCGGTTTCAGTTCAGTTATTTTAGTTATCGGCTCCATTTGGATAACAAGTTGGGAACTGACTTATATCTGAAGTAATTTCATATTCCGTTTGGTTCTGGTTTTTTGATTAATCCGGGTTAAAAATAAAATAAAATTGAGTTTTCCGGATTAAATATCAGATTTTCAGATAAAAATTTGGATAATTTAAATAATTTTAAATATTTTGGATAGAAATTATTCTAGTAATTTGATTTTTCGAGTATTTCGACATATAAATAATATTTTTAAATTATTTAATTATTTTAAACTGAATATAGTTAATAGTATAAATATATAAACTATATTATATAGAAATTCAGATATCCATTCGGTTCTCGATTCGATTCCGGTTTAGTTTTCTTCGGTTCTGGAGATATAGGATATACTAGTATAATTGATATGATCCAAATCCGACATGAAACTCTCTTTTTTTTGGCTCGGTTCGGTTCTTCGATAAATGTACCTTGACGTAATAGTATATACCCATGAAGAAGCATTTTAATCAATTAAAAAAAAAAAAGGGCAAATAAGAAGAGGAAAGTTGCATTTACAATCGTCGATATTCTCAACGACGTTTACGCTTTCAAGGTCAGACAATCGTGAAGACCAATTATGTCGAAGAAGAGAGCAGAAAAAGCATCAAATAAGTCCCTGCTATTTCAAAATGGTGCATCAAATAGGTTTTTGCGTCTATTTACTTTAGGGTTGACTTTTAGTGTTTTGACTTCTAAGATTGTGTATAGTCTCCCTTATTCGCCATAAATGGTAGTCCAATCGATCGTATGCTAGACACTTAAAAAGTTTCCTCATCTGATTTGTTTCAAATTTCATAACAGTGATGACAGTATCAGCTTTGAAAAAAGGTCAAATAATTTTCAATTTTCTATTTTCTATTTTCCTTGGACTATCATTTTCCGAGGTTAGACTTTTCGTCATGGATAATAATGTACACCAGATTTTGACTCGCGCGGATATATTTTCTTAAAAATATGTTTTTATTTGTTTTTCATGTCAATAATATTAGGACTGGACAAAATACCAGAATCTAAAGAACCGAACCGATCCCGATACGAAAAAGTAGCACCAAACCTAAACCAAAATTGATTAAATATCTGAATTATTCAAAATTTTAATTTTTGGAGAACCGAAACCGAAACCAAATCTGATCCAAACTGAAGTATTTTGGATACCCGAATGTATCCGAAATAGATTTATATACTTATATATTAATAATTTTTAGATGTAATGTATACAAAAAAATCTAGAATATATATGAAACTTTAAAGCTTGTTTAAATACTTGAAAATATATACAAATAATCAATTGTAAATATCAAAAATATTTAAAATAATTATTGATTTTCTATCCAAATATTTGAACTAAACAAATTTATATGTTAAGTTTAGGTATTCTGGCATATGTTATTCAAATTTATATTTATTATATAATTTTGTTTATAGTTTTTGAGAAATTTAAAGAATATAATGAATTTTAAAATTTTAAAAATAATTTAAATGGGTTATCCGAACTCGAACTGAACCCGCAAAAATCCAAAGTGAACACGAACTGAAATTTAGAAATATTCCAATGAGGCTGAAATCTTTGACCCCAGAAACCCGAAACCCAAACGGAACTGAACCGAACCTGATTAGGTACCAGGTAGATAGCTTTTATAATATAATAGATTTTCAATTTTCTTAAAAATATAAGCCTATTACTTTTTTTTTCTTAATATGCTGCAATCTATGTTTCCAAACAAACATCTTTTTTAAACTGCAATCTATGTTTCCAAATAAACCTCTTTTTTAAAACTGCAATCCATGTTTCCAAACAATTTTTTTTTTTTAAACTGCAATCCATGTTTCCAAACAATTTTTTTTTTAAATTGCTATCCATGTTTCCAAACAAATCTTATTTGTACTTGAGTTTTAATAAGATAGATATTATTTTAATAAATAGAGAATATTATTTATTGGTAATCTATAATTTAGGAAGTAAGTTGGATTCAAATAATATCATTTATTGGTAATCTAAAATTTAGAAAGTTTTTTTGTCAAAAAAGAAAGATTGCGATTTCTAAATTATTTTTATGTAATTTTGATATAAACATAGAATATTCTTATTGATTTATTGGTTATCTAAATTATAGGAAGAAGCTTGGACCCAAAATGAAAATATAACGATGTTTAAATTATTGTTTGCAGTTTTAATAAATAGTGAATATTTTTAAAGAATGTGTGTGTTCAATATCATTAGTTTATTTTATTATATTGTGATTTAAATCAAGACATAATTCGTTTTGTGTTAGTATTTATGTATGTTATATCAAACATGATAACCAAATGATAACCGGTTTAAGTTTGTATTTTATGTATATTATATGAAAAACGATAATCAAATGCTGAGCAAAAAAATCAAATTCTAACCGGTTTGATTTAGTATTTATGTATATTATATAAAAAATGTGGATATTAGATGATGAAAACTTAACATACAAATTAACACGACCCATTTATATTGGTGCAGGTAAAATCAATATGGGTGAGGATGAAAAATTACGTGGATGGACCTTTCCTAAGAACACAGTTATGTTAAGCATGTTCTGAAAAGCAAGGTTTATAGTATGTTGGTGTTAGGAAAAAGATATTTCACCTAGTACGATAGTTTTAATGTTAAAATATGTTTTATTGGTGAGGAAACACCATATAAGTTTTAGCTTCAATGATTTATATTTTGTTGTGTTTTTTTTGTCACCAATTTATATTTTGTTGTTCTAGTGGTCGAGATAACTTATAAATGGATAGATAGAGACATAAGTCTTAAAAAGTAACTGAATTTATTGTGTATCCACGTTTTTAGGAAGTAAGTATCAATTTTGGAAAAAACAAAAAATTATTTAAAATTAAATTTATTTATTAATTATTCCAATGGCATTCTATTGTAAATATTGTGTAAATCTAAGGGTTAGTCTAAATTTGTATTTCTCTTTTAATAGATTAAATAATACACCGAAACAAAAGAGGCTAGGTATCCTCAACACAACGATAGTCCACAAATTCAATCATACATAGAAATTAGAAAGACTTTAAGTACACACCATACTTGTAGTCATTATATTGCTCACACCAACGAAGTAGAAATAAGAGGAAAAAACACACACAGAAATTTCAACAGCATAGCATGTTCCACATGCTTTATTATAGTTATGTGTGATTTAACAACACTGATTGTACTTATCAAGATCATTTGATATCGTAAGACTAGTCTTCAAATACCGTATGATCTAGAACTCAAATATTTCATTTGGCATTGTTAGCGGATAAGAATAGTTAGTCTCCACAGTTGCGAAGTTAGCATCTAATACGCTATTGTTGTTCTCCTCAATCTGCATTAATTCACCAAAAAAACAACAAAACAATTCATTAGGGCAAAACAGTGTAAATATTGTTGGAACAGTGTTACTAAGTACATTTAGATATACTTCTGCTATATATTATTTTCAGAAAATGTTTGCGGCAAAGTTTAGCAAAAGAAAATATTTCATAAGATATTGTATGATAAGAATGTTGTCATTTTGTTTTACCTTTTCGAGGAGGTACTTATTGGCATTTTTGAGGACCCCTTCCTTCATAATACCAAAAACAAAACCGTTAGAAAATAATGTTAAATTTTGTACTCATTTTTAGTAAACCAAACCTTAGCTAAATACACAATGATGTTTATGTGCTTACCGTGTTCCTTAAGGACTGAATTTCTTGAAGCATAATCTCCATCTACAAATTTTACGCATTAATTAGTTTTGATATTTAGAGATAGAAACATATAAACTTTTATAGTCATCAGTATTTTACTTTGACTTTCCGAACCTATGCCTGAATATATATATATATATATATATGAACGCATGTATACCTTTTTTTTTTTTTTTTTTTTTTTTTCTTTATACCTGAGCAGAGCGAATATGGGAAATCCAATACTCAAGATGCTTCTCAAGCAAAAGAAGTTCTTGAAGATTCATCGTCCCATCTCCTCCTCCAAACATATACCTGAAAATCCATTTTGTTATATTTACATGTGTATGAATTCATAGCCCCTTATAAACAACTTAGTAAGGAAATAGCTAGTGTGTGTGTCTACATACCTTATTCCTTTCTGAAGCATATCAATCTCTTGCTTAAGCTCATTGACCTGATCTTTTGGATCCTAGAAAATCAACTTTCGTTTCAATGTTTATATTATTTGTAAATAATATTGTAAACCGAATAGAAATTTTCACTAGCTGTAGAGTTCCATTTGGTGACACTAAAATGTCTGTACCACTACAAGAAAAATGAGTTTTGATAGCAGTAGAGGATAACATTTTTTCGCTTTCTGCTATGGTTGACATACCTGTTAGTTTTAGATAGCGTTTGTATTTTTGGAAACACTATGATAGAGCGGCATAATTGGAAACGCTATGATAACATATGGATTTATATATAACACTTATGTTTAATAGCAAAACACAGTTAAAAACATTATGTTTGGTATTTTAAATCCCTAAATCCTAAACAAGTTTTTAAACTCTAAACACAAACTTTTAAACTCTACTATTTTAACATCATTTCTTAAATTAAACTTCAATTCTTAAATATAAACTCAAAATTAATATATTTCAAAATTTCATCTCAAATCTAAATCAATACCCTAAACCTTTAACCCTCAAACTATATACTCAATCCTTTATTTTAAACTCCAAACATTAAATCTAATCTTTTCAAACTTAATACATAAAATATCTTATTTATAAATCATAACAATTATTAAATTTATTTACATATATAATTTGCACTAATTATATATAAATCTTAAATTTATTTACATTTGTACTTTACATACCCTTAACTCTAACTAAAAATCTTAAAACTCTAATATTTTATTATTTAATTTTAAATTTAAAATTTGAGATTTAATAAAAGTATAATTTCAAGTCTTAAATCTGAACCCTACGCACTATATTCCAAATCCTAAACTATATATATACCTATATATATATATATACATCATGTCGTAAATTAATCGCATACCCTAAACTCTAACTAAAAATCATATAAGTCTAATATTTTTTATTTAATTTTAAATATAATCAAAGTATAATCTCAAATCTGAACCCTAAGCACTATATTCCAAACCCTACACTCCCTAAGTTTTACACCCTAAACTCTAAACTTCATACTTAAACCACACATCTAAAAAAATCTACATATAAACATAAAATCTAAATTTCAAACTTTTAAACTTTATAGCAAATATACAGTTTAGTATAAATATAACCTAATTTTATTTTCAACTTTTAAACTTTATAAACTGTAAACTTGAATTATAAACTACAAAATATACTTGTGGTTAAACATATAAGTCAACTTTATTAAACATATGAATTAAAAATTATTAAAAGAAACCATTACAGAAAAACAAAACAAAAAAAAATCTCATTGGCTAGTCATTTTCGTCTGTTAGATTGGATTCAATCCAATGGACAAGATCTTTCCCTTCTCATTTTATCAGTCTTATTTCTCATTGGATGATAAATGTTGGTGAGGATAACCAACTTTTAATCTCTTCCATTGATAAAATCTTATCCAATGGTGAGGATATCAAGAGCTTTTCTCTCTATCTCTCCCATCTCTCTCAACCTATGTATCTCTCAATCCCAGTAGCTATGTCTCTCAAGCTCTATGTCTTTCCATCTCTCTCAGTCGCCATCTCTCGTAACCTCTATGTCTCCAAAGTAGTTGTGTTTTCCATTCTTCAATTTCATTCGTTTAATTGCTTTCTACAGTGACCCTGAAACATGGATTCAAGTTTGGTTGAAACGTTTTTTTGTTGTTTAGGGGGAAGAAGTAGTGGATAACGAAGGAGTGGAGTCGGAGCTATGCCGGATTCTGTAGGCGGAGGAAGACGGTGGGACGATGACATGGGAAAGAGAAGTGGTGGTGTGAGAAGATGATGAAACGAGAAAGAGAAGTAGTGGAGGATGGAGGAGGACAGCAGATGGCGTAGCTAACAGCGTGGTTTGAAGCGTCGATGTGAAGGAGTTCGTGATGGTGGTTCATAGATCCGGTGAAGGAGGTGGCTGGTGTAAACAAACAGACTAGGTGGAGGCACGAGGAGTTAGGTTTCTTTTTAGGTTTAGCTTTTTAGGTTTAAATTTTTGGTTTACATTTAAACCAATTTTCATTTATTTTTATATGTGAACCAGTTTTAATTTATGAATAATTTTTAATTCAATTTCATTTATAGTTTAATTTTAATATATATCAGTTTTAATTAAATTGCAATTTCAATAATATAAAAAAATTAAATATTTTTATTGTATTTTTATTTTTATTTTTATTTAATTTTTAACCATGTAAATAATAACAAAAGTTATACGCTATTAAATAATATTTAATTGCATACAAAGAAACGCTATATTATATCACAATACGATAGCAGTGCAAAAAATCGCTATCTAATGTGTTTGACCTATTATGACGGACGATGACACATCGCTTGTTAAAATGCTATTGTATCGTTAGATAGCGTTATTCTCGACCGTAAGAAAAGTCTTTTCTCTTGTAGTGTACGTAAAATACATATAAGCATCTACTAAATAATTAATACTAGTTCAGAGCGGTGACAATTGTTTATAGTGCTAGGGTAACCTTTTTTAAAGTGCTCAGGACGACTTTATCAAAAGGTTGCTGATTTATAAACCAAAAATCCTAACTTTGTTCGAAATACAAAAGTGATGAAATGACTAAGGATACGATATTTAAAATCGTAATATGGGTGTTGTTGTCGCAAGCATCTTTTTACTTTAACAGTAAATCTAAGCAACTAATTTGACCTGTGTTTTTTTTTAACTATTTACACTTAAGTTCAACGTTCCAATAACCTATGAGAGTTTCCCACACCAGTAGACAAATTAAAAGGGACGGCTAGGTGCATTGAATGTAGAATACTTCAATAACTGTTGTAGTTTCACGTAGAATCGGAATCAGGTGCCTTACCTAACTTACTGAGTATTTTTACTAAACACGTGTAACCAATTTGCATTATAAATATTACTAATATCTTACGGAAAAAGCAAAAAAATAAGGAATTGATTAACATGTCCAAATATATGCTACACTTTGAGCATCGACTAGTTTTAATTAACCCCAAAATGTCATTATCTGACACATTCAACAGTCAATCTTAGAAGTCAAAGAAAAAAAATTGGATACTGAAATGAAAAATGATTGAGAAAATAGACCTACAAGATTTGGAGGTTGAAGTTGTTCTTGAGCAGTAAAAGTAGCAGAAGAAGAACCACGACCACCACCGGTACACTTCATGTACTTATCAATCATTCCTTCCATTGTTCTAATTTTTAATCACATTCCCATACATATTAGGCACTCTTTAATCACTTCTAAGTACAAGTATAAATAAATATGCATGCTATGAGAAATATATATATGATAGTACCCTTTAGTAGCGAGCTCAAATAGCTTGCCCTGGGGAGAGAAAATCATAACGCCGACCTCAGCGTCGCAGAGCACAGAGAGCTCCTTAGCCTTCTTGAGAAGACCGGTTCTCCTCTTGCAAAACGTCACTTGTCTGTGAACCGGGTTCTCGATCCTCTTCAGCTGAATCTTTCCACGAGCCATTATCTAATGATCTAACGTTTGGATTTATGTTTAAATTTGGATTTGAAGTTCGAACGTGGATCAACCTCCCACTAGTTTGAACTAGCTTCGAGGTTCCCCACTTACTGTTTGGTTTCTCTTTTTCTTGGGAGAAAACTATGAAGTTATGACCAAGCTCATGCCACCTTCTTCTCTTTATATCTTCATTACCAGATTCCCCCACTCACTTCTCTGCTTCTTAAAAGCCCCTTTTTCTCCACACAAGCCTCCTTTTCTCTTAGTCTTATATATAACATAATATATTCATGTGCTTTTTTATACGCTATATGTTAAGTATTCATCTAGCTTTCATACAAAGTATATAGCTTTACATACAAAAGCCGACTAAAGCATTGTTTGTTATTTTTGGGTTTGTGTGATTAAGCCTACGTCTGATGTGACATATGACCTGACATGCAGTAGTTGTTAAAATTCCAACTATATTTAACAATTTTTATTAGTTAATGAAAATTGGTAAAAATATATATATATGTATATATTTAATCTATGCGAATAAATCTAAAATGACAACTAAAATTAAACGAAAATGAGTATTTGTGTGCTCTTTAAAAGATTTCCCAAGAGATACATTATTTTCACTAACTACTAGATCCACATTTAATACCTTTTAAAAAATGGTACTTTTTCCGTTTCAGTTTAACTTTGTTGTAGAGTAAATTTTTCGTTTCAAAATAAGGGTCGTTTTACAGTTTCAACATAAAATTTATTAACAATATTTTTCTATTTATTTTTCAATTAGTTGAAATATGGTTTAGTGTATATGTAAAGATGTTCTTTATTTTGAAAATATGGAAAATTAAATAGTATTATTTAATCTGTGTACATAAACTTAAATCGACAATTAAAATGAAATCGGACGGAGTAAGAAAATACAGAGTAATAGTCATTAAGTAATAGGAGTAAGCATAATTAGTCAATATTTAAAGAAAGTGTCATGTGCAAATCACCGTGGTGGAGAACCAATGACCTTCCCATGTTAGGTTCCAATAGTAGCTTTTTGTTAACTGTATTTATTTATTGATTTAATTAAGTTAATTATTTCCCCCTACTAAATGTTTTTTGGCCATCTTGATTTTCCCTTCGTCTACGTGACAAACTCTTGAATCTTATTCTTCTTCAGGTTTTCAACTCACTTTTTTCTCTTGGAATATGAGAAAAATCTTTTTCAAGAAGACTATTTGTCAAAAGTCTGCAATTAACTGTAACATCCCGAGTTGTGATATATAAAAAGGCTTAAGAGAATTGATTTGGTTACCTATGTCACCAAAGTTGATTTACTTTTTCCGTCACTTCAGAGTTAAACGTGCTTGAGCTGGAGTAGTGGAAGGATGGGTGATCTATCGGGAAGTAATTTGTGATACCGTGTGAGTGAGGCCAAAACACGGGAAAAAGTCGGGTGGTAATTGCAGGGTCAGTAAACAATGATTTCGAGCATTTGGAAAAATTAACGCACGCCTGTCAGACGGGATGGGACCTACGGGCCGAGAGAGCAGGCGTGGGTGGCCAATTAGCCGTGGGCGGTCGGAGCGTTACAAGTGGTATCAGAGCTGGTTAGTCATCTCGGTTCTGACCCGAGAGGCGTCTTGAGACCTGTCGTGGGGCGCAACGAGGGCGTTGCGTTCTTTGAGAGGGGGTGAATTATAACATCCCGAGTTGTGATATATGAAAAGGCTTAAGAGAATTGATTTGGCTACCTATGTCACCAAAGTTGACTTTTCTTTTCCGTCACACATGCGTTTAGAACTCCAGAGTTAAGCGTGCTTGAGCTGGAGTAGTGGAAGGATGGATGACCTATCAGGAAGTGATTTGCTATACCGTGTGAGTGAGGCCAAAACACGGGTGGATGATTGCATGGTCTAGTAAACAATGATTTCGAGCATTTGGAAAAATTAACGCATGCCCGACAGACGGGATGGGGCCCACGGGCCGAGAGAGCGGGCGCGGGTGGCCAATTAGCCGTGGGCGGTCGGGGCGTTACAAGTGGTATCAGAGCTGGTTAGCCATCTCGGTTCTGACCCGAGAGGCGTCTTGAGACCTGTCGTGGGGCGCAGCGAGGCGTTGCGTTCTTTGAGAGGGGGTGAATTGTAACATCCCGAGTTGTGATATATGAAAAGGCTTAAGAGAATTGATTTGGCTACCTATGTCACCAAAGTTGACTTACCGTTTCTGTCATACATCCGTTTAAAACTCCAGAGTTAAGTGTGCTTGAGCTTGAGTAGTGGAAGGATGGGTGACCTATCGGGAAGTGATTTGCGATACCGTGTGATTGAGGCCAAAACACGGAGAAAGATCGGGTGGATGATTGCAGGGTCTAGTTAACAATGATTTCGAGCATTTGAAAAATTTAACGCACACCCGTCAGACGAGATGAGGACCACGGGTCGAGAGAGCAGGCGTGGGTGGGCAATTAGCCGTGGGCGGTCGGGGCGTTACAAGTGGTATCAGAGCTGGTTAGCCATCTCGGTTCTGACCCGAGAGGCGTCTTGAGACCTGTCGTGGGGCACAACAAGGGTGTTGCGTTCTTTGAGAGGGGGTGAATTGTAATATCCCGAGTTGTGATATATGAAAAGGCTTAAGAGAATTGATTTGGCTACCTATGTCACCAAAGTTGACTTACCTTTTCCGTCACACATCCGTTTATAACTCTAGAGTTAAGCGTACTTGAGCTGAAGTAGTAGAATGGGTGACCTATCGGAAAGTGATTTGCAACACCGTATGAGTGAGGCCAAAACACGGGGAAAGGTCGGGTGGTGATTACAGGATCAATAAACAATGATTTCGAGCATTTGGAAAAATTAACGCACGCCCGTCAGACGGGATGGGGCCCACGAGCTGAGAGAGCGGACGTGGATGGCCCATTAAGGGCGGTCGGGGCATTACAACATGCCCATATGCATTAGATGTTTAGTTGATCTTTACATAGTATACCAGAATAATTTGAATGATGGAGTTTTTTCTTAAGCTCAATTATTTTTCGACCAATGTTTTATGCCCTTATATATTTTATGCATATTATTTTGAAAAAGTGGTTAGATCCTAAATTTTTTGTTTAATCAATGGATTATAGAATCGTCTTCTATGGACTTAATTAATGGATTTAGCAACTTAAATCTTTTACTTTTATTTACCTAATACCATAAGATTATATTCCCTTTAATATGTTTATATTTAAATAATCCATAATTAAGTATGTGATAATTTAGTGCTGATGTATCCAATTAAAGTTTGCAATTACCACATAAAATTGTGGACAAGCAACGTTCTAAATAGGTCGTGAATTTAATAGTCCCAAAATAGAAACTCTAATCTAGGATTTTAAATATTTTAAACAGTCTGGACAATCTATTTCTAAGGCCAACACCAAGGTTACTCCAAAACATTAAATTTAATGGAATTTATTTTTAACTGAAATCCAAATTTGGTGTAACACTATTCATTAGACTAAATATTCATATGATATATATTATTTAATATTATAGTTAACTTACTTATACTAATTAGGTTAAACCATGTAAAAATAAATATATCATACTATTTTATTTTTGTTTTACACAATAGTTAACATTCAAGTATTATATATTTCCCATTTAATAATATACTTAAGTCAATATTTATTAAAGAATTATAATTTGTAACTAAAAATAAATACATTTATTATTTTAAAATTTCAATAATGAGATATAAGTAATTTATTATATATTAAATTAGTTAAACAAGTAACTAAAATAAATATGCTAAAATAATTTTTTTAATATAACATAAATTCGAATAATACTTTTATGCTAAGTTATGAATTTTCTTTTTATATGTAAATGATAATTAATTCATTACAATTGAAGATAAAATATTATTTTTGTGTGAATTTGGTGTTATTGGCGATAAAATAATAAAGAATAATGTAAAAATAATTAATTTTATGTTATTTTAACATTGAATTTGGTGACATAATTGGAATTTCCCTAAGAAAGAATGATAAAGACGGGACATCTCTCTCTAAGAACATCTCCAAAAAGATACTCTATTATGAAATATCAAAAAATCTATATTTGAAATTTAAAAATCTTCTTTTTCAAACCAAAACTTCAAATTTAATTTCAAAATTATTTGTATTTTATCTTATGACCCTTATATTTGTCATAATTAATTTAAATTCATAAAAGTTTTGTAAATAACTTAGCACATATATAAAAATATTACAACAGTATTAACTAATAAAATATTATATTAAAATACAAATTTTAAATAAAAATAACATAATTAATATTAAACTTCAAAAAAATACTATATTATTCTATAAAACTATTTTCGTAATGCATATATGATCAAGTAGTGTATTTCAGAATAAAAAAATGATTCTCTTTATTTTTAACTTGTAGATCACAAACTAAAAATTGTTGAAATTAGGTGATCTTAAACTTGTAAATACATTAGATCTGAACAAGAAAGTAAAAGAGATAATATATATTGCTAAAAGACTTAACTTCTATAACTTATATTAAAACCCCAGTGAATACATTCTATATGAATAAAAAGAATGATACAAAATAGACATCAAAACAACAACCATCTTCGGTTACAAAAAATATGTTTGGACAATATTTTGGAGGTTTTGGAGGTTCTTGATCAATTTTACATGACTACTAGTATTGTAATGTTTAAATTTGTGTAATAGCTATGTTTTCATGTAATTTTTGAAAAGTTTTTTTTTGTTTTTAAGTTTCTTTTGTATTGTTGTTGTCTAAATCTAGTTTTAAAATATGTTAAATCTTATTTTAAAATTTTGTTTAATTTTTTGTATAAACCGTAAACTTATATATAAAAATTGATTTTTATGAGATATAATTTTTTTAGGATTAATACGATAAATGAGAAAATGATTAAGAATTATAAATGTGATGTGTAATTGCAAGAATCAAGATGCAAATAAAATATGAAATTTCAAATTTGAATTTTTTTTTTTTTTTGAGAAAACTTCAAATTTGAAGTTTTGAGAAGTTAAACTTCAAATATAGAGTTTCAAAAATAATTCTGAGAGCAAAAGATTTCTTATTTAAAATTATAGAATGTTTTTTTGAGATGCTCTAAGAAAGAAGTAAATAAAGAATCTTTGTTTAGGGAATGAGGTAGCTCACTTGGTAAGGACCCTGTGGGCCAATTGTCATGCTCACGGGTTCGACGCCAGGCGGAGGCGAACTGCCCATTCTGTCACCAAATGCGGTACTGGGTGTTGGACCTTGTCCCTAGCCTAGGTAAAGTCCTCCCGGGTGAAGTGGACCGCTGCCTAACCGGGTCCAGGGGAATGACCCACGTAACTGGGGAACCCCTGGATTATCAAAAAAAAAAAAAAAAGAATCTTTGTCAAATCAAAATGCATCAAACATGCAAAACCAAGAACGTGTGTGCTCGATCCGTTGCTTCGTTTGCCTCGCGTCTTTGAGCTCATTGGCTGTCAAGATCGTATCTATGAGTGACACATGGATTGTTTTTCTTGTCTTGTAGGAATATGAAGCTTATTTTGATTCTCCACTTCCAAAGTTTTGTGTATATATTTGTATATTATTAATCCTAATGCATGCTTTCAAATTTTCAGTTTAACTATGAGCTTATTTGTACAATGCGATCTGCGATGGTGGCTTTCTTCAGATACCTTTAATATATGCATTAACACAATACAGGATGAATTAAGTAGAGTATTATTAGTCATTCGAACCAATTATTTCTTCCAATACAATGGATCTCAGAGTATTAAAAAAAAAATAAGTTTTTGGTTGAGATCCAAAGTGCCTTTTTAATCCTGCAACTACTACCACAAAACCTAGTAGAAACGATTCTCGGTTTTAGACCCGCAAATTTGTGACTCTAAAACATTCTTTTTACTCTAAAACATTTTTTTACGTGTACGATGCTAAAGATCGATATGAGTGCTTGTTAGACGCTCGAACAAATCATTATACATACGTGATGGGTGTGTCATGTTTGTGTTGGATAGGGGTAGGCGTTCGGGTATCCATTCGGGTTTGGTTCAGTTCGGATCTATTCGAATTTCATGATTAAAAATTTCAGCCACATTCAGGTATTTATAAATTTTAATTCGGGTTCGGTTGGATCTTTACGGGTTCGGATAATCCGTTTAAATTATTAAAAAAAAAATTAAATTCATATATACTTTCAGTTTCTAAAAAACTAAAAATAAAAATAACATATTACATATAAATTTGAATAATGTACGTATGTCAAAATAGCTAAACTTAATATATAAATTGGTTTAGTATGAATATTTGGAACAAAAATCAATAGATGTTTCAAGTATTTTGGTGCTTTGAGTATTGTTTAACTATTTTAGACATTCATTTTGGAAAATTTTAAAATATCTTATATATTTTGGATACTTTTTATATATTAAATCTGAAAATGATTGATATATTTAAGTATATAAATCTGTTTCGGATACATTCGGATATTCGAAATACTTCGGTTCGGATCGGATTCGGTTCTCTACATACCAAAATTTTGAACTCATTCGGATATTCAACCAATTTTGGTTCGAGTTCGGTACTATTTTTTGGGTCGGATTTGATACGGTTATTCGGATTCGGATTTTTTGCCCAGTCCTAGTGCATGATAATAATTAAAACTATAAAGGAAGCCAAAGAAAGAAGAAAAAACAACTTAGACATTATAAAAATCCAAATCTACAAGAAGCACTAAACTTATGTTTCCAATGTTCCCATCGACATTGAATCTTGAAAGAAATGACTAGATGCCTTGGGATAATTAAGGTTTCCGTTTATACTCTTATTTATCCTTAATTAACTATGCACTAGTTTTTAAAATAAAATTAATCTTAGTGGAATCATTCTAATGTTGATTACAAAATGATATTGTTGCCATTTAGGAGTTATACCAAAAATCTCACGTTAATATTTTGTTTGATATTGTAATCAACATGTTGATTAACAAGGACTGATTTTTTTTTTAAAAATGAAGAATGATTGTTTGTAAGGGTGTTGAATCTTGGTTTGTTTTGTTTCTGGTTGGGATTCTTTGAGGTTTCAGATTTTGGATTTAGAAAAGTATTAACGAAACTACAAACAATATATATCATAGGTTGAGTTGGTACACTTGCAATTTCAGATGTGTTGCCTTTTAAAATAGTTTTAGCATTTATTTTTATCTTATTTTGTGTAAAATGTTTTCTTAGAATCCTTTAGTTATTTAACGAATTTAAAAAGATTTAGGGGGGCCTATTGGAAATAGAATTTGTGTGGAGTTTGAAAATTTTAAGAGTTAATAGATTTTTAAAAGTTAAGTAGATTTGATGAATTCTTAGCCAATGTATTGTATAAATTGTCATTGATTATTATAGATTTTCATATATACTTTTCTTTCCAAACTTATCTTTCTATTTTTTTAAAAAATTCTTTCATAAAATAGAACTATTTGACAATTAAATAAAATTTTGGTTTTTTAATATTTTGATATTTTGATTTGTCTTGTTTGATTTTTGTTTTAAAGTTTTTAAGATCAACCTATGAATTTTCTCATGATTTTATTTTAATATCAAATAGTTATATTTCATGAAAGATTTTTTTGTAAATTGTTATTTTTAATAATTTCTTTTATCTTTAGTTTTCTTTTTACAATTATCTTTGACTTGACAATAAAAATGTAAAATAATCTTGTTGTGTTTGTGTATTTATGTATTTGTGTTTTTGGTACATAGATTTTGAGAATCCTATGACTATATGTGATATTTGTAAAGTTAAGTGTTATAAGTAAAACTAGAGAGAATTTATGTCTCAATAACAAAAGAGTTTAATAGAATTACAAAGTCAATAAAAACTAAACTTTTTGAATAACATAGGATTTCCATAGAATTTAAAAGTTCACAAACCAATAACAAAGGATTCCAATAAGATTTTAAGAATTCATTAACCAATAACAATGAAATCTCTAAATTTTAAAATTCTTTCAAAATTTAACTCCCAATAACCCCCTTAGTCGTTTAAGACTGTTTAGACGAAAACATGTAAAATGTATATTCATGCATAAACGCCAAAATATGGTATTCGTTGCGAGGTTTCTTATTTCTGAAATATTAATACGGAGTACCCGCTTGTTATTTTTCAAGTGATTCATACCGCATTTTAAAACAGTGGTCGTTTGCAATTTGGAGTTTAGAGTAAAATAATTTATTAACTATTGTGTTTTGAAGAAATTAATGATTTATTTTTACTTTTAATTAAAATCTGTTTACTTTTATATTTTTCTTTTTTGCTTGTTTTGTTTTTATACCTGAATAGTTTTCTAATTGAGTGTTAGGGTTTAAAATGGATTCATGATTTGTTGGACTAATATTATTGAACTAGAATTTATCAGTTAGTTCTTCATCTACTATTTTCTTTACTTGCAAAACTTGTCTGATTATATCCAGTTTTTGATCGTTAGTAAATGAACACATCGAATGTGCTTGTTGACTTGCTCAAAATAACATTTTCGACATCTGCTTGAAAGAACTTACATATTTGTTTAATAATATGTCAACAAAATTTCTTAAAGCAAAATATTTAGTATGGGCAAATCAAACCAACCATAAGCATAATTATTAGTTCATATATTTTCACAAATTAACTAGAAACTTAAACGTATACTTCAATTTATTTTTAGTGGATAACATTAAACTCTTATCTAAAGTTTAAAATATCTAGTTTATAAGCAAATTTAAAACATGGTTATATGAAATGTTAATTTATTTTAATAATTTTAAAGTTACATAACATATCAGATATGAGATATCCAACCCAAGCCTTTCATAAACTTTTATCTCTCTGCAATAAACATGCAGGATCAAAAGTATGGACAAAAGATTAGAGACAACGCTCAAAGTTTTATTATTGATAAGAGAATTTTGACCATAAGCGATCTTGGTCAGCCATTGGAATTTAAGGTAATGTTTATTATTTCATTTTAGAATAAAAGATTGAGAATTTAGTCCTCTCTGATTTTATATATTTTACAATATCTTAAAGAACAGATTTTTGAAAGCTTATGAAGTACCATCGATCAATAGCTAGTTATGTCGTCTTAACTTTAGATTTAGAACAATGTCAATTTTTTGTGCACTAGAACAATGTCAATTGCGTTTAGAAAATGATAAAGAAGTTGAGATGAGTTGGAGTATTAAATGAAAAAGTAAAAACCGCTAACTAGCGTTAATAAGTTTTTATCTGATAGGAAGATTTCAATATGCGTAAGTTACAAAAAAAAAAAGAGATTCCAATATGCATAGCACCAAGTTTGGTAGATATATGCTAGGGGCCGGGATATATGAACATTATCTCGAAGAGCATCTCCAAAAATGAATTCTATTTTGAAGTTTCACAGACTTTATATTAGAAGTTTAAAGGTGTTTTTCCTCCAAAACAAAACTTCAAACTCAACTTCAAAACTGTTTGTACTTTATAATATGAGCCTTATATTTGTTATAATCAATTTGAATTCATAAAACTTTTGTAAATAACTATCACATATATAAACATATTACAACAATATTAATTAATAAAATATTATATTAAAATATAAAATTTTAAATAGAATAACTTAATTAATATTAAACTTCAAGCAAAATACCATATTATTCCATAAAGTGATTTTTGAAATACATATATGATCTACTAGTGCATTTCGAAGTAAAAAAGGCTTTCCTCATTTTTAATTTGTAGATTAGAGATAAAAATTGTTGAAATCAGGTGATATTAATATTTGTAAATACATTAGATCAAAACAAAAAAAAGTAAAAAATAAACATAAAATATTGCTAAAAGACTAAATTTTATTGATAATATATTCAACATGAACAAGAAAGAATTGTATGAAAAGACATTATCAACAACAACAACCATCTTCAGTTACACAAAACAAATTGGACAATATTTGAAAATTTTGAAGGTTCCGGATCAAACTTACATGACTATTAGTATTGTTGCAATATTTAAATCTGTGTAATAGTAATTATGTCTTCATGTAATTTTTTAAAAGTTTTTTTGTTAAGTTTCTTTTGTATATTTTTGTTATTTAAATCTGGTTTTAAATATTTTAAATCTTCAAGTTTTATTTAATTTTATGTGTAAACTTAAATTTTGTAAACAAAACTTAAAATATTTATGATATATAATTTTTATAAGGATTAAAACAATAAACAAGGAAATATTTATGAATCATAAATGTGATGTGTAATTGTAGGGACCAAAATGCAAATAAAAATATGAAACTTCAAATTTGAAGTTTTGAGTAATGAAACTTCAAATATAGAGTTTCACTCCTACAAACTTCAAATTTGAAGTTTTGAAGTTCCTTTTTGGAGAGCAAAAAACTTCATATTTGAAATTATAGAGTGTCTTTTGGAGATGTTCTAAGCACAAACAATCATAAATCAGTATTCCACTGATTTAATATGCTTTTTAATATTTCTTTTGTTATTTTTTAGTATTCAATGGTTAAAGGTGTGAGAATATTAGAAATTATAAATATTTTTATAAAAATGATATTTATTATTTAATTTAAATATTATATATATATATATTATACAAACTTTAAATTAATTAAATAAAACAAATATTTTTTTTACAACATCTTGTTGTTCCTCCATTTAACTGACATATTTTAATATTTTGACACATATTAAAATTTTATAAAAATGTTTGCTAAAATCTTGCTTTTATTTATATAGTTAAGTTTTATCTTTGAATAATAAATTATACTGTATAAGGATAGATAGAGAAAATAGCAATAACTACACTTAAAAATTAAAAACATCTAACTTTTGAAACTGAAAAATAGAAAACACAGTATTTAAAAACAAAGGGAAATAAATAACAAAAAAAGCGTATAATTGTCTTAATGTTATAATTATTGGTAATGATGCGACTGGGATGCAGTGGAGCTTCCAGCCATCCACAATATGGTTTCACATCTAATAGAATAACCCGTACATCAAGTTGATATTTAATAAACTCCAAGTTGATTTAGAGGGGCTTATTGAATTAGGTTTTTAAAAGAATTATGGTTTTTTGGCAAATCTTACCTTATTGGATTTAGTATTTATAAAACCTTTTACAAATCCATAGTTATTGAACTTATCATTTGTATAAATCCCATTAAATCACCCCTTGTTGGAAAATTAGAATTTCATAAATAATATTTATCAAGAATTATTTTGGATTATCTAAAATAAATTTTGTAGTCAAAATTCAGTTAGAGAAAATACCACCTAATGAGATGGTATTTCACAAAAATAAAAAAGGGATTTCATCCTCTTCGTCTTATCATCCGTAAAAAATTACGAATGCTACTAGATGTAGTTCTATTACCCTATGTGATCCCATAAAGCCGTGCTATCACCACTGACTATCGTCATCCCCAACCACTATCAATAAACGCTAGTCGCAGACGTTTTCACCACGTCGGTTCCTGGACCCACTGCTAGATATACACTTGACATGGTTCGGTTATGTTCTTTTAACAAAATTTTGTTTACTTGATCTGATGATGATTCATATGTTGCACTATTATTCAGTGTGATGATGAGCCTCTTAAGATAATTAATGTTTTTGTTTACTCGTGATAGAAAGGTTTGTTTCCAGATTTTCCGTGGTTAATTCATAAAAGAAATTTAAAGTTTATTCATATCTGAAACTCCTAAATCCATTTTAACCACCTCCCTAAAATTTTGTTTAAATCCCGAGTTTTTAAAAAATCCTTTGAATTTTGTATTTAACGAAATCCTCTCAAATTATCAGTTCAATAAGCCCCCCTTAGTTAAATGAGATATATACGGGCAAGTGTTGATTTTTTTGTCCCGCTTTACTTTATATAACAATGATTTATGATTCATACACTATTATTTTGGGACATATGCCGTATTTGGGAAAAACTATAATTCAAACAAAAAATACTTTCTTTCCCACAAAAATCATGACATTTATTTTATACAACTTGATTTGAAAAACAATGTTAATTACCTTTATTTTATTTAACAATGATTTATGATTCATACACTATTATTTTGGGACATATGCCGTATTTGGGAAAAATATAATTCAAACAAAAAGTACTTTCTTTCCCACAAAAAAAGATGACATTTGTTTTATACAACTTGATTTGAACAACAATGTGAATTACCTCCAATGTAATTCTGTTATAGCAGAAGTATATTATTACGAATTAGTTTTACTTAGTGATATTTTTATGTAACCAGCATAAGTTATATACAAATTTATACTTTTTTAATTTGTGTATAATAATCTTAAAGAAAGCCTTTTATAAAGAAAAAAGAAGTATATTATTTTTGTGCATCTGTTATGCTTACTGTTGATGCTTTCATTTTATTAATATTGCTTTGATAAATTGTTAAATTGCATATAGGAGATATATCTAAAGTTGAGTTGCGGAACATTTTATGGACATTAGGGAAAAAAGATGAGTAATTTGTTTTTAGGTAACGTTCCTACCAAAATAGCAACTTTAGGTTATCGTTCTTTTGGTAGGTTACATTCCTACCAAAAGAGCATGATTATTGGAGGGGGTTCTTAAGGTG
This sequence comes from Brassica napus, assembly GCF_020379485.1. NCBI lineage: Eukaryota > Viridiplantae > Streptophyta > Magnoliopsida > Brassicales > Brassicaceae > Brassica > Brassica napus. The sequence continues at coordinate 35,777,380 of NC_063449.1, read as the reverse complement.
GGATTCTTATCGGAATATAAGAACCCGTCTCTTAATTTTTAATTAAAAAAGTTAAGAACCGGTTCTTAAAACTCTTATTTAAAAGGCGGTTCTTAGTTTTTTAGTTAAAAGTTAAGAGACGGATTCTTATATTCCGCTAAGAACCCTACCTTAAGAACCCCCCAATAATCATGCTCGAATCTCAGAGAGAAATCCGAAACAACGAACCACACGTGTCGTGCTCCGACCCAATTAATTACTTGTTACCCTAATGGCAATGCTTATAGTCAATCTAAGAGCATGATTAACCCTAAGAGCCCAAATGAGTCTCTTAATTTTTTTTAGTAATTAATGATACTTAAGAGCTTGTACTTAAGAGACACCTATATTTTAGCTCCAATGGTAAGTTCTTGATTTGGAGTTCTTAAGAAATAAAATTTATTAAACTTAATTTTTTTAAAGATGAAATTTATTTATTAAATAAAACATATTAAAAGAAAACATTTTAAACATAGATTTTTTTTTTTTTTTTGAAAATATGGTATAATGTAATCTACCTAAGGCTTTCAAACATGTGATTAGTTTCTATTAAGCCAACTCCAATGAGACACTTCAACATTAAATTTGGTATAATTTAATCTTAAATACAATACAAAATTATATAATTTCACAAAATATGGTGTTTTGTGAATATTGCTATATCAAATTTTAATGTAACATTATTTATTACGCTAAATATTAAAATAATACTCCATCCGTTTTAATTTAATTGTCGTTGTAGATCAAATTTTTTATTCCAAACTAAGTATTGTTTTATAATTTCAATAAAAAAATTATTAATAATATTCTGAATTTTTTTTTATATTGGTTGAAATATGATTAGGTGTATAGGTAATGATGTTTTTATTTTGAAAATACGAAAAAATTCATTAATTTATTAATATGTGTGCATAAATTTAAAATGGAAATTAAAATGAAAATATGAGTATATAAATTGTCATCTTTATTATTTTCATTTAAGTATAAATTGATTATCATTATTAACTAGTTTTAACGTATTATTTTAGTTTATGGTTTTTCTTCAAAAGGATGCTTAATTCCCTCTTGCATGTGTAGTCCTTGAAGTTAGGTTTTAATAAAAGTTTTGTTTCAAAAAAATCATAATATTTGTATTTTATGTTTACTTTCACATTACTAAACATCAAAATATTATTTATATTTATATTTTTAGTGCATAAAAATTATAAAAAAATTATTATATAATCATAATATTAAATTATAAAAAAAATATTAATTTTCATTTTAAGTGTAATTAATTTCAACTAATAATTTACATCAAATAAATAAATTAGTATATAAATTAATTTAACAATTTAAGTAAACAGTGGAAACATGAAATTATAAAACCTAAAATAAGATAAATATAATTAGGAAGTTATAATAATTAATTTTTTAAATTAATATATAACATTGTTTTGGTATAGAATTGATGTAGTTGTTGGAGATGAAAAATAAAGTTTAACATCAAACAATAATTTTAGTGTTATTTCAACACCAAATTTGATGTTATGGTTAAGTTGCCCTAATAACCTATCACAAAATCAATTTGTATCAACAAAATAATAATAACTAAACAGCGTAATTCTAAAAGGGAGAACAAAATTCAGATTTTGAGTTTTTTAATGGTTAGATAGGTTACAAACTCAAAAAATAATTAATAACTAGATCTGGATCCGCACAACTGTGCATGTATTTATTTTCAAGTTTATATATATATATATCCTCATTTGTTTATATAATTAGTATATATTATTAAGGTTATTTATATATTTGAATGTGTATACAGTTTTTTTTCAAATACAATAATTTTAAATTGTTTTTGCTGTAAATTAATTATTTCAAATTGTCTTATTGATTTTGTGTTTGATTATAAAACCAATTTTTTTATGCACGAAAAAGCATATTTGAAAATTATTTTGTAAAATTACTGTATATATAATATTACTGTATATATAAAATTTTAGATAATGAATAACTGTATATATAAAATTTTAAGGTAAGTTAATTTTTTATACAAGTATTATATAGTTTACTGATGTTAAACCGTTCTACCAACATATTATATTTTAGCATAAAGTTTTTTATATTTATGAAAATAAAATATATTAAATTATCAATTTAAAATAATTTTATCATATTTGGTTCAATATAATGGTTTTCTTTTAAAATGGTAGATATTATTATAAATAGATAAAATAGGATATGATTTTATTTTTTTATTTTATAAAAGATAACTGTATATATTATATATTAATGTACAATAACAATTCATTACTAACTACGAAATTAATGAAAATATTTATGTATAATTTTGACAGTTAAGATCTTGTTATAATCTTTTTCAAAAGATTTTTAGAATTCTTAAATATAGATATTTATATTTTAATTTAAATGATATCGAAAGATATTATGATTTAAGTAATTATAAATATTATATTATATTAGTATTAAAGAAATACATTTAATAAAGTTTCTAAATGATGATCTAAATAAAAATATCACACATGAAAGAAGTCATGACTTCTATTTTAATAGATAAGATTACTGAATTGATTCGTAAAGATTTCTATAATATAAGACTAGTGAGGATGATAATTTTCTCATAGTGATGAAGGAAAAAGTTTATAACAATATTCATCGTCACATATAAGTCCAGTCGAGGTGATTTAAAATTGTGGTTTCTGTTAAATTTTATGTACTTCCAGTTTAAAATAAATTGACGATAAGTAAATTAATCTTAATTTTTTATCTATTAGTTATGTTTCTTTAAGATTTTGATATGAGAGTATATATTATACACAATTTTCAGAGTTTAAGACTCATGACTCAAATACGTAATCTATATTATAATAGATTTTTTGCTCATGCGCGTTTTGTGGACCCCACTTTTAAAAAGTGTGAAAAAATGTCAAGTCCATTGTTCGAATCCGAGTTATTGAGATATAAACACCAACATTTATACCACTAAACTAAATGATACTTTATACATTGATGGTCGAACCTAATATATATTTATGAAGATCGGAAGCTCTTGCCTTTTCGGCTTCCTCTGAGGGTCGGGCCTACAAGTGCGTTATGATTCATCACGTTATATGAAAAAGTTCAAGTTTACAACAATTATAGTTTTCTCATATTGTAAATTGTTGTCGTTTAACATGAGTTTGAGTTCTTTTCATCATTGTCTCAAACAAGTCTGAGTTACAGAGTTGCGTCATGTGTCTGTTCGTAATCTATTTTTCACTGGTGAACTCTTCATGTCCACATCTTAAATTGCTTGATCATAAATGTTCCTGATTTGTAGCCCCTATATAAACCTTATATATATGATTCTCATCTTTGATGAACTCAATCTGCATCTCCACAAAACTCATTAATTCCTCTTAGATTTAACCAACTTCTAGAAAATGTTTCTCTCTGCCGCTCCAATTCGTCAAACTGGCGTCCCGGCGTCCGTCACTCAACCTTCGAATCTCTCCGTCTTGGTCGTAGTAGTCAGAGCATAGCCTCTGGCTTCCTCGCTTCTGGGATTCCCTGAACTTCAAGAAAGACAGAGAGTTTGTGGAAATCACGGTTCTCTTTCTTGATGAAAAGGTAAGTTAATCTTCGATCTATAACACTTATTTAACATAATTGTTTTAATTTATTTCTTGATTCTTTGTTGAATAATATTATTTGCAAATTCCGTGATTCATAGGTTTACTCCCATCTGACGTGCTAATCATTACATGCCATCTTTGAAAGCTGGTTCCATTGTGAAAGTCGATCGTTTTGAGGTTTCTAGGTGCTCAAGCATGTACAAGATAACTGATCATACATTCCTCATTCGTTTAATCTCACTAACCATTATTGATGAAGTCATCACGGGTGCTCCTGAGATCAATCTTCAGTGAAGATTAGACTGTTCGACAATCTCCAAGTGATTGCGAACACAAACCTAGAACTCTCAGATATATTATCATATTGCATCTGGGTTTATATTATGTTTTGATATCATAACTGATATTTAAACTCATAGATGTGGTTGGGCAAATCCGTTCTATCCAGGGCTCTGGCCTCACCAAAAAAACAACTCGAGTCATTATCCGTCTCCTCATTTATCCGTAAGAAACAATCAACACATAATTCCCTTTATATTACTGTCTATATTGTGCTAACATCAATAATCAAAAATATTTCATACCCAAGATTTGTGGTCGTCTATTTATCTCTCTTACTTATCAATCTAATTTTACACAAATCTTTATTTTACTGTTTAAAAGAAACCACAATAACCCAAACAATCAAAACACCAAAAACTAGAATCCCAAAAAAGATGAATCATTCATGATCACCTCTCTTTTTGTCTAATCTTACAAATAAACTTCAAAACAAATATACCAAACCAATCAACTCAACTAAAACTCAACGACACATACATTGAGCCAATTAAACAAATATAAACTATACGGCCAAATATTTAACAATTTACAAAGTTACTTTCACAGATGCTTACGAAAAAGACGAAGACGACAACCAAGATCAGTAAAATTACCTAAACCAAAAAGCAGAGTAAGTTACAAACTCTGATAAATACAACTAACAATGATTTTTGTTTACATATTACCCATCAAATAAAAGAGAAACAAACACAGCCACACCAGGAGATACAAGAGACAATCCCAAAAGACACAAAGGCGGCAACAACATCTCCACCTGCTCACTCCTCTTGTCTTATAAAAATAGCTTACATGCTCTATGTCAACATGTCAACGTTATTGTCTTCTTATGAGAAATACATATATTTGTTTAAAACCCATTAAGACCCAAATACTAATTGTCACTCATTTTATAGTTATTTTTACAAGTCTTCATATATTTGTTTTAAAGGTCCGGTAAAAACAACAAGTTTAAAAGTAAAAAAAACATATAACCAACATAATAAAAAAAAAAAAAAATTATTACTTAATACACACAACTAAACTGGAGAAAAAATATCCAGAAACAAAAGGTACTTTCAAGAAACTTAATATAATTTATGTAATCTCAACAGTACAAGTAACAAATTAAAAAGACATACAAACAATAAGTCTCAGTGACACAGCAAGCAACAACACGAACTATATTAATCACATTACTAACACAATTTAGTCCTTCATGAGTGGAAAACAGTGCACACACAGAGTACATCATCACAACTCTAACCCTATAACAATAAAAAACTTAAAAAACAATGATCAACCCAAAACGCAAAATTCACAGCTACAATAACCCTAACAAATATTGAGATGAAACAAGAAATATGTCTATAACTTCGCGCTTGCGCGGAGGCAATACCCCTAGTTAAGGATAATAATTTTCCTCGAAACAATGGTTCTTTTAGACATTAATCATGCATACCATCGTTATTGGGTTCAGAAGTACAAGCTCGTTTTAGGCTGAATCATAAACAACGGATAAAAATCCTACCAAAAATAAAAAATAAACAACGGATAAAAAATTGTAATATGATTATTAGGCACTATGTATAGGATTAGTTTCTTGGTGGCACGCCGCCTAAACTGAGTTTTAAAACGCTGAGTCGCTGATTATAAAGGGCATGAGTGGTGTAACGGCAGCGGTTGGGTGCGATTACAAGCGTTTGCATGGTTGCGATTTAAAACGTTACTAAGAGATTTGTAGGACTGGTACAATGATTAGAAATTGGTGCGTTTGCGGGATACTTATAACCGACTAACTACTAAACGAATCAATGATTAAATAATAAATTAACAATATTTATATTTTATATTATTATAAAATATTTAAAATCATATTATTATAATAAATATAAAATTTATATTTATAAATATACTATTAATATTTTTTTAGGATTATACATAATATTTTGTTTTATAATTTTATAGTAATAATTAAAATATGATATATATATATATATATATATATTAGTATTAGGAAAAATGATTGCTGACTATACAAAGTATTTGCCATCACAAGGCTAACCATTCAAACAAAACTAATGTATACCTAGCCGCACGAAGTATATGTTATGAATGACAACATCCCTCAACTTTATGATGTTATTTAGTTACCATCCTTCAGCTATGTTATATGTCGATTCAATACTTTCGGTTTGGCTTTCTGAATCGTGCGGTCCAGTTACTTAGTTCTCGCTTATGTTGTCAAAAAAAAGTTACTAATTTTTAAATAATATTATAAAATTTTGATTTTTTTTGTTTTTTAAATTTTTAATGGTAAAACCCCTCAACTATGTTTATTTAATGTAGAAACCCCTAAATTAAAGATTTACCGGTAGTAATGGTAATTATGACCTGCTAGACTTTAATTCATTAAATAACGTTAGTTTGAGGGTTTTTACCCAAAACAAACTTAGTTGAGGGGCTTTAACGTTAAAAGAATGAAATTAAACTCGTGATGTTAACTACATAACATCATAAAGTTGAGGGATGTAGTCATGCATAATATATACTTCGTGTAGCTAAGTATACATTTGTTTAGTTTGCATGGTTAGCCATGTGATGGCCACTACTTCATGTAGTCAGCAATTATTTTTCCTTAATATTACTGTTATTTCAATTTTAAAATTAAATTGAATATTTTATTTTTATATTTATATAGCTTTTAGTAATAAAATATTTTTTTTACCCTCATGCTACCACAAATGCTATCTTGAACCAGTTTTTCAATTTAAGAGGTTTAGAACAGTTTGCAGCGGTTTAGAGTGTTTTCTGTGATTGTTTCAAAATGTCAACAATCACAAAAGCTGTGTTTGTGGGTGTTAACGGGAAATTCAGTCATGTGCAAAGTGTATGGATTGGTGTACTAGACATTTTTAGTATTTTAGTTAAGGTTTCCGATACAGTGTTAATTTTTTAGAATTTTAACTAGTGATATTAAATCTGGACCGGCTAGTGAACCGGAATTGTGTTGGATTATGTCGGGTTTGATTGGGTTCGATTGGTTTAAACTGAATTTAATAATATTTTGTAATAGTATCCATATTCTTACAAAGATAATATCAAATAAAATATTTCAATAACCACAATGTTTAGAAATTCTTTTTTTTTAAAACAAACTGTAAACATAATAAAAGTGATAAAATAATTTAATAGTTCAAATCATAAATCAATAAGAAAAAGCACATTTAAACTAAGTTTTGTGTTTGAATTTGGTGAAAGTTGACTTTTTGAATCATTTTCTTCCATTTCTAAGTACATTGCAAAAAAAAAATCTTAAACCACAAGTAAAAAAAAAAACAGATTTCACATGTAAACTAAGTTTTGCATTGCTCGTGGAATGAGAAGCAATAATAATCAAGTGCTTTGTTCTTTTATAAATTATACAAATTTTGCAAATGCATATGTTTCAATTATTAAAGTCTCATGAAATAATATTTAACAAAGTGAAAAGTAGACAAAACAATACCTTGACATGAAAATTTAAGTTTGTGAATCTTGTGAGTTGTAAATAACAGACGGCGATATTTTATCAACCGAATTTTTAACAGTTTAATATGAGTTTTAACCGGTTTAACTTTATTTAGGTTTTGGCATTAATCCAACCCGAATTGGTGTCCGGTTTGCGGTTAAACCCAGTTCATCTTTTTTGGAGCGTTTTTAATTTTCGTTGGATTCGTGCTATGGATAAGTGCCACTCGTTTTGTGGGTTCGTGCCCTTCGAGCGTCGTTGGTTTTGGGGGGGGTGTTGTTCATCGAATTGGAGTCTTGGCGGTTCGCACTAGTAAAAAAAAACCTACAGCCATGTTTTTTTCGTGGCTATGAACCAAATTTCGTAGCTATATGACGGATAAGCCACAAAATGCTACGAAAACAAAAACGTGAGTATACGATCGTTGTAAATTTCGGCCGTATCAAAATCGTAGAAAAGAAGCCACGATTTTATTATGAAAATTTTCTGAAATAGTCACGATTAAATTCGTACCAATTTTGCTACGAAACGGAACATGGCAAATTAGTGGGTATTTCAAAAAAAATTATTAAAAAAAAATTCAGAAAAAAAAACAAAATTAATTTTTGTTTTTAAATTATTATTATTATATATATTACACAAAATACACAAATACATCGTCATCTATACGGGTACAGAGGAATGTCACCGTCGGCTTCAGCACCTCCACCTCCGTAGCTTCCGTGCTTCACCACCATCTCCGTTGCGTTTCCTTCGTCACACCACCAGATCCGGCATGTCTGTTCCGTCACGATACCACCTCCAGCGCGTTTCCTCCGTCACGCCACCACCTCCGACGTGTCTGCTTCTTCTCAGATCTGTAAACTAAACAAAGAAAAACAATTAGAAATAGCTTAAGAGATGCAGAGAAAGAGATTAGAAGAGGAGTGAAACACCTTGCTTCTTCACAAACGATGAATAAAGAGGATGAAACACAGAGTCATGAAATCGGCTTTGTCTCTACGACAATGGCGACTAATGCTAACGACGGCATGTGTGAATGGAGGTAGAGTAGGGATAGACATGGAGATGAATGGAGATTGAGCAAATGATATAAGTTGAGATTGAGAAGAAGAGGAGAAAAAGAGTAGATGAGGAGCAGAAGATGGAGTACGTGAGGAGAAGAAAGAATAATCTTAGTCAAAAACAAAGAAAGAGGAGATGAGACGATGGAGCTTGTGAGGGGAGAAGGGAAGAAAAAGTTAAAACAAAACCAAATCAATCTGATCCGTTGGATCTAATATTATCAATGGTTAGGAACAGAAAACGGTGAACCACACTATTCCAAAATGAACCAATAAGAAATCAGCACTCTATTTCTTTAATAGTTTATTATTAGATTCCATAGTTTAGGATTATATTTATGTTTTTGTTGTATGTTTTGATTTCAATAGAATTGCAACTTAGATATATTAGAATTTGGGTTTGATAATTAAAAGTTTAAAGTTGAAAGTTTATATTAATGATTAAAGGTTTGGAGTTAAGAAAATAAGTAATGAGGTATATATTTATTGTATGAGTTTAAAATTTTAAAAGAATAAATTGAAAATATAAACTTGAAAAGTTCTAATAGAATTGGGGTTAGGTTTGGGTTAAGGGTAACACAACTTGATTTAATATAATTTATAAAGTTATTTAATTAGTATTGTTTTATGATATAAGGTTAATATTTTTTTATATAAGGTTAATTTGAAGTGTTAGGTTTAAGGTTTTGAGTAAATTTGAAAATAAGGTTTTAAAATTTTAGATTAGTAGTTTATGTTTAAGTTTTGGTGTTTGGATTTTATGATTTGGGTATAAGGTTTAGGGTTATAGTGTATGGTTTGGAAAATAGTGTTTGAAATATAAATTTAAGTTTTGGAATTAATTTTTTAAAAATATTAAATTTAATGTTTTGAGGTTATAGAATGAAAATTTTATGATTTTTTTGTTTAACTTTAAAAACATTAGATTTAATGTTTAGATTAGTTATTTAGGATATAAAGATTATACATAGAGTTTAGATTTAAAATTTAGGATTATATTTTAAAAAATATTGAATTTGAATTAAACTTTAAGATTTTAAGGTTATAGTATGAAAAGATTAGATTTTTAAGGTTTATTCTTAGAGTTTATGGGGTTAACAAATATTTAGGGTATAGGGTTTCATGTAGCCACAAATTTTTCGTGGCAAAATCGTGGCTATTCTGTAACACCAACGGAAAATTTCGTAGCAAAATCGTAACTATTCTGTATCCACGAATTATTTGTAGCAAAATCGTAGCTACTATGTTGCCACGTTTACATTCGTAGCAAAATTTGCTACGAAATTGATACTGTTTGCTACGAATAGCGTTTCGTAGCAAATTAGTGGCAAATTCGTGGTATTTTCGATTTTGCTACGAAATTTGTGTAGTAAATTCGTAGGTATGGCCATGATTTTTACTAGTGTCGTCTGTTGGAGCATCTTCGGTTTTCGCTGGATTCGTGCTAGGGATAAGCGTGGTTTTGTTGGGTTTGTGCCTTCGAGTGTTGTCGAAAATTAGGGTCCGTCTTAAAGTATTGTCGAAAGCCTATAATTCGTGTTTTTGGAGACTCTTAGTTTCTTAGCGCTTATACGTTTTTTGTTTCTTTCCTTTTAGATTTTATAGTTCAGATTTTTTTATTAGTCTGGATACAAATTAAACGGTTAAATTACTGATTGTTTTTGGTTCTATGTTTTTTTTTTTGGTAAAATTTTTGGTTCTATGTTTTTAACTGTTTTACCGTGGAACTAAGATTGGAAGTCTTACATATTGTTTTCACATTATGTAAACTTCAACATTCATTTTTTAATAATATTTACATTCTTAGCAAAAAAAAAAAAGTATCAAAAGTCATTTAGCGTTGAAAGCCAACTACTCCCTCCTGTCATTAGCACAAATTAAGCAGCCAAGAGAGCAGGCTTGGATCCATTGAAAAGTATTTTGTAATTTCAGTAGTGAATCTGATCATTTAATGTATGGGTTTTTAATTAAGCTGATCACTAAAACAAACTTATCTTCGAAATTTTCAAGAATTCAAGCACATTTATGGAGATGTACAAGCTTTTTCGACAATAAGAAAAATATATGTCAAAATTTTCTGACCGTAACGTATCTAATTAATACTAACAGGAAAGAGAGAGCAGAGGAACGTGGCAAACATAAACTAAGGGTCCAAATGGTGACCGCGGTTCGAACAATAAAAGCGGTGCGGAATTAAAGTGTGGTACGGTCCAACTGCGGTTCATACGGTTTGCAGAATAAGTGTGGTTTTGATAAAAAAAGTAGTGCGGTTTTGGTAAAAAAAAAATAGTGCGGTTTTAAATAAAATGTAGTGCGGTTTTGATAAAAAAAAAGATAAAATAAATATATTAATATTAAGACAAATAGAAATTATTATTTTTGTTTCATGATAATGTCATAGTAATTTTTAGTTTTGTCATTTAAATATTAAAATTTATTTGAAAAAAAAATTCAAGCTGTAAACGTCTATCACCTTCCATCTACAATTTTGTGACGAAAAAAAAAAAAAAGATTCAGTTTAATTATGAGTTCGGTTTGGGTTCAATTTAGTTTATTTGGATTTAAAAAGTTTTTTTTATCCAAAATCAATCCAAATTAATTTGGTTTTAGTTCGGTTTGGTTTGTGTTCGTTTTTTAACTGAGGCTTCTAGCTCTGGTGGTAAAGGGCTCACGGCTGTGAGTTCCGCCACCCGAGTTCGAATCCCGGCAACTTGAGAATTCACATGCGGAACCCGCCCGAGACCGAAGACCGTTTACGGTGATCCACATGGTGACTAGCGCATGTTAGGTCTTTGGTCGCTTCAGTCTCTAGTCTGGACCATTTCGGTAGAACACTCGGTTATCAAAAAAAAATAGCCGGTGTGTTTTATCATTAAAAGCATTTTTAAAGCATTTGGTTTAAGTTTGTTCAAAGCAAAAATAAATTGGTTTAAGATGTTCCAGAAAAAAAATTGGTTTCAGAAAAAAATAAAGAGTGACTTTTCATTAGAAGTTTAATTAAAATGAGAGCGATTTATAGTCGTATAGAGTTATTCATTAGATAGATGATGATGTTAAATTATTTAAAAACATTAAGGGGATGATTGGTTGAGGTTGTAGATACTCTGAACATCTAAAATTTAGTCTACAGCTATATATGTCAACCAATCGAGCTTTGCTTTCTTTAAAAAGTTCACAGCAAAAAAAATCTCTGCAAAATCAATATATGGCTGTGGAGAGCTTTATTTCCAGAACAAAAAATTAGTGTTTTACAAATCTACAGCAAAAAAAGCTACAGCAAATAAATCTACAGATTAAATTTTACAACAAAAAATATAAAGGTACATCACTTACCAATTATCCCCTAAGTTGAGCGCCGAATTTGAAATCCGCTAGGTAAATGGTGCTTGAACAAATATATACGTTTTTTAACCAAATGCATAGCTTTGAAAAACGCAAATACTCTTTTCTTGGTTTTCTAGAAAACCGCAAATAACAAAGCCAAATTTATGATTGGTGACTAAAAACGCATTAGAAAAAAATGCAGAAGAAAGGTTTTGAAAGGTGACCAAAAAACGAAAGAAAACACTGAATTCCTTATCATTTCCAAAAAAAATCACCATTCAGAACGAATAGTTTTTCCTTCGTGTTCCTCCCCGTTCTTTTTTTTTTGTAGAGAAATATAGAACAAAAGCGTTCCTTGTTAAATTTGATAAGAAACAAACATTCATTTTCATTTCTGCAATTTTATTCATATACGTTCCTTTCCTATTCGTTCTTCGTGTTCCCGAAAAGATCACCGGTCGGAGCCATTTATGTTAGCTGATTGGTAACATAAACATGGGCCCACCATAAAGTTACTGAAAAACGTCCCGCTTTAGAGAAAACGCAGTCACCATTCATTAGGCCTGAGACTTATTATCCGAGATCCGGATTCGATCCGAGATCCGCTCCGAAAATAGGATATCTGGAGTGCCCGGATCCGAATCCGGATAGTAAAATCTTGGATCCGTGCAAACCGAATCCAGATCCGGGTATCTTAATTTTTAGGTCCGGATATCCGGATCCGGATCCGTAGTTTTAAAATACATTAAATTTCTAAATTTTATTAATATTTATATTTGATATATTAATATTTATACATGAATTAATCTTATAATATTATGTTTTAGTTTTTACAATATTATAAACATATATAAATATATTTATAAATATTTAATTTATGTATTATATTAAAAAAATTAGTATTTTTTGTTAAAAAATATTTTTAATTATTTTGACGGATCCGGATCCGGATATCCGCGGATAATAGAATATCGAGACGGATATCCGAAACCCGGATATCCGGAAACCACGAATCTGGATCCGGAAATTAAATCCACGGATCCGGATCCGGATACTCTAAATTTCCCGGATATCCGGATCCGTCCCAGGACTACCATTCATTACCTAAAAGAGTCTCGAGCACATACAGATGTCAGTTTCTGAGAAACATACTTGTTTGGTGTACAATCCATGTGCTAACTTTCCATTGCATTTTTTCAAACTTCAATATCTTTCTTTTTTTTTTTCTTTTTTTTTAACTTCAATATCTTTGATCCTTTTTGGTTTATTTCTACTGTCCCGCAATCTCTGTGAAGTCCCAGTCGTCATAAACCATTTCCGATTTACTGACTCATCGACGCTGACATTATTTTCTAAGATGGACCAAGTATGTGTTGTCCATATTATTATGTGATCACAACTCTGGTTGAAATTTAGATTAGCTTCGTGATATATATGCTTGTCGCTGGTTGATAAATGATTACCAGTTAAACTACACCTCTTATCGTTACTAGGAAAATAATGTTATTAGATTAGCATTTTAGTTTTTACGAGTTGACTGTGTTTACCACGCCTTAACAAAAATAAGTCGAGTGATATTAGTTGTCGGTGATAGTATTTGTTGCCTTTGGATTCTACCTAGCTAAGACTTTTGTTGCGCTACGGCACGTAATCATCGCTCACTATTCTGGGTCTAGCTCGTTCATCACAATCAAAATGGCATGCCATAAGTCCATAACTCGTATATATACTTCGATACTACGTGCACATTAATCTTCAAATGAATAATAGCACACTATATGCGTTTTCTTATCAAGCTTTATATGTCATTGTATAAAATTGTTTTTTTTTCATACCAGATTCTAATCTTTATCTAATCATCTTAGCTTCATGAGTAGTTAGTCCATGTTCTTATAAAACTATCAGAAGGACTAAACCATCTTTATCTAAATATCGCACATGGATAGGATTTGAATTTGGGTTCAATAGCGCTGAAATAAGACCCTTCTTACCGGTTAGGTGCACACACATTATTATTTATAACATGTCACGTGACTGGGTAAATATCATATAGTTAAAGATTTACATATCCATTGTCAATAGTTTTCTTTTCTTAAAAATTTCATTGTCAATAGTTAACTTGATATATAAAACAAAATCTCCTCCCACCTCTCTGGAGCCGTAAAACTCTCTCATACGTTTCGAGCTTTCATGTGTAGATCGGCTGTGCAAGAGACCAGCGCCGGCGCTAAACTGCTGCACAGCCGGTCCACACATGAAAGCTCGAAACGGATGAGATAGAGTTTTACGTACCACTACGAGAAAACAACAAGGATTCTGAGGGAAAAAATCGTCGGAATTTCGTCGGAATATCGTTATTCCGACGACATACCGACGAAACAAATCGTCGGAAATAATTCCTCGGAATTTCTTCTTTCCTCGGAAATCCCTCGGAATTTTCCGACGGAATTCCGAGGAAACAAACTTCCGAGGAAATTCCGAGGATCACTAGTTTGTCGGAAATGTCCTCGGAATATACCGAGGGAGAACTTCGTCGGGATATTTCCTCGGACGTTCATCGATCGATGCGTTTTTGGACATATATACATCGATCGATAGGAATATACCGACGGACATATTCCTCGGAATATTCCGAGGGAAATGTCCCTCGGTATATACCGAGGGAACCGTTCCTCGGTATATTCCGAGGAACAGGTCCCTCGGTATATTCCGAACGTTTTTTTGTAAACAGATCGATCGATGGATTTATGTCCAAAAACGCATCGATCGCGTAAAAAATATAATTAATTTCCTCGGAATGTAAAAAATATTAATTTTTTTAAAAAAATAAAATTTCTGAAATTTAAATTCGAAAATATGAAATTAAAATTAAAATTGAAATCATATTAATTAATATTCAAAGTTTCACAAATAAAAATAAAACATTCCGAGTTTTTGGAAAAAATAAAAAAACTACGGGTCTGGCACGTCCGGGAACACCTCGTTCGGGTACATCCTCTGCATCATCTCCATCATTTGCTGGTTCAGCCTCCTCTGTGCCTCATAGCCCGCCTGTTGAGCCGCCATCTGGGTCTCCAACAAAGATATACGATCATCTTTGTCCTTCAACTGAGCCGTAAGTACTTCTGGATCAACAAAGGGCGGTGGTGCAGAAGAAGGAGGAACCGACCGGGTGCGACGACCCAAACCGACCAAACGTCCCTTCTTCTTTGGAACCGACTGAATAGAAAATAGCCAAATTTACAAATTTAAACCAAGAAATAAATGAATTGAACTTTAAAAAAAAAGAACTTACGGATTCAACGATTTCGTTGATTCGAAACCGGGACAAGTTGGTCGAAGCCGTCGAAGCGTCATCCTCGGTTTGAAGCTGAGACACTTCGTCTACCACCTGAGTTTGGACCAGGTCGACCACGTCCCTCACAAGACCGTCATCAATCTGGCCGGTCTTCTTGTTGGTATACGCCCTCCTCATTAGGGCGAGATCATCAACCGGCTCGCCATCATTTTCTTCCGCCTTGAAAAAAAACATAAATTAAAGAAACATTAGAAATTAGAAGAAATGCACAATAAATTAAAATTCTGAAACTTAAATAATTGAAGAAAAAGCGGTTGAACTTACCATGCGATCTCCCAGAGTGGCAATAGATTGAGCACCCAAGTTATGCTTGTAGATGCCCTTCCCTTTACGGTCTCTCCTGCGGTTGGTGGAGTTGGTGGAAGAAGTTTCTTTCGTCTCTTCCTTATCCCAATGCGCACACAACTCCTTCCAGACCGTGTCGTTCATCGACTTTGGGACCTTTTAATTAAAAAAAAAGAAAATAGTTTAATAAATTAAAAAATAGTTTAATAAATTAAAAATTGTTTAATAAATTAAATCGAATCTTATTGATTTCCCACTTCTTCTTCCACTCGTGGATCTGCTTCCTATAGTTGTCCATAACTTTATGGACGAAGTGGTGATAGATAAAGAGCGTCTCATCGGAATTCCAGTTGAACTCTTGCTGAAAAAAAAACACAATTAGTAGAAAATTTATATTAAAGATTAAAAATATAAGTAAAAAATTAGAATACTTACCGCAAACTGACGAAACCACAGAACCTGCTTGTCGGTAGGGAAGTGAGTGAAAGTCGGATGTCCACTGTCGAGGGCCGAGTACATCATACGGTTGATCCATGCGCTGATCCCGTTCCCGGATCGGTTGAACCTAATAAAAAGAATAAACGGTTAATAATGAATCCAAATTTAAAGAAAAAAATGTTTAATTACCATGTTTGACCCCGTCCATGTGGATACGGAGTGAGATACGGAAGATGGTCACGACCGGGCTGTTGAACCAACTCCGCAACACGCATCACTCCCGGAGGACCCGGAGGAACAGGAGCGGATGCAGCAGCGGGAGCGAGAGGAGCAGGAGCGGGTGCAGCAGAGGGAGATGTATGGTTGGAGCTGTGGGGCGAAGGAGAATCCTGAAAATGGCTGGAATCCCGAGACTGGCTTCCCGTACCACCACGACCACGACGCTGTCGAGGCCGGGTCTGATCATCATGAGACCTGTAAATTAAAAAAATATATTTAATAAATAGAGAAATATATAAATTAATTTTTTTTTTTTAAAATCCCAAATAATTTAATCACAAAAAAAGATTTATATATATTAAAAATATTTAATAAATATATAAAAATAGTTCTAATAAACAAAAAATAGTTTTAATAAATAAAAATAGTTTAATAATTACAAAAAATAGTTTTAATAATATATATATATTAAAAATATTTTTAAATCCCAAATAATAGTTTTTAATCACAAAAAAAGTTTTATAGATATTTAAAATGTTTTGTAAAATTCAAAAAATCGAATTTATATACAAATTTTTTTTGTAAAATCCAAAAAATCGAATTTATATAGAAAAATCGATTTGTAAAATACAAAAATCGATTTTATATACAAAAATCAATTTTATAAATACAAAAAAAATAAAAAAATTATAAAAAGATTCTAAATCAATTCAACAAAACAAATTATTCAACCAAATCATAATTCTAAACCTATTATACAACCAAATCACAATCCTAACCAATCACCCTAACAAAAATCTATCAAAACAACACAAAAACCTAACAAATAGAACCTAAGAGAGTGGGATAGGGTCCTTACATGATTTGTGTAAGAGAAGGGGGAGATCGCCGGAGATATCGTCGGATTTCAGGGGGAAATCGCCGGAGAGAAGAGAGGAGTCGCGCAGAGGAAGAAGAGAGAAATGGGGAAGAAGAAGGGGCTCGTGGTTATAAAACCTAGGGTCCGACGGACATTATCCGTCGGAATTCCGTCGGAATTCTAATTTCAATTTTCGCGAAATATTTGCCCGGTAAAATGAAAATATTCCGAGGAAATACCGAGGAACTAGTGTTTGGGGTTTCAAAACATCAATTTTTTTTGCCGTATTTCATTTCTTATACAATTGTAATGCATACCATTGAGGATTCTTTGTATAGATGAGCATAAACCATGAAATAACAAATTTCAAAACTAATTGAAAGTATTCCCTTTACCGTTCATTAAAAGGTATAAGTGTTTCTCTTATGTTGTGGGATTTCGTTCATACAATCGGAAAAGTGTTAATTATACGGTAAGGAACAAATATTTGACTTCATAATGAACGTAAGACACTTAATAAGGGTTGTATAGGTGTTATTCAAACCGCAAAACGTTGTTTTCGGTTTAAAACCCCTATTTCCTCGGATTATTCCGAGGGAACTCCGAGGAAACCCTCTTCTTCCTCGGAATTACCTCGGAATATTCCGAGGAAATTCCGAGGAACTAGTGTTTGGGGTTTCAATAGGTCAATTTTTTTTTATAAACGGATCGATCGATGTATATATATCCTAAAACGCATTGATTGATCACTAAGATGGACCGGACCGTAAGAATGTGATTGATCGATGAGATTATCCAATCGATCGATCGAGAATCTCAAGTGTTCCTCGGAATGTCCTCGGAAAATCTTGTAAGTTTTTTTATAAACGAATCGATCGATGGATATATGTCCAAAAACGCATCGATCGATCACTAAGATGCACCGGACCGTAAGAATGTGATCGATCGATGAGATTATCCCATCGATCGATCGAGAATCTCAAATGTTCCTCGGAATGTCCTCGGAAAATCTTGTAAGTTTTTTTATAAACGAATCGATCGATGGATATATGTCCAAAAACGCATCGATCGATCACTAAGATGGACCGGACCGTAAGAATGTGATCGATCGATGAGATTATCCCATCGATCGATCGAGAATCTCAAATGTTCCTCGGAATGTCCTCGGAAAATCTTGTAAGTTTTTTATAAACGGATCGATCGATGGATATATGTCCAAAAACGGATCGATCGATCACTAAGATGGACCAAAGCGTAAGAATGTGATCGATCGATCCGTATTTGTTCAAAAACGCATCGATCGATGCGTGTGCGGGAAACAGAATTATAAGGCAAAACCCGACCTTTTTTGGATCTAAACCTCAGAACTCTCATCCCCTCCGATTTCCCCTATAATTCGCCCCCCCCCCCCCTTTCTCTCTCTATAATCATCCGATTTGAACAATTTTGGGCTCTATTCCCCTGATTTTTCGAGCTCTACCTGATTCCTACACTCGTTTTCACCCTAAGACAGGTATACTCCGCGAATCTCCACATTCTGAAATCGTGTTCTTGAGCAATTTTTTGGGTTTTGTGAATTTCTTATTTCCGTGTTGATTCCTTGATCAAATATGCATGAAACAGATGTTTAAACATGGAATAGAACACAATTGTCTGTGATCAACGAGTTTGGAACAGGATTTGAGATGATTTAGGGATTGAGAATTTTTTCAATTTGGTTTTTTTTTATCACAACTCGATTTCGCCTTTCATTTTCATGTTGCTTTGAGTTCTTAATTGATTATAACCATGTTGAGAGCAATGATTCTATTTTGTAGAGAATGAAGCGCACGAAAACATCAGCAAAGAAGAACACACAAGAAGAGGGTTCGTCTCAGCGAGAGAAGCAAAGGCCAAAGAAGTGGGATAAGTCTGATACCACCCACTACAACAACATGAAGAAGGTAGCCGTTCCGGCTACACAACTAGCATGTCCTGAGACGATGACAATATTGGGAATCAAAGCAGACATTGAAGGGCTGTTCCAGAACATGGGTCTAGGCCAACTATGCAACCTCAACGAACCCACTTATCCGGAGTTGGTACGCCAGTTCATAGCATCCGCATACGTCAGCCGTCCCGATGATAGCCATCAGGAAGGTTTTCTGGCATTCGTAGTGCAGAAAGTATACTATGAGGTATCTTTCACAGACCTCTGCGGACTATTTGGATTGAGTGCAGGGGAGAGGACATCTGGTCTTTATTGGACTTCAGAGCTGTTGAACTTCTGGGAAACGATTGGCACAGGGGTTTATAGATCTTCTCAGGCAAAGGAGTCACTTATCCGGAGCCCAGTACTGAGATATGCCACACGCCTCATTGGCTCATTGCTATACGGGACAACCACAGCCGCATCAGTCACGCAATGGGAGTTGTGCCTCCTGTACCAAGGTGTGAGGCATTTGCTACCGGCATTTGGAAACTCTACATTCCCACCTGCTACTGCCTTCAACATGGGAGCGGTGCTGGCCGCAAACTTAGCAGGATACAAGGGGAAAGTAACCAAATCCAAGAGCAATGCATGTGGATTTGGTGCAGTGATTACTCGGATCCTTAGACATGTGGGTGTAGACTGCGAGAACCATCAGGTAGCACTGGACAGATCGAACAACATTGCTTGGAACTACCTGGATGTCATTTCTCTAGTAAGTAAGGAGTTCATAGCTGGTCCCCACTCGAGGATCGATCGGGATGGTCCTTACGTCTACGTATTCCAGGACCGAGCGAAGAAAACACTCTACTGCCACCTGCCTCAGATCGGCCTGACTGCTCTACTTTCAGAGGCTGCAGTTGAGTTCCTACCCCCTGCTACCGCACTAGTAGACAAGCCATCCTTCTTCACGCCAAAATATCAGACCAAAGGCAAGGCCGTGGTTGATGAAGAAGGAGAAGATGAGGCTGCACAAGCCATTCCAGATGATTCACAACCCCATCAGCTACTCCCATCAGACTCCAGCCAGTACAAGCTGCAAGAGCTTCCACCGAAACGCCACTTCGCGCCAGCAACAACATTGGAGAGATCAGAGCATAAAGACAAACAACGACATGCTACACAAGATCTGGGCTGCCATTTCACGTATCAGGCCGTGTCGTTGCCAAAAGGATGATGTAGTTCATCGGGACAACTCTCCATCCAGCTCTGGTTCGGGTTCGAGTGGTACACACAGGGTAAGAAAGAGGTCCAAGAGACCCAACGATGCAGGAACATCTGGAGCAGGAGACGAGGAGTAGGAGCTATCACCGGCCAGTATTGCCATTTGATTTCCGACCGCGCTATTTTATTTTCTTTTCTATTCTAACGTTTTATGGTCTTATTTTCTGTTAATTTTGAACTTAGTTTTTTTTTCTTAATTATGAGTTCGTATTTCTTTTACATGGTTTCTTCGTTTTATTTGGTTGTGTTTTGAGTAGTTTTTAATTCGTATTCAGCTTTGCCTTGCTAGATAAACCAAATAACTAATATCCGAGGAAAGAGGTTATATCAAGTGTTCCTCGGAATTTCCTCGGTATTTCTTAAAAAAAAAAAAAAAAAATCAATGGTAGTCTGTTTCCGAGTCATCATCACCAGATGAATCTGAATCTGGATCTTGGTGAAACTCTCCAATCACTGGTTCATCCTCTACGTGAACGACGGCTTCCTCTCCAAAGTCGGTTAAATCGACTACAAGGCCAACTCCAGCTAAATCTTCTGCTGCACTTAAGTTGCCGGATGTGCTTGGTTGTAGTGGGTCTTCCAGCTCAGAACTTCCCTGAACTCGGCCTCTCGGGTTGAGTCTTGTAACAGTAACCCATGGATCATCTCTGTTCCTTACCCGGGGGTACTTGATATAACAAACCTGTAACATTTAGAAAAATTATAAATTAATACACATGATGATGAATCATTCTGAATAATTAACATTTAATTACCTGATCGGCCTGAGAAGCAAGAATGAAAGGATCATAATATTGCAGCTTTCGCCTCGAATTTACTGATGTAACACCAAATGCATCTGTTCTCACACCTCGATCTGGAGTGTTGTCGTGCCAATCACAATAGAAAACAGTACAGCGCAATCCAACCATGCCCAAATACTTGATTTCCAAAATCTCATGTATGTGTCCGTAGTATACATCATCTCCTGATGCAGAACAAACGCCAGCATCATAAGTCGTACTCGAACGTCTCCTCTTCTGAGTTGTGAATGCATATCCTCGAGTACAAAATCTCGGATATGACTTCACAACAAAGTTTGGTCCAACGACCATCTCACGTATCCAATCGTCAAATGTTTCACCTCTGGCCAAACCAGCAGACACCTATTAATAGCACATATATATATGTTATATCAATAAATGTGAATTAGTATAAATATGTGATAAAATATATTTTAATTTGTTTAAAGCACTCACATAAGTAAACATCCATCCAGTAAATTCTCTCTGCTTCATTTCTTCTAGTTCGTCCTCTGTGGCGTATCTATACTCGAACCGCTTTTCTGCCATGAAAATCCTGTATATGATGACAATAATGTAATTAATTAAGATTTAAATTTCAACTTGTTAAAATAAAAATTTGTAAGCTCATTTATTTACCTCTCATATTGAAGAACGTCTTCGCAGTTGGTGAGCAAATATGTTTGCAAATGACTGCGCTCCTGCTCAGTAAGTCGACGGTCCTTTGGTTTTTCGCTAAGTCGTCCAACGTCTGTGAAAATGTCTGGAACCGTAACATGATATGTTGCCCGTTCGCCTCTATCATCATGCCGAGCAGGTCTTCTGTTTTTGGTCTGAACTTCTGCTGGAAAGTAGTACTCGGCAAAGTTTGAAGTTTCTTCATTGATCATCTGTGCGACTATAGAACCTTCCACCCTACTTAAATTTTTCACCATCTTCTTCAAATGGAACATATACCGCTCATACAGATACATCCATCTATACTGCACAGGACCACCAAGTTCCAATTCTCTTGCCAGGTGAATAACAAGATGCTCCATAACATCAAAAAATGAGGGAGGAAATATCTTCTCAAGGTTGCACTGAATCACGGCTATGTTAGTCTTCAAATTTTCAATACCTTCAAGAGTCACTGATCTCGTGCATAAATCGCGGAAGAAACCACTTATCCCTGCAATTGCTTCATGAACATTTCGTGGTAATAGTTCCTTGAAGGCGAACGGAAGGAGGCGCTGCATCATTACATGGCAATCGTGGCTTTTCAAGCCAGTAAACTTTCCTTCCTTTCTGTCGATACAGTTACGCAAATTTGATGCGTAACCGTCTGGAAATTCCACATCGTTTGAAATCCAATCAAAGAACGCATCTTTTCCCGCTGCATCAAGTCGGTATATGGGAAAAGGAGCCCTACCATTCTCATCAACATGAAGTTCTGAACGAGCACATATATCGACTAAATCCAGTCTTGACTTCAAATTATCCTTTGTTTTACCTTGAACATTAAGGATCGTGTTCATGAGATTGTCAAAAAAGTTCTTCTCAATATGCATGACATCTAAATTATGCCTTAGCAGATGATCCTCCCAGTATGGCAGATCCCAGAAAATACTTTTTTTGTGCCAGTTATGTAGTTCTCCAACAGCATCTACCGGAAAACGCTCATGTCCACCGACGTCTGGCGTCCTTTCTGCACCAAAATCTCTTAGTTGTATCTTCAAATCTTTCCCACAAATTTCCGGAGGTGGACTGTCAAACACCCTCTTGTTCTTCGTAAACAAATTCCTACTCCTACGATATGGATGATCAGGTGGTAGGAATCTCCTGTGACAGTCAAACCAACACGTTTTCCTTCCGTGTTTTAGTTGGAAAGCATCAGTGTTATCTTGACAATATGGACATGATAGCCTTCCATGCGTTGTCCATCCAGACAACATACCATATGCTGGAAAATCACTTATTGTCCACATTAGTACTGCCCGCATTTGAAAGTTTTCTTTACACGAAACATCGTATGTTTCAGCACCTTGAGCCCATAGTTGTTGCAACTCATATATTAGTGGCTGAAGAAACACATCAAGTGATCTCTTAGGATGCTCTGGTCCGGGAACGAGAATCGAGAGAAACAAAAACTCTCGTCGCAAGCACAAGTTTGGGGGTAGGTTGTATGGTGTAAGAATGACGGGCCATAGAGAATACTGTCTTCCACTCTTGCCAAACGGACTGAAACCATCAGTACATAATCCAAGGTAGACATTTCTTCTCTCATACGCAAAGTCGGGATACTTTGATTGGAAATGCTTCCACGCTTTTGCATCTGAAGGATGTCTGATCTCACCATCTGTTGAGTGCTCCGCATGCCATCTCATTGGTTGCGCTGTGCGTTCAGACAGATACAACCTCTGCAACCTTTCCGTCAAAGGTAAATACCACATCCTTTTATATGGCACTGGAACTCTTCCACTCGTATCTTTATAACGAGGCTTTCCACAAAATTTGCATGTAACCCGCTGTTCATCCGCCCTCCAATAAATCATGCAGTTGTCGCTGCATACATCTATTACCTGATACGATAAACCAAGACCAGCTACGAGTTTCTGAACCTCGTAGTATGAACCAGGAGCTACATTATCCTCGGGTAGAATACCTTTTACAAAATCAGCAATCGCATCCACACAGTCTTCAGCCAAATTATAATCTGTTTTAATGCCCATCAATCTTGTAGCAGATGATAAAGCTGAATGACCATCTCTGCAACCTTCGTACAATGGTTGCTTTCCAGCATCCAACATATCATAAAATCTCCTAGCTTCTGCATTGGGTAAATCTTCCCCTCTAAAATGATCATTTACCATCTGCTCAGTACCTACACCATAATCTACATCCGTTCTAATTGGTTCTTCTAATCTAACCGCTGGCTGAGGTTCGCTAGTACTACCATGTTCATAATCAGTTTCCCCATGATGATACCAAATTTTGTAACTTCGTGTAAACCCACTCAAATATAGATGAGTCCAAACATCCCACTCTTTAATAACCTTTCTATTTTTACAATTAGAGCAAGGACATCTTAACATACCTGTTTTTTCTTCCGGTTGTCGGTGAACTAACCCCATGAATTCGGTTATACCTCGTTGGTATTCTTCCGTAAGCAATCTCGTGTTCGGATCCAAATGAGGTCGATCGATCCAAGAACGAAAATAATTTGAAGAAGACATATTTTTTATGAATCAAATTCGTGTGTAAATAGAGTAAGAGGGAGGATGAAGATATGGAGTGAATGAAGAGGAAGAGGAGTGCTTGTATTTATAGTTTAAATCCTGCCGACAGACCGAGGAAATTCCGACGGAATTCCGACGGAATTCCGACGGAAAAGGCTAGTTCGTCGGAATTTCCTCGGAATTTTGTAAAATCCCCCAACGGCTCTCCAACGGCTATAATATTTTCTCGGAATTCATCGGTTTTTTCCGAGGAACCCATTTTTCCTCGGAATATTCCGACGGATTGATATTTCCTCGGAATTCCGTCGGTATATTTCGAGGAAATTCCGAGGAAACCCAATTTTGTGTTTCCTCGGAATTTCCTCGGAAATTCCTCGGGATATTCCGAGGATTTCATTTTCCGTCGGAATGTCCGTCAGAATACCGCTGTTTTCTTGTAGTACGGCTCCAGAGAGAAAGGGAGGAGATTTTGTTTTATATATCAAGTTAACTATTGATAATATGTATCAAGAGTGTTTAAGGAGTTTCTTAAAAATGTATGTTATTTTTCTCTTTCATTTTTATTATTTTATTATCTTTCGCCATTACACTATACCTGAAACTTATTATCCGGAATCCAGATTTGATCCAAGATCCGCTCTGGACCCTCTCTGAAAATAGAATATCCAGAGTGCCCGGATCCGAATATAGATAGTAGAATCTTCGATCCGTCAAAGCCGAAACCGAATATCTTAATTTGTAAGTCCGCATATCCGGATCCGTATTTTTACAATATATTATTTTTTAATTTCATTAATATTAATATGTGATATATTAAATTATTAATATTTATACACAAATTAGTCTTACAATATTATATTATACTTTTTATAATATTATACGCACATATATATATATATGTATATATCTATAAATCTGGTATAAATATTTAATTTATATATTATTTTTTGAATTTTAGTAATTAAAAAGTTATTTTTCTAACTATTTCTACGGATGGGGATATGAATACTCGCAGATAATATAATATATAGATAGACCACTACAAGAAAACAACGGTATTCTGACGGACATTCCGACAGAAAATGAAATCCTCGGAATATCCCGAGGATATTCCGAGGAAACACAAAATTTGGTTTCCTCAGAATTTCTTCGGAATATACCGACGGAATTCCGAGAAAATATTAATCCGTCGGAATATTCTTATGGAATACCGAGGAAAAATGTATTCCTCGGAAAAAAACCGATGAGTTCCGAGGATATATTATAGTCGTTAGAGAGCCGTTGGGGGATTTTAAAAATTCCTAAAAAAATCCGACAAACTAGCTGTTTCCGTCGGAATTCCGTCGGAATTTCCTCGGTCTGTCGGCAGGATTTCAACTATAAATACAAGCACCCCTCTTTCTCTTCATTCACTCCATATCTTCATCCTCCCTCTTACTCTCTTTACACACGAATTTGATTCATAAAAAAACATGTCTTCTTCAAATTATTTTCGTTCTTGGATCGATCGACCTCATTTGGATCCGAACACGAGATTACTTACGGAAGAATACCAACGAGGTATAATCGAATTCATGGGGTTAGTTCACCGACAACCGGAAACAAAAACATGTATGTTAAGATGTCCTTGCTCTAATTGTAAAAATAGAAAGGTTATTAAAGAGTGAGATGTTTGGACTCATCTATATTTGAGTGGGTTTACACGAAGTTACAAAATTTGGTATCATCATGGGGAAACTGATTATGAACATAGTAGTACTAGCGAACCTCAGCCAGCAGTTAGATTAGAAGAACCAATTAGAACGGATGTAGATTATGGTGTAGGTACTGAGCAGATGGTAAATGATCATTTTAGAGGGGAAGATTTACCCAATGCACAAGCTAGGAGATTTTATTATATGTTGGATGCTGGAAACCAACCATTGTACGAAGGTTGCAGAGATGGTCATTCAGCTTTATCATCTGCTACAAGATTGATGGGCATTAAAACAGATTATAATTTGGTTGAAGGCTGTGTGGATGCGATTGCTGATTTTGTAAAAGGTATTCTACCCGAGGATAATGTAGCTCCTGGTTCATACTACGAGGTTCAGAAACTCGTAGCTGGTCTTGGTTTATCGTATCAGGTAATAGATGTATGCAGCGACAACTGCATGATTTATTGGAGGGCGGATGAACAGCGGGTTACATGCAAATTTTGTGGAAAGCCTCGTTATAAAGATACGAGTGGAAGAGTTCCAGTGCCATATAAAAGGATGTGGTATTTGCCTTTGACGGAAAGGTTGCAGAGGTTGTATCTGTCTGAACGCACAGCGCAACCAATGAGATGGCATGCGGAGCACTCAACAGATGGTGAGATCAAACATCCTTCAGATGCAAAAGCGTGGAAGCATTTACAATCAAAGTATCTTGACTTTGCGTATGAGAGAAGAAATGTCTACCTTGGATTATGTACTGATGGTTTCAGCCCGTTTGGCAAGAGGGGAAGACAGTATTCTCTATGGCCAGTCATTCTTACACCATACAACCTACCCCCAAACTTGTGCTTGCGACGAGAGTTTTTGTTTCTCTCGATTCTCGTTCCCGGACCATAGCATCCTAAGAGATCACTTGATGTGTTTCTTCAGCCACTAATATATGAGTTGCAACAACTATGAGCTCAAGGTGCTGAAACATACGATGTTTCGTGTAAAAAAAACTTCCAAATGCGGGCAGTACTAATGTGGACAATAAGTGATTTTTCAGCATATGGTATGTTATCTGGATGAACAACGCATGGAAAAATATTCTTTTTCTTGGTCAAAAAATCATTCTTTTTAAAATAAAATTAAAACTTTCCTTTAAACCAACAAAATAAGTATTATACTTTCCTTATCAAAATATCTACTATAAACAACCCAAGGACCACATTTGGCTATAAAATGAAGTCCTCCTCCGAAGAACAACAAGAGATAGAGAAGAAAAAGCTTGGGTCGAAGAAAAGAGAGAGAAAAATGGCTAATGGTTTATCGAAACGCATCTTCACGTTTCTGATGTTGATCTCGTTAGTAGCGGTGGCACTGAACCTTCTGGCCACCGTAGAGGCTCAGAATAAGAAGAAGCCAAGGAGAGATGTTCCTATTGTGAAAGGTCTCTCATGGAGCTTTTACCAGAAAGCATGTCCGAAAGTGGAAAAAATCATCAGGAAAGAGCTCAAGAAAGTATTCAAGAACGACATTGGTTTAGCCGCAGCCATCCTTCGTATACATTTCCATGACTGCTTCGTTCAGGTCTATCTTTTTTCTTCTTTCCTCTATTTTTTGTTGGTTTTAACTTTTAAGCAACAAAGATATGATGTTTTCCAAGCCTAAACATATACACGGTTCTGTGATTAATTTATTTTTTATTATAGAAAAACTTTATTTCTTAATAAGATAACTAAGGAATCATTCAATACCCACACACAAAAAATAGGAATATCGTTGTGTTTCCTAAATATATGAAAATGAAAAATTTAAGAACAAAAAAAAAAAATTTAATATATAATTAAAAAAAAAAAGAATTTAAGAACAAAAAACAGGTTTGACTATTATGTTAAAATGCTGTCACGTGCTAAAGTAAATCCGACCAAAATAATCTTAAGAAAGACATTAAACCGTCTCGAAATTCTCATGAAAAAGAACAATTTTCTTCGTGTAAAGTGTTAACACTGATTTGTTTTTTTAAATACGTAGTAACACTCTAATTAAATGACCAAGATATTATCGAGTTGTGTTGTTGAATGTATACATGCATTAGGATAGACTTGAATATGGCAATACGTGTCGCATTAATACTTTCACTCGCTTTTCTAGGGTTAGTTGAGTCTCTTTTAATGAACGTCAATAATATCTTAATTAAGAAATAAATATTGAACCAGTGACAGCTACAAATAGGGAGATACTATAGGGTTGAACATTTTATCCGTTAAATTTGATTCGATTCGTTATTCGTTTCGATTTGATTCGAAAATTCCGATATATGTAAACTTTCGAAGCAAAACAAATACTAAAAATCAATATCCGTTAAAATCGAAACAAATCACAAATATTAAAATTTTGGAAAGCGGATGTCTGATCCGGTAATATATAAATACATGTATATCTTGATTATATTTAAAATTTTAAATGTATAAAATTATATAATTCTTATTCTAACATATGACTTGAGAAATTCTATTCACATTTTTACTTATATAAAAATATTACATAAAAGGAAATGAATAAATTTATGACAATTATAATTTTTTCTTAAATTTTGTCTTATTATAATTGTTAACTAAGTTTTAAAAAATTATAAAATATGTAGATTCAGTATTTCTTTTAATTTTTATCTTATATATAATGCAAAAAAATTATTTTACGAAACAAATTTGTATCAAAATTTTAAGATTGTTTGCATTAATCAAAACATATGAGAT
Source organism: Brassica napus (assembly GCF_020379485.1). Lineage (NCBI taxonomy): Eukaryota > Viridiplantae > Streptophyta > Magnoliopsida > Brassicales > Brassicaceae > Brassica > Brassica napus. Next base: position 35,748,738 of record NC_063449.1, on the reverse strand, counting down.
ATCCGTAAGTATTTGTAAATATCCGTAAATATCTATTTATTTTTTTGGATATATATCCGTTTTTTCGAATATCCGTATTTTTCGAAACAAAGCAAATCGAAAAATTAGATATTCGTGGCATACAAAGCAAATCACAAATACTTTCAAAAATCCGGATATCCGATCCGTGCCCATGCCTAGCTACAAGAATCAATAAATTTGTATAAATGATATATATATATATATATGTATTTAACTGATTTATAAAATATATTAATTCATCTAGACAATCCGGATATTTGTGGTTTTACTTGCAACACACATATATTGAATCAGTGTGGAGTACTTTGATCAGACAAATAATTTCATAAGAAAATCTTGAATGTAATTTGTCATTTATGGCTTTCCTTACGAGAATTAATATTAAAAAAAAAAACGAAAACAGGGATGTGAAGGTTCAGTGCTGCTAGATGGATCAGCTAGTGGACCAGGAGAACAATCATCGATCCCTAATCTGACACTGCGTCAAGCCGCCTTTGTAGTCATCAATAACCTTCGTGCCCTCGTACACAAGCAGTGCGGCCAAGTCGTCTCTTGCTCTGACACCCTCGCCCTAGCCGCACGTGACTCTGTCGTCCTAGTAACTAACTCTCTCTCCAATCAGAACTCTCACACTACATATTGGTGTAGTTGAACACTAACTACTTAACTGATAATTACATTTTTTGTGTAAATTAATGTAGTCAGGAGGACCAGACTATGATGTGCCACTTGGCCGACGCGACTCACTAGCGTTCGCAAGCCAAAACACGACGTTAAATAACTTGCCGCCACCATTCGCCAAAGCGAGCCAGCTCATCACCGACTTCGCCAATAGAAACCTCAACATCACAGACTTAGTTGCACTTTCAGGTGGTCACACCATCGGAATAGCGCATTGTCCCTCGTTCACAGGCCGGCTCTACCCAAACCAAGACCCAACCATGAACAAGTTCTTCGCCAACAGCCTCAAACGAACGTGTCCCACCGCTAACTCAAGCAACACGCAAGTGAATGACATAAGAAGCCCCGATGTTTTCGACAACAAGTACTATGTTGATCTTATGAACCGACAAGGGTTGTTCACTTCCGACCAGGATCTGTTCGTGGACAAGAGAACACGTGGTATTGTGGAGAGCTTTGCGATTGATAAAAAGCTGTTTTTTGATCATTTCGCAGTGGCTATGATCAAGATGGGTCAGATGAGTGTCTTGACGGGGTCACAAGGAGAGATTCGTTCCAACTGTTCGGCGAGAAACACAGGAAGTTTCATGTCTGTTTTGGAAGAAGGCATACTCGAGGAAGCTCTTTCCATGATCTAAATAAAACCATAAGATCTCGACTCTTCTTTTCTTTAACTTTATTTTAGTTGTTCACACACTTATGGTTTTTGGGATGCTTAAGACTATAGTTCGACTGGTGATCATTCTGGAAATAACAGGAACGAATAGAAAAGTAACGTAAAGGAATAAAATTGCATGAATGAAAAGGAATGGTTGTTTTTTCCCAAATTTAACAATGAATATTTTTGTTCTTTATTTCTTTAAAAAAAAGAATGGTAGGGAATGAAAAGAAAAAATTATTCTTTGTGAATTGTGATATTTTTTAGAAACGCTAGGAAGGAACGAATGCATTATTCCTCGCCGTCACCATTCTTACTATGTGATAAATAAGAGCGTTGGGTTCATATAAAACTTCGTTTTTAGCTCATGCACGTGATTGGTTGGTGTGGACCATTTGGTTAAGGATTCAAATCTCATGGTCTGTTTCGGTTTAGTTTTGACCCATTGATCAAAGTTACTCACTGTACACGATTAGATTCTTAAGACAAACGTTCATCACAATATTTAACACAACCCTCAGCTTAAGGCACATTTACTCGGAGAACTATAGAATGACATTTTAATGTGGCTATCAACTCGAACCATAAGTAACTGATCAAATAAAAACTAGCCATCGATAGTAAATAGTAGAAAACAAGCAAGAAGAAGAATCTACAGTCTTGAGATCGGTTCAGTTTGAGACGGTTTTCAAGCCAGTTAAACAAAAGCAAAACAAAGGAGATGGTTTTTGTTCTTCATACGCAAAGAATCTCGCCCTGATGCATGAGTTTGACATTGCAACTCGATAACTTGTTGTAGAGTTGGAAAATCTTCGAGACAAATTTAGAAACTTCATGGTTTCGTAGCTGTGTAGAATTATTCTCTTCACAATAGACCGCCACCATCTCCTCCAGAGATGGAAAATACTCCAAAAAAATGCTCTATCATTGTCACCTCTTTAATTGTTCCTTGAAACCCATGAATCTTCACCATTTTTACTGGACAAAGTGTGAGTGAAAATCCTTTGTCCTCCCGAGAGATGCAGTCACAAACATCCCCACACTTATCTGTCACATGGTGCACGAGACCCTAAAGGCAAATGCACAAAAAGGAGTCACCCATTAACAGATTCAAAGTATTAAGTGTGGCAAAACGAGTTACCTTAATGACTAGAGTTTCTAAATGTGGACAGTTCCTTAGAAGAGCTGGAATTGCTGGCCATCCATCCTCTATCCTCGTCACTCTTAACAGCTAATGACTTGAGGTTGTTGAACACTGGCACCAATTCAGACCACACAGAAAGCACCTGACAAAAACAAAACAAAAGCATTTTGGTATTACATGTTTCAAACACCTAATATCATATATAACCAGAGAGAGAGAGAGAAGAGAGAAAACTGACATGAAGAGTATCAGGAAACAAGTCAAGATTCGTAACATTCCGTATGCCATGAAAGAGTTTCCACGCATTACTATACTAGAGAGCATCACTATCTTCAAATACGCAGAATTCGATTTTAGCATCAACCAAGTTCTCCATATTAACCAGGGGATAGTCGGATGGAACAGAACCGGAGTAGTAGTCAAACTGAAGAAGACTCGGTGCATCAAATGATAAAGTGTTCAAACAATCGCACAAGTTTATAGTCAGGGTCTTGACGCTTGCACTTGACAGTCTGACATCCTCCATATCTTTCCACGTAACATAATCAAGAAGCAGTTCCTCAAGGGAAGGCAGAGCACGAAGAGTTACCCTGCAACGCTAAAACTCTATCGACAAAGTCCTTGAAGCGCTCTGTATAATGTCGGGCCCGCTTCCGGATGCAGAAACACAGCACAGAGTCGGAAAGAGGTTGCGCCACCTCTTGGCGAGAATTGATGTCAAAGCGGCTTCCTTTGTCGTAAGGAAAGAGAGTATATGACAAAGAACCTCGTCTGGTAGATTGCTAAGACAGTCCATCTTCTCACTGCGCTATAGACGATAGTATAGTAAAGTAAGTAGACAAAGCGAACCCCGATTTAACAAGGCAAGTAGAAATCTAAACCAAAAGGAGGAAACTTTTGAAATCAGGAAGTAGCTGCTGTGGAAGATTTGCTCCTTTAGAATCTCAGCTCTTCTCTGATGTCTGCGTAAGGCTTAATTTGGAACCTGAGCGAGTCCGATGCTTGCATTGCGAATCAGAGATTACAAAGGAAATCAGAAGATAATACTAATGAATAGAGATATTAATATATATTAATTACATGACCGTCTCAGGCTTAAAGGGAGAACAGAAGAGAGATATAGTTCTAGTTAATGGAATGGAGGAGATATATATATATATATATATATTGTTTGCGTTCCAAGAAATATCATGATGGCGAAAATATATAGAAAGAGAGATTGTGTTTATGGCAAGAATCTGTTGGTTTTCTTACCAGACTCTTTCTGCAGATGATCTCCGTGTATCTGACACTGCTGCAAAACTAAGAGAGGTTCACAAGCTTGATATGCCTGGTCCAAAGAACATACTACTCCTCTAGGAAAGACTAAGGTAAGTGTAACAATGTTTTATTTCCTTTCATAGCATCAATGTTTCTTGCTCATCTCTTTGAGGGTTTTGTTCAGGACTTGGCTTAAGGAATCCAAGAACTTGCCTTCACCATTAGAGATTGATGAGTTTCGTTTGGAAGGTTTGGAAGATGAAATCAACTTGTTGGAGGAGAGGCTGACTCGAGATGATCAAGATATCGGTTTCTGTCACAATGATTTTCAGTATGGTAACGTCATAAGGGAAACCAATGCCATTACCATCATAGTGCTTTTTGTATGAACAGAAACTTTCCTTCTTCATCAAGAAAATGCTCTGTTTTTATAAGTTTTTTATATTGCAGGACTATGAGTATTAGAGTTTCAATCCAATTGCTTATGACATTGCAACATTTCTGTGAAATGGCAGCTAATTATCATTCAGATACGCCTCATACATTGGAATCCACTCTATATTTCCTTACCCGTACCGTAAATATAGACATCTACGTAGTACATTACTTTGTCAAGGTAACTCGTATGATTGTGTGTGTATTTCTTTGGATGATAAACAAACAGAAGAAGAGGAACGGAGAAGGTTCATTAGTACTGGCTTAGAAAGCCCTTGCTTCGAGATTTATCTTAAAGGATGAAGAAGATTTACATTGGAGCCAAACAAACTTATATATCTAAAATTTTCTAAAATTAGATGAAAAGGAAAGGATAAGTTTAGGTGCCTACGTTGCTATTGTTACTTCACCAATTTGTGTCCTTTCTTCCCTTTTCTATAGAGATCTGTAAACTTTCAAAGCAATGCACATGAGTTCTGTTAAACAAATTAAATATATGCAATCTTCACACGAAGCACCAGTGGTCTAGCGGTAGACCTGGGTTCGATTTCCGGTTGGTGCATACATTTTACTTTCACAGTTTTTTTAAGGGACAAAACAGAAACAAAATACATTATTTGGCCTCCTTATATTGGAACTTGGTAGTAATCTCTTGTGTCGTTGATGCAAAGTAGGGCCATGTAAACAAGATTGAAGTCGATTACATGGAATATGCAAGACAGTGATGTATACAGTACTGGTTTAGAAAGTACTTGGTTCTGGATTTACTCTAAAAGGATAGAAGAAGATTAACACCGAAGCCCATAAACAAATTTGAGTTTTAAAAGTTTCTGCAGTTATAAAAAAAATAGGGAGAAGAGTTAGGTGACTACGTTCATACTGTTAGTCTGTTACTTTCACCAATTGTGTGCTTTCTTCTTACATTGCAGATAGAGGTTTGTAAACTTTCAGAGAAGTGGACATGGCTTTTGTTAAATAAAGCTAATATATTGACATTTAAATAAAGAATCACCAGAGTTGTAGTGATAATAAAATTATATTTAACTATAACGTTATTTTGTGTTCATTATTTGTTCTACATTATATTTTACAAACATTATATATAACTATAATGTATGTTTTCTACTAACTAAATAATATCAATATTAAAACAAACCAAGAACGAGGTCAAATATGATATTAGCAAACTATACTGCAAAGCAGCTATGCTGGAATTGTCATCTTTCAGAACACGCAGCTCAAATATCATGAGGGTTTGGAGCTTAGACCTTTATGTGGAGAGACACGAGGGAGGCGATTGAGCGGTCCGATGTTGTTGTCAAAGTTGAACCTCTCGCATACTCATATATATTGTCAAGGTTTTCTATTATGCTCATGTTTATTCTTGGAATTTCAATTTTTTCATTCATTGTTTAAAGTATATATTTATGTATGTTTTATTTAGTATTTTTGTCTGTGTTTTTCTCCAATTAATGGATAAAATATTATCGAAGAAAATCAAAGATGAAAATCTTGAATTGGAAAACTTCAGTTACATGCTTGTAAGAAGACAGTTTAATCAAAGCTGATTTTTGTTTATAGAATCTTATGAGGCCACAAAAATATTAATGTGTGGTTTCGTGCTTTTATCCTATGTTTGGTGAGGCCACATATATTTACAATGAAAATGAAGATGTTATAAACTAAGACTTCTCTTTTTTTACTTTCACATATCTTCTAGAATCATCTGCATTTACTAGCATAAAAGAAACAGAGTCCACATATGCGGTAGTTGAGACAAGATAAAATAATTACGGCTATCTCTTTACTTAACTGAGATAAATGCAGTTAATCTGAAATAATGGTTGAAACTGTCGAGAATGTAAGGAAGTTGACAAATATTTAAAGGTAAACAAAGTAATTATCTTTAATAAATGGGAAATAACATTTGGTTGAAATTTATCAAAATGTCGACAAACTTAAATGAGATAAAGTGCAACAAATCCAATGTTCGTATCTATAGGCAATTTCTATTTCCAAAATACACTAAATAAAAAATAGTAAAAAAAATCATTGTAAAATATTTATTTTCTGATACCTAGCATTTGTAATTCATGCGCGTTATTGTCCATTTGTCACTAAAATGTCTTATTTCATGTAATAATGAGGCATCCGTCCAAAAATGATTTTTTCAACTTAAACATGTTCATAACCTGTACATTCCATATCCTCTATATATTATTTGAGAAACATTACAACTTCTTTTTGTAACCACGTGTCATCACTAAAATGATTCTTAGAATCATTAGAGAAATATGTTGGTCCATCTAATTATATAATAAGCATTTTATTAAACTAACCATAAATTCATTATTAATGTTCTTTATAATTTCCTTAAATAAAAATTACGGAATTGCTTAATGCGGCTAAAGTATATATGGCAATTAATGATTTTGAATAGTAAAGATTTGATAAAAATTAGTGTATCTTCTATCATATTTGTTTAATTTTAAACTATTAAACTAAATTAAACAACCACAATAACCATATAATAAAAAATTAGATTTTTCAGTATATGTTATATTTCAAATTTTTAAAAATGACTATAAATTACTAAAACTTTAAAAGTCTCACATTCAAATTTTGTGAACCATGATTTAAACTTTTTGTCATAACAAAATACAAATGATTATAAAATCATATAAGTAAAAAGTCAAATTTAATTAATTATTAAGATTGATATATAAATATTGTTTTAAACCATATCAAATACATAAATATTTTAGTTTCGAAATTTAATTTGAACAATTTTTTTTATAAAAGCTTTGAATGAACATTGACAACTTAATTTAAAAAAAAATTATAAATTACTAAAAGTATTAATCCCACAATGAAAATTTTGTTATTAGTAATTCAAAGTTTTTAATATAAAAGATACAAATGATAAAAAAAATCATATGAGTAGAAATCATCATTTAATAGACATTAATATTAAAAATATAATATGCATGTTAATATCATTTAAAATTTAATTACATATCCTATCAAATAGAAAAAAAAATATTGTTTGGATTAATAAAATTGATTTAATTATATGTTCACACCAATTTAATTATATATGTTAGTTAATGACTTTTAATTATTTAATATATATTTATTATTTCATGTAAAAACATATAATATATATAATTATTTATATATATAATGTTCATCCTGCGCAAGGCGCGGATCTTAACCTAGTTATATATTAAATCATCTATCAATGTTTGTTTAAATATTCTTTTTCAAATCACATCATTCCAAGTATAAATCAATAACATCTATGTTCAAATTTCAAACTCATATATATCATAATTACATCATTCCATGTATTGATCCATATCATCCATATACAAACTAGATCTATGTTCACCAAAACAAGATTACACATTCCAGAATATTTATTAAATCATCTATCAATTCTTGTTTATAGATTCATGTTTAAGTCACATCATTAAATTATAAAATTGTTCGGAACTCTAAACTTAGAGATATCAAAGAAATTACCTTTAATAAATGGTAAATAATTGTTGTTTGGAACTTGCCAAAATCTCGACAAATTGAATTGACATATAGAGTACACTAAATCCAATGTTTACATTCATAGATAGATTCTAATCCCTAAACACACTAAGTGAATAACAGTGAAAAAATCATTGCAAAGTACTTTTTTTTGGTAACTACCATTAGTAATCCATGTTCTTATTTTAGGTAAGCAGAGCAATTACCTTTAATAAATGAGAAATAGCTGCTGGTTAGAACTTGTCAAAAACTTGACAAACTAAAGTGAGAGATAGAGTGTACTGAATCCAATCTTCGCATTCAGAGGCATATTCTAATTCCAAACATACTACGTGAAAAATATTTAGGAAAATTTACTAGAATGATTCAAATTAATTAAGAAATGACTAGAATGATTCATAAAAATTTAAAATTACCAAAAATATTTTATGGCCGAAAATGGCCTTCTCCATAGTTATGATGAAAAAAGAATATTACAAAAATGTCATTTTAATTTATTTAGAAAACTCCGGCGGCAGATTTATCTAACGAAAAAAAAGATCTATCGGAATATAAATCTATTAATTTAAACTGCTATTGAATTTATATTTGCTAAGTATTTGGTGGCAGACTTTTGTGTTACGACAGATGGTTTTAAGATGGCAGATTTGTATGTCCGATTTAAGGTTGTCGATAGATTTATCTATTTTAGTCTGTCGAATGTAGTAACCGTTTTTTTTGTAATCGTCAGTTTTTTTCTGGAGTAGATAGAGTTTTCAGACAGATATGTTTATCGGTATTAGACTTAAGTTTTTATGACAGATTTGTTTACCCAATTTAAATTTGCAATCGACTTTTGCATCTATTTGGTGGCCGATTTTAGAAATTGTCGTCTTTGACGGCAGACTTTTGAATTTTTTTTTTAATTACTAGAGTGGAACAAAATTCGAATTTACAGCTAATATAATATTTTTCGTGGTGTAGAGAAAGTGTTGGAGAAAGTGTTGGAGGTAATATTTTTTAAATCAGGCTATGTGTTTCGTTAGACTATCTGCTAATATACTAAGCTTTAACATGTTGCAGGGCCGGATACCTATTGCTAATCTACTAAAGGTTTAAGCAATAGACATTCATCAGTCACAGGTGACAGGAGTCTCGTCTTTACATGTTGTAAATCTGACCGAGAAGAAATGTTCTTGCCGCCGATTTGATTTGGAGAAGCTACAATGTGCTCATGCTATAGCTGCTGCGGAAGCTAGAAAGATATCACGTATATCACTTTGCCACCATTACTATCGGAAGCAGTACCTATACAATGCATATTTCAATGTTCTTATGCCCAAAGATGATGCTGTTCCAATTACAGAAGAAGTTGCAAAGCAAATATGTTTACCACCTGATGTCCGTCAACCACCAGGAAGACCAAAAAAATCAAGACATAAATCTATTTTGGAGAAAGTTGCAGATAAGAAACGGCCAAGGAAGGAACACACATGTAGAATTTGTAACCAGATGGGACATAATTCTAAAACATGTCCTCTTAAGTGATAAGTATTCGATCTAGTTTCAGGCTTTGGTCATTAGATTTCATTTACGCTGGTGCTACATTTAGTGGTATACTCTTTGGTGTTGCAATACATTTACACTTTGGTCTTTGGTGATACATTACTTTTCATTTACTTTGGTCTTTGGTATACTGTTTGGTGTTGCAATACGTCTTGTGATCGTAAGAAAACATTCAGTTTGAAACGTTAAATCTACTACTCCAAGTACAAAAATAGGAGTGATCAAAGCAACCACCAAATCATACTAATAAAGAGTATTTAAATAAAACCATCCACGTTAAATCTACTACTCCAAGTACTAAAATAAAACATCCACGATACACGTCCTACAACATTATAATTGGTCAAAGCAACCAGTAAATCATCCTTCGCTTAGTAGAAGGACCCACATCCATGGTATCTAGAACACAAGGTGGGTTCACGTGACTTTTTCTCTTTGTCGATTTCGTAGCAGGCATTACCTCCCAATACTTAGGATGTCCTGAATCATGTTATCCAGCTCAGTATGTACTTTATTATCTTCCCACTTCGGATATCTATCCTCTATTGGCTTCTCAACCATGTGTCTCACACGAACCTGTGTAATATACATGATTAGTTAAAAAATAATTTAAATTTAATTACAGAAAATTAATACTTCTCTACATACCTTCTGATATGTTCTCTTTTCTTGGGCACAGAAATCTGAGAAGTTGATACGCGGACGAGATCCCCGCCATGACAGAAGAGGGACACCAGCACCTTCTCTCCGATTCCCAAATTTCTCTCCTAGACCAGGGACAAACTCAAAAACCCATATTAAGAGCGCATGAACACAGCCATGAAATGTGTAACTCTTCTTTTTATCATAGGTGAGTACTTTAATAGACTCAAGAAGGCTGGTAAATCCTACACGGCCCCATGGATATCGTTGGAAAGCTGCTGGATCCATCACTCTTTTAGCACAATGTAAAGGGATTCTGCTGTTGCTTGAAATTCCAAATATCCCAACGCATAGCAGACACAACAAACCTATCATCACTCGCTTCTCTCGAGACCAGTTTCTGCAAATAGGAAAAAAGGCTTGTAGCTCTTTCAATGTAGGTCCTTCTAATGTGGGCACGTTCATCTCCAGCCAAAAACTTTCATGCTCCACATCCCAAATCTCATTCTTGTCCAAAGGATCACAATTTAGCCCCGTAATCTCTCCAAACTCGTACAAAGAAAACCGCAGCGGCATACAGTCTATCAAGGACCACATCTCATGAATGTTGTCGATAGCCAATTGATTGGCGAGAAAATGGTGAACGCAAGAAGCAGACCAAATGTATTCCAACTCTTTTAGCTTCAGAATCACTCCAACAGCTGATTCCCTCAACTCAGATACAACATCATCCCCGGCAGCTTATAGCACCGTTTAAATGTTGGCCAGAAAACAACTATGGTTCATGCTCCTACTCTGAATTGGAGTTTTATCAACATCATACAGCCTTTTCGGATACTTTCTTGCACCCGAAGAAGAAGCCATACCTACAAAAAAGAAGAAGCAATATTACTATCCGATGAAAACATCAGACCCGAAAAGGAAACAATTTCAAACAATCAAATAGAATCTTTCACAAATCTCAATTTTTTTAATTAAATTGATTTGAAATTTGAAGTTTAGAAGAAATTGGGAATAGCATAGATTAAAGACTCACGGATTAGAGTAAGCTGCAACTGAAGCCGGATGTGACTGAGCCGAAATCGATTTGGGTTTGTCCAGAAACAAGGAGACGGAGACGAAGGCGGATGTGACTGAGACAAAAACGATTTGGGTTTCTCGGGACGGAAAAGAGAGGGTCAGAGATGGAGATGACGGAGACGACGAGGAGAGGTTTTGAGTTTCTGTCGTTGTCGAACCCCGACAAAAGGTAAATTCTTTATTCTTTTTTTTTCAATTTTGGTATAATTATTAATAATGGCAAAATCGTAAATTTTAATGTTCTGAAAGTTATTCTAGTAGTTTCAAATGTATAGGAGTTACTCTAGTTATTTAATGATTGTTTAGAGTCATTCTAAGTAGTTTCTCAAATATTTATTGCCAAAGTACTTATTTTTCATTGAGAAAACTGTGACTCCCAGTGTTTGACACCTTTAATCCATAAACTTACTTCATCTCTATTTTTTAATTCTTGCAATTGAAAACTGAAAAAAACTTTTGTTCTATCTTAACTCTGTTCTCATAGACTTGTTGAGTAACTTTGGTATTGTGGATTCAACCCTTAAATACTATCACACATTGTTGTGCACTTAAAGTCTTAATTTAGTGGTTAAAACATGATCACATCAACAAACAAAACCCTTAAAGTAATTTCACTTAGGCATGAGATTTAATACCAGAACGATTACTCAGTTGGAACCGACCCAAAATAGACATGTTCGAATCGGTTTTGGACTTAACATATTTGTCCCTCGGTTCTTAATATTAAGAATCATGGGTATCAATTTGGGACTCAACTATATTGAAACCTCTATGTTAAAATGTTAATAGTAGATAAGTTTTTTGGTTTTTAAGTTTCTAATCAGTTATTATGTGATGACCATTTGAATTTTGTGTAAATGACTAAAAAAGATGCATCAGATGATAGACTTATTTGCAAAATTTCAGAAGGGCTCATGAGTTGAGTTTTACTCATGGAGAGCAATAAAACCATCCTGCTATGCGAACTCGGGTGGGGAAAACCAATAGAGACTCTTCCTTACCACCGGCCATTTAGACTATACGTATACAAATATATATTTTTAACACTTTCTAAATTTTATCCAACCGATTCGGAACTGAACGGAAACACTTATCTTAAACGGGTCCAAGTTCTCTCTGCTCAACAGACTCCGGACTCTCTCGACGCTTATTCAAAAAAGACACTAAATTCAAGAGAAGAAAGAAGTATAACACTAGGAACGTTTTCCAGTGTGATGCATCAGTAACGACATAAGATTAAAACTATCCGTAGAAAGAGATTGTCTCTTTCGCCAATACTTCATATGCAAGATCAAACAAACATTAAGCATCAAATCTTAATCTCTTCTTTTCTTCTTATTCTCTTAAACGACTACGGCCACAAGTCCCTCGTCTTCAATCTCTGCATCTGTAAATGTCAATGCTCGCTGAAGCTTCCTCGCGGAAAACACCTCGACTTCAGCCATGTATATTGCTACAACCGGACGATGATCTGAGAATTTATTTTCGGTACGCCGGTATTGAACCAGCCTCATTCCTTTGCCAAAAGATAGTACTCTGTCACACCAAGCCGGTGTTCTCCTTGTCGCCTTTCCATCACTCCCAGTATACTCATCCGAATGCGCTTGGTACTTATAGGTTGGTGCAAATTGTAAAGTTCCTTCTGACCATCCGTCAAAAGCTCGACCTTTCTTGTATTCCTTTACCAGCTGCAATTCATTTATACGAAAGAAACAAAATAAGTAAAGTTGAGCTTAACCTTTATAAAAGATCAATAGTTATGCTTACCTGATCATATTCAAGTAACTTGGACCACTCTCTCTTGGAAATGAGGTCTTTGGTTTTCTCATACGATAAATTAAGCCGATAATTGAGGTCTCCTAACCAGATTATTCGTCTGCAAAGAGGTGAAAACAAGATAAAGTTAGAAGAATATAAATAAAAACAATTTGTAGAAGAGAATACAAAAGACAGACTCGTGATCATAGATAAGCTTGGGAAGTCCAAGAGCTGAGACAGAGTGAAAGACTGTTCTTTTATGTATCTCGTGAACATCAGCATTCCTCTTGATCTGATCAACTTCTCTCTCTCCTGCCGTCAAATGAGTGCATATGAAACAGAAGAACGTCTGGTATATCGACATACTCACAGACACAGCTCCCTGCATACCACATATCACTTTATAAAACGATTCTGAAACAATATAACATAAAAATTAATGAGTTAGAAATCATTTCTGACTAGGGTCAGGCAGTGGCTGGTCTCCACACTGTAGCACTAATTATGTTCCTACCAGGCTGACCGGATCAGCTATAAATTAAAAGAAAATTAATGAAATATATAATCTTTATATACCTTGTTACCAATATAACCCATGATGCCAACTCCAACTGTAGAGACTCTTACGTTTTGAATGTGTTTCCGCATACTTCGTTTAACCCAAATGGTTAAAAGAACCCCAACCATTTGTTTACTCACTAGCCTCACATAAGCCGGTCTTCGTTTCCTCTCCATCAGCGACGTCAGGTCCATGGACGCTAGAGCCAATACCTCCGGTGCAACCCCGTTGTTGCTTCCGGCTACATACTTAAACGAATTGTAAGCCTTGAAAGACTTTGTTGTTTGTAAGGACGCTGTTGACTTCATGGAAGGCTGTCTATCTAGAACGCAAGAAGGTCCTAACATGCTCAAAGGAGGCTCAGGCCAGCTTAAACCGATCCTTTCTTTCCCACTTAACATCCGGTTTAGCGTTTTCATACCGGTTCCAGGGGAATCCTCATCGTTCTTCCTCTTGTCAAAGCTATCAACACGTAAACAGATTTGTCTGTCTAGCTTCTTAGGAGAAGAGAACTGTCTTTTAATCTCAACAACCGGCACGCCGGAGTTAGGATCAACGAGAGTGTTGACTTCGCCTACAACTCCACCGTCATGCTTTAGCTCACCGAGGCTTTCTTCTTCCTCCTCGTTGATGGGGTGAATCTCAACGCCAGCGTCGCTATCGCTCTCGTAATCGACTTCTTCCTCTATGACATCGTGTGTTTCGTCAAAAGGTTTGAATATCCCTGGAGTTGGTGGATCACTGTAACTCTTAACCCCAGAGTTTTTCGGTCTGACTCGGTTCAATGCTTCTCTGATCAATTCTTCCCATTTTGCAACCGGTCGGTTATCTTCAGCTCCAAGTATGTTCCCAGCATTCAAAGGTACAACCTCTTGTAAACTTCAGACAAAACAAAAACATGAACATATAAACATATTGAACAGAGTTAGTTTTGTCTATGTCGTTGAGGAAAAATAAATAATTTTTTTTTTTGGTTTACCCAAGAACGTAGATATCGGCAGAATGATTAATGTCGATCCAGTCATCGATGTCAAGATCAGAAGGTTGTGATACTCCTCCTACGTTCCACGTACCAACACATACTCTGCATAACAACAAGTTCTCGTTATTACAATCCCGACATGGTAGGTCTCTTTTATAACCCAACAACTTTCGGAATGTAAGAGAATGTTTATCCGGGATCTTTAGTGGGTTTCTTAGTGCGTGGACTCCCACAAAACCCTTAAGGATCGGTTACAAAAACTACTAATTAAGAACCGATTTTAGTGAGTTTCTTCCACTGTTCACGGGCTCCACTGACTCGTGGCGGTCCACGATTGGTTTGGTTTTAATTTTTTTTTTTTTTTTTTTTTTTAAAAACTATTGGGTTTCTTAAGGATAATCATGGTCTAATAGTACTACTATAATAAAAATTAATATATAAAAAATCGAAAGAAACATCAAATGTTTTACCTTATATCTTTGTTGTTAATATACTGTGCTCTCAATGTTTCTGAATTCCTTCTCCTTAACTTCAACGGAGCATCTGATATCAGAAGAAATAGTTTAAAATATTCATTATCCAAAAAAATTGTTTCTCCAGTTTAATTTTATTAACTACATAGGAATCTTGGATCTTAAGTCTATAATCTCCTAAGTATCTGAAGTCAGTTTTTTAATTTTAATTTAAAGAATTAAGTATCAAAGATGGTTTGAATCCGGACTACTAAAATACCACTAGACCACCAATATTTTAATATGGTTTTTATTTTTAATAAAATTTCTGAATTCCAGCAAAGAGAATGAACTGAAAAACTTAGAAACCACACCACAGTGAATCTCATAAACAACCTATGCAATTCGGCATTACCATTGCTAGTAAACTCCGCGGCTGCTTCAGCGACGGTTATAGGATCCTCCGAGATCTCACTAACCCATGATTGAGTCGATCCTCTCCTTTGTGTGCTCGATTCTTCATTATCTGTTAAACCGGTTTAAACGGCTTAGATAATCGGAAAAGAAGAACTGATGAATGATTCTGGAGAGAGAGAGAGAGTGATAGATAGAAGAAACAAGAACCTTCGTCGGAGCCAGAGTCCTGGTTTTCCTCTACAACGTCCTCGTTTTCGGATTCGTCTTCAGTATCAGCACCATACTCAAGATCTCTAGCACTTATGTTCAACCACTTCCTCATAACAACCTTCGCCCATAATCTCTGTGTAAATCATCCAACACTTTTGTTTAGAACCATTCATTTTTATTTAAGACATCGTAATCTGTAAGGACAGACAACAAATATTACCTGAGATTTCTGACGACGGAAGCTCTTCCTCATCATCCCGGCAGGTTCAGCAACTGAAGCATCAAAATTGAATTTTCACAAAAGTGATATTCTTTAATAAATAAAGGAAAGTGCTGAAACTTTTGTAAATCTTTATTTTTTCTTTTCGTGTCAGACCATAAAATCCATTAGAGAGTTCGAGACGCGTGTGTCCGTCCTCGTTTTTTATATCATTTTATGCAATTTTCTTCTACATTTATGTAAGGTTAATAAAATTGATAATGACATAATTATAATTTTTTCCCTGAGTAATAGGTAATTTATTAGTTTTAAGTTTCGACATACAGATTAAAAAAACAATTAATTTTGTACATTTTCTATAAAAAAAATACTATTATCTATACACCTAATCATATTTCAACCAATAAAAAAATAAATTTTGCATAAAATTAATAAATTTTGCTTTGAAAATCGAAAACGACACTTATTTTGTAATGAAAAAATTTTTCTAAAACGACACTTAATATGAAACGAAAAAAATACTAAAATCACTATTAGTGTCACGGGTCACTTATAGAAAAAGGCCCACACTATATATAAGATTAAAATTACGATATAGTAGTAACTTGAATAATTGTTTCTAGCTAAACTTATAAGGTGAACGTGAAAACACGTATCCTACTGGTTAAAGTTTAAAGGCTTTTACATCTAGGTCTGGAGTTTGAATTTCAAATCTGGATGTAGAACTAGAGCTGTAAATTGGGCGAGCCCATGTCCATTAGCCCATATCCATTTGTCCATTTATTGTTTGCGGACAGAGAGTGACCATGTCCATTAAGAACCATGTCTATTAATGACCATACCCACTAACACCCATATTTTCATGGGCTGCCATGGGGTCCATAATGACCATATAAGAAATTTTAAATTTTAATCTATAAGCCTATAATTATATATACAGGTTCATAAAATTAAAATTCATCCATAAATTCAAAAGTACAACAATACATAAGTTCATAAGTACAACAATTCCGGTCTTGGCGGGAAAAATCAATTTTGCGGTTTTGGCGGAAAAACTTAATTTTGCAGTTTTGACGGGAAAACTCGATTTTGCAGTTTTGGCGGAAAAACTCGTTTTTGCGGTTTTGGCGGAAAACTAGATTTTTTGATTTTGGCAGAGAAACTCGATTTTTCGGTTTTGCCATGGGGTCCATAATGACCATATAAGAAAATTTTAATTTATAAGCCTACAATTACATATACAAGTTCATAAAATTAAAATTTATCCATAAATTTATAAGTACAATAATACATAAGTTCATAAGTACAACAATTTCGGTTTTGGCGAGAAAAATCGATTTTGCGGTTTTGGCAGGAAAACTCGATTTTCCGGTTTTGTCGGAAAAATTCGATTTTGCGTTTTGAAGAAAAACTCAATTTTGCGGTTCTGACGGAAAAACTCGATTTTCTGGTTCTGACGGGAAAATTTGATATCAAAATTTAAGCGAAAAAATCGATTTTACGATTTTAGCAGAAAAACTTAAATTTTAGAAACCCTAGGTTTTGTGACCATTGGACAGTCCAAGTCCATAAAGCCCAAAACCAACAAAGATCATTTTCTTAATGGTCTCCCACATTTTGTCCAATAAAAACCAATGGAAAAAATGGGTTTGTCCATATTAAGCCCGTTTGTATATGGACATGGGCAACCATTGGACAGCCCGCCCATTTGGCACCTCTATGTAGAAGCCTTCATAGGACGGCTCAGGTGATACTACTTAAATGCAGGTGGACAAAGGTGGATCCAAAGGACTAGAACTCTGTGTATTCATAGATTTGTATGAATGTAATTTTTATCAACCAATTAAAAGTAAGTTTACAAATATAAAATGAATTAGTACATAAATATGCACACGCGGTACATATTGGTAGGGACTTGGTCTTACAGCTCCCATTGGATCTACTTTTTAACCTGAGTGGTCCCAGTTGGACTTTAACTTTTGGACCGTAACTCAACTGTTTCTATAATTAATAATATACCGCTTATCCTCACAAATCACAATATTAACGTGGTAAGTCACAAAAAGCAAAGATTAATTCTGGAATACCAGAAAAATGAAAAATGAAACGCAAAGTACATGGCGCCGCCAAATTAGTCGATGGGGTGAACAAAAAAAAGCAATCTATAGGAGATCGGGTCTCGATTTCCGGTTAGAGCCCGGTTGGGGATAAGGTGTTCGGGTCGTGAGGTGCGGTATGGGACCCACAACATACACGGACCACAGAAAGCAGCATACACAGAGTTCTAGTCCTTTGGGTCCACCTACCTTTAACTAGAGTTAGTCTACGATTCAACCAGTGTGTTGTACACTTGTACTGTTGCATCAACTTTTGCGGTAAATAAATAGTATATGAACGGTTATAAATTTATAATACTTGATATAGTTCTGTATAATTTGAGGCCATAAGTTTGTTTTTCAATTAATTTTGTAAAGATATTAGGTCGATCCATCCAAATTTCGATACATCAACATCATTTTTCTTTTTGCTTTTACATATTTTTTCAAACTTAATATATTAAATTTTAAAAATTGTTATTCACTCGTAACTTAGTGATATTTAAATCCAGAAATATTTCATTATTTTGTTGTTGACGTGTATAAATTTGTTATTCTAGTCATGTTTTACTGTATTTGGAGGTCGTAATGTTTCTAAAGATGTACCATTTGGTAATATTTGACCAATATATATTATATAAAAATTAGGTTCAGTCGAATATTGAAGTATTTGTGAAATTATTTATGTCATGAAATGAATTAAAGTGTACTTTTAAAAATTATATAAGACATATCTAATTTCCATCCCACCAAAATAAATTGCAGACACAAAAATTAATATATTTTCTACAAATACTTAAATTAGTTCATAAGTGATTGATATTTTTTGTCATAAATTCTAAAAATCGTTAACTCAATGTTAAAAAATTATATTGTTAAGCATTTTCTCAAAAAAAAAATATTATACTGCTATAGGATAATGACTTTATATGTGGAAATAGATCAATGTCTTCAATGAGTAAAAAACAAACTAAGGAAGCGAAGTCACCTTTTAGCATCTAGCTAGTAGTATCCTGATTGTATCACCGTCAGCTGAGATAAAATGAAGTTAAAAGAGAAAAATCAGTAATATATTTTTATAACTGGGTGCACAAAATTTCCTGAATGTCTTCTGTACCACCATAAAAGTGGTTTGAATGATGATATGATTTGTTGGAACCAGATTACAGACGTCCAAAAATACCACATGCCCAATTGTTGGAGTCTTGGAGATATAAGGGTGCAAGCCACATGAAATTTCGTTTTGTTTTAGAAAACATCACCGATGATGAACTGAATGAAGTATGGAGCTTCATGTGATTTGCCTTTGATTGTGAATATAAGAAGAGCATCCACGACAACAAAGCTCTTAAATAGAATTTCTCATCATTAAATACCAATATAATTTGTCATAATAATTAAGTTTTAGTTAATTATAAAATAAAATCAGTAATAATATGACACCTTGCAAAATAATACTCCCTCCGTTTTTTTTATATAAGTCGTTTTAGAGAATTTTTTATGTTCCAAATTATATGATGTTTTCGGTTTTTTATGTAAAATTTATTAACACTTAATGTTATATGACCAATGAAAATATACCTTCTATTTTATTATTTGTTGATTTGTGGTTAGGTAAATAATTAATGATGTTTTTGTTTAAAAAATATAAAAAATTAATGATTTCTTAATCTATGTGCACAATTCTAAAACGACTTATATTAAAAAACGGAGGGAGTAGTTTTTTGCCAAGAGCTTTTAATCTCTTGGGAAAGACACTTATCTTTCCTCAATTTTACTATTTATCTATCTCTCTCTTTTTTTCTAATTATTTTTTATTATTATAGGTGAAAAACTTGCCGAGAACCTTTCACCAATGGTACTCTAACTCTATAACTCACTGATCTTCTGTTTGCTCGGTACTTACTCTTTTTGTTTTGCAATGAATATCACTTTTATCTTTTTTTACACAGATGGTAAAAATGATTAAACTGTATATATGTTCTTATTAATTATTCATATTTAACTAACAATATTTAAGATAAATAAAATTATTTATAAAATTAATACATTCTGTAATTAATATCGAGTTTAAAATAGGAATAAATTGTATTGAAATTTTAAAATTATTTTCTCTCAGTGTTTTTAAAACCGGACCGAAAATATTTTGGATCACGGTTCAATATGGTTCGACCGGGTCAAACCTGGTTCAATAATATGGTTTAATATTTTTTAGTACGTAAATATAAAAGTAATATTAGTAAACATGATGATAGTTAAAATATAAATCAATTTTGAACATAAAATATTATAAATATAAATTAGTTTCTTGTTTATATGGATGGTTTATAGATTTTCGATAGTTTTAGTGGTTTTTATTGGTTTAATAACTTTGAAATATAATCCGACTATGTGGCCGGTTCATGGTCGAACCAATTACTAGACCAACCCGGCTATATAACCGGTTCATGGTCGAACTCGGTCCAACCATCGGATCAGTCCAGTTTTAAAAACACTGCTTTCTCTTTATTAAAAAGGGAGTATATTTTGTTACATAAGAGTTATGAAGATATATCCAGATTGGTAATGTTTATTGGATAAACGGAGAAGACAGTGTCCGAAGAAATTGGATGTCAAATGGAACAATTCTTCTCATCAGATCATTCTTGTTAATTAATTTTGTGTTCAGATTAAACCTATCCAAACGAGAACATTGTTTGACAACTAAATAAACAAAAGAAAGTCTAAAAAATAAAACGCATCAGATCAAAGTACACTTATTTGTTGCCCAAGTTGAGCAAAGTACCTTGGACTGTGAGGAGGTGATGGCTTGAAGACGAAGAAGAAGAAGAAGGGCAGATGAAATTAGTTTTTCTTTGGGTCTTTTCGAGGTGTGAAGTGAGCTTTTTACGTTTGGGAAGGTCGAAACAAACTTTTAATTTCTTCCCCTACTTTTGCTTCTCCATTTATATTTGTGTCCGTGTATATCAAGCATATTATATCATTTTTGTACTATATATTATAGATTTCTTTCAATTTACACCTTTCCGCCACGTCTACTCCGATCCTCCGATCCTCCGGTTCGACATTATAAGTTTCTGTAACCCTGTATTAGTACATCTTGGCACATGTCATTTGACTTCGAAATCAGAGTACACTTTGATTCGTTGTTAAGTTTTGTCGTCTTTACCGTACGTGTCATATGTATATATGATCTGTGATTAGTATAAACTGCAAGACCTAAACTCAGTAATTTTTCAACAAAAAGAAAATATTATAAGAAGAGAAGGATCGGCAAAAGCAGAGACTTGTCTTACATCAGATCTCATTTTCTAACTTATCTGTACTTTAAGTTACAAAAAAAAAAAAAAAAAACTTATCTGTACAGCGATAATAACGCTACGTTATTATTTTATTTTGTAGATCATTATTACATGCATCTATCACGGGTGACGAGATAAGTGTAAATATTTGTCAAAACTGATGGAACATCCAAAATAATTAAATTTGTACCTACTAAAACTCGAATCTGAGTGTGATGTATTTGTTATGTTATTACGTTTAGAAATAAAACTTAGCATCATGCAAGCCTACCTTAATACCCATTTTGTCATGTCTATAACCACTAATCTCAATCGAATACAGACTAAATACTCTTTTGGTCCTGTCTATAACCACTGATCTCAATCTAGGAGTGTATTTAACAACATTATACTACGAGGGAGTACTAATAAATGTTTTCTGATGCTAATCAGTGAGCATTAAAACATAAAAGTTGTTTTTAAATGATTGGCTATGACTCATTGATTAATTAAAACATTCAATTCGGATAGGTGGCAAAGCGATGATTAATCATAATGGATCGGTGAGTTCAATGTATAATTTTTAATGATCATGACAATTATGTAAATTAAACTGAGTTATTATTTTGCGTGATGTTGGGTTGTTGTCAGGCCAGAACTTGATCATCATATGAGCGATAGTATCATCTCATCTTCATCTTTGTACTAATAATTTACGATTGGAAATCATGAAGTTTTTTCTAATCAATTGTCTGTATGTGTTACTTTAACTAATCTTTCATTTATTAAAAAATAAAAAAATGTAGTGTGAATTTTATTGGCCGTCGCAAACGATTTTTAAGCCACAAATTAGTATGTTCATTCAGGTTCAGAATAAGTTTATTTACTTATCAAAATGATCACTGGGTTTTAAGGAAAATTAAAATAAGGTTCAAGTAAAGGTAGATGCTAAACAGGTAGTGACAAAACGTTTAGCGATCAAATTACTCAATCCAAATTTGGATGATTCAAGCAATATAAACTTTACTAAGATTAACTATATATAATATTAACATGAAAGCGAAAAGTATTTTAATCATAGTAGATCATCTCAAACATTATTTATTCAAAGTTGATAAAGATCAAAATTCATTTGTAAACATACTGATTAAATTTGACATACCAGAAAGTGACTTAGACCATAAATTTCAAATATTAAATCATGAAAATTTTAAACTACATATACTATTTAAATTAGACGAAACATCTGTTTGAAACACCAACAAGGTTTTTTTAGCCAAAACATCAGTTTGAAAACCAATAATGTGTGTTTCGAAAAGAAAAAAAACCAATAATGTTATATCGGAAGAGGAACACAATTTAAAATATTGAGCCCAAAACACAATCATGTATACGTTTTTAATCAAATTACTAGATTTAGACCCGCCCTTTAAAAGCGCGGAATCAATTTTTATTAGAAAACATTTATTTACTGAAAATTAAAAATTTTATACATTTATTTTTATTTACAATTTTTTAAAATATAGATAATTAAATTTAAATTTACATGAATATAATTTTATGAAAATAGGATAACTCATTTTTACAATCCACCCGTATTAAATTTTACTAATATTTTAAAGCTTTCAATTATAGGAAAAATTTATTTTTAATTTCTTATATTGGTCAAAATTTATTTTATTATTGTATAAATTAAATATATCTCATTTAAATTTTTCATATTCTAATTTAAATAGATATATTAAAGTATGAAATTATTTATTAATTAATATATCTTACTTTAATATTTTATTTTAATAGGTTAAGTATATTGTAAATTCATGAATATACGTTATTATTTAATTTTATAATTTATAAAATAGTTAGGACATGGATTAGGTTACTTTATATTTGTTAATTGGTGTAGTAATTTAATTATGAATATAAATATAATAGGATTGTTATTTCTTACTCTATAAATCAAAAATGAATTAGTACTCGTTTATAATTATAGTTGATATTAATTATGTATTTTATTATTAAATCTAAATATTAAAATAAATAAATAAATATATATATTTTAAATAAAAGGCATTAAAAGATATTACTAAAATGCAATCTTAGAAAAAGATACTTAAGAATATATTTTAGATATCTTATTTTGAAAATATTAAAAGAATAGGTTAGATATGATATATATTTAATAATAATTAAGATAGTTGAGGAGATAAAATAGGAATTTTAAATAAATGTTACAGTTCAACGTAGATTTGTAAGTAGATAAAAGAATTTTTAGTAATTAAACCCCTCAAGTAAAGATGAATCGTAAAAAATCTTCAACTAAAAATCATGTGAAATAAACCTTCAACTTTAATTCCGTTAACATATATTACCCTCCGTCTAAAAAACCATGACGGAAGGTGACATACGTTAACCATTTATAAGTTGAGGGTTTATAATGTTGAAAACTTAGTTGAGGGTTTTTTTTAACGATTCAAAAATAGTTGAGGGGATTTATCACTAAAAGTCATTAAATGTTTTAAAATATTTATTATCATTTTTACATTATTTTATATTGATATAAGCCTTTAAAACTAATTTACATTACTTTATAACCGATTTATAAAGCTTCATAAATATTTTAATACTTTTACATATGATTAATACGCTTTCACAATGATTTTATAAGTTTTAACAATTTCTGCTACTTGGTAGGATAACAAAATCTAACATTATTCGTGATACTACTGAAACATAAATTAATACAATAAATCAAGAACAATATATCCCCAATATATTATTGATCAAGAAAATAAAAATATAACGTATTTAATCAGAAATCAATGAGAATAAAAATAATCATGCATTATTTATGGGGGATGGGGAGAAAGTATGACCCGAATGACGGAAATCATGAAAGTAGAAAAAAATGCATCCTACTCTTAATAGAAAGATTAACTTCATGAATGAATTATCGTCGACACTACATAAGACTTAATATAACTTAGAAATTTTAAATTATTTGATATTTGACAATGACGATATAAACACACCATTTTTTTTATATCACTATTGCCAAATATCAAATAATTTAATATTTTGAAGTTACAATAAGTCGTAAGTAGTGTTGACAATTATTAATTTAACATGTATAAATTAATTTTATAATATATTAATGTATTAAAATTTATAAATTAGTTTTAAGGGCTTATAAATTAATTTAAAACAATGTATAAATGATAATAAATAATTTAATAACATTTAATGACTTTTAGTGATAAAACCCCTCAACTATTTTTGAATCGTAAAAAAAACCCTCAACTAAGTTTTCAACATTATAAACCCTAAACTTATAAACCGTTAATATATGTCACCCTCTGTCACGGTTTTTTAGACATATGTTAACAGAATTAAAGTTGAGGGTTTATTTCATAGGATTTTTAGTTGAAGATTTTTTACGATTCATCTTTACTTGAGGGGTTTAATTACTAAAACCCCAAAAATGATTATATTTAAGTAGTATTGATTTTAATAGTAACTAGATTTTCACCCGCGCTAAAGCGCGGAATAATTTTTGATATTTTTTTATATAATCGCATTTTCTCTTCATTTAAAATAGGTTTGGGCATAAAATCTGTAACTCAAAGTTCGTACCAAACTAAAAAAAAACATGATCCATACCGAGTCCGAAATATAATAAATTCTAAAATAGTAAAATAGATCTTGTACTGTGGTACACCACATATAAAAACCCGAAAAGACAACCCGAAAAATCAAGAACCAAAAAAATATCAAAAAACCGATCTGAAAGTCCAAATAATTACAAATACATGTATTTGAAACATAAATATGTACTTCAAATATTCAATTCTATATTTATTTTGAAATTATATCTAAAATAAATATTTAAATCTTCAATAAGTATCTTAAATATCCAATCCTATATAAATAAGTTTATTTCTTATATTTTGCTTTTCAATTTTGAATTTAACTTCCAATATATCCAAACCAAACCTATATAACATGAATCAGAACAATATATGGTTACTTATGGATTTTAGATGTGCTACAATTTAGAAAAAAAATCTATTTGTTATATCTGAACCCGATCTGTACTTACAAATTTACCATAATGAAACCTATAATGTGATATAAATTAGAACCAAATTTCCAAATACCCAATCCGTATCACAACGGGTACCTAAACGCTCAAGCCTAACTTAAAGTACGTTTTATGTTTTATTCAATTAGTTTTATATTTAATAAATATTTTATATGTGTTGGAATAACCCGTGAAACTATACTAAAAAAACATCAATAATAACATGTTCTAGTATATGATTAAATATTAATGACTATTACTATTTAATTTATCATATATATCTTGTTTAATACTTTATCTATAAAAATTATATTATTATGTATTTGGTGTGGGTTTTAAAGAATTTGTTTCTTGCATTTGAAGTAAAATACATTTGTATATATGAATTAGTAGGCATATATAATTCTTTTTATATTAATAAATAAATTATAATAGATGATTTAATGAAAAGTAGTGTTAAGCTAAAATGAATTCATTATATTATAAAATTAATTGATTAGTTATTTAGTTCCTTAATTTTAGGTTAGTGTATATATTTAATAATAATTAAATTATGTATAAATAGAAATAAGAAGAAACCTAATTAAATGTACTGGTCCAACCTAAATTATTTGTAATTTATATCAAACATATGACTCTAAATTAATAGATTAGATGATGATATAATCATTTTTGGGCCAAGATAATTATTGTTCAACATCAACTTGCTAATGGGCTTCGCCCAGATCCAGTAATAAAGCTTTAGAGATTTAATTTATTATTAAAATTGTTAAGATTGAGTGGCACAAACTGGTAATTATTGAGAAAAATTCAGGATTAAATGAGTATTGATCGTAATGAACTCCACATAAAATACGTAAAATTATATAAATTAGAAATCTTAAAATTACAATATTATTATTTTAGTAAATCATTAATTTAGTAAGTCAATAATTTATAAAGTCTTACAAATATTTCTAAA
Source organism: Brassica napus (assembly GCF_020379485.1). Taxonomy (NCBI): domain Eukaryota; kingdom Viridiplantae; phylum Streptophyta; class Magnoliopsida; order Brassicales; family Brassicaceae; genus Brassica; species Brassica napus. The sequence continues at coordinate 35,722,715 of NC_063449.1, read as the reverse complement.
CATTAATCAATATTTTAATTATAAAAAGTATTATGTGACGATGCCAAATATTCTCATGGGATGAAGCATCAATGATCCAGAAAACCAGTGAACTCAGAACTGAATGATGCTTTGGTGAGACTGTGTTTTGAATAAGGAGACTATAATGTCCCGACCGTCCACGGCTAATGGGCCACCCACGCCCGCTCTCTCGGCCCATGGACCCCATCCCGTTCCAACGGTCGGTCCGTTAATTTTTTCGAGGCTCGAAATCATTGTTTACTGACCCTGCAATCACCATCCGACATTTCCCCGTGCTTTGGCCTCACTCGCACGCTATCGCGAATCACTTCCCGATAGGTCACTCATTCTTCCACTACTTCAACTCAAGCACACTTAACTCTGGAGTTCTTTTTGGATGTGTTCCGGAAAAGGTAAGTCAACTTTGGTGACATAGGTAGCCAAATCAATTCTCTTAAGCCTTTTCCATATATCACAAACCAGGATGTTCCAGAGACATACAATGGTGATGAGCATGATGGTAATGAACAATGGTGATGTTTATGTGACATACAATGGAGACCCGAGCATGCATGCTGATGAGTGGGGAACATAAGCAGAACTCTCTTCCCCACCTGGAAGTAGCAAAGGAAAGAAAGACTATAGTTCCTTAAGAATGGATAAACCTTATAGTCGGAGGGCACAATTTGTTTGCTTGTGATGATTTCTTTGAATATAATGTATTGTGTGAAGGTCTTTAGAAACACGTCACAATGCATTAGCTTTTGCATCAGAATCATCTACGAAGTGTAGTAATAGCTTTACCTTTTCGAACAATAGAATGAGCTGACTTCACTTCATGTTATATAGTAACATGAATATTGAGGCTTCAATACGCCAATGTAAGAAATGTTGCGGTACTTTTCTGAAAAGTTCATGCCATAGCCCACGGCAGTCATATGTGTCGAGCTAGATGGACTTCAAATCTAAAACCAATTGGTGATAAGTGAAGTGGTCTATCTATCTTATATATTACTTAGGATCTCTTCCAATTACCGATGTGGGACACTTTGTGTCTAATATGCCCCTCGATGTTCGTCTTTCTCTCCGGCGGGTATAAGCATGCAACAGTAACTACAAGAGGGTTATACCGCGTGGTCGCAGATGAACCTAGGAGTTGAATGTTGAAGATCCCAGATTACAAGCTTCTTGTCCATTCCACCGGTTGCAGCCATAGGGATAGTTGCGGAGCTTGGTGAAAACTTCACGCATTCAACAAACCTTTCCAGTGACTATATTCTCAATGTGAACAGAACCGTCTTTTGAGCCACTGATGGCGAGACTGGAGTTCGAGTTAATGTCAGAGTGCAACCAAAAATTATAAGTTGAGCATAGATGCTAGAAAGAAAATGAACAAAACTACATATATCTCAAGAAGAGAGTTTACCACGACCAGTTCAAAGAAATAAGTGCAACATTTATTTTGTCCTTAAAAAAGAAACTGCAAGATATATTATTAACATGGTACCATCAGACAATTAGTTAATAATTAGATCAGAAGTTGAATAGAGATGCTCATGAAAAACAGTTTGAGAAAGACACAGACAAATATTAAAGAAAAATGATATATATATAAAATAGAATAAACAGAAGACTTGGAAATTCAGCAATAGACAGGAGCAGAAAATAAGACCTTAAGGCTATATGAGTGTGAGAGAGGATCATCTCTCAATATAACACCAGACCACTCAATCTTCCCCCAAATCTGGCTTCCCTCGTGCCTTTCCAAGGAAATCTCAGCAGACTTGAGCTCCAAACCCTCAGGATATTCAAGTTGGGTGTTCCAAAAGATGACAATGTTGCCAGAAGAGTTGCAGCTGAGTTTGCTAATATCATATTTGACCTTTCTCTGGGTTGGTTTACAGGGTTCATAAACTTTTTTACCATAATCCATCACGTGTCTCAAGCCAGAGAAAGACGACTCTTGCAGCTCTTCCAAGCCCTTCACTTCCTTCCAATCCAATTCATCTGGCTCACACCACAGTATTCTCCCTCGAGTTCCACGACAAAATAACAAATCCCCAATGGCACACCAATCATTTCTGTTTCCGGGCTTACAATCTCTTTTTCCGCTTGTCCAGGAAGGACACTCACTTGGCAAAGAGCAGAAGCTTTGGTCCTCATCGTCAACAGCGTAAATCTTCTTCCCTTGTACCACCACACTTTGCTGGATACTGATGGGCGAAATAAAGTTAAGCCAAGTTTGGGTCTTTGGATCGAATACTTCTGCAGAGCTGCTGGCCTCATCTCGGCACCCTCCAAACACATATATCTTCCCGTCTATAACGTTTGCTGATGCGGAGGCACGTGCCATCTTCATCGACGGGACTGGGTGCCACGTGCGAGAATAACAATCAAGGAACCAGACATCCCGAGTCGGATTGCCGTTTACGATTCCACCAATTACATAAATGCCCCAATCCACCACTACGAAAGAAGATGATGGTCTTAGAGGCTGGTAAGGGTTCGATGGGATTTGCCTCAGCTGCCGATTACGTGTCAGGACGAACCAGCTTGGGTTTGGGTCAGGCATGATGTTCAGGCATACGTAGAGAGATGCCTCCGTGCAACCTATCAGCGACCGTGTGCGGCAGAGCTCAGGGGAAGCTACTAGCGAGCGGTGTCTCTTGGAGACAAGAGATAAGGCCGCCTGGTCTAATCTCGTGAGCCGAGCCACGATGCTCAGAGCCACCGCGTCTGGCAACGACGACCACCAGGGAGATGCCTTCTCATTCCTTCTTTTCTTCTCCGGTGGTGACTCTTCGGATCCGTAATTCGACTGAACACAACTCATCTTAGATCTCTGATTGCTTGTCACCGAGGTCGCTATTATTTTATACAACTTTATGGTTTTTTTTCCAAATCAAATAAGGGATTATTATTAAAAACCCTTTTTATTTTTATTTTTTTACTCCTTCACTTTGTCGGTAGCGTTTCTAATATCTTTGGAAAATTGGAAAATTTTAAATCATGATAAACTCAAACGTTGACCCAACTCCAAACTTTTGTTTGTTTGTTTGTTTTTGCCTTCAACTAAATGATAATTATTAAAACTCAAAATTATATTTAAAAAAAGTGGATTACAAAACTTAAGAAATCTTATACTACTACTTCATTTATGAAGCATTTAAACTCATGAAAAATAATATCTGAAATGAACTTAACTTCCAATAATTAATAAAAAAACACAAAATATCTGAATCTATAAAGAAATATATATATATATTAAAGTAATGTTTATTTAATTTTAGATATGTTCAGATTAATTTTAGATAAGATTTTATTCGACCCACTACGAATTTCCTCAAACATAATATATATTCAAATATTTTTATAGATTGCATTGGATTAAGATTCACATTTTTAATGGAGTAAGGTTTGCTTTCGGCTTTTGGTCAAAAGTTGGCGGATTCTCCTTGGAATATGTATCACAGAACAAGTACGCAATGAGCAAACAACAATTCAAGTTGGATGAGCTGAAACTCAAAGTCAAAAACTACTTCGCGGAAACTATCTCGAAGCAGATTCTAAAGTAATAACAGTTCCAAAGAATTATCGAACTCTATGAAGGCGAAGTTGAGAGGGAATAACCATAATTTCGGAGGTGCGTAGAGAATGTTGAGGTACTCAAATTAAGAATGGAGAAAGCATAACTTAGTATTTCTCAAGAGCCACGACAGTGGCCATTGGCCAACGCCATTGGTGAAGACATGTCCGACGACCGACTCAAATGTGATGGAAAAAGAATTGAGAACCCCGTTAGATCGCTGTACATACATAGTAGATGCAACTGAAGAGTCCAAGAACATACTGAATATCTTATATCTCAATAGATGAACTCAATCTCACTATTGATACGCGAACATTAACTCAAGAACAAAGAAAGTGAAGAACTTGTCTTATAAGACAGGAAGGAGGCCAACGAAGAGGGAAAGTAGAATCGTAGTAGAGGAGGATTCTGGGGAGTCTACTGAGGCAAACGAAGAGCATCATTCTAATATACTTACATTTAAAAATATTTTTATTTTAATATTCAAAGTGTACTCCTAGTAATAATAAGTTTCAAACAAAATTTAAAAATCTCTAAAATTATAAAATCTCAAATTTTATTGTAACTTTTAAGTTTAAAAACAAATTTCAAAATTTCAAAAAAATTATTGTGCTTTTCAAAAATAAAAGTAACTAACTTTTGAATGATTTTAAGTCTTAGCACTACATTTGTTCCAAGTTAGAAATAACCTCACGGCAATAAATCTGTGTTGCCATGGATAACTAGATCTGTGTGGCCATGCGGATAACTAAATCTGTGTGGATATTATTTGAGTATAATAAATGATTTATCCATCGACTGTATCTATCTCATTGTGTAGGATTAGTCTGGATCTTTTTTTTTATAAGCATAGAACTAGATTTTGACCTGCCTTTGAAAAGGCGGGTATATTTTGTTTTAATTATTTTTTTAAAAATTTAAGTTTTATAATTCTGTTTTTTCTGTATTTGTATTTGTTTTTTATTTGTAATCAAATTTGTGTATAAATTTTAAACAAAATCAATTTTATAAAATAATAGCAATTTAAAAGTTAACCAACATATACATGTTTCTTTGTAATCATATTTTTCTGTTTTAGATCTTGATCCGCGGTATATTGTTGGTTTGTAATTTTTTGTTTTTTTGTTTCTATTAATTTTTATATTTATGATATTTTTTGTAATCATATTTGTGTTTTATATTAATTTAGTTTAGTTTAATTTAGTAACTATATTAAATATGTTAAATTGCATAACTATACATTTATGCTATATGCATATCAAAAATAATTTGTAAACTTTATTCCTGAAGTATGCAACATATTATATTTTCATATTAGTTACCTAATATAATCAGTCAAGAATATTTCGTAATCAACTTGAAAATCAAAACATTATATTCTATTACACATTACATATATATATTCGAACGGTTTTAAAGTGTTAAATTCGAAAACCAATATCAAATCCAACCCGCACCAAAACCTGAAGAAAGTTTTTGAAAAATGTTTGATAAAAATAATTTTTAAAATATTCTGTTAAATATATATATATATATATATATATATCTATATACATATGGTTTAATATATTTTTTCACTAACTTTAACTAAAATCACATTTAATAATTTTTTAATCGAATAATCTATTTAAAACCTGTTAAATTATAAACCCGTCATCCTTAGAATTTAGACTAAAAATTGAACGAAAAAACACCATGCGTGAATGGATGCTGAAGTCCCATATTGACTATCATAAGATCTTTTCTTATAATTGATTTTTTCATAAGTATATATTTTTATAAATAATACTTCCATAATAATATATTGACTTAAATAATTTTAGTATTCTTAAATTTACTTCTAAAAATGTATTTTATAGATCATAACTTTAAATTTAGTATATTGGCCATATAATTAGGTATGAAATAGGAGTTTGATATTTGTTGTTTGTTGCCGTATTGATATATACATATCCGATAAAATAGAAGTTTAAGTGGTTATAGGAATGGTTACGTTTTTTCCCTTTAACATGAAGGTAGTTATGTTTTTGTAGATGCAATTATATCATATGTTATACAGTTATATTTTAAATGCAGTTATTTTTATGTTAGACTCAACATATATTAATAAGTCATGATCCTAATTTAATCCTAATTTAATAGTATTTGATACCCCAGGTTCATCTGAAAATAAAAGAACTATCTGCAGAAAGAGAATTGTCTCTTTCGCCAGTACTTCATATGCAAGATCAACAAATAACAAGCGCAAAATCTTAATATCTTTTTTACTTCTTATTCACTTAAACGATTACGGCCACAAGTCCCTCATCTTCAATCTCTGCATCCGTAAACGTCAAAGCTCGCTGAAGCTTCCTCGCGGAAAACACCTCGACTTCAGCCATGTATATTGCTACAACCGGACGATGATCTGAGAATTTATTTTCGGTACGCCGGTATTGAACCAGCCTCATTCCTTTGCCAAAAGATAGTACTCTGTCACACCAAGCCGGTGTTCTCCTTGTCGCCTTTCCATCACTCCCAGTATACTCATCCGAATGCGCTTGGTACTTATAGGTTGGTGCAAATTGTAAAGTTCCTTCTGACCATCCGTCAAAAGCTCGACCTTTCTTGTATTCCTTTACCAGCTGCAATTCATTTATACGAAAGAAACAAAATAAGTAAAGTTGAGCTTAACCTTTATAAAAGATCAATAGTTATGCTTACCTGATCATATTCAAGTAACTTGGACCACTCTCTCTTGGAAATGAGGTCTTTGGTTTTCTCATACGATAAATTAAGCCGATAATTGAGGTCTCCTAACCAGATTATTCGTCTGCAAAGAGGTGAAAACAAGATAAAGTTAGAAGAATATAAATAAAAACAATTTGTAGAAGAGAATACAAAAGACAGACTCGTGATCATAGATAAGCTTGGGAAGTCCAAGAGCTGAGACAGAGTGAAAGACTGTTCTTTTATGTATCTCGTGAACATCAGCATTCCTCTTGATCTGATCAACTTCTCTCTCTCCTGCCGTCAAATGAGTGCATATGAAACAGAAGAACGTCTGGTATATCGACATACTCACAGACACAGCTCCCTGCATACCACATATCACTTTATAAAACGATTCTGAAACAATATAACATAAAAATTAATGAGTTAGAAATCATTTCTGACTAGGGTCAGGCAGTGGCTGGTCTCCACACTGTAGCACTAATTATGTTCCTACCAGGCTGACCGGATCAGCTATAAATTAAAAGAAAATTAATGAAATATATAATCTTTATATACCTTGTTACCAATATAACCCATGATGCCAACTCCAACTGTAGAGACTCTTACGTTTTGAATGTGTTTCCGCATACTTCGTTTAACCCAAATGGTTAAAAGAACCCCAACCATTTGTTTACTCACTAGCCTCACATAAGCCGGTCTTCGTTTCCTCTCCATCAGCGACGTCAGGTCCATGGACGCTAGAGCCAATACCTCCGGTGCAACCCCGTTGTTGCTTCCGGCTACATACTTAAACGAATTGTAAGCCTTGAAAGACTTTGTTGTTTGTAAGGACGCTGTTGACTTCATGGAAGGCTGTCTATCTAGAACGCAAGAAGGTCCTAACATGCTCAAAGGAGGCTCAGGCCAGCTTAAACCGATCCTTTCTTTCCCACTTAACATCCGGTTTAGCGTTTTCATACCGGTTCCAGGGGAATCCTCATCGTTCTTCCTCTTGTCAAAGCTATCAACACGTAAACAGATTTGTCTGTCTAGCTTCTTAGGAGAAGAGAACTGTCTTTTAATCTCAACAACCGGCACGCCGGAGTTAGGATCAACGAGAGTGTTGACTTCGCCTACAACTCCACCGTCATGCTTTAGCTCACCGAGGCTTTCTTCTTCCTCCTCGTTGATGGGGTGAATCTCAACGCCAGCGTCGCTATCGCTCTCGTAATCGACTTCTTCCTCTATGACATCGTGTGTTTCGTCAAAAGGTTTGAATATCCCTGGAGTTGGTGGATCACTGTAACTCTTAACCCCAGAGTTTTTCGGTCTGACTCGGTTCAATGCTTCTCTGATCAATTCTTCCCATTTTGCAACCGGTCGGTTATCTTCAGCTCCAAGTATGTTCCCAGCATTCAAAGGTACAACCTCTTGTAAACTTCAGACAAAACAAAAACATGAACATATAAACATATTGAACAGAGTTAGTTTTGTCTATGTCGTTGAGGAAAAATAAATAATTTTTTTTTTTTGTTTTACCCAAGAACGTAGATATCGGCAGAATGATTAATGTCGATCCAGTCATCGATGTCAAGATCAGAAGGTGGTGATACTCCTCCTACGTTCCACGTACCAACACATACTCTGCATAACAACAAGTTCTCGTTATTACAATCCCGACATGGTAGGTCTCTTTTATAACCCAACAACTTTCGAAAGAATTAAAATGTATAAAAAATCGAAAGAAACATCAAATGTTTTACCTTATTTCTTTGTTGTTAATATACTGTGCTCTCAATGTTTCTGAATTCCTTCTCCTTAACTTCAACGGAGCATCTGATATCAGAAGAAAAAGTTTAAAATATTCATTATCCAAAAAAATTGTTTCTCCAGTTTAATTTTATTAACTACATAGGAATCTTGGATCTTAAGTCTATAATCTCCTAAGTATCTGAAGCCAGTTTTTTAATTTTAATTTAAAGAATAAAGTATCAAAGATGGTTTGAATCGGACTACTAAAATACCACTAGACCACCAATATTTTAATATGGTTTTTATTTTTAATAAAATTTCTGAATTCCAGCAAAGAGAATGAACTGAAAAACTTAGAAACCACACCACAGTGAATCTCATAAACAACCTATGCAATTCGGAATTACCATTGCTAGTAAACTCCGCGGCTGCTTCAGCGACGGTTATAGGATCCTCCGAGATCTCACTAACCCACGATTGAGTCGATCCTCTCCTTTGTGTGCTCGATTCTTCATTATCTGTTAAACCGGTTTAAACGGCTTAGATAAACGGAAAAGAAGAACTGATGAATGATTCTGGAGAGAGAGAGAGAGTGATAGATAGAAGAAACAAGAACCTTCGTCGGAGCTGGAGTCTTGGTTTTCCTCTACAACGTCCTCGTTTTCGGATTCGTCTTCAGTATCAGCACCATACTCAAGATCCCTAGCACTTATGTTCAACCACTTCCTCATAACAACCTTCGCCCATAATCTCTGTGTAAACCATCCAACACTTTTGCTTAGAACCATTCATTTTTATTTAAGACATCTGTAAGGACACACAACAAATATTACCTGAGATTTCTGACGACGGAAGCTCTTCCTCATCATCCCGGCAGGTTCAGCAACTGAAGACATCAAAATTGAATTTTCACAAAAGTGATACTCTTTAATAAATAAAGGAAAGTGCTGAAACTTTTGTAAATCTTTATTTTCAGACCATAAAATCCATTAGAGAGTTCGAGACGCGTGTGTCCGTCCTCGTTTTTTATATCATTTTATGCAATTTTCTTCTACATTTATGTAAGGTTAATAAAATTGATAATGACATAATTATAATTTTTTCCCTAAGTAATAGGTAATTTATTACTAAAATCACTATTAGTGTCACGGGTCACTTATAGAAAAAAGGCCCACACTATATATAAGATTAAAATTACGATATAGTAGTAACTTTTTTTTTTTTTTTTTTTTTTACGATATAGTAGTAACTTGAATAATTGTCTCTAGCTAAACTTATAAGGTGAACTTTTCAAAAATTGGCCCAGAGTAAATTAGATTGTTACTTTATTTATGGCTATTCATAGACTTTGTATGAATGTATTTTTCATCAACCAATTAAAAGTAAGTTTACAAATATAAATTGAATTAGTACTGTATAAATATGCACACGCGGTACATATTGGTAGGGACTTGGTCTTACAGCTCCCATTGGATTTTTTAACCTGAGTGGTCCCAGTTGGACTTTAACTTTTGGACCGTAACTCAACTGTTTCTATAGCTAATAATATACCGCTTTTTTTTTTCATCTGAAGTTTATTAATAGGATTAAATCCAAAATGGGCAAAGCCCAAGCCTTACAAGAATCCGAAGCCCAAAAACAGAGGCATACAACCAAGTAAAACAAACTGGGCCCGAGGCCCACACAACCAACCGAAACCCTAGTAGGCTAGACGTCGCTCTTCACGCGAAGCCGCACGCCTCTTTTCTTCCTCCGGTACCATCGACCGCGTCACGACTACTCAACGGCCACCGTCGACAGCAAAGTCGAAACCGGAACTCAACCATTCAACCAGACCTTCGAGATACTCGAATCCAACAAACACATAAACTTCAAACCAAACAGACGGATCTACGAATTACCAACAGATATTAAAGCCTACAATCGATTCATCATCTCCGACATATAAGCGGCAACAGATTGAGATCGAGAAGCGAAAACCAAATAAGCTCAAACTCGTAGATCTAAATGAGGAGAAATAAAAACCCTAAAACGAACGCCGGCGCCAGCGATGCTACGGAAGCCACCGCCTCCCGGAAGCAGAAGCCGACGATGGCGATGCTGAAGGAGCCACCGCCTCCCGGTACCCAAAGCCGGCGAAGAAGGTGCTGAAAAAGCCACCCCTTCCCATAAACAAGTCGGACGACCACCATAGAGAGGTGCGACGCCGAAACCTAGGTAAATCAAGAGACCCCGAACAAAAACCAGATGCTAAAAACGAAAAAAATAGCTCCACAACCGGAAGAGAGCCTCGCCGTCGGCCGGAAATCTCTCTCTCTTTTCTCTCTCTCCAGTAAGCGAAAATCACCGAGCTAATAATATACCGCTTATCCTCACAAATCAGAATACTGACGTGGTAAGTCACGAAAAGCAAAGATTAATTCTGGAATACCAGAAAAATGAAAAATGAAACGCAAAGAACATGGCGCCGCCAAAGTAGTCGATGGGGTGAACAAAAAAAAAAGCAATCTATAGGAGATCGGGTCTCGATTTCCGGTTAGAGCCCGGTTGTGGATAAGGTGTTCGGGTCGTGAGGTGCGGTATGGGACTGCAGCATACACAGAGTTCTAGTCCTTTGGGTCCACCTACCTTTAACTAGAGTTAGTCTACGATTCAACCAGTGTATTGTACACTTGTACTGTTGCATCAACTTTTGTGGCAAATAAATAGGCCATATGAACGGTTATAAATTTATATTACTTGATATAGTTCTGTATAATTTTAATTTGAGGCCATAAGTTTGTTTTTCAATTAATTTTGTAAAGATATTAGGTCGATCCATCCAAATTTCGATACATCAACATCATTTTTCTTTTTGCTTTTACATATTTTTTCAAACTTAATATATTAAATTTTAAAAATTGTTATTCACTCATAACTTTAGTGATATTTAAATCCAGAAATATTTCATTATTTTGTTTTTGACGTGTATAAATTTGTTATTCTAGTCATGTTTTACTGTATTTGGAGGTCGTAATGTTTCTAAAGATGTACAGTTTGGTAATGTTTGACCAATATATATTATATAAAAATTAGGTTCAGTCGAATATTGAAGTATTTGTAAAATTATTTGTGTCATGAAATGAATTACAGTGTACTTTTAAAAATTATATAAGACATATCTAATTTGCATCCCACCAAAATAAATTGCAGACACAAAAATTAATATATATTCAATACTTAAATTAGTTCATAAGTGATTGATATTTTTTGCCATAAATTCTAAAAATCGTTAACTCAATGTTAAAAAATTATATTGTTAAGCCTTTTCTCAAAAAGAAAATATATTATACTGCTATAGAATAATGACTTTAATTTATGTGGAAATAGATCAATGTCTTCAATGAGTAAAAAACAAACTAAGGAGGGGAAGTCACCTTTTAGCATCTAGTAATATCCTGATTGTATCACCGTCAGCTGAGATAAAAAGAAGTTAAAAGAGAAAAATCAGTAATACATTTTTATCACTGGGTGCACAAAATTGCCTGAATGTCTTCTGTACCACCATAAAAGTGGTTCGAATGATGATATGATTTGTTGAAACCAGATTACAGACGTCCAAAAATATCACATGCCTAATTGTTGGAGTCTTGGAGATATAAGGGTGCAAAACCACATGAAATTTCATTTTGTTTTAGAAAACATCACCGATGATGAACTGAATGAAGTATGGAGCTTCATGTGATTTGCCTTTGATTCAAAGACAAGTCACATGAAGCTCCATGCTTGATTCACTTCATAATCGGTGATTTTTTTCTAAAACAAAATGAATTTGTTATTGGTATATAATTGTCTTTCTTTCTTGTTTTTTTATGGCCGGTGACATTCGAAACTGTGTTATAGTGATTTACTTATAATCCAAGTTTATATTAATTTAAAAACCAGAAAAATTGCCACCGAAACTGAATTTTTTGTTTGTTTTTTTGTGAGAAAATTTTTTTTTGGTTGTTGAAACCCAGAATAAAGCCAGAAATAAATAATATATATATATGTATATATTCTAAACTATGTGCATTCAAAATCCTATCGACGAGGATGACCAGTAACAAAATAAACAACGAAGAAATTAAAAGAGTCTAAAATAAGAAAATAAGGAAAAACAGATGAGAAAATGGAGATAAACAAAACAGATAACGAGAAAAAGAAAGCATGTTTGGTCCCTTTGGGATCACATCAGTCCTCCTGACCACAAATCCACAATATAGACAATGGTCGACACCCAACTCCAACTTTTAGAGCAGACATTTGGCTATTTCTGTCCATATTAATTTTTAATTGTATATCCGATAGGTATTTGTGGTCAGATATAAAACTTTATTTATATATCTGATAGGTATTTGTGGTCAAATACTCTATCCGTTATATTAAGATAATTTTTTTTAAAAAAAATAGATTTTTATGTTTTTTATACAAAAGTTGCAAATTTCAAAAATATTAATTGAATTTATTGAAAGATTATTGTTTAAAAAGCATTGGAATTTGATAATTTCAAAAAACGATACATAACTAATGTGTTTTTTTAATATGTGTAAAAATATTAAAATAACTATTTTTAAGGAGCGGAAGTAGTATAAAACAGAATAAAAAAAGAAAAAAAAAATGAAAGAGCATAATTAAATTCAGAAAAGAGAGGAAAATAAAGGAATAGAAAAGAGGAAAGAAAAATAATCTACATTATAATATGTCAGTTGCATTGCATCACTCCTGATGCGACACGTCAGCGATTTGTGGGTTCCACTTTTAAAAAGTGTGAAAAAGTGTCAAGTCTGTGACTCAAACCCAGGTTTATTGAGATCTAAACAACAACATTTATACCACTGAGCTAAATGATTCTTTGTACATTGATGACTGAAACAAATATATATTTATGAAGGTCGGAAACCTTTGCTTCTTCGGTTTTCTCTGTAGGACCCACACTTATTTATTTTATCTAATGATTTAATAAATACTTTATAACTCACGTTTTGAAATGTGATTCGTTAAAAAAAGAAACCCAATAAACCTCTTCGGTCTGTAAGCGTTCTCTTCAATGGAAATTTAGGGTTTTCAATTTTTAATCAACGGTTCATGACTCATCTAAGAAACACAGATTGGCTCTTTGAGTTCCATGAATCAGTTTTTCTTCTTTAGTCTCTACATCTCCTCATCTTTAATAAATTCATCATCGGTTCTTTTATTTTGCCTGATAAATCATGATTGTGTGGTTTTAATTTTCTTTGGTCATCCTTAGTTTGCACCCTTTGATCTAACCAAGAAGAAGAAGACATTTGTCGTTTAGGATGCCATCGAGGACTCAGCTGAGTCACACGGGAGATATACTATATGTTGTCTGATTGTTCAAGAAGAGTTTATGTGTTGTGAAACATATTTGTTTCTTTTCATCAGTTGCTTTGTTTAATCTTTTTTCCTGCAAATAATGATGGCTTTGACAGTTCATTCACGGGAGCCAAGAAGTAAAAGAAGAAGAAGCCAGTGAGTGTTTGACATTTTCTGTCTTCCTGAGTTTTTTTTTCCATTCATTAAACTTGGATTTTGAAGATTATGTGTCTCACATTCTTTTTATTTTGATGGTTGTTAGGTTGAATGAAGATCATTGAATAAAGAAAATGTCGATGCTCCTGAAGATTTGGAGGGTACTTTATATTTTTTTCTCTGATAATTCTAGCGACATAAATTTGAACCTTACAGAGGGTATAGTGCAGAGCATCCTAATGATGAGGAAGAGGTGGAGGGAATTGATCTGCACCAGCAACGTTACCCGTGGGAGGGAAGTGACATGGATTACTTATACGACGAGGTAAGCATATCATTAGATGGTTTGCGGTCCATCTTTGAGAGCCGTCGATTGTAAGTGTCTATCGTTTTGAAGTTGTACGACACTAAGATGTAAAGAATTTCAAATCACGATTACCTTACTAGCAGAGTTCTTTTGCACATCTATTGTCAATGGAATTAACACTGAAAATTGATGGTGCTATATTTCATGTTCCAAATGCTAACGCAAGCTCCAATGTTGATTCTCAGCTTTAACATGCCAAAATCACAATGCAGTGGGTGTTGTTAGGTAATTCAGTAGGCACAAATGTTCAGTTGAAAAAAATTCTAAATTGTATCTGTGCATCAAACTTATCATCCGTAACATAAATAATATGCTTTTTCTGTGCTAGAAACCGTTTGTAAATAAATGTCTCGGATGTATATGACTGCTTAGTTTGTTGCTTTTGACAGTGAAATCACTAAACTTGCAATGTGTCAGGACAGCAAAAGCATCTCAGCTGATGGTTAACTTTACAATTTCGTTGGTTTCTTTTTCCTATTATGTTGGATGGATTATTTTAGCTAACAAATATCGCAACAGAGCGCTGGCAATAACTCTAATAGATTTATATATACATTTAGAATTGGAAGTTTGGTGAGAACAGGAACAAGTACTTCTGTCACGCTATTGGACAGTTATACGCCATATCAAGAGAATTGATTTCTTATATTTTCCATAATCAGTAAGATTTTAACTGTTTTGTCTACTTTGCATTCATACCTCATTCTCCATCTAACTTCTCGGTGCTACTATGTAATGATCAAGTCATTTTCTGCACAAATAGGCAAGTAGGGATGTTACGTTGGGTGTTTGGTTTATTTGGCTTGGCTATACAAAGTCTGTTGTGACTCTAAAACTTTTACCTCATTTAACATTGATTCTGGTTCTTGGGAGAATTGCAGATTGTGAATGAAAGGCACAAGCAGGGAACATATGTGTAGCTGCGTTCGACTCGACATGTAGCGGTATCTGCAGATCCGCTGATCCCATTGTGGAGGTTAACATGCAATGTGCTGACCTGAAAATCATTATTTGGAAGCTACATTTCGAGACATTTCCTCAACATATAAATAGACCATAGACATAGTTTGATATTTATAATACTAAGTGATCATGGAGTCTGCAGAAAACAGTCATTTTGCATATTCTATATGAAACCAAGAGATATGTCATTTGTTTGATGATTGTATTATGATAGCTACTAAAATAGGAGATGACTGAGAAAGAGAAATGAGTATGAAACTCTTATATGAGTAGCTTTTGTAAACACATTTGGGTTTATTAACAGTTGTGACAAGCAATTATGTTTATTGTAAAGGAAATCCACCGCATCGTCAATAACAAATGCGCCTGTTTTTTGGTTGTTTGGGGTTGAAATAGCTTATGAATTTTCTAAATCAATATAATTGATTTGACTAAATCTATCTTGGATGACAAAAAGAAGGATTGCAAGTTTAATAACTTCTACTTTAGACTTTAATTTCAACTAAATTATAATCAGTTTTTTATCCATATCATCTTAGTTATAATCGTAAGGATTTATTAGAATAAATAAACAGTTTCAACAATATTTAATATGTGATTTAATAAACAAAAGAACATGTAGAATTTTTAGGATTTAAAGAGATTGGAGACAATAGTTAATGAATATGAAAAGAATACGAAGCAGATGATGAAAAACGATTCGAGCAAATTAGTGGCAACACAGAGCTAAGCGATATAAAAATATCAATCAATAAAGAATGAAAGAAGAATGAGCAGGGTTAAGTTATTACACAAGCCAAAACTAAGACAAATCAAACGACATAACGTGAAAACAAATGTAAACAAGACAAGAGGAGATGGTGAAGATAAAATGCATTGAAAAACTGAATGCTAGATTAGTAAACAAGAAACAAAAATGGATTAAAATGCAAAAACTCTGCGCCTAGACGCGGATAACGATGCCTTGTGGATATAATACTATCCTAATAAAAATCTATAGTCTATATATGAAAAAGTAATATTTTACCTGACTGATTAGTTCTCGTAGATATAATTTAGATTCAAAGTAATACGTATTCTATGGTGGCCAACCAATCCAACCAATTTATGTTAATCAATTAATTTTTTTTTTTCAAACCAGCAAACCAAACTGAAGTCAACCTAAAAACAAAACTTAAAACTTCAGACTTTTTATTAGATATATTTTGTTCTCTTATAGAATATTTCCTACATATATAATCTGCAGCAAATTAAATTTTAGAAACACCATTTTTATTTATTTATTTATTTTACTAACTTTTTGAGTTTAATAAACATAATACCGCCACAAATAAAATAAAAATGAATATTTTTAATTGTTTTTTTAATATCACGACATATTTGTCTTTTCAATCCTAGTGGGAACGGATATACCACTTCAAACGCAGCTTTCGGTGAACTCGAACCCAGCCATGTTGAAAATGATATGAAAGATTAGCTGGATATATATTTTTAAAGGTTTTAACTCCATATCTGCTTAAGAAGGATGTCTTGAAACATATAAACTCGCTTAAACATGTCACGAACAATTGAAAGGCTTCAGATTTGTTATATATGATAATGGACAAAGACAAAAAAAACATCTTTAGGAATTAAATTAAATGACATAAAAGCTAGCAAATAGCGATGACACAGAAATCTCATCTACCAAGTTATATTCTAGTATTAGAGATTGTGTAAACAGTACAAACAAGTGCCTAGGAACTCTTCCATTGATAGAGAATAGATATCTCATCAACAACAGAAAAATATAAAATAGAGAAAAGGAATTTCTGAAAAGGCAAGCTTATAAATACACTGAAAACCTTTTTATCATATGTTGTTATGTGAGTGATTTTTTAATATTAATTTTTAATCAAATAATAAGTTTTTTATTAAAATACTAATAATATATACTTTCTCTGTTTCTGAATAAATGTCATTTTGACATTTTTCACACATATTAAAAAAATATCAGAAATATACATAAGTTGTTAATAATTATACTTCTCTAACCAATAGTATTTGAGATAAATAAGATTATTTATAAAATCAATGCAATTTTCAATTAATTTTCATCTGAAAGTAAATATAATTTGCATTGAAATTTTAAAGTGACATTTTTTTGTAACAAGAAAAAAATGTCAAAATGACACTTATTTTGAAACAGAGGAAGTATTAAACTTAGATATCAAGTAGAGAAATTTTTTGAACAAAGGTATACCATTATTTGTGAATATAAGAGCATCCCTTTAAATAGAATTTCTCATCGTTAAATACCAATATAATTTGACATAATAATTAAGTTTTAGTTAATTATAAAATAAAATCAGTAATAATATGACGCCTTGCAAAATAGTTTTTTGCCAAGAGCTTTTAATCTCTCGGGGAAGAGACTTCTCTTTCCTCAATTCTACTATTTATCTGTCTCTTTTTTTCTAATTATTTTTTATTATTGCATGTGTGAGAAACTTGATGAGAACCTTTCACCAATGGTACTCTAATGGCCCCAAGTAACACAATAACTCACTAATCTTATGTTTGCTCCGTACTTGCTCTTTTTGTTTTGAAATGAATATCACTTTATTTTTTTTACACAGATTGTAAAAATGATTAAAATGTATATATGTTCGTATTAATTATTCATATTTAACTAAAAATATTTAAGATAAATAAAATTATTTATAAAATTAATGCATTCTATAATTAATATCTAGTTTAAAATAGGAAAAAAATGTATTGAAATTTTAAATTACATTCTCTTTAGGCCTGAGACTTTTATCCGAGATCCGGATTCGATCCGAGATTCGGTCTGGATCCGATCCGAAAATCCGGATATCCGGAGGGGCCGAATCCGGATCCGAATAGTAAAATATCGGATCCGTCAAAGCCGGATTCGGATCCGGATATTTTGATTTTTTAATCCGGATATCCGGATCCGTAAGTTTTATTAATAACTATTTCAAAAATAGTAATATCTATATATAAAAACTAATTTTATTTAATATATTTTCATTTTTATAATAGTAGATGTAAATTTTATGTAAATTTTGTAATATTATACATAGAAATAATTAAAAATATTATATATTTTTTATTTTTAAATTATTTTTAACATTTTATATGTATTAATATTATTTTTTATTTATTTTAAGGATCCGGATATCCGCCGGATATTACAATTTTTAGAAGGATATCCGACATCCGGATATCCGAGAACCCCGGATCCGTATAGTAAAATTATGGATCCGCCGGATAAGGATCCGGATACCTTAAAATTTTCCGGATACCCGATCCGTCCCAAGCCTAATTCTCTTTATAAAAAAGGAGTATATTTTGTTAATCTCTTTAGAAAAAGGGAGTATATTTTGTTACATAAGAGTTATGAAGATATAACCAGATTGGTAATGTTTATTGGATACGGAGAAGACTGTTTCAGAAGAAATTGGATGTCAAATGGAACAATTCTTCTCATCAGATCATTCTTGTTAATTAATTTTGTGTTCAGATTAAACCTATCCAAACGAGAACATTGTTTGACAACTAAATAAACAAAAGAAAGTCTAAAATATAAAACGCATCAGATCAAAGTACACTTATTTGTTGCCCAAGTTGATCAAAGTACCTTGGACTGTGAGGAGGTGATGGCTTGAAGAAGAAGAAGAAGAAGAAGGGCAGATGAAATTAGTTTTTCTTTGGGTCTTTTCGAGGTGTGAAGTGAGCTTTTTTACGTTTGGGATGGTCGAAACAAACTTTTAATTTCTTCCCCTGCTTTTGCTTCTTCATTTATATTTGTGTCCGTGTATATCAAGCATATTATATCATTTTTGTACTATATATTATAGATTTCTTTCAGTTTGCACCTTTCCGCCACGTCTACTCCGATCCTCATGAGATTAAACTAGCGAGGGAAACGAAAAACCAATGTAAACCGGTTAGACATTATAAGTTTCTGTAACCCCACCTGTACATTGGACCATGTTTACCGTAAGTCTTTCGGGTTGGATCTCTTAACATAATATAAGACTAGATTTTGATCCGCACGCTTGTCCGGGTGTATTTTTTTTAAAAATATAATACTATTTTCTTTTTATGTCACTATTTAGAGTTGGACAAAAAACTCGAATTCGAAGAATCAAACCGATCACAATCCGAATAAGTAGTACTAAATCTGAACCGGAATTGATTAAATATCCGAATTATTCAAAATTTTGGTATTTGAAGAACTGGAACCTAATCCGATCCGAACCGAAATATTTTGGGTATCCAAAATAGATTTATATAATTATATATATTAATTATTTTTAGATTTAATATATATAAAAACATCTAGAATATATATGATACTTTTAAGTTCACATAAATGCTTGAAAATATATACAAATAGTTAAATGTAAATATCTTAAATAGTTAAAAAAATACTAAAAACTCAAAAAATACTTAAATAATTATTAATTATCTATCCAAATATTTAAACCAAACTTATTTAAATTGGTTATCCAAATCCGAACCAAATCCTCAAAGATCTGAACTGAATACGAAATCCCAAAAAGACCCGAGAACGAACCCGAACGCCCACCCCTAATCACTATTATATATCCTATATGTGTCATCATAGGTTACAAAATATGTGTTATCATATAATTAATTGTATTTTATACGTACCATCAAATAAGTTTTCTTATAATTAATAATATTTTATACGCACAATCATATAAATAATCACATATATTATATTTTAAAATTTAATGTGAAATATAAAGCCCATAATTTAAGTTGGTGTTTGAAGTTGAACTTTGTATTGTATTTTTATTATATATATTGAAAACATTTTTATAATAGTTATTGGAAAATATGTTAGTAAAAATCAAATTTTGAATATATATATATATATTTTTTTTTTGAATGAATTTTTTATATAAATTAATTTTAAATTATTATTTTGATTTGAATATATATATCAAGTAACATAGACCCATTACTTTTTAATATAATGGACTTCCAATTTTTTTAGTAGCATAAGCCCATTTTTTTTTCTAACTTAGTGCTATCCATGTTTCTAAATAGTACTATTTTTTTTAGCTACTATTCATATTGCCAAACAATCCCAATGTGTACTTCAACTTCAACTTTAATATTAGCAGGCGCGCGGGTGTATATTTTGAAAAATATGTTGATATTTGTTTTTCATGTAATTATTAGGGTTTTACAAAATGAATCCAAGGAACAGAATCGATACCGATCTGAAAATATAGTACCAAACCCGAACATAAATTGATTAAATATTCAAATTATTCGAAATTTTGTTATTTAGAAAACCAAATCTGATCCGAACCGAAGTATTCGGGTACCCGAATTTATCTAAAAATAGATTTATATACTTATATATATATTAATTATTTTTAGATTTAACGTATATAAAACATTAAGAATGATACTTTTAAATTGGTTTAAATACTTGAATATATATAGTCAAAAGTAAATATCTGCAATAGTTAAAGTATACTCAAATCACCAAAAATACTTAAAATAATTATTGATTTCGTATCCAAAATTTTAAATCAAGCCAATTGATATGTTAAGCTTAGGTATTCTGACATATGTTATTCAAATTTATAGGTAATATATTATTTTATTTATAGATTTTGAGAAATTTAAAATAGATAATGATTTAAAACTTTAAAAATAATTTAAATGGGTTATCCAAACGCGAATCAAACCCGCAAAGATCCGTATCAAACTCAAACCAAAATTTAGAAACATCCTAACAGGGCTTAAATCTTTGACCCTGAAAACCCTAAACACAAACCGATCAGAACCAAACCCGTATTGGTGCCCGAAATCCCATCCCTATTCATTATTATATATCGTATACTGTCATCATATAATTAATCGTATTTTATACGTACCATCATATAAGTAATCATATAATTAATAGTATTTTATACGTACCATCATATAAATAATTACATATATCTATCTTATTAAAACTTAATATGAAATATAAAAACCATAATTTGAGTTGGTATTTCAAATTGGGCTTTGTATTGTATTTTTATTATATATATTGACAACATTTTTGTATAATGGTTATTGAAAAATAGTTTAGTAAAAATCCATTTTTGAATATATGTATTATTTTTTAATCAATTTTTGATATAAATCAAATTTAAATTATTATTTTGATTTGAAATATGTGTATAAATTTTAAATTTTGTTTTATGGTTAGTTTAGAAAAGAAAAAGTTTTAGGCAATTAGATTGACACATTTTCGTATATTTTAAATCTGGGCAAGATAGATAGTTTCTTATAATATGATGGACTTTTAATTTTTCTTAATAACATAAGCCCATTATTTTTTTTCTTAATACTACTATCCTTGTTTCCAAACAAAATTAATTTCTTAAAAGACTACAATTCATGTTTCCAAACACTCCAAATTGTTTTAATAGTCCTATTCAAGTCTACAAACACTTCAATTTTGTACTTGAGTTTTAATAAGATAGATACGACATCTTACTTTTTAATTAACTAAAGAAACAAAGAAATGTATCTTAAATAAGAGATATAAGAAATATTTCTTAGCGTTTTTAGTTAAAAACTAAAAGACTGTATCTTATATTACGCCAAGGGATCCAATCTAAAAAAAACCCTGTAATAACATGCTCTTGGCACATGTCATTTGACTTCGAAATCAGAGTACACATTGATTCGTTGTTAAGTTTTGTCGTCTTTACCGTACGTGTCACATGTACATATGATATGTGATTAGTATAAACTGCAAAACCTAAACTGCTTACGTAATTTTTCAACAAAAAGAAAATATTATAAGAAGAGAAGGATCGGCAAAAGCAGAGACTTGTCTTACATCAGATCTCATTTTCTAACTTATCTGTACAGCGATAATAACGCCTCGTTATTATTTTATTTTGTAGATCATTATTACATGCATCTATCACGGGTGACGAGACAAGTGTAAATATTTGTCAAAACTGATGGAACGTCCAAAATAATTAAATTTGTACCTACTAAAACTCGAATCTGAGTGTGATGTATTTGTTATGTTAATATGTTATTAGGATTAGAAATAAAACTTAACATCATGCAAGCCAACCTTAATACCCATTTTGCCCTGTCTATAACCACTAATCTCAATCGAATACAGACTAAATACTCTTTTGGTCATGTCTATAACCACTGATCTCAATCTAGGAGTGTATTTAACAACATTATACTACGCGGGAGTACTAATAAATATTTTCTGATGCTAATCAGTGATCATTTTCGACAAACAATCAGTGAGCATTAAAATATAAAAGTTGTTTTTAAATGATTTGACTACGACTCATTTATACTATTAAAGCAGAATCCCTAATAGGATTCTATCCCTGGCTTTTCAAGTTATTTACCGCCAAATGCCATTTCCTTTAATTTTTTTTAAAAAAATCGTCAATGACTTAAGGCCCAAACCGAATGCATACTATAAAGGCACAAACCGTATGCATATCTGAATAATCCTTATTTTTTAAAAACATCATCAATCCCCTATAACATGAAACCATCTTCATTTTTTCTCAAACCCTATACTCTAAAATGAAAAGGCTTAAAAGATGAAAAAAACTTCCGAACAACTCACGTGTGCAAATAAAAATATGACTTATTTTTACTAATAATATTTTTCAAACCTTATACCCGAACGTATTCATACGCATTCTCATGTTTTTTACAGAAAAAGATTTTAAAAACATAACCTAATGGTTAGTTTATTCCATATTATAAAAAACATATTCAATATTTGTTAAATGTATATATATATCTATGAGAAATCAATTATTTTAAAAATTAACCAATCTCGTATCTAATAGATACGGTTTATTTTAAAATAACTGTTTTTTTTCATAATATAGAGTATCGATACCATATCTATTCTAACTATAATTTTAACAACATAATATTCCCTATAAGATTTTCCGATTAAAAAGGTGGAAGGTATGTAGCGCCTACAATCACGGTGCAAATAAATGTACAACCAAATTTAGAAAATGAAGATACACAATTGGCTACATTCGAAGTTCAAAAATATCTTTCTATAATCTAGATTGCGTGTAACTTACTCTCAGAATATATTTTAAAAATTTCTGGTCACTGCATTTAGTACTATTAACGATAAAGATCTCGCAAATATTTAGAGTAGCCTACAAGTTTTCAAATAACCTAATCTACTCTTCCAATAACCTCTTCCTATTATAAATACCCACGCCTCTTCCTAAAACACTCATACCGCAAAACCAAAAGAATGGCTTCTAAAGTGCTCAACAACACAGCAAATGATTCTAAACAACAAATCACCGCCATCAGCGACTTGAAGCCAAAGCACACTACTAAGATGGTTCATGTCAAGGTTCTACATTCCTGGTCACAAAACATCAATCACGGGGGGGAAACCATGGAATTCGTATTGGCTGATGAGAATGTAAGCAATCCAAACTTTTTCAATAGAATAGAGTTTTTTATAAAAAAATTGTGTAATTTGAGCATTGATATTAATTGATGTTAATATTTCTAATTTATTTAATTGTAACATGTACAAGGGGCATAAAATTCATGCAAGCTGCAAAAAGACTTACTTTGAGAGTAAAGGAAGACTTCTTCTGGTTGGAGTATGGCGCAACATCAGAAACTTCCAAGTCAGGCCTGCTGGAGGAGCATATCGCACAACAAACCATATCTACAAGATTTCATTCAATCAAGCAACAGTCGTTACTCGGTCCAATTTCATGAATGATGAGTTATATCTTAATTTGGTCGATTTTCAAAGCGTTTTATCTGAAACTCTTGATGAAAAATTGCTAATAGGTAAAAACGTGATCGAAAGTTTCTACAATTATATTGTGTACGTGCTACATTTAATAACTTTGAAAATGTTTTGATTAATAGATGTGCTGGGCCAAGTTTTGGATTGTGGTGCTGTCGAAACCATTCAGTGTGCTGGTGGGTACCAGCGTAAAAAACTAAATTTCACCCTTAGAGACATCAAGTAAGTTTTCTGTCATCTAATTCAATCCAAGCAATTTTTTTACCAGACTCACAACTAACCTCGCTTTTTGATACTTGCCGCGTAGTGATTCAAGAATTCCATGCTGTATGTGAGGCAAGTTAACCGATATTCTCCATTCTGCCTGCAATCAAGACGATGGATTGGTTACTTTGCTTCTAAGGTTTGCTAAAATTGGAAAGTTCAGAGGTACATATTTGAACTCCTATAGATGTCATTCAATAAATAACACCATTTATATACATTAGAATGTTATATATCTAATCTACTAAATGGTATCCACAACAGGAGAAGTACAAATCTCTAACTCCTTTGATGCTTCTCAAATGATCATCAACCCTACAATACCCGAGGCAGAACCTTTTAAAGATATGTAAGGGATGATCTATTGTTGCTTTAACAGTAGTTATTTGTCTATCATACTAACTTTAATCTTATGCTTTTTGTAAGGGATATTGGGGATGACAAAACTCTAATGCCGTATGAAAGTAATGAGGATAGTCAAGAGTACATCAACAAGCAAATAGATCAGGCAGATAAGCGAGGACAGCGTGATAAGTGGTTGCTATACCCTACTAAGAACATCCATGAAATGAAAGCATCAACTCAAGTAAGCAGTTTAAGTCTTTTATATTACATATGTTACATTGTATAGCTCGTATAAGTGGGTTTTAACCATTTGTATTTTTTTTTTGGTTTAGGTTGATAAATGTTTAGTGACTTGCACATTCTATGAAATTGATATGGATTGGTCCTGGTATTACTTTGGTTGTGATGCATGCCAAAAAAGGCTGATCAAAACCGGAACCAAGATTAAGAAAGTGAATGGAAACGAGATCACAACTCATATTTGGTTTTGTGAGGCATGCAACGAATATGTCTTGAAAGTTTCACCAAGGTATGACTTTAAATTTAAAAACACAACCACATGGTTTCAATATTATAGTGGTGTTGACCAATTAAAAATGTAACTGATGTCTGTCAAATCTACAGGTTCTGGCTTCACTTGATGGTCAAGGATGATACTGGTGTGTCAAAAATAATGATCCTAGACAAGGTAGCTAATGGGATTGTTTCTGAATCTCCACTCAAGTTGTTGAATGGAAGCTGGGATGAGGTAAATATTATAAAGCAATTATAGTGCTTATTTTATGCAATCCTACTGACGAAATAAAACTAATATACGAAATTTATTTTGACAGCTTGACGACACAAGCTTAATACCAGACGTTGTTACTGATTTGATTGGAAAAACTTTCACATTTGGAGTTTATGTTGAGAAGGATAATGTATCTTATGGTGCTGAGATATACAAAGTTGGAAAAATCTACAAAGACAGGATGAATTACTTAACTGGTGCAATCACACCAGTTCAATCTGATACGATTTTGACAATTACAAGTGTTGATGAGGTAAAACTGTGTCTTCTATGGTGATTTCAAGCATTTTAACCCGAGAGTTTCTTTCTTAACCCGCGCTTATCAATGTTTTTTTTATGCAGGGTTCTATATATTTGACTGATAGCCAAGAACTTAACTACTCTGTGTCAACACCATCCAGTAAGAGAAAAGAAGATGATGCTATTTCTCACCCTGACAGCAGTTCAACATCAAAGAAACCATGCCTAATGACTGTTAAAATTGAAAAGGCAGAAGAGTCTGCTAAGAAACGTGGCTAAGCAAGGAAGAAGACTGATGTCAATTGTTTTCATGCATTTGGGTTTTGTTTTTTTCTTTTTTTAATTGTTGGGGTTTTTTTGGTTAAACTTATGTTGGATTTGTGCTTTTCAATCAGTCTATTTATCCTAATGCATTATTAAGTGTTTATTTGACCCGCGCCAATCTACACAAAGTCATCTACTTCAAATTCATATACACTTGAATGAATAAAAAGTTTAAATTACATATCGACATGAGAAATAATAACTATAGCAATGTTCTTGAGGACTATATAATATTTAATATTAAAGGGGTCTAAAACAACCATTAAAGCTGTTATAGTTAAAGTAAACGATTGAAAAAAGATTTGAAACTAACCATTGATTGTATATTTTTTATAATGTATATTGTTTTTAATCTTTGCAACCAAAATAGCCAAAATAAATTATATCGCAATTTAAAAGTGAACATTAATGTCAATTATATAGAAATCAATGAAGTAGATGAATAAAACAGAAATCTAAATTATAGAGAATTACAATGTCAAACACAAACAAAGAGGTCCCTCTGCATCATCTTTGTTTAGTTTGTTTCTGTGTTTAAGTTCTAAATTAATTAGAAGACCTACTCATCAAAAGTGCTGGCCGTAATCTCCATTGTAGAGAATTACAATGTCAAACACACACAAAGAGGTCCCTCCAGGATCTGAAGGCTTGATACCCGCGCAACAGCGAAAAAGAAAGAGAACAGCGAACACCAGTGATGAAGAGAACACACAGCCGTGTGGTTCTAATTTCAACAACACTGAAACTTCTGTGCCTCTTAGCAATGTTTTTCCAAGGGTTCTAGCTGATATCTCCAATATTCATCCTAATTTGCCGTCTCCGAGAGTTAATATTGGAACCACCCCTACTAATGGTTTAACAGTCCTTCCACAAAACATCTTTGTTGACTTCATAGTATTTTTGTGCTTTACCTCAAATACCAAATTGAAAAATTTTCTTTATAGATTATGGGAAACATGAGAGTGGCCAAGGAAAAAGATTGAAGAGCAGTTCCTATAAGTTGATGTGTAAGAGAATACTCTCATATGTCTTTATATGCGTGTTTTAAACGTTGTTTCTAATGGTTAATAATGAAAAATATTATGTTTTTTTTCAATTAGCGCAATCAAGCAATCAAACTACTGTCAGCAACATCGTTGGAGGATCTAACTATGATTCAACAGTTCTAAAGAGAAAGAGATCAGCAACCATAGATGTCACTGACCATACACCGTATACGTTTTCCAGTAAGAAACGATGTGCCAAATCAGGGGTTCTAACTTATATTACCAATGTACTACCTACTGCCAGTACCTTGCCTTTGCAACTTGGAACACCTTCTACAAATGGTTCGTGTGTTACAAAGATAACTACTAAGGATAAATACTATAAATCCAAAATATTTTAAATCTTTTAAGCCTTTTCTGCAATTGGTTACTTCTTCTGATTTTAAACAAGTCAATTTTCAGCTAAAGGCAAGGGGAAAGTACTTGCTGGAGATAACAAGTTCAAGAGTAAAACTACAACCAAGAGTTGCAGGAAAACATTGGAAGCTCAATTCGAAGGTTGTGTAAATGATAATTCTTCAAGTGAGGATGATGAGGACCAAGCATACCAATGTTACTATCAAGGTCTACACTTTTTATTGTTTACCTTAGTTTTGTTCATTATCTATTTAAGTAAAAGTCGATTAACCATTTTTTGATCTGTTTTATGTATTAGCAGAAGAGTCTGAATTAGACAAAGAACAAGTTTATGATTGCAGTAGCGAAGAGAGTGACACAAGCGATTGTGAAACTCTAAGCTGCGACCCAGATACTGATCACAGATCACCCAATGTCTTATCAAAAACTAATACAAAGACAGCTTCTTCATGTACGCCGATGACCAAAGCAACATCTTCTCGGAAACAATATGGTACTTAGTTCAAGGGATGACCTAATTGATATTAAAAATGGCTTCTAAAGCGCAAATCAAAATATTTTTTTGTTTTCTTTATTTACAGCTAATGATTTGAATTTTTCATAAACAGGTTACATTGATGACGGTGATCCTACTTTCAAATGTGAGCATTGTGGGGCTATTATGTGGTATGGTGAAAGGATAAACAACAAAAAGAACACCTGTAAACCAAAGTTTGCTCTTTGTTGTGGTCAAGGACAAGTCCAACTTCCACTGTTGAAGGATTCACCAGCTATGTTGAAATAATTACTTTATGGCAATGATAAAAAAAGCATATACTTCAGAGAGAACATTCGCCAGTTAAATATGGTTTTCTCATTTACATCGCTTGGTGGTAAATGCGACCGGTCAGTTCCAAAAGGATGTGGCCCTCTAAAGATGTTTGTACTTCAAGGAGAGAACTATCATTTGATGGGTAGTTTGAAGCCTCCTCCAGGAGACCCTGCTAAGTTTGGACAGCTCTATATTGTCGACACAGAAAATGAAGTTACCAACCGTGCTTCTATAATTGGGTATAATGTTTCTCTTTATCTGAAATATTTCCATTTGATGTCAAAAGGTTGGTATATTACAGAATGTGTTATTGTCTTTGCAGAAAGTACAAGACAGCTTCAGAAACATCTAAGAAGGAGACAATTCGGAAACAAGTTATTGAGTCTTTATTGAAGATGCTAAACGAGGTCAATCCATATGTCCATCAATTTAGATCAGCAAAGGATAGATTTGACACGAATCCGGAAGAAACATTCCATATGCGCATAATCAGCAGTCGTGCAAAAGATGGAAGGACATATGACACCCCTACAGCTTCGGAGGTTGCTGCATTAATTCCAGGAGATTTCAATTTGGACATGGATAAAATAGATATTGTGCTGCAAGAGAAACAAACTGGTTGGCTAAAGAGGATTAGTGAGATTCACCCTTCTTACTTGGCACTTCAATATCCTCTAATATTTACTTATGGTGAAGATGGTTTCAGACTTGAGATTAAAAAGAGAGAGACAGAGGCTACTGCTAAACTAAAGAGACAGACTATTAGTATGAGGCAGTGGTATGCGTTTCGTCTACGGGAAAGGGAGAATGAGTGTCATACACTTCTGCATTCTAAGCGTTTGTTTCAGCAGTTTTTGGTTGATTCTCATACCTCCATCGAGTCTAACATGCTTTGTTATCTAAGGATGAACCAAAAAAGCCTTCGATCCGATAGCTATGACTCTATACAACAGGCCGGGAATGCAGGAAAGAAGGATATGCATGACCAAGGAGAGCGATTTTTGCTACCAGCCTCATTCACAGGAGGACCAAGATACATGAAGAACAATTAAATGGATGCAATGGCTATATGCAAATATTTTGGGTTTCCTGATCTGTTTATCACATTCACATGCAATCCTAAATGGCCTGAAAGCACCAGGTATCTACAAAAGCGGAACCTTATTGCTGATGATAGACCTGATATTATTGGAAGGATTTTCAAAATCAAACTTGATTCTCTCATGATTGATTTAACGGATAAAGAGCTGCTGGGGAAGACAGTCTCATGTGAGTAATTATGTGTTATTCTATTTTTTTTTATCCTTTTAACATGTTTGTTAAGTATAGATTTTTCACTCATATTTTTTTTCCAACAATGTACACCGTTGAGTGGCAGAAATGCGGTCTACCACATGCACATATTCTGTTGTTCATGCATTCTAATTCCAAATTTCCTACCACTGATGACATTGACAAGGTTATCGTTGCTGAGATTCCAGATAAGGACAAAGAGCCAGAGCTTTATGACATTATTAAAGATATGATGATTCATGGTCCATGTGGAGCTGCTAACATGAATTCGCCATGCATGGAAAATGGTTCATGTTCGAAGATGTATCCTAAAGCTTATGCAGATGTAACTACAGTCAATAAAGAAGGGTTTCCTGTTTATAGAAGACGAGAACAACCAGGCAGATTTGTTGAAAAAAAAGGTTTCAAATGTGACAACAGATATGTGATTCCATACAACAAGGATTTGTCTCTTCGTTTTCGCGCTCACATTAATGTGGAGTGGTGCAATCAGATTGGCTCTATAAAATACTTATTCAAGTATATTAACAAAGGGCAGGATCGTGTCACCATTGCTGTTGAGCCTCCAGAAAAAGGATCTGCCGATCAGAACATTTCAACGAATGGTAAGTTGAGGGAGAAGAAAAAAAATGAAATCAAGGACTTCTTCAACTGCAGGTATTTTTTAGCAGATGTCTAAATTTTATATTGAGCTTTCCAAGTCAGTGGCTGTTTAGTTTGTATTATCCTGATTGTCTTGCTATTATCCATTTTTCAGATATGTCTCAGCCTGCGAAGGTGCTTGGAGAACTTTTATGTTTCATATTCACTACAGATTAACACCAGTTGAGAGATTGCAGTGGCATCTTGAAGGAAAACAGATCATTATTTTCAAAGATGATGATACATATGAAAAAGTAACCAGCCGGAAGCTTATTGAAAATACTATGTTTTTGGGTTGGTTTGAATTGAACAAGGTCAGTTCGGTAGCTCGGACACTCACTCTAGCTGAAATTCCAACAAGGTTTACTTGGAATAAGAAAGACAAAAAATTTCATGATAGGAAGAAAGGATTCAGCATTGGGAGAATCAATTATGCACCACGTGAGATTGAAGACGCATTCTATTGCCGTGTGTTGCTTAACATTGTGAGAGGTCCAACATGTTATGAAGATATTAAGACGTTTCGAGGGGTGGAGTATCCTTCGTACAAGGAGACATGTTTTGCAATGGGACTGTTAGAAGATGATCAAGAATATATAGACGACCTCAAAAGAGCAAGTTTCACTGGCTCTGCAAGTTATTTGCGTCAAGCTTTTGTTATCATGCTCATGTCTAAATCTTTGTCAAAGCCAGAAGTCGTTTGGGAAGAGACTTGGGAGTTTCTTGCTGAATACATTGAGCATAAGAGAAGAAAGCTATTACATAGACCAGGTACAATTTTTGACTCGAATTTTTGTTTAAAATAAATTTGTGACAGCAAGATTTCTCGGCAATATAGTCTGAATTGTTAGTAACTGTATATTTTTTTGGAACTAGATCTTAGCTTGAGTGATGCAGAAAAAAAGCAGTATGCGCTTATAGAGATTGAGAAGCTTCTGAAGAGTAATGGAACTTCTTTGGAGAAGTGGAAATCAATGTCTAAACCAATTCCAGACATTGTTAATAATAATGTTTTGATTATGGAAGAGCTCAGTTACGACCGGGAGGAGTTAGAATCTGATCTTCAGCGTGACATTCCAAAACTAACAGATGAGCAAAAGAAGATATACGATGAGATTACTGATGCTGTTTTCACAAAAAAAGGAGGGGTGTTTTTTGTTTATGGATTTGGTGGTACATGCAAAACTTTCTTATGGAGATTACTTTCTGCTGCAGTACGTGTTAGAAGCGAAATATGTCTAAATGTTGCCTCGAGTGGGATAGCTTCTCTGTTGCTGCCGAGAGGAAGGGCTGCACATTCTCGATTTGGTATTCCTATCAATCCAGATGAATTTTCCACTTGCAAACTTACACAAGGAACTGATAAAGCAGATCTGGTGAAAGCAGCCTCCCTCATAATCTGGGATGAAGCTCCAATGACGAGCAAGCATTGTTTTGAATCATTGGATAGTAGTATGTTGGACATTGTTGGAGACAAGGATAAAAGACCTTTTGGTGGCAAAGTAGTTGTTTTCGGTGGAGATTTTAGACAAGTGTTGCCTGTCATTCATGGAGCTGGAAGGGCAGAGATCGTTATGGCTGCTCTTAATTCATCTTATCTATGGAAGCATGTGAAATTTTTGCAACTAACCAAGAATATGAGTCTGCTGTCCAATAATTTGTCGACTGAGGAGTCAAAAGACTTGCAGGAGTTTTCACAATGGATATTAGATATTGGAGATGGAAAGATTGGTGATGGAAATGATGGGGAATCTCTTATCGACATCCCAGAGGAGTTTCTGATTCTTGATGCTAAAGATCCAATAGAAGCTATAAGTTCAGCAGTCTATGGAGATGCTACTTCTTTACACCAGAATAACGAGGCAAAGTTTTTTCAGGAGAGAGCTATTCTATGTCCTACTAATGATGATGTCAACATGATTAATCAACATATGCTGGATAAGCTTCATGGTTAGTTACAATTTTTTTTTTTTACATGTAATATTTTTTTTCAGTGTTATATATTTGTTAACGATCAAGGTCTTTCATGCAAGAGAGGAAATTTTTTTCTAAGCTCTGATTCTATTGATGCTTCAGATAGGTTTTCTGTTAATGACCAAGCTCTTACTCCAGATTTTTTAAACAGAATCAAAGCATCAGGATTGCCAAATCACAGTCTGCGACTGAAAGTGGGTTGTCCAGTGATGTTGCTAAGAAATATAGATCCTGTTGGTGGATTGATGAATGGTACTAGACTCCAGATAACAGAAATGTATGACTTCATGATAAAGGCGAAGGTCATTACAGGGGAAAAGGAAAAAATTGGCCGAACTGTGCTAATTCCTAGACTCTCTATAACTCCTTCAGATAAAAAGTTGCCATTCAAAATGAGGAGGAGACAATTGCCTATTAGAGTAGCATTCACCATTACTATCAATAAAAGCCAGGGTCAAACATTGTCTGAAGTTGGAATTTATCTACCAAGACCAGTTTTTTCTCACGGACAACTATATGTTGCTGTTTCCAGAGTGACTTCAAAGAAAGGATTGAAGATATTGATTGTTGACAGTGAAGGTAAACCTCAACGTCAAACAAAAAACGTGGTCTTTAAAGAGATTTTCGATAATCTTTAGTTTTCTTTGTTTGTTTTATCTTTTAAAGTTTGGAACTACTGTTTTCGTTTAATTATTTCCATACTATTGTGCTTTGTTTAGTTACTGTTTTATATTAATAAGTTTTGCTTATATTATTATTGGAACTTTTGGAAAAGTTCGAAACATAGAGGATCCTAATATTTTTATTTTATGATGAGGCTGGAAACCCTCAATACCAAACAATGACTGTTAGAAACAAACATGTTTGAATTGTGCAAAAATTTTATATTTCAAAACATAACATGAAATGCCAGATAAGTCAGATGCCAGCTTCATCTCTAATCAAATTTTACACACTAAATTTTAAGTCTCTAATGTTGGAAACACGTCTACTGCAATCAACATTCATCTAAAAATCTTCCGGTTTATTCCCCTAACTACCAGTTTCAGTTCGAAGCCTAATTACTACAAATTTAAGCTTTTAAAATGCACTTACTTTAGTTTGTATTTCTTTGCTGTCATGTCTCTGTCCCATGTCCTTCAAATGAATAAAACTTCTGCCTCTATACCTTTGACTGCCCGACCTGCACATGAATTGTATATATTAAGTCAACTCACTAAGTATAAAACGTATACCGTTTCTCATGTATAACCCAAATAATAAAGCTATAGGCAGAGACTTATCTGTGTACTGTAAGGCTTTCCTAACTTTGTGTAATGTCCTTCTCAATCTCCTCTTCTGTACAACATACTGCACCACATGTACATCAATTGTATATTTGATTAAGTTAACTAACTAAAATCTAAAACATATACCGTAACTCAATTCTAAATCAACCAAATAAACCTATAGTCCGAGACTTATCTGGATCAGTGCTTTCCGAGCTTGGTTTGTATGAAGAGATACTTTATTTTATCAGATCGTCTTCGGACATAAACAAAAACATCAGATTCTCATCGGAATAAACAGATTTATCATCGGATCACACATGCAACATTATCTGAAAAAAAAAACATAAAACTTAAGTTCGTAACGAATGGTTTTTATGTGCGTACAATCTAATTACCAACAAAACGGTCGGATTCGTGTTATACCTTCGTAGATCGGTGATGATGGATCATGTCGCATCCGTTCTTCCTTTACAATTTCCAGAGAGAAGCAATTTTTACAAAAAGTTTTTTCCTTAAAAAAAACGAAAAGTAAGCAACATATTTAACTAAAACAGATTAGTTGAATCGGGCTTTCAAAACTTACATGCTTTTATAAGATCTTTGACTTCCTCTTCGATCCAAGTTCTTAACAAGATCTGAACAGATCTGAGATCTCCGTGCTCTGTTCCGTGGACTTGAGAAAGAGCTTTTACTCTGTGAGCTTTTATTCTGTCAATTGCATGTGGTTTCAATTGTTAAAAACCAAGAACAAAAAATAACAAAGATTTAATCATCGATTGAAACTATAGTAATGCTTACCTTTTATAACACATAGAGATGAACAAGACATGAGATTACTCCTTCTGATTATTTTGTTCTATCTTCGAATCGGAAACAACGAGGATCGTCGATTGCTTTTCTAATTTGAGAGAAGTTACGGAGAAAAGGAATATGTCGGCAGAGTTATTGTCTTTTTACTTTCACTATCTGATTTTTTAATAATACTAAAGAATCAGATTTTTTTGTCTTTTTAATTTAAACATAAAGAAAATATTTAATATATTTTTGGACCATCTTATAGTGTCTCAAGCCGAGTTATATATGCAAAAAAAGACTTAATTCATATTCCAGTGTGGACTAATAAGATTGAAAAATAATTTCAACATCCCATTTAACAAATCTGACAAAATGATATTAATTACACTTTAAAAAACCTTTACATAATTAACACTAATCATCTACTGCTACCCTTACATATAGATAATGATCACCCAAAAACAAAGAAGGAAACTACAAAACTATACAAAACAAATTATATTTTTTTAATTTTAAAAATTACATTTATAGTTTTTAATTATTACAAATTTGGAAAATTATAGATACCAAATTAGTTTTTAGTTTTGATAGTAAAATTTGTCTGATAGTATTTAAAAAAACCCACTTAATATTTGAACTCTTTCAAAACCTCTCAACTATAAATACATATACATATATATATATATATACACATATACATCTATACTATTATATTAGCATCAAGATTATATATTTTTATATTTATATATAGATACTTATCATCCTAATTATATAAAACCACTACTACAAATATAACATAAAAACACTAATTAAAAAATATACATGTTATAAATAAAATATATTTCAAAATAAGATAAAGCGCGAAAACGGGGGTCGAAATCTAGTTGATTAATTAAAACATTCAATCCGGATAGGTGGCAAAGCGATGATTAATCATAATGGATCGGTGAGTTAAATGTATAATTTTTAATGATCATGACAATTATACTGAGTTATTATTTTGCGTGATGTTGGGTTGTTGTCAGGCCACAACTTGATCATCATATGAGCGATAGTATTATCCCATCTTCATCTTTGTACTAATAATTTACGATTGGAAATCATGAAGTTTTTCTAATCAATTGTCTGTATGTGTTAGTTACTTTAACTAATCTTTCATTTATTAAAAAATGAAACTCCATTTAAAATATAAAAAATGTAGTGTGAATTTTGGGTTGTTGTCAGGCCACAACTTGATCATCATATGAGCGATAGTATCATCCCATCTTCATCTTTGTACTAATAATTTACGATTGGAAATCATGAAGTTTTTCTAATCAATTGTCTGTATGTGTTAGTTACTTTAACTAATCTTTCATTTATTAAAAACTGAAACTCCATTTAAAATATAAAAAATGTAGTGTGAATTTTATTGACGGGATGTGATAACTCGTTTGGTAAAAGTCTTGGGGGCCAATTGTCATGTTCTCGGGTTCGACGCCAGGCGGAAGAGAACTGTCCATCCTGTCATCAAATGCGGTACTGGGTGTTGGGTCTTGTCCCCAGCCCAGGTAAAGCGCTCCCGGGTGAAGTGGACCGCTGTCTAACCGGGCTCAGGGGAATGATCCACGTAAGTGGTAAACCCCTGGATTATAAAAAAAAACAAAAAAAAAAAAAAAAAATTTATTGGCTGTCGCAAACGATTTTTAAGCCACAAATCGGTATGTTCATTCAGGTTCAGAATAAGTTTATTTACTTATCAAAATGATCACTGGGTTTTAAGGAAAATTAAAATAAGGTTCAAGTAAAGGTAGATGCTAAACAGGTAGTGGCAAAACATTTAGCGATCAAATTACTCAATCCAAATTTGGATGATTCAAGCAATATAAACTTTACTAAGATTAACTATATATATATAATATTAACATGAAAGCGAAAAGTATTCTAATCATAGTAGATAATCTCAAACATTATTTATTCAAAGTTGATAAAGATCAAAATTCATTTGTAAACATACTAATTAAATTTGACATACCAGAAAGTGACTTAGACCATAAATTTCAAATATTAAATCATGAAAATTTTAAACTACATATACTATTTAAATTTGACGAAACATCAGTTTGAAACACCAAAAAGGTTTTTATAGACAAAACATCAGTTTGAAAACCAATAATGTTATATCGGAAGAGGAACACAATTTAAAATATTTAGCCCAAAACACAATCATGTATACGTTTTAAATCAAATTACTACATTTAGACCTGTTTTTTTAAAGCGCAGAATCAATTTTTATTAAAAAAATTTATTTACTGAAAATTAGAAAACTTATACATGTACTTTTATTTACAATTTTTTAAAATACAGATAATTAAATTTAAATTTACATGAATATAATTTTATGAAAATAAGATAATTCATTTATATAATCCACCCGTATTAAATTTTACTAATATTTTAAAGCTTTAAATTATAGTACAAATTTATTTTTAATTTCTTATATTGGTCAAAATTTATTTTATTATTATATAAATTAAATATATCTCAATTTTTCATATTCTAATTTAAACATATATATTAGTATGAAATTATTTATTAGTTAATATATCTTACTTTAATATTTTATTTTAATAGGTTGAAGTATGTTGTAAATTCATGAATATATGTTATTATTTATAAAATAGTTAAGACATGGATTAAGTTACTTTATACTTGTTAATTTGTGTAGTAGTTTAACTATGAATATAAATATTATAAGATTGTTATTTCTTATTCTATAAATCAAAAATGAATTAGTACTCGTTTATAATTATAGTTGATATTGATTATGTATTTTATTATTAAAATTAAATATTAAAATATATATATATATATATATATATATATATTAAATAAAAAGGCATTAAATATTATTAAAATGCAATTTTCGAAAAAGATACTTAAGAATATTCTTTAGATATCTTATTTTAAAAATATTAAAATAATAGGTCAGATATGATATACATTTAATAATAATTAAGTTAGTTGAGGAGAAAAATAGGAAGTTTAAATAAATGTTACATTCCAACCTACACTATTTGTAAATAGATTAAAATATATTCTACTTTGATAGTATTGATTTTAATAGTAACTAGATCTCGATCCGCGCAACCGCGCGAATTTTTGTTTTCATTTATTTTTATATAAATATTTTGTTTTCAATTCTAAATTGGTATATATTATAATATATATGTGCCTATCAATTTTTAAAACATAATAAGTTTACGGTATATTTTTCATTGAATAGATTGTTTTAAACTTTCACATGTATTTGTATCTTCTTCTATATATATATTTTCGGATTATTATTTTATTATTAAAATCATAACTATAAATGTAAAGATTAGTAAAATATTGTTTTATTGTCATATTCAAAGATATTGTAACATTTCAAAATTTTAGAAAGTTTTTTAAAAATTAAAATTTTCGCTTCATAGATTTATATTATCGAGTAAATAATTAAACATTTAGTTTTTGTTTAATTTTTAAAATAAAATATATTGTTTAAAATTTGTTTTCATTGGTTTAAGGTAGTAAAGATTAATCATTGTTAGATAATATGATTTTTGTTATTTAAAAAAAAATCTTTATAATTTTAAAAGTTAACATCGACAAATATTTAAATATTTAACATATGGAGGTATAGTATTACAACATTAAATTATATCTATTTAATTTATAATATATATAAATCCAATAGATCATATCTTATTTAAATCCAATTATTGATAGCCCAATAAAAATTTCTAGTAGGTTCAAAATTTAAATGATAAGATTAAAAATGAAATGTAACATAACTTTTTAGGAATAGATTCATTAGGTCTAATTTTTAAAAAATCACACATGAATCAAAGTTGTGACTTCTGTTACTTCTGTTTTAATATAAGATGATGATATAATCATTTTTAGGCCAAGATAATTATTGTACATCATCAACTTGCCTAGATCCACTAATAAAGCTTCAGTGATTTAATTTGTTGTTAAAACTGTTAAGTGTGGGTTATTGGTTGTTGTATTTTAATGGATTTGACTATCCGAACAAAATCTAGTGTTATTGGTTCTGTGATTTTAAAATCTGTATTAAAATCATGTGTTATTAGTTTAATGATTCATAGATTCTATATTAAATCAAGTGTTATTCAATTGTACGGATTTACTAATATATTTGATTTTATAATGGATTTGAATGGATTTGTTTGGATTTTTTAGTTAAAAATACAAAGACTCAAATCCGAGGGAAAACCTCCGGATTTGCATATTTTACTTGGATTTATAAATACTATATGGATTTCTAAATCAATCAAAATATATAAACCAATAACAGCCCCTAAGATTGAATGACACAGGCTGGAAATTATTGAGAAAAATTTAGGGTCAAATGCTACATGTACTTTTGTTTTAATAGTTTAGATTGATTAATGAACTCCACATAAAATATAAATACGTAAAATTATATAAATTAGAAATGTTAAAATTACAATATTTATTATTTTAGTAAACCATTAATTTAGTAAGTCAATAATTTATAAAGTCTTACAAATATTTCTAAACATTAATCAATGTTTTAATTATAAAAAGTATTATGTGACGATGCCAAATATTCTCGTGGGATGAAGCATCAATAATCCAGAAAATGAGTGAACTCAGAACTGAATGATGCTTTGGTGAGACTATGTTTTGAATAAGGAGACGGTGAAGAAGAATTCTGCCACGTGGAGAAAGCGCTAACACTGCATTCGCCAAATATTTCCGTGGGATGAAGCATCAACCTAAGAGGTAGCTTCGTAGCTAGACCATCTCCAATGAGACTCTATTTTTTCTCTATAATTTACATCAAAATAGAATAACTCTATTTTAATGTAAATTATAGAGGAGAAAATAGAGTTCTATTGGAGATGCCTTTAGACTGCACGGGAGGCCTCGGAGATCATGCACATGTTATAAATCTCCAAAATGACATGAGCATGATGGTAA
Source organism: Brassica napus (assembly GCF_020379485.1). Classification (NCBI taxonomy): domain Eukaryota; kingdom Viridiplantae; phylum Streptophyta; class Magnoliopsida; order Brassicales; family Brassicaceae; genus Brassica; species Brassica napus. Next base: position 35,683,862 of record NC_063449.1, on the reverse strand, counting down.
TGAACAATGGTGATGTTTGTGAGACATACAATGGAGACCCGAGCATGCATGCTGGTGAGTGGCAGAGTGGGGAACATAAGCGGAACTCTCTTCCCCACCTGGAAGTAGCAAAAGAAAGAAAGACTATAGTTCCTTAAGAATGGATAAACCTTATAGTCCGAGGGCACAATTTGTTTGTTTGTGATGATTTCTTTGAATATAATGTATTGTGTGAAGTTCTAAAGAAACATGTCACAATGCATTAGCTTTTGCATCAGAATCATCTACGAAGTGTAGTATAGCTTTACCTTTTCGAACAATAGAATGAGCTGACTTCACTTCATGTTATATAGTAACATGAATATTGAGGCTTCAATACGCCAATGTAAGATAGGTTGCGGTACTTTTCTGAAAAGTTCATGCCATAGCCCACGACAGTCATATGGACACTGAACAAATTCAGAAGGTGCAACACATGTTCAAGCATAGGCATAACATCACACAAACTGAACAAAGAGGATCAAGCTAGGAACTCACCTATTCCTCTAAAGAAAATCATATAATACTGAACCATATACTCCATAGCCCTAAGACAAACGCATAACGATATACAAATTTGAAAGGGGAGCGAGAGAAGTAATAGCTTATACTTCGAAACCCCTGTACAATATTCTTCTTCCAGTCATCTTAAAATGAACATGTCTTGGGAAGTTGACAGCGAAGAGCTCACGAACTTCTCTTCTAGCAAAACGTGGAACGCAGTTAGAAACAGGGGACCCACTCGGAATTGGACACAAAACATCTGGTTTAAGGGGCATGTTCCTAAGCATGCTTTCACAATTTGGATTGCTCACCAAGATCGACTTCCAACCAGATCTCGTTTGTCTAGCTGGGGGATGAACGTATCTCCGTTATGCTGTCTCTGCGCAGTTTATGAAGAAAGCAGAGATCATCTCCTGCTGCGTTGTGAAGTTAGTGAATCAGTCTGGGAATTGGTCTTGCAGAGACTGGGATATAATCCTTTTGGTTTTCATACATGGACAGCTTTTTCAGACTGGCTCTCCATGCGCGACAAAGTCACAAGCAGAACTCTCAAACGACTTGTTGCCCAAGCGACGATATCGAGCATATGGACAGAACGAAACAAACGCTTGCACGAAGGTGAAGCTCGGACGCCACAAGGGATATTCAGAATCATTGATCGCTTCATAAGAGACACCATCCTTGGAAAAATAAAAAGGAAAGAGTTCATGTCTCTTATGCAGCAATGGCTACGTCGTGAGTAACCTACGGGAATCTCATCTTTTGATAACTTAGCTTTGTTTTATTTTTTGCCGAAGCTGACTTATCCAAGTATTAAAACTTTTGTAAAATTTACAAACTCTTCTCACATTAATATGAAATTCACATTTTGGCAAAAAAAAAAAAAATGAACATGTCTTCTCGATGGCTTGTCGTGTTGGGTACACACTGAAAGAGAGGATTTTTTTTTTTAAAATTCAGGTGCTTGATTTGGCAGTTGTGTGTATTGTCTGTATGGCGAGGTATCAACAGTGTATGTTCGCATTTTGATAAACCAGTAGATAAAATTTAGTTCCAGAACTAAGGAGTGTGACTGAGATGCCAAATAACATGTTCAAAAGCACCAAGTTGAACAAATATTCTAATGCTGCTTGATCATCACCAGTCAGAGGAGACAGATGGAAGATAGACGGTAGCCTTACTTCTCTAGATGCAGCATCAAAGAGGCAGATTTTCTTGCATGTAACATGATTTATGCTTACATTATTACTACTTCTCTGATTTGATTTCATTTTTTTTGAGCTACCTACCTCTCTAGGCCAGAAACTTGCCGGATGTAGTTTGCGTGTGTATAGCCGCTTTAACTATTGTTTAACGACGATAGGGGTTCCTTACGTCGTTTGAATGTGTAGATGCAGTAACGACGAGAAAGAAGGATACAAAACATATAACTCTAGTGACAGTAACAGCTCCTACGCCTACTTACAAATATGTCGTTTACTTGGTAGATGAACAATGTGAACAGTAAGCAGCAGCACGAGTTGATTGAAAACATGCTTTCAAGCATAATGATAATGATATCTCATGATTTTTATAAGTTTTAGATTCATATTTTAGCTTATTATGATCATTTTAGGTTGCATTTAGGTCTTTGTGTTGTATTTGCATACTCATTTGCATATCATAGGGGTTGGAATGCTTATTTGGAAGTTTGGGGCGAAATTCAAGGGCTAAGCTGCACACTATGGAAGTCTGGGGTCAAATATGAAGTTATCCAAAGTTCAGGGACCAAGGTTGCAGTTTCAGAATATTCCCTTGGGTTAGATTGCACAATCAAAAGTCTATGGGTCAATTCGTGAGGTCATTTCTGCACATTCCAAAGTATTGGGCCGATTTGTAAAGAACCAGAAGTTCAGGGACCTGTTTTGAAAATAGGGAAGAATTGGCCATTGTTGCTCTTCGATGAGGTTTACTTCGATCCGCGACGATGACGGAGCTGAGCCGTGAGGAAAGCTGGTCGCTCTGGAGCCGGCATCGCGAGTTGCAGACCATGGCGGAGGAGAAGACGATGGCTTAGTGATGGGTTCGTGGTGGTCCGAGCACGATCTCGTCTTTGGAGAAGGAGCCTCGCCAGAACAGAGCACGACAAGACCATGAGCCACCTCCGAGAGCCTTCACGTCATTGGAGTCGCGATGTGAAGAAGTTAAGCTCGGGTCTTGAGACAAAGAAAAACGAATCGGAGCTCAAGCTCGTGGAGGTTCGTAGCGGCTTGGCAAAGCGGGTTAATGAGGTCGCCACATCATGAGCGAGTGCTGGAGCGGCCATTGGTAGCGGGGACGTGACGCCGCTCGGGAAGACGCGGATTCGCTAGCGGCCACTGGTAGCGGGACGTGATGGCCGCTACGAACAGATTTGGAGATGTTGACCGGTTTATTCCGGTTTGACCCGGTTTAATTCACTAAACCAGCTCGAGTTTGGCATGTCTTATATATAGTTTTAAACCTAAAAACCTGAGGGATATCTCATTTTTCTCTCAAGAACTTGCCTCCCTTTGTAAAAAAGCTTGGATTTTTATATCACAATCTAAGAAAGTTTTTAATTCTATATCTTGTTTCTCCTTTTCATAAACATGGTGAGCCTTGAATTCATCATGGGTTTGAGGTTTCTCATGGAGATTAGAGAGTAGACACTCCTTGGATTCATGGTTAAGGTAGATTAGGGTGATTAAGTGTAGATTTAGGGTGTTTTATTGTAGATCCTTGTATGAACTTGCTTGTTGAGTATTTTTAATGCTTGTTTAGTCTTGATCACTCTAAACCTGATTTCTAAACACTTCTCATCAGACATGATTAGATGAAGTGTTTGAATCAACTCAACTAAGCTCTAGTGAGATTAGCCAAGGACACTTGATGTTAGAATTGCTAGATAGTTATTAAACTTGAACTTAAAGATTGCTTGATTGAATTAAGCCAAAGACATTTGATGTTTAATGATTTCTAAGCAAATGGACATTTACCTAGACATAGGACTTGTCTAAAATTGTGTTTAGACTTAAGAGATTACTTTGATTGAAAGCTTGTCACCTAGATTGGATCTTAGTTACTTGAAGTCAATTCCCAATACCCATGGATTCACTTGTTTAAATTGATTAAAACCTTGTTGTATTGCTCTGTTTGCTATTGTTAGTTGTCACACACTCACCACTATTGAATCTACTTAGCTTAAGAAATGACTTGTATTCTCACTGATTCACATCACTAGGACTGGTTCGACATTCACCCCACTATACTACAACATTTGCAATAGGCAAAAACCCTATTACCAAATTGGCGCCGTTGCCGGGGAACTAAGTAGATTTGTCATTAAGATTTCAAACTTTCTTGAGATTAAGCTTTATTTTCTTATGCTTTGTTTTGCTTTTGTATAGCTACTAACCTCTTCTTCTAGCTTTTGTTATTTGTAGAGATGGCTTCAAGCTACTCTGAGAAGCCACAAGAAGAGGAAGAGACATTTGAAGATCGCATTGAAGATCAGCCATATGTGAAGCCACCACCCTTTGATATACGCATACTCACACCAGATCAAAGAGTGGAGTTACACCGGCTTCAGAGAACGAAAGAGTATTGGGGTAAGCCAATAAGACACCTAGCACAAATGGTCCGGATAAACCTTATTAGGGATAGAGCAGAGTTTGAAGGAAGAGATGTTAACCAGTATGAGTTTGATGCTGCTTGTGCCCTTGATGAGGTAATGTATTGGGTTCCACCACCCCAGCTGGAAGGTATAAGCATTTCCACTTTAGAACTTAAACTTGAGGAAATTTGTTTGCCTTGTGGTGAGGATAACGCCCCTGATCTTGATTCTCTTGTGCTCATAAATGAATGTCTTGATCTGATATGTGAAACTAGGAAACTAGATGAATTGAGAGTAGAAAAGCTTGTTAAAGATCACATTGAAGTTTGCTTTGTCAAGAACTATATTTGTGCTTCATTTGATCTTGAGTCCAACTTTTTGCTGCTTGAGAATTCTAGACCTCTTCTTGAACTTGCTGATTTAGGGGATGAACTTGATGTGGATAAGCTCTTGCTTGAGATAGAAAACCCCCATGCTGAAAACTATCATGAGAATGTGAACATTGTGAATTATTTGATTGATGGAGATAGAGTTGACTACTTTGTTAAAACTTCGTTTGAACCTGTAGTTGATTTTGTGTTTCCACCTATTGCTTTTGATTCTCATGATCATCTGAACCTCAAGAAACATTTCATAACTCATATCATATCTTTAGTGAAGCTCTTTGAGGAAAAATCTGTCTATTTTCTATGGACAGTAGTGTGTTTCTTTGCACACTTGGTTTCTTGTTCTTGTAGGAGAAAGACCAAAGGTGCATTGGCTCAGCCTTTTGATACTTATGATTAGCAAGCACACAAAGTCAAGCTAGAGACTTAAAACAAGCTCACTTGGGAGGAAGTCCCATGTCTATCCCTATATATATTATAGTTTTACTTGTGTGGTTTTTCTTTTGTGTGTTTAATAAGTGTGTTTAAAATTTTTAGGTGATTCCCCTCTTAATCAAAGAAAAAGATGGCCATCCAGCAAAGCTACAAGTGTTAAAATTATTCAACTCCATCTAGCAACTCCAAGCTAAGTGTCTCTACAACCATTGTAAATATATAGTCTTCTTGTTTGTTTCTTCTAGACCTCTTCTTTCACCTTGCTCTCACACAAGAGACTGTGTGAAGTAAGTGTGGGGGGAGAGTCTACTTATCTCACATGTTTTCTGTTTTGTTTACTTGTCATAAGCATTGCATATCCATTTGCATAGAAAATCCATAAAAAAAAAAAATTAGTTATATCATTTGCATCTTTAGGTTTGAGTCTAGATCATATAGAATGCATAGGTAAAATCCCTACAAAGGACTCATGCAATGAACTCATTGTTGATACCCTTTTGAATCATAATAAGTAGCTTGAGCTTCTTCTGAATTTCTTGTAGACTTCGAGCCTTGAAAACTCCTCTTAAGACTCATTGAATCTTACTCTTTGAAACCAACTCCGATCTTAATTGACTAAAATGAACTTAATGCTTCTTGCTTATGGTCTCTTGAGTACTAAATCATGGCTTTACACACACTTGAGCTTGTATAAACCATTTTACCAATCTTTTTGACAACTCAAGTGGTAGTCCATACCCTAAACCCTTCCCTTCTTTCAAACCATCATTAATTGTTGAGTGAGGTCTTTTTGTGAAAGCTTGTCATGTGCAAAATCTTGAGAGTATTAGGAGCGACATTGATTTGTTCTCATCTCTTGCTAGCATTAGGACCTCTTTTGGGCTAGAATCTAGGATGGTGGTTGGAATGATGTGCTTTAATTATTTTGATCTTGAGGGTTGAATTGGGAAAGATTATGTAAAGGAAATAATTCAAAAAAAAAAAAAAAAAAAAAAAAAAAAAAAAAAGTGTGTCTAAATATATATATATATATATATATATAGCTCAGATTGTGTCAATAAAAAAAAAAAAAAGGGGTGTTCATTGGATAAGAGATGAAAATGGGTATACATTTGGGATTTGAGATGAAGAAAAGAAAGGGTAGAACTTAAAAATTGTCTAGGAAAAGGGTACAATGATGAGAACCGATTTATGTATGCATTAATTGCTCCTTTTCTTAGATAAATTTTGCATCATGATCAAACTTCTATTCTTGAGTGTAAGTCACCATAGCAAAATGTATTTGGACCCTTCTCATTCTTCACATTAAGCCATTTTTTTTTTTCTCACCAAACCAAATGATTTGGACCAATTGGCAATTTGCGAGAATTCACTTATGATATTTCTTATTGAATGTGAGAGTTGTTTGATTTGAGGATTCATGATAATGAGTTAAAATATCAAAGGAATTGATAGGCCGAGAGAAGTTAGAGCTAATAAAAACATCTTGCTCTTGCTATTTGGTATGATTTTGTAAGGATATCACAACGATGGCATTGAAGAGTTTCTTAAGGTCATGAGTTTCCATTTGTGTATTGAAACATCACTTCCCATGTTCTTGAAAGTTTACTTGAGGACAAGTAAAAGACTAGTGTGGGGGAGTTGATATCTCATGATTTTTATAAGTTTTAGATTCATATTTTAGCTTATTATGATCATTTTAGGTTGCATTTAGGTCTTTGTGTTGTATTTGCATACTCATTTGCATATCATAGGGGTTGGAATGCTTATTTGGAAGTTTGGGGCGAAATTCAAGGGCTAAGCTGCACACTATGGAAGTCTGGGGTCAAATATGAAGTTATCCAAAGTTCAGGGACCAAGGTTGCAGTTTCAGAATATTCCCTTGGGTTAGATTGCACAATCAAAAGTCTATGGGTCAATTCGTGAGGTCATTTCTGCACATTCCAAAGTATTGGGCCGATTTGTAAAGAACCAGAAGTTCAGGGACCTGTTTTGAAAATAGGGAAGAATTGGCCATTGTTGCTCTTCGATGAGGTTTACTTCGATCCGCGACGATGACGGAGCTGAGCCGTGAGGAAAGCTGGTCGCTCTGGAGCCGGCATCGCGAGTTGCAGACCATGGCGGAGGAGAAGACGATGGCTTAGTGATGGGTTCGTGGTGGTCCGAGCACGATCTCGTCTTTGGAGAAGGAGCCTCGCCAGAACAGAGCACGACAAGACCATGAGCCACCTCCGAGAGCCTTCACGTCATTGGAGTCGCGATGTGAAGAAGTTAAGCTCGGGTCTTGAGACAAAGAAAAACGAATCGGAGCTCAAGCTCGTGGAGGTTCGTAGCGGCTTGGCAAAGCGGGTTAATGAGGTCGCCACATCATGAGCGAGTGCTGGAGCGGCCATTGGTAGCGGGGACGTGACGCCGCTCGGGAAGACGCGGATTCGCTAGCGGCCACTGGTAGCGGGACGTGATGGCCGCTACGAACAGATTTGGAGATGTTGACCGGTTTATTCCGGTTTGACCCGGTTTAATTCACTAAACCAGCTCGAGTTTGGCATGTCTTATATATAGTTTTAAACCTAAAAACCTGAGGGATATCTCATTTTTCTCTCAAGAACTTGCCTCCCTTTGTAAAAAAGCTTGGATTTTTATATCACAATCTAAGAAAGTTTTTAATTCTATATCTTGTTTCTCCTTTTCATAAACATGGTGAGCCTTGAATTCATCATGGGTTTGAGGTTTCTCATGGAGATTAGAGAGTAGACACTCCTTGGATTCATGGTTAAGGTAGATTAGGGTGATTAAGTGTAGATTTAGGGTGTTTTATTGTAGATCCTTGTATGAACTTGCTTGTTGAGTATTTTTAATGCTTGTTTAGTCTTGATCACTCTAAACCTGATTTCTAAACACTTCTCATCAGACATGATTAGATGAAGTGTTTGAATCAACTCAACTAAGCTCTAGTGAGATTAGCCAAGGACACTTGATGTTAAAATTGCTAGATAGTTATTGAACTTGAACTTAAAGATTGCTTGATTGAATTAAGCCAAAGACATTTGATGTTTAATGATTTCTAAGCAAATGGGCATTTACCTAGACATAGGACTTGTCTAGAATTGTGTTTAGACTTAAGAGATTACTTTGATTGAAAGTTGCCACCTTTAGATTGAACCTTGATCACCTTATATCAATTATCCTTACCATGGATCCATCCTTAGTATTTGATTGAATTCTTGCACTTATTTCTTGATTGGATTTGAGATCACCTTGTTTATATTTCTAGGATATTAGTTTGTTACAAATCTTCTATCTTCTTGTTTGCTTAAATTAGGAAGGTTTGTGTATTCTTGGTGTTATAAGTCTCTAGTTCTCTGTGGATTCGATCCTAAAATGCTACAATGACATACCATTCGATTGTGGTATTGTTGGCACATTAGGTTAATTGGTGTGTGCTTAAACGCGTAATCAGATAACAAAAATGTGTCAGTGGAGATGTAGATGATGAGGCACATTCGGTTTTCAATTAATCATAGTTAGCCGGTGACCATTTCTATCCACGTGTGATGAATTAGAGATATCTTGTCACTCATTATCTACAGTCTAATATATAACATAATACTAAAGAACAAAGATTGCAAAAGAAATTAGAGAAGGTCCAAAGAGTTAAATCATTAGATAGACTCAAAACAAAAATAAAAACAAAAACTAGTCTTAAAAGAAAAGAAAACCAAATGTAAACTAAAGTTGCAAACGGGAAGATTCAAGACGTCCTAAAAGTTTTCAAAGAGCATTTTGTCTAATAAAGCCAGAAGAAACATTTTCACTCCGTTGAGGAGGGAGCAAACTGGTCATCAACGGATGACACAGCTGATGGATTAGCAGAGAGTCTGAGGACATCCAAAGCCATAGACACTTTGGCCTTAAGAGCTTCAGGTGACTCAAGAAGGTGCAAGATCTCCGCTTGGTCCATCTCTAGCAGCATCCCTGTAACTTTGGCCACATGAACTGGCTCCTGCTTTTCCACAAGTGGGTAAAGCTGCTCTCCAAGAATCTATCATCATCAAAACAAGATCTTCAACAAATTTTATCTAATACAAGGCTCAGATGTGATGAGATATTTACACTCGAGACACAAACCTGCGAGTGATTGGAAGGGCTAGCCAGTGCCAAGGCAGAAGTGAGCTTAGAAATGGGTAGGAGAGGTGGCCTCTGTGGGTTTTGAGAAGCATTGTGAGAGATTGCAGATGCATCCACAATGCCTTGTGGGGCAGCTGCTTCCACTCCGTTCATCCTGTTACCCGGACCTCCCATGTATCTCATTCCAGAGTTTACATTGTGCTGCATCATCTGCCATTTCAAAATAACAAAAACCAAGTTGAAAATAACAAACAATTTTGCTAAAAGTCATAGAAATAATAAGGTTAAAGTTTACATACTTGTTGTTGCTGCTGAAAGTTGTGCTGCATGTTAGGAGCACCACGCCTGAACCCAAAACGAGGACCAGGTTGATTTGGCCTCTGGAGAGGGTAAGGCATCATGAAGTTAGCCGGGCCGGCACCCGGACGCACCCCAGGCATGAACTGAAGTTGGTACCCGTACCCCATAGGCTGTGACGGCACCAGACCTTGACCGTTCTGGCCCATGTACATTTGATGGTGTGGCCCTGCAGCTGGCCCTCCTGTTGGGTGATGATGGAACCCACCCATTGGTGCATTTGGTCTCATAGAAAACATAGTCTGAATAAAACATAAATAAGATGTGAGAGAACAAGTTTCAAAACACAAGTAATACAGTTCAAAGAGACAGAGGGATAAGAAACCTGAAGATGAGTCCTCCTCTCTTCCTTGCGTTGAGCAAAAGCAATGTAAAGAGGCTTCCTTCCAATCATCTTCCCATTCATTTCATTCATCTAAATATAAAAATAATCATCTCAAATGTACATGGGTACAATTAAAAAACATATAAATAAATATATAAACAGATTGTGAAAATGATTGCAAGCTTACAGCTTTTAAAGCTTCTTCAGGACTAGAGTACGCAACAAAACCAAACCCTCTGCTCAAACCTTCTGGGTTCGTCATAACCTAACAATGATTACAAACAAAACATTTTAGTTCCAACCTATGCAGTAACCTTTAAGACGTGTGTTTTAAAATCAAGAAACCAAACCTTGCTTGAGGTCACATCACCATACTCAGCAAACATCTCCTTAAGCTTCTCATCATTCACACCATCATCAAGATTCTTCACATACAAATTCGTTCCGTTCGACTTCTCCAACCTCTCTTGCTCATACTTCCTCCTCAGCTCCTCACCCCTCTCAGCCTTCTTCTGCGCCCTCCCAACGTACAACACATCCTCACCAAGACTAATCCCATTCATCTTCTCAACCGCAACCGCAGCCGCCTCAGGGCTCTCGAAGTTCACAAACCCGAAACACCTCGAGTTCCCACTCTCGTCTTTCACCACAACCGCACTAGAGATCTCTCCGTACTTCCCAAACGTCTTCTTAAGCTCATCATCTGTAATCTCCTTAGGCAGATTCTTCACGTAGACATTTGTGAAACGCGGGACAGCACCGCTCTCGCGAGTCCTGTCCTGACGACGGACAAAGGGTCCCACAAAGACTTGCTTGTCGTTGAGAAGCATCCCGTTCAACTTGTCGATAGCGGCTTGAGCGGTTTCTTCCTTCTCGAACTGAACGAAGCCGTAGCCTCTTGACTTTCCCGTACCGTCCATGGCTACCTTGCATGAGAGTATGGTCCCGAAACTCGAGAAGGTGTCGTACAAGGCTTTGTTATCAATGGTAAGGTCCAGGTTTTTGATGAAAACATTGCCTTTTCCGCTAAGTCTTGTGCTCGGGTCACGGTTCGAACGCATGATCCTTATGGGTCTGTCTTTGATCGGAGTGTAGTTGAGAATATCCATTGCTCGCATGGCTGTTACAATAATAATATTTTTTTAATAAACCACAATAATCAATATTCGAAAAAAATAATTTTTCTTTTTTAAAAAGTTCGATCCCCAGACATTCTTATAGGCACCAATCCTCAATTAAACCTAATCTTCTATTAAATCTAAATACCGCGTAGCAATAATAATAATTAATTTGAGAATTGGGGTTGTTAAAGTACCATCATCGGGATTAGCGAAGTTGACGTAAGCGTATCCAAGTGAACGACGAGTCAAGTCGCGACAAACCCTAACTGTTTGGACAGGAGCCACTTGGTTGAAGAGATCCAACAGATGTGCTTCGTTGACAGTTTGGTCCAAATCTCCGACATAGAGAGACGAGTTAGGGTGCGTTTGTAACACTTCGGCCGCCGCAGCCGCAACGGCAGCTACCTGAGTCGCGTGAGGAGGAGACGCAACTGTAACCGCTGGTTGATTAGGGATGACTTGATCAACCATCGCTGTCGTCGGGGCAATTCCAGATGCAACCGCCGCCGCCATACCGCTCTGATATTTAGGGTTTTTGTTTCGTATGTGTGCAAGACAGCGAGAGAGATTAAGTTTGTGTGTTTTGCGATCTTTTAAATCTTTCAGAGAATATTTTGCGAGATTTTTATTTATTTGATATTTTGGTTTTGATTTTGATTTTTTTCCTTTTTTGATAACTTCGGAGAAACGATAAGAGTGTGGTAGATGTGCTGTTGTGTATTTATACATTCGCTAACTAACGAATCGGTCCGTACGGATCTGAGTTCGAACTGATGTGTCTTTTCAGATTGATCGAGTTTTGTGGGCCCATAACTTAACAAATAATGTATAACATGGTGACACGTGTCCGTCTTTCTTTTGTTTTTTGTCGCCTTTTATTGTGCATCTACAAGAGTAACGTGGATATTCAATTTAACCATATATCCTCTACTTTTGCGTTTCTTATGATTTGACCTGACCACTTTACATGCGGGAAAGTACAGATAGAAGAGGATAGTACATAAGAAAAATTAGGTCAAAATTAAATCGTATAATATTGTGTTCAATTGTTTATGTTTTAAAAATCGAAGATGCTCTCTGTGATGAGTTCTTCAACGTGAGTTAATAACTTCTTCTAACATCCAATGTGGATATGATTCCAAAATATGTGAAAAGTATCAGGCAACTATTTACTTATATTTGTTACAATGTTGATGGTACTTGGAACTATCTGATAAATTCAAGTCAAATTGTGTTTTACATTTTTTTTTGCTATTTCAGTTTGTACATCCATACCAACTTTTGTAGATGAATTCATTCAATAGTTTCTTAATAACTTTTTTTTCTGGGGAAGATTATTTGGTTAAAAACATGTTGACTTTCACTTATATACTCTATCAATTTGTTCAAAAGGTTAATAAGCATTCAAAATACAAAGTTCGTGTGAAAAAAATCATACATAAAGTCAAATAATTTTAGATATTTCCTAATCATTGTCTACCAACTTTTTAAAAAATTGTGCATAACATAAACTAGTGACCGGTTGTAGATTTTTATTTTTTCTAACTGTAAGATTTTCCATCAGGAATAATACAAAAGAAAATATAACATGGCTAGGCTTGTTACTTTGACCAAACTTTTGGGTTTCGAGAGATTAAATTATCAATTTCCACTCGCATACACATGAAAATGCATAAAACTATAAAGTTCAACAAATGCAAATGGAGAAAATGATTTGCCCTCTTGGTTCTGAAAGCAAGCAATTTTTGGCGCCTCAAGGCTTAACAAAGACAACAAGTGTTTACCAAGGAAGGGAACTTGTTGGGTTTAAGATAAGAGAATCTCTATATTACATGATGACGGATTACAATTTCCAGCACATTTACAAGTAGACAAGATGTTAGGGACTGTGATATCACCAGCCACACTTCTTGAAGAAGTCTCTGGTCCTCTTCCTCGCTCGGGTGATTACTATTACTATGCACGCGAGCACCCACGGAGGAAAGTTCCCCATGGAGATAGTGTTCTTGATCCACGCTGGAGGGTCTTTCAATAGAAACGTTATTAGCAGCATAACAATCGCGACTCCAAGCACGATTCTTGTAATGGGTTTGAGCAGAGAATCCTGGAAAAGACAAGAAATATTGCAACTTTTATACGTTTTTTTTCTTCTTAATTTCTTATAACAATAGTATCCAAAGATATTGAGCCAACTGTGGCTTCCTTTGTAGTTTCTATATTTGTCTTTGTTTACCTTTGAGATCCAGAGGTGTGATTCCAAGAAACTATTTACTTGACCAAAAAGCACTAGGACCGGGATTCTGACCCAAACCAAAATTGGTTTCTGGTCCGGGATCGGTTATAAATTCCGTTCAATTAGACAAATCTTAAAAATAATTCGGTTCAACTCGGTAAGTCTTTTAAAAAATTCGGTTATCGGTTTGTTTAAGGAAAAAGTTAACCGAATTTCCGAACCAAACTAACTAAACTAACCAAATTTCAAACCGAACTAATTAAACTAACCAATTTTTGAACCATAAACCAGAACAACCTGAAATAACCAAATTTAACCGAAAGTAACCGAGACCATCGTAATTTAAACCAAAATAACTCGAAACAAATCGATTCCAACAGTCAAGAGGACTCCATCGGAAGGAAATAAATTATTACCTGAGGTTCACCGTCGATGAAAACGACGGCACTATCCCTGTAAGTCAGCACAGACCGGCCATTTCTAGGGTTAAATCGGATCGGGACGGCTCGACCTTTCTCGACGTTGAAAGCGAAGATGGATTTCAATCCGTATTTCTCAAGGATAGATCGGACTTCGAGCTGATCCTGCTCCCAGCCGCCGAGATTCGACTTGAACACGTCGACCGGACCTTTTCCGCACCGGTATAGATGGATCTCCACCTCCGGCACCTTTGCCGCCGCGTTCCTTGGCCTCGATTCACCGTCGGGTTGTTGAGAATCGTCGAGCAACGGAATGGTCTCTTCAATCTCTTGTTGTGGATCTCTCTCCTCCGCGTTTCCCGGCATCGTTTCTATTGACATGGCTAACGATTCGCCGTTCCGATGTTAAGGTTTTCTGTTTATCAAAAGAAAAAAAAAAAAAACTCTCTATTACGACGCCGTTTCGTATCAGGGGAAAATACTTTGTAGTGATTGGGCTTTATTATGGGCCTAAAGGGGATAAAGACGAAGAAAATGGCTTAGTATTCATGCCAATATAAATTTACTTTTCTCAGTAAAATTTCCATTTTTGTTTAGTTGACATAAATATCCTTCGATGGTACTAATTCGCTTCACGTTATTAATTTCGTTCGTCTTTAATTCTGAGAGCAAAACATAAAAGTCACACACACCCCCCATCGACGAATTCGAAAAGATCTCTGAGAATTTTTCACATTAAACTCGCTCGAATTCGAATTCGAATCACACGTATCTTGGAGGTAGAAGATGAAGCTGAGCTTCACCTTCTTCTTCTGTTGATTCAATGGCTTCTTCTTCCCAACGACGCTGCGTTTTCGGTACTCCCTCTCCCCTTTCACATCTTCTTCCCTTACCACTGTTCTTGAATTTTTTATTCTCATTGTATGATTTTAGTTGGGAACATTCCTTACGACGTTACCGAGGAACAACTCAGAGACATCTGTGGAGAGGTTGGACCCGTTGTCTCCTTTAGGTCAGTAGTAACGTCATTCATCAAATTAGGATTAATTGGCTTGAGGGTTTTGATAAAGAACGCACCTTTTTTTTCCTGATTCAGATTAGTTACCGACAGAGAAACGGGTAAACCGAAAGGCTACGGCTTTTGCGAGTATAAGGACGAAGAAACAGCGCTGAGTGCTCGTCGTAATCTTCAGAGTTATGAAATCAATGGCCGTCAATTAAGAGTTGATTTTGCTGAGAATGACAAAGGAACCGACAAAACCCGAGATCAGGTTCTACTCCTCTCTATTGGTCTTAAAATGTTGAACGGTCTTAACTAAATAAGTTATATAACTAAACTAGTTTTGTAATTTTGGGTTTTAGGGTCAAGGAGGACCTGCTCTACCTGCTGCTACTGGTATGTTTTGTTTCAGTTACTGACCACGATTGTCTTTAGAGAAACATAACTTATCCTTGTTGTATTTTCTTTCTTTGTGTCAGAATCTCAAAAGCAGGTTGGAAGGCCTGTAGATTCGAATCTTCATCAGCCGGTGGGTATCAACCTTGCTATATCAGCGGCATCTGTTATGGCTGGTGCGCTTGGTGGTCCCCAGGTTGGTACACAAAGTACGCTGCAGGTTCCAGCTAGTGATCCCCTGACTCTTCATCTTGCCAAGATGTCTAGAAGTCAGCTCTCTGAAATTATATCTTCCATTAAGGTGTGAATCTATCAACATGGGTTGTTTCGTCTTAAATATTTACTGACGCGTTGTTGAACCGTTGTAAACTAGTGGTTTGATTGTGATTGTGTTCTCTCAATGGTCTCAGTTAATGGCTACGCAGAACAAAGAACAAGCTCGACAGTTGCTGGTTTCAAGACCTCAGTTGCTAAAAGCTGTTTTCCTGGTACTAACTAACCCATTCTTATTGACAGAATACTTCTTATTTCACCGTTTCGTGAACATATACTTTGTTTACTGTTGTAGGCACAGATAATGCTTGGGATTGTGAGTCCACAAGTTGTAAGTTTCTGTCTCACTGAGTATTTATTTTGTGCGTTTTCCTTCTGTGTATATATTGTTCTGTCTTAAGAGGGTCATTTCCCTTCTTGAATGGTGCAGTTGCAGACGCCAAATATTGTCCAGGCCCCAAACCTTATGCCAGGGCCTTCAGTTCAGGAGACACAACTATCTGGTCAAGTATCTACTCAGAACCTATTACCGCCACTGGCACAAAAGTCACAGCAGCTAAGTCGACCTCCCCACAGTCAGTTTCCCGTTCAACAGTCTTCTAAACAACCATTTAGTCAGATTCCACAACTAGTAGCCCAACCAGGCCCTTCTTCTATGAATGCCCAAGTTCAAGGTCTCAGCGAAACCGCTCCATTCCAACGCCAAAAACAATTGGTTCCAACTTCCATCAGCATGGGTTATGGTGTTCAGACTTCAGTTCCAAATAATGCTATCCAGCCATCTCAAGTACCTCGGCCACCACTAACAAACTCTGTTATGCAGGTGAGTTTCCACAATATCTTATCTTTTCAGAGAATTAAACTATTGAGATATAAATTTAGCTCAAAATTATTAACATAGTTTAGCACCATAGTTTTCAAATGTCAACATTCGGTGTTACACCATAGGACTGCTCTGTTCTAGTTACCATATCTGACAGGGAGAGTTTATTGATAGTGGAATATGAGTTGCAAAGGGAAAGAGATTCACGTTTGCTTTTTACTTTTCAAGTAAATAGTCGAAGTTCAAATGTATATCTAGTGAGTATGAAGAACGTTTAGTGGACTATATGATCCTTTTCATTACTTTCTTTCTCTTATTTGTTTTTTAGATTTTCTATGAAGTTAACGTTTGTATTTACATACTTTACAGCAAGGTGGACATATGGTATCACTAAACTATGGCAAAAGGATAAACGAGGGACCTCATGAATCAATTAACAGACCATCGAAGATGATGAGAGTGGATGATAGGAGAACCGCTTCATTCAGTGAAGGTCATGCGTCTAACTCAATGCTTCCAAATCCAGTACAAGTACAAGAGAGAGCGCATCAGGTATAATCAGTTCACATCATTTGGAAAGTTAATTGGATAAGCAAAATCCTTTACAAACTCCCCCAATGATTGATTATCTTTCTTTACAGACACATATCTCCCCGGATGTCCAGGCAACGTTGCTCCAGCAAGTAATGAACCTGACACCGGAACAGCTAAGGTTGCTGACTCCAGAGCAACAGCAAGAAGTCAGAAAGCTGCAACAAGCGCTCAAGCAAGACAACATGACGCAGCATTCATAGCATTGAGGTTGTTGTCTTATATGCCATGAATCTCGTTTTTCTTCCAGAGCAGCCTTGTTTTTTCTCGGTGATATTTGATCTAATTCTTATTCGGTTCCTCTTTCTTCTGTCCCACAGGTTGGTTGGTTGGTTTGATTTGATTGAAACTAAACTTGCAGAGATGAAAAGGTTTTTGGCACACATATTACCATAGAAAGAAGAAGAATTCTCTCACCTGAATTGGTGAGTGATTGTACTATTAGTGTAGCATTTATTTGTGCTGAGTTTGTCTTATAGTCATAGAAGAAATATCGAGCCATCAATAATATAAAAGAGAAAGTTACAAGTCAAAAAGTCTCAGAACGACTGTGTCCTCTCTCTCTTATCTCCTTTTTTTTTTTTTTTTGCTTTAAGTAAACCATCGTTCGCATTTACGTGTTATATCATGTAGCCACTGGTTAGAACTTCAGTGATTAAACATTTTATTTCACCAAAGCTTACTAGTAAGGGAAATAAAAAAAGATGCAAGTTGATTTCTCGTTGAAGCATTGATCAAACGTGTCTATCTTTCAAGGTAATTATTTGGGAGTTTAAGTAGAGCTCTTTCTAATATCCTTCCGCCAATAAAATTGTATTATTAAAGTACGAGTGTTCTGTTAGTACATAGTGTTTCCTCGGTCACCAAGCAGATCATGGAAGTTTATATTGCGAAACTTCTCTGGAAATTGCATCTTGGAAAACATATGTAGAGGTAGGAGGCAATTGTTTGAGAGTACAACCAAAAACTCAGTACAAACACGTAGCTGCATGACTAAGACTCTTTTCTAAACCGTAAACAAAAAGGGACCTGAAAGCCTTTTCTCACAGCGCCCTTCAATAGTTAAAAGTTCAGATTCAGATAGACTCCAATGCCAAGAGTACCCCCGAGAGTTCTAAATTCTAATCCAGCACTTTGAGGTAGGCCAACCTAAATTGACCAAACCAAACTGAACATAATCGAATTTTATTGTTTTTGGTTCAAGTTCGGTTAAATTTGATAGATTTTTTTAAAAAAAGTGAGTAGCAGTTCGGCTAGTTCATTTCTTTTTCTAACTTTGAAACCCAAACTATATTCAAAATTTTAACCGAAATGAGCGAACTTAATGAGAAGGAAATGTCGTAGTTGTATTATGTTAAACTTGTGAGGATGAATAAACCAAGCAAATAACAGAATATTTCACACTTGTTGTTGATTTGCCTCTTTTTTTTTTCCAAACGTCAACGCTGATCCGGTGGGCAAACACACATAAAAACCAACACCATGGTCGTTCATGAGTAAGCATGTGATTTCGGTTTATACAAATCGGTAATTCGGTCAGTTGGATTCGCATAAATTTTTGTGGATTGAACCACCCCAAATTTAGTTTACTTTGATTAAAGTCAGGGTGATTTTAATTAAAGTATACACGATATATAGCATATGCATCGTATAAGTGGGCATAAAAAAAAAGGGATAAATCAGAAGCGGTCAAGGTGAGGATTTCAGCGTATCGGAAAGTTCCATTAGACCCGCGCGAGTGGAGAGAGAGAGAGAGAGACTAGTTCAAAATCGTTTGCTGTTGCTCTCCTCTTCCACCTCATCTCCCTTCCTTCAACACAATTGTTCTCAACCATCTTTCAAAATTAGGATTGGAGAGTTGTTAGATAAGCTAATCTAGCGAAGATGATGGTCGAGGATCTCGGTGTGGAAGCCAAGGAAGCGGCTGTACGTGAGGTTGCCAAGCTCTTACCCTTACCCGAGCTTCTGCAATCTATTTCTTCAATCAAAGCCGATTACATCGCCCGTCAACAGGTTTGAGCTGAATTGGCTTAGATTGCACCGAGTATCAGTTATCGTTAGATTCCTAATCATCATGATATTTTATTTTGAATTCCTCAGGCGAATGATGCACAGCTTAGTACCATGGTTGCTGAGCAGGTGAAGCTTTTTTTTTTATCTGATATTACTTTTGATTCTTTTTTTTGTTGTTGTATAATTGTTGGTTGACAAAACTGTAGGTTGAGCAAGCTGAGGCTGGGCTTGAGGCGCTTTCCGCATCTGAGAAAACCATCAATGAGCTGCGGGATAACTTCATCTCTATAGACAAGTATGTTTATATGCTAGAGATTTTGAGAAAGTTTTCAATTCTCCCCCTCTAACATCACTGTCGTTTGTGCCACAGGCTTTGTCAGGAATGCCAAACTTTGATTGACAATCATGACCAGATAAAGCTTCTGAGTAACGCCCGGAATAATCTTAACAAGACTCTAAAGGTAGCTCTGCATGGTCGTCACAGTTATTTAAATGCTTTCAAGTTTATATCGACTTATTTTCTATACCACATTGTTGTTTTCTAGGATGTAGAAGGTATGATGTCAATTTCTGTTGAAGCTGCTGCCGCAAGGGACTCTCTCAGTGATGATAAAGAGATTGTTAACACTTACGAGGTAGCATGAGTTCTTTTCCTGTGGATTCCACGCATTTCTGACTGCGTCCCATTTTTTGCGAAAGTGAATAACATTCCTTTTGTCCTCCATAGAGACTAACAGCACTTGATGGTAAACGGAGATTTGCCTTAGCAGCTGCTGGAGAAGAGGTTGGGCGGCTAAGGTTTGTATTTACTCCACCCTTTTCCTTACTTTTCTTTCCTACTTAGGTGAAGCGGGCCTGAAAGATTCAATTCCAGTAAACGATTACGACTGGAAGTGAAGGAAACTAGGTCCCCATGCTTAAGTAGATGAAGCAGTATATGGAACTGTTGTTTTCTATGATGATTTGGTCCCGCCTGGAGTCTGGAGTCTGGACTATCTTTTCCTTATACAGTATCACGCCCCACCAATTTCTGAAGAGTTGTTTTGATGGGTTCAGGGAGTATTTTGAAGACGTTGATAGAACATGGGAAACATTCGAGAAGACACTCTGGGGTCATGTTTCCAACTTCCACAAACTTTCTAAAGAAAGGTATTTTGAGTAAATATATACTTATGCTAAAGACCTCTCTGTTTAACTTAAATTTTCTTAAGCTCTACTGCCTCATTTTAGTATATGATCCTTGCTGGTCTTTAATAAGAATGAGGCTAATAACAAGTTAGATCAAGGAAGAAAGCAATGTCAATAGATGAGGAAGACATAGTTGGACTGTACCAATTATTCGATGGCTAGATATGGGCATATGTATCTGTGAAAACACAGTTTATGTAATGACATGTTCTCTTTGTTATATTGCCAGCCAGATCTTAGGGCTTAAATACCCATTTGGTAGCTCATAACTCTGCTAAGATATCAAATGTTACATATTTTTAGATTTATTTCAAACGTAATGATTAACTATTTACTCTTGTTACCGATGTATCTCTTTGTTCTACAGTCCACAAACGCTGGTTCGTGCTTTGAGGTATGATTCCCCACCGACGACGTTCTTCTTATTTGTCTATAGTATATATACCAATAATTTTACTTTTCAGTAAGTCTGTTGCAACTTGCAAGAAAATCTATTTTAATAAGCAATGAAGATTGTGTATAAAGTTTTCCGGTGATAGTATTAAGATCAGTTCAAATTGGTAAAGTAGTTCATTAAAGCTATTGTGTTACCGTAACAACCATTTTTGGACAAGCAAATTGTCTCTTTCGAAAATCATTCAACACACTTGCAATTGTGAATTTTATGCTGGCATTTGAAGTCCTCCAAATATCGGATGATGTCTCCGATGCTGGTATTAACTTACAGTGGTCTCTTCTTTCAAAGGGTTGTTGAAATGCAAGAAATTCTTGACGAACAACTTGCTGAAGAAGCAGCAGAGGCTGAGGGAGAAGGTGCGATGGCATCTGTAGCAAATCCTCGGAGGCCTGGCAAGTGAGTCTAATAAGTTTTTATTTATTTTCTTCTTGATATGTTGTCTCAGAGTCTCCTTCGCGTTTGCACTGTGCATATAACTAAGATAAGTTATGAACTTATCTAGTCACCCGAAAAGTAATGGTATTTTGTTGAAGATCTCATAATCACTCGTGTCATGTCTTATCTTTGTTGTGTTTAATCCAGGAAATCTACTACAACGTCAGCTTCGTCGAAGGGTCTTGCACAAAAGTTAAAAGTCCAAGGCAAAGGCTACAAGGACAAATGTTACGAACAGATTCGAAAGTCAGTGGAAGATCGATTCGATAGGCTTTTGACGGTGGGGCTATCTTTTTGAGATTTTTCATCTGGTGGCATAGCTAAAAAGTATAGTTTTTGTGAAGTCGTTCTAACCCTGAATTATTGACCAGCTTGTATTTGAAGATCTAAAAGCAGCTTTGGAGGAAGCTAGAATGGTGAGACTGATTCCCTTGCTTGCATACTCTTCTTCATCACTGTCTCCTTTTCCTTTCCTTTCTGAAGTTTACTAACTTGTTACTCAACTAATTTTGGTTATACTAGGCTTTTCAGCAGATCTCCTTTAGTTGAATTAGTTAAAAGTCTTATTCTTTTGGTTTTTAATGAATATAGTCGATGGTCAAGGTTCCAAATAGACCTCACCATTCTATACTGATGTTTCTGTTTCATAGACGTTAATCGCCAGTTTAATTGTATTATCTTCCACTTATAATGATTGATGCCAACCTCGTTTTCTTCTATTATCTTCTTTTAAAGTTAACTGCGGTTTTAACTTTCTTGCTATTGTGTTTGACAACTAGATTGGAGAGGAACTTGGCGATATTTATGACTATGTGGCTCCTTGTTTTCCTCCGAGGTTTTTTCCTACATCAACTTCCTTTTTTTTCTTCTAATTCCATTTCTCCCAAGTAAAAATTATCATCTTGGCAATTCTTTTCTGTTGGCAGATACGAGATATTTCAGCTTATGGTGAATCTGTATACCGAGAGATTCATTCACATGCTCAGATCGCTCAGTGATAGGGCAACCGATCTGACAAATATAGAGATATTAAAGGTGTGTAAAGCTTGATTCTTTGTAGTGTTCTTGCATTGTTGTATCGTAACTCAGACTTCGCATATTTTTGTTTCGGTGTGTTTACTCTGTATTTCATGGCCGAGTATGAAGGACATTTTTAACCAACCATGCATGATATTCAAGGACTTGTCAAGCTAGTGCGAGTTATTTAACAGGGAACACCATTATTTGACATAAGTAGTTGTTCACGTTTGTATTCATGCCTTAACACAATGCGCTCATCAATATGCCATATTGGTTTTAGCTTGTCTCTGTGCATCCAATATCCTATAGAGAGTGATGTATACTCTCTTTCTCTTATGGATTTTGCTAGGTTACTGGTTGGGTGGTAGAGTACCAAGAAAACTTGATTGCGCTTGGTGTTGATGATTCACTAGCTCAAGTGTGTTCAGAGAGTGGTTCAATGGATCCTCTAATGAATGCATATGTTGAACGAATGCAAGCTACGACGAAGGTAACGCCATGCACCTCCCCTTCTGGTTTTTGTGGCTTACAGTTATAATAATTGTTTTTGCTTTAACTTTTAGCTGTCAAAATCCTCTTTGATTGCAGAAATGGTACATGAATATCCTTGAGGCGGATAAGGTGCAACCACCTAAGAAAACAGAGGAAGGAAAATTATACACACCGGCTGCTGTAGATTTATTCAGAATACTTGGAGAGCAAGTGCAAATTGTCAGAGATAATAGCACCGACGTTATGCTATACAGGATTGCGTTAGCTATCATTCAGGCAAGTCAGAGGAGTTTTGGAAATACATATTTTGGTTCCCTCCCAATTTCTTTGTCTGGCTATGAACTGAAATGGGTTATAATTGGAGATCATTCATTTTCCTAGTCAGGTTTTGTAGCATACGTATGTGATGCAGCTCATATTCAAGATAAATATGATCTATATTTTAACTATTATATTTATTACGTAGTTATCTTAGTTATTTAATATTAAGATAATTATGTCTTAGATAGTTTTATCCGGTAAGTTTATATCCTATTATTTGGTGTTTATCTAGTCGTTGCTTATATAAGTGATTTCTAAACGAGTTTTATAGTTTATACACGGGAAAAGTATTTCGAAATCCTAAAGAACTTTTGATAAAGCAATGAGGAGAGTATTCTCAAACCCTAGAAGCTTCCTCTCCATCTGTATGCATGTTCTATGTTTTGATTAAGATTGTTGATTACTTCAGGTTATGATCGATTTCCAAGCAGCTGAAAAGCAGAGAGTTGGAGAACCTGCTTCTGACATTGGTCTGGAACCTCTTTGCGCTATGGTATGTCAAAACATATGACTCTTTAAATGGCACTACTATCATTCTCTCATTTTCAATAAAGAAACTATATGTGTTAATACTTCCTACAGATAAACAACAACCTTCGCTGCTATGACCTTGCTATGGAATTGAGTAATAGCACTTTAGAAGCTCTTCCACAGAACTATGCGGAGCAGGTAATCCCACTGCCATTTTCTGATCTTAGCTTCCTAGCAAATTTTTTCTTTTGATCGGAAGTGTCAAATTCCACTGCATCATCTCACTCTCAGTCCCTCCATACTCCACATCTAAATACGCATGCTAAGAAAATGCTTTGCTTTTCAACTGTGTTGTTTCTGTCAGGTGAATTTTGAAGACACTTGCAAAGGTTTCTTGGAGGTGGCTAAGGTATGTCAAAGATTCTTATTTATCCAAATGTAGTTCTTGCCTTTGTATTGTCTGCCGTTTTAGTTTCCCAGATGGTTGTGAGATGAAAAAGTTAACCCGATCCTTACAATCATCAAAGTTAAAACATGTATGTTGCCATCTGGTCTTTTGATCGCAGGAAGCAGTGCATCAAACCGTTCGTGTTATCTTTGAGGATCCAGGAGTTCAGGAATTACTTGTTAAGCTTTACCAGAAAGGTATCTTCCATCCTGCAGGACTAATCTTTGTAGATTTGTTAATGTGTGAATAGACTAGAGGCAGTTAAGGCTTAGTTATCTCATTGTCACTTTTGCTTCTGCTTTCGACTTATTTCTATATGTTTCTCAGTGTTATAAACCTGTTATTTTTTACACAAATCATTTAAGAATCAAATGATGCTCTTTCATCCTCCTAAAACAGCAATATGGACATCTTATTTCTCAGCGAGATGACATATACACGATACGTGTTCTTGGCTTTTGGTCCATGTGGTTTTGTTCTTAACCTTGTCTGTTTACTTTACAGACTGGGCCGAGGGACAGGTTACCGAGTTTCTCGTGGCAACTTTTAGTGATTATTTCACAGATGTGAAAATGTAAGTTTGTCATGTTCCCGTTTGTGTAATATAACTTGTAACACTACAACTCTGGCGAGGTTTTGGTGGTGAACGGTGATGCAGGTATGTGGAAGAAAGATCGTTCAGAAGATTTGTGGAAGCTTGTCTGGAAGAAACAGTCGTTGTTTATGTTGATCATCTCCTAACACAGGTTCCCCCTATCTATTCTCCTGTATTTACCATTCATGTATCATCAGTATGCATACGTACTGAAGCTTGGTGTTGACTTGCCGTAATTCCAGAAAAACTACATCAAAGAGGAAACTATTGAACGGATGAGGCTGGACGAGGAGGTTCTCATGGATTTCTTTAGGGAGTATATAAGTGCATCTGTAAGTTGGTTAAGCACTTAATAATCTTATTTCATTAAGTACTACTTCATAACCTGCGATATCTACTGGGATTATGTTACAGAAAGTAGAGAGCAGAATCAGAATAATGAGTGATCTGAGAGAACTTGCATCTGCGGAGAGTCTAGATGCATTTACACTCGTGTACTCGAACATTCTTGAGCACCAGCCTGACTGCCCGGTAAATTAAATATCAAATTAACAAAGTCTACTCATTTAAATTTTTTTTGTAACACAGTCTACTCATTGATTTTGCAAAGATTATTTCTCCTCAATAATATATACATAAATGATAAAACTCTTATAATAAATCAAAATCGTCAGGCCGAGGTAGTGGAGAAGCTTGTTGGACTTCGTGAAGGCATACCAAAGAAGGACACCAAAGAGGTAAACACCAAACTATTTTTAGGAACTTGTTATGTTTAGCAGTTTAAGAAACATTATATATGTCACAGTGCTGAGATTTGAGTAGGAAAGAGAGAATACAGTGTGAATTGAAATTGGTTATGTGTAAATTGATGCAGGTGGTACAAGAATGCAAAGAAATATACGAGAACACTCTGGTAGATGGTAATCCTCCAAAGACAGGCTTTGTATTCCCAAGAGTCAAGTGCTTAGCTGCTTCCAAAGGATCTCTCTGGCGTAAACGCATTTAGAATAACGTTTGCGTCCGTCTCCTATTATTTTCTTGCATGATATCTTTTCAATTTGTTAATTCTATGTTCTTTGGTTCTCTCTCAATTTTTTTTACCACTTCTGGTCTGGAACGTTTGTTGGCAACGCAAACTCTAGAACATTATTATCGTACATTTGAATTCGCTTTTTTGGTTGGGTTTAGATTTCTTTGCATTTTTTGTTACATTTTAAATTTTAAAATGTATTCTTGATTCGAATTTGATTGTTCGTTAATAACGCCTGATGGACACAAACAGAGTTTTCCATTTTTGATATTAAATGATACCATGGATGTTAAATGAATTGTTAAGTCACACACTGCATAACTACTGATTTTATAAATGTTTCCGCTTGAGTTTCTTACATCAGTATAGGTGACTTTATACTCGTAGCAGATTTTTTTTCTAACAAAGCTCACTTGTATTAACTTATCTAGTTTGTTTGTAATTGGTCATGCTTTAACTAAACAAACCAAAATTAGGTGGGATGTTATCACAGCCATTGATGTATATGTTTCACGATCTAACAGCTCAGATTTAATAGACAAAGTGTGACATGACATATATCTACCATTACACACTAACCGTTGGATTTTTTTTGTCAATCTAACATCAACGGTTTTATTGCATCTTCTACACAATTTAATTTATTTTCTTTCTCAATCTTCACATATTCTTTATGTTTACCTCTTTATTTTCTCAGATTTTATCATCTTTCATCTCAATCATAACATATTCTCCAGTCAAATCTTCGATGATGGTGGTGTAGTGATAACGTAGAAGACATCAACGGTGACGTAGACGACGGCGAAGGCTACGACACCATTCACGACGGCGACGGTAACGGTGACGTAGACGACCGTGACACCACAGTGACGTAGATGACAGTAGAAATGTAAACGATGATAAAGATACATGAAAAGGAGACGTTGGCAACATCGACGTACACGACAGCATAGATACAAGCAACGTCATGTGCTTCCCTCGCCTCCACGCGTGATACTTTGCTCTCTTCGCTGGTGTTTTCTCCGGTGTCTCCTCCACCGTTCTCCACCGTCTCCACCACCGTTATCAGTTCTCAACCATTGTTCTCCGACGTCTTGTGTATTTTTGCCACCGTTCTAGGGCATTTCCGCCACTATTTTCCGTTCTGATTTACATCCTCATGTTCATCTTTAGATTCCCACAGGTAATCTAAGGGACGAGATAGAGGTGGATAGGAGGTTAAACAATGAGAATGATTCTTGTGTACAATGATTCTCGTGTACAGTGATTCATATCTATAACCAATGACAATGATTCTCGTGTACAATGACAATGAAACAAAAGTACACTAGCTATAAACAATGACAATGATTCTCTTGTACATGTGGATATCGAACTTTTGTGTACATGTGGACATCATTTGTACACATGTACGCCATGAACAATGAACATAATAAAAAATGCAAAAGCTATAGTCTCTGAGTTGTAATAGTTCATACAAGAAGATCAAAAGGTATGCATGAATATTTTTCTCATTATTATATTGAAAGGTGAAAGTCTTTCGACACCAGTTTTAAGTGTCCATCTTTCACTTTTTCATTTTAATTTAATGTTCGGTTTTAAAGTTGTTCTATTCGCGAAAGTTGATGTATTTCGACATTAAAATGTATTAAGGTTGTTCAATTTGATATGCTTAAGCTTATAGGTTTGGACTTATCAGTGAGACATGATTCAAGTACATATGTACACCAAAAATACATAATACTGCACATGTGTACACCAAAGATTGTACATGTGTACACCCATAATTGTACGTTGCATAAATATTATGTACACATTCTCGTGGTCATCCAATGTACTTGTGTACACGAAAAAATGTACATACACAAAACACAAATCAATAAAAGTTTGTGTACTTAAAACATTAGTATCTCGTAGTTTGTTTACTTAAGAACAAGAAAAACAAAATTATATACGTACAACTTACCAAAAACATCCAAAATGTACTAAACGTTACATAACAAAATCACATACGTACAATTAATATAATGTTCATGTGAATGCATATAATTAAGGGTGATGGTAAAGGGGCTTGGCTGTAGAATTCTTAGTCTTAGGTTTGATTAACGTTCACGTCATCCAAAATTGCCCATCCAAGCGCACATTTATCTATCGTACACGCACAAAATGGTTATTAGGTACAAGTCTACCAGCCCAAACATAGCTTCCGTACGCGTGTACAGCATGGGTGTAACGTACATGTGTACACTTGTTTCTTTGTACACATTCCACGAATACACTGTTTACAATAATTTTCAGACACAACCTCCGTTTCCTCCACCCGAACATCTCCGTTTCAGACTCCACCACCGCTACATACATATCACTCCCAATTAGTCTATCCCAATACTCATAGTTTTCATCCTTATGGGATAGGTGAAAATCGATGCTATAACCATCTTCAAACTCCCCACACGGTAATCCCATCACTTCTCCGAACCCCACCAATGGGAACAGTAATGGTTTCCTACCAAAAACCAGCCACATCTCATATTTTTTTCTTACAAACGACTTGCCTTGTCATCATGCTATGAACAAATCTCCCCATCAATAGCCTCTGTGCTGGCAACTTGAAGAGCCCTCCAAAGCAAGAACCTATCAACTTTGCCATCTCTGGTGTATCGTTAAGCGCGTTTCTCACCCTCAAAAGATAATCGACGGTTGTATTAACCCTCTTGTTAAGGAACCGGTCAGTTGCAAAAAGCCGCTCCGGCAGCAATTCTTTTATATCCTCCGCCTCCACCATTTCGCATCGGTTCTTACTCCTCGAAAAATCAACCATCGGTAATACAACAGCAAACTCACCTTCGGCGATCTCCTTTCCACGCCGACTCCATCTCATAGCCATCGCAACTCGTCTCTGAAATTTTTTCCACCGTAAATCGCCTTCACCGCTTTTTCTCTCCTTCGTCAACTTTTGGATTTCTCTCTCCGGTAGCCCATGTTTTACATCCTATACCTCCACTGTCTCTGCAAAACAAACTTAATCAGAAAAAGGCAAAAGGTACAACAACATCAAAGAAAAAAACAACCGCCACATAACAAACCGTCAGCATTTTCCTTTCCACGCCGGCTGCGTCTCCTCGACATCGTCGCCGTCGTCACTCATCGCTCGTAAAACAATCTCCCTCGGAATTTTAATCTTCAGATGTCGCCGTCATCGCTCCTCTCTCCTTCGTTGTCTCTCTGGTTATTCTTGGGTTCACCCCTAAGGTTCATCAACCAATAGAATTTCATTATTTCAAATTCGATAACATTTAAAAAATGAAACAAAATATTGTCAAGTTATATTATGTTTTAAAAAAAAAAGTAAAAAAAAAATAGTAGTTACAGAAAAAAGAATTTTTAAAAAAT
Source organism: Brassica napus (assembly GCF_020379485.1). Classification (NCBI taxonomy): domain Eukaryota; kingdom Viridiplantae; phylum Streptophyta; class Magnoliopsida; order Brassicales; family Brassicaceae; genus Brassica; species Brassica napus. The sequence goes on along the minus strand of NC_063449.1, from coordinate 35,655,377 downwards.
ATATTTTTAACGTCGCCAGCAAAACACTAAACCCTAAATCCTAATCAATAAAATCTAAATCATAAATCCTAAACCCTTGGGTAAACCCTAAACCTTTGGATAAATCCTAAACTCTAAATAAAAAAAACACTAAACCCTAAACCCTAAACCCTTGAGTGTTTAGTGATTTTGTTTTAGAGTTTAGGATTTATCCAAGGGTTTAGGGTTTATCCAATGATTTCTGGTTTAAGAATTAGGTTTTAGGGTTTAGTGTTTTGCTGGTGACGTTAAAAATATATATTTTTTTAATTCCTACTATTTTTTATTTATTTCTTTTTACCTTTTATTAAAAACATAATATAATTTGACAATATTTTGTTTTCTTTTTTTAAAAGATATCGAATTTAAAATAATGAAATTTTATTAGTTGCTAGGGGGTGAACCTGATGCAGGACTTTTCAAGGGTCCAAGATCAAATCAATGTAGTATAAAAGATTGTTGAACCCACAGAGAACTAGAGATTTATACACCAAGAATACACAAGCTTTCTTAATCTAAGCAAACAAGAAGATGAATGATTTGTAACAAGCTAAGATCCTAGAAATATAAACAAGGTGATCTCAAATCCAATCAAGAAACAAGTACAAGAACTCAATCAAATGCTAAGGATGGATTCATGGGTAAGGATAATTGATATAAGGTGATCAAGGTTCAATCTAAAGGTGGCAACTTTCAATCAATCTATCAACCTTATGTCTAGACACAACACTAAGCAAACTCTTTCTCAAGATGGAAGCTCAATTGCTAAATAACTCAAGCATAAAATCTCTTTGGTTGAATATTACTAGAGCAATCATGGAGAACAAGTCTAATAGCAATCCTAGCACCTTTAACATCAAATCTCTTTGGCAAAGCAAGCTAAAAGCCTTGAAAAGTTGGTTCAGACATTTCATCGAACACCTCTCGGGCGTGAAATACTTAGAGATCTATCTTAGATAGGCCAACTCTAAAATAGAATTGTGATCACTCAACAAGCAAGAAATAAGAAGGATCTACAATAAAACACCTTAGATCTACGCTTAATCACCCTAATCTACCTTAACCCATGAATCCAAAATGTGTCTACTCAATAATCAACATGGAAAACCTTAAATTTATGGGAGATTCAAGACTAATCATGTTTATGAGAATGAGAAACAAGATATAAGATGAAGAACTTCCTTATATTAATGAAAAGATTCAAGCTTTATAAAATGAAGCAAAATGTGTTTTTGAGAGAAAATGAGATAAGTTCCAAATTGGGAGATACAAAAGTATTTATATGAGGCTTGGAAGCCCTCAAAACATCAAGAGAAAAGACCAAAGGGCCTTGGAAACACTTTATTTTCGACCAGATCTCATAAAAACGAGTGGGTAAGGCTACCCAGCCAGTTCTACCCGGCTAGAATCCTCGACCAAGGTTGATATGCATCTAGTAAATTGATCGTAACTCTTCCAATACAGCTCCAAATGACTTGAAACCACTTCCATTGGAAAACTAACTCAATTTCCTATGTCTTCCCAGAATCTTAGCAACAGAAGACATCTTTAAGGCCTCCATCCATGTTCATCTTTCACCCCCTTTTGGATCACAATGCTCCCAAACATCCCAAAACACTCCACATCATACTCCAACACCTAATAAGGACAAATGAATGCAATACGGACCTAAAGATGCCTAATACTTAGTCTAAATGCTCAAAATGCATAAGAGTGAAAGGCTAAAATTAAGTAAATATGCAAGATATCAACTCCTCCACACTAGTCTTTTACTTATCCTCAAGTAAACTTTCTCAAAAACTCAAGGGGGAGAGATATAAAGATGGGAGCTTATAACCAAAAGAAACACTCATAGCACTCAACTTGACATCCTAAAGAAACATAGCAAATAGCATGAGCACACTCTCTTATTATACTCTAACTTCTCTAGGCCTATTAATACTCTTATGCTTCTACACAAGATGCAATGCCTATCAGCCAACATGCTCTCTTTACCAGCTCTCACATTGATTCACACACACACACACACACAAGGTGAATTCTCACAAATGGGCACATGATCTCAGTCATTTGGCTAGGTAAGCAAATGGTCTAATATGAATGAGAGGAGGGTTTAAATGCATCATTTCAAGGTGGTTATCACTCAAGAACAAGGAGCTTGATCATTATGCAAAATTTATCTAAGACTAGAAGCAATTCATGTATACATAGATCCATTCTCATCATTCTACCTTTTGCTTAAGTGATCCCAAGTTCTATCCTCATATTACATCACCCAACACCCAAAATAACAATAACACCCACTAACATCACTCACCCAATGAACAACTCTCTTTTTATTTTGACTCAACCAACTAGAGATCTTCTTTTCACTTCTTAGCTCTAACTCTTTTTCTTTGCCCTTCCCCACTATCTTATTGAGACTTTCTTTTTCTTTTTCTTTTCTTTTTCTTTTCTTTTCTTTCCCTTTTTTTTATAGGGGAAAGGTCTCAAATGACATAATCTAGAGTTTTCTTTCTTTCTTTTGGTCCCTAGGGTTTTTCCTTTTCTTTTACACTCTCTCGTTCATCTTTCTCAACTTTCTCACATCCCAAACCCAAGACATTAAACCTTTAGAGCACATAAACCCACTCACCATCCTAGATGCTAGCTCAAATGAGGTTCCTATGCTAGCAAGAGATGAGAACAAATCTATGTCGCCTCCAATACTCTCAAGATTTTGCACATGACAAGCTATCAAAAGAGGCCTCACTCATGCAAATCAATGTTTGGTCTCAAAAGAATGGCTAGGGTTCAAGGGTATGGAGTGCCATTTGGGTTAACAAAGAGCGGTAAAATGGAATAAGATAACCCAAATGTGTATGAGATCCATGACTAAGTATGCAAGTGTCCATATGCAAGAGAGATTAAGTTCATTCAAGTCTAGATTCAGGTTGGAGCTGGTTTCAAGAACAATGCCAATATCAAGCAAGCAAACATGTTTCAAGAACAATGCCAATATCAAGCAAGAAAACATGCTTCAAGAAGAGTTTTCAAGGCTCGAAGCATGCAAGGATTTCAAGAGATGCCTAAGCTACTTGATATGTTTAGCTAGAGTGTCAATTTCAGTGCAAACAAGTGTTCTTTACAATTCAACTGCTGCTCCATATGCAAGTGAATGCAACCTATATGCTTTAGACTCAATCCTAAGAATGCAAGTGATGCAACTACATGATTCTTTTTGTATTTTTCAAAATTCTCAATTTTTTTGGTTTTTCTATGCATATATGTATGTATAATGCAATGCAATGCATGAGACTCAAAATTATCAAAGCAAACATGATCAAATACTTTGTACCTCCCCCACACTTAAATCACACAGTTTATGTTTGAGTAAGAGAGAGATACCCAAAAGAAAGCTAAATGCCAAGATAAACTTGTATGTACAAGGTTAAGGTGAAGGAGTACCTCTGATGGAGTGTTGGAAGAGGCAGTGGTGTCTAGGGAGCAATGTCTGGCTGCCTTTCCTCTCTTATTGGCTCTAGACTCATCCTGAAAAGCCTCAGCCATACTTATTAAATAACCAAAAAGAAGGAAACATAAAGAAATATATACAATGGATAAACATGAGACTTCCTCCTAAGTGAGCTTGTTTTAAGTCTCTAGCTTGACTTTGTGTGCATGCTAATCATAGGTATCAAAAGGCAGAGCCAATGCACCTTTGGTCCTTCTCCTAAAAGAAAAAGGAACCAAGTATGCAAAGGAGCACACTACTGTCCATAGAAAATAGACAGATTTTTTTCTCAAAGAGCTTCACTAAAGATATGACATGAATTATGAAATGTTCCTTGAGGTTCAGATGATCATGAGAATCAAAAGCATTTGGTGGAAACACAAAGTCAACTACAGGCTCAAATGAAGTTTTAACAAAGTAGTCAACTCTATCTCCATAAATCAAATAAAACATAATGTTCACATTCTCATGATAATTTTCAGCATGGGGATTTTAATTTCTATCTCAAGCAAGAGCTTATCCACATCAATTTCATCCCATAAATCAGTAAGTTCAATAAGAGGTCTAGAATTCTCAAGCATCAAAAAGTTGGACTCAAGATCAAATGAAGCACAAATATAGTTCTTGACAAAGCAAACTTCAATATGATCTCTAGCAAGCTTTTCTACTCTCAAGTCATCTAGTATCCTAGTTTCACATATCAGATCAAGACATTCATTTATGAGGAAAAGAGAATCAAGATCAGGGGCATTATTCTCACCACAAGACAAGCAAATTTCCTCAAGTTTAAGTTCTAAAGTGGAAATGCTTGTACCTTCTAGCTGGGATGGTGGAACCCAATACATTACCTCATCAAAGGCACAAGTAGAATCAAACTCATACTGGGTAACCTCCCTTCCTTCAAACTCTGCTCGATCCCTAATAAGGTGTATCCGAACAATTTGTGCTAGGTGTCTCATTGGCTTGCCCCAATACTCTTTCATTCTGTTAAGCCGATGTAACTCCACTCTTTGGCCTGGTGTGAGTATGTGTATATCAAAGGGTTGTGGTGGCTTCACATATGGCTCATCTTCAATGTGATCTTCAAATGTGTCTTCCTCTTCTTGTGGCCTCTCAAAGTAGCTTGAAGCCATCACTACAAAACAGAAAATCTAGAATAGAAAGTTAGTAAATGTACAAAAGCAAAACAAAGCAAGAAAATAAAGTTTAGTCTCAAGAAAGATTGAAATCCTAATGATAAATCTACAAGTTCTCCGGCAACGGCGCCAAATTTGATGCATGACTTTTCAAGGGTCCAAGATCAAATCAATGTAGTATAAAAGATTGTCGAACCCACAGAGAACTAGAGACTTATACACCAAGAATACACAAGCTTTCTTGATCTAAGCAAACAAGAAGATGAATGATTTGTAACAAGCTAAGATCCTAGAAATATAAACAAGGTGATCTCAAATCCAATCAAGAAACAAGTACAAGAACTCAATCAAATGCTAAGGATAGATTCATGGGTAAGGATAATTGATATAAAGTGATCAAGGTTCAATCTAAAGGTGGCAACTTTCAATCAATCTATCAACCTTATGCCTAGACACAACACTAAGCAAACTCTTTCTCAAGATGGAAGCTCATTTGCTAAAATAACTCAAGCATCAAATCTCTTTGGTTGAATATTACTAGAGCAATCATGGAGAACAAGTCTAATAGCAATCCTAGCACCTTTGACATCAAATCTCTTTGGCAAAGCAAGCTAAAAGCCTTGAAGAGTTGGTTCAGGCATTTCATCGAACACCTCTCGGACGTGAAATGCCTAGAGATCTATCTTAGATAGGCCAACTCTAAAATAGCATTGAGATCACTCAACAAACAAGAAATAAGAAGGATCTACAATAAAACACCGTAGATCTACACTTAATCACTCTAATCTACCTTAACCCATGAATCCAAAATGTGTCTACTCACTAATCTCCATAGAAAACCTTAAATCTATGGGAGATTCAAGGCTAATCATGTTTATTAGAAGGAGAAACAAGATATAAGATGAAGAACTTTTATAGATTAATGAAAAGATTCAAGCTTTATAAAATGAGGCAAAGTGTGTTCTTGAGAGAAAATGAGATAAGTTCCAAATTGGGAGATACAAAAGTATTTATATGAGGCTTGGAAGCCCTCAAAACATCAAGAGAAAAGACCAAAAGGGCCTTGGAAACACTTTATTTTCGACCAGATCTCATAAAAACGAGTGGGTAAGGCTACCCGGCCAGTTCTACCCGGCTAGAATCCTCGACCAAGGTTGATATGCCTCCAGTAAATTGATCGTAACTCCTCCAATACAGCTCCAAATGACTTGAAACCACTTCCATTGGAAAGCTAACTCAATTTACTATGTGTTCCCAGAATCTTAGCAACAGAAGACATCTTTAAGGCCTCCATCCATGTTTATCTTTTACCCCCTTTTGGATCACAATGCTCCCAAACATCCCAAAACACTCCACATCATACTCCATCACCTAATAAGGACAAATGAATGCAATATGGACCTAAAGATGCCTAATATTTAGTCTAAATGCTCAAAATGCATAAGAGTGAAAGGCTAAAATTAAGTTAATATGCAAGATATCAGAACCCAAGAATAAGTCTTCTCTATCGGATCTCGGTAAAAGTTACGGGAAGTGAATTAATATTTCTACACGTCCGGTAAATTAAAAAAGAAAAACAGGTTCAATTCTCATCGGGCCCTCCCCGTTATTTTTAAAATTCAAAATGTAACCAGAGGAATAAAGTCCCAACCAACAATATGCGACCATTTACCATTTTCCAGAGGCAATTTTTGACTTTTCACACAAAAACTACCTTGGTAATATTAACTGTTTTATCCTATTAAAAAAAAACTCAAAACTGCTCTGCAGTGTAAATTACTCTTGAAATAATTACACTCTAAGACAGTTTTAAGTTATTTATAACATTCTATGGCAGTTTCTTCTACTAGCACACTTTATCCTAAAAGTTTCTTCCTTTTCTAAACTAACTCGCTAACATCTGACTATCCTAGTTACTAACTAAATGTAATATTAGCGGGAAAACATCTCAACCGCACATCTCACTCCCTTCTCAATGGCCCAAATTATTTTTGATTTTTATGACAAGATTTATATCTGTCTCGTTTCACAACCCTTGGATATCCTTTATGGTTTATAACATCGACGGTCCAGATCTATAGTATTGGAAAAAGTAAATTTCATTTATATATTTAATGGTTAAAATACATGAAAAATAAAGTGGGTCCCTCTTCCGTTCCCCTTCGCCTTCGTCCTTCTAAATACTCTATTTCTTAGAAAACTGAAATCTGCTTCTTAAATTTATTTTTTCAAATTTTTTTTTACGAAATCATTTTCTCTATTACACGATCTATCTTTAGAGATATGTGAAGGTGCATCTCCGATGTTGGTGTACAACATCTTTGGTGTACACGAACATGATGTACATAAAACATCTCAAGTGTACAACACGCTACATAACAAGAAAACAACCATCCAAAACCAAGTTTCTTTCTTTATAAATTCGTAAATGTCTAATTAAATGTTGCACCATGGTAAAATGTACATGTCAATATTGGTAAACAAACATGTAGATATGCTCATTATTGGGCTACTTTTAATATTCCAAGATGTAATGCATTTCAAAAAATTTTCTACATTTGTAACTTTTTTTGAAATATGTTCATACACTATCATCAAAGTGTACATTATCCATTAGACTGTACATGTATATACGAAATAATATTTTCTATTACACGATCTATCTTTTGAGATATGTGAAGGTGCATCTCCGATGGTGGTGTACATCATCTTTGGTGTACACGAACATGATGTTCATAAAACATCTCAAGTGTACAACACGCTACATAACAAGAAAACAACCATCCAAAACCAAGTTTATTTCTTTATAAATTCGTAAATGTCTAATTGAATTTTGCACCATGGTAAAATGTACATATCAATATTGGTAAACAAACATGTAGATATGTTCATTATTGAGTTATTTTAATATGAAGAATTCATGAGGGTGTATAATATGTAAGGAAGAAAGGCTGAACGCCCATTTGTACATGTGGATATGTAAACCAATTTACAGCTAGTTCGCACACACCATTTTGTACATGTGGATATGTAAAACGATGTACACATATATATCATTACAACATTGTATATATGGAAATTTTAAATGCGATTTATACTTTTACTAGTCTATAATCCTCTCGTCTCCGCATCAACCAAACTAAATTGGATAAATTTGCAAGTTTCAAAATGTGTACAACCATATTATGTTCACGTGAAGACACAAAATTTACTATCATGTACAATGATTCACTTCTATAATAGTGTCCATGTGTACACTGATGCATAGACATCCATGTTGTCATCCAATGTAATCGTGTACACTAACATTATGTACACATCAACGTCTTCTAATTTTTTCTGTAATTTTTTTTAATTAGTGGCAATTTTGTAATAATTTCATCATCTTTCTATTAGGGTTTTTTGAGTTTCCTGCAAATATATCTCAAAACCACCATTGATTTTTATCATGCAATCTTCATTATTTTTGCTTTTTTACCTCTGGAACTTACAAATATTATATATCTTAACCGATTAAAACCCAAAATTAAAAAAAAACAACAAATTTTAATTTTCGAATTTGGACAAATTATATCCAGATCGTCATAGATCTTCTCCACCAAAATGTTTACCCGTTGGTTCCCCAATCGTCTTTGTCGTGATGCCACTGCATCCTTCACCAGCTCGGTTGAAATTCCGCCACCATTGGCGGCTCTGAAAGTAAACAGAGATTTGTTTTTTTCTTCTCTACAAAAACACAAATAAAACAAAAGAATTCAAAACACTTACCGTAGACATTTGCGGTGTTCCGTTGTGCGTCTCTCACCACCAATAGATCCTCAACCTCCGTCGTCTTTGCTCCTACAAAAAACCCCATAAACATCAAATACATAATGCCTTAAGATCTACAGCAAGCACACAAATGTTAGGACACTCACCTCGTCCTTATCTTTTCCATGCCGGTTGTGTATCCTCGACATCCTTCTCCGAGAAACTTTCTGAGATTCTCTTTCGCCGGAATTCGCCGTCGTCTCGCTTCTTCTTCCTCACTTTCTAAGTTTCATAATTATTTTGCCTCGGTGCCAGTTACGAAACCAATTAAAAGAAAAAAATTCAACTCGCTTTTAGTTAATGAAAAGAATAAAAGGTTAAGTTTCACATCGGGCCCACCACTAATTTTTGAATTTCTAAAACGAAACCAATTAAAATCCATCTAACTAAAATCCAAATCACCAGTTACGCTTTTATGAAGTTAAGTTGGGTCTTTTCACCCATAAACTATCTCAGTGGTAGAAACTGTCTCACTGTATAAAAAGAAACCGTAAACCGCAATTGGATGTAAATTACTCCAAATAAAATGCAAGCATTATCTTGAAAAAGTGCCTGAATGACTAGTTTTTTTTTTACTTTAATTTTTGTTCTAGAAACCTTTTCATCATAATGAGAATAAAGAGTCCACCCACATGGGACAAGAATAATGTGTGATATTCACAGGGTAACAAATATATTTACTTTATGTTATGAAAGTAAGAAAAAGAAACACCGAAAGTGTTGAAAATATAAAGGATGTAGGGCCCGCTGCACTATTTGTACAGTGAATTTCTCTTCTATATAAACGATCGTTTCGATCAATTGTAAACACACCATTCCTTCTCCTTTTAATAACACATCCTCTCTTGTTATCAGTGTTATCTTCTCCTACGGGTATAAAATTTTGCCTTTATTTAAATTTCTTCGATACAATAAAATTCTAGTTTTTTTATAACACGTTATCAGCACGATCACTTTGCAATTCGGTAAAATTTATTTGTATCATTTATACCCTGCTATAATGGTCGGTATACCGCCTCTACTATTATTTATATCATGTTAAAATGGCCGGAATACCGCCTATATTATTTATTGATAATTTAATTAATTTATCGGTCGGCCGAGCCGCCTTATATTCTGTTTATTGTTAATTGGTCGGCCAAACCGCCTTATATTCTGTTTATTGTTAATTGGTCGGCCGAGCCGCCTTATATTCTGTTTATTGTTAATTGGTCGGCCGAGCCGCCGTATAATTTATTTATTACTCTGCATTGACCGGCTGAGCCGTCGCATTATTTGTTGTCATAACATAAATATTTCATTGCCATAATTGTTTACTTTTATTAATTTTTATGAAATTTTATAGATTTGATTGACCGTTTAATACAATATTTTCAGACTGGTTTTTGGTGCACTCGATTTAACCCCAACGGTCACAAAGAAAAAATTTCAAAATTTTTTCCCTTTCCAAACGGCTATGAACAGTATTTTTCATCTATAAATACACTCATTTTCACTCTATTTTCTCATCCAAAACATTTCATCTTCTCTCAAATATCTTCAAATCGCTCTCCTCCGATTTTTCATTTCAAGAAAGATGATTCGCGCATTTTTGTTTTTATGTGCCATTTTTATTTGTGTTTCTATTTATGGTTTATTCGTTGGAGAATTTACTCCGGGTGAATTTAAGATGAATATCGGTTTACTTTTCTTTACATCGCTTCTCCTTGTAATTGATTGCATGATTAATGTAAACGGTTCATTTTAATATTAATAATATTCTAATAATTTTTATTTATGTGCTTTAGAAATACAAATGACAAACATCGAGAAACTTCAGTTCCCGGCGTTAAAAATAACTGGCGAAAATTACGCCGGATGGGTCACAAACGTGAAACCATATCTGGTGATAAAAAAGATAACCGAAACAATTGTAATCGGTAACAAATCACCACCCGAGCATATAGCCGAAGCGATAATCTTCCTGAAGAAGCATTTAGATGAAAATCTAACGCACGACTATGCAAGCGTCGAGGACCCAGCTGAACTGTGGCAAACTTTAAAAGAAAGGTTCGATAACCAGAGACAAATCAACCTCCCTCACGCTCTAGAAGAGTGGAAAAATCTGAGGTTCAAAGATTTTCAGAAGGTTGAGGATTACAATTCGCTGTCCTGAGGATAGTTGCACTCCTGAAGTATTGTGGTAATCCTGTCTCTGAGGCAGAAATGATGAATAAAACATATATCACTTTCCACAAACAGTTTCACTTCTTGTCCGAAATTTACAGAAAATGCGGGTACACGAGATTTTCTGAATTGATGGTTGCGCTCATGTTGGCTGAAAAGAACAATGAGCTCCTGATCAAAAACCACAATTCCCGACCTACGGGATCCAAAGCATTCCCTGAAGTGAATGCTACGGCGGTAGAAAATTCGGAAAGAAGGAACCAGACCAACCGAGGTTATGGTCGTCGTTTCAATAATAAACGTGGAAAAACTTACAATCCCAAATGGAAGGGATCTAACAAGTGGGTTAGATCCAGAAAAGTTTCTAAGGGTAAACAAACTCAAGAGGATACCACCCAGAAGCGTGAGACAGTGTGTTACAGATGTGGTTGTAAAGGACATTGGTCCCGTACCTGCCGTACTCCTCCACATCTTTGTAAGTTATATCAAGAGTCCACGAAAGGCAAAGCTAAAGAAGTGAACCTCATTGAAAACTTTGAAGGGACATCGTACCTCGATGCCTCCGACTTCGCTAATGAGCTGGACTAAGATTACTCCTGAAGAGAGCTGAAATAATATGACTATTGAATAGTTTTCAATATTGTCATGTATAATTATTACATTTCCTGTTTTAAACAAATAATGATGTTTTAACACCACCTTAATGTATAATTATTGTGTTTTTCCTTATATGAATGAATTTTATGTTTTCTTTTATTAATATTTATGACAATTTCAGAAATGAATCAAAATGCTAATGGAGCAAAATCCAAGAAACGGATTCGTGAAATATGCATATCATATAGAGGAACAACGCACACTATTCTGAGACAAAAGAGATATTTCTCTGATATAAAATCGACAAGAATTGTCGTCAATACAATATCAGGTCCTGCAGACGTGATTGAAGAAACTGGTAAAGCAAACTTTACGTTGTCAAATGGAACAAAATTTTCCATAAATAATGCTCTATATTCTCCAAGTTCTAAAAGGAATTTGTTGAGTTTCAAAGACATATATCTTCACGGATATGATACTCAGTCTGCAACTGAGGATGGAAAGAAATACATGTATGTAACTTCTGATAAATGTGGCAGAAAACACATATTGGAAAAGTTTCCAGAACTTTCTTCGGGACTACATCATACTTATATCGATGAGATCGAATCAAATCTTATAGTAAAACGGAACCCTAAAGAGTTCACATTATGGCATGATCGCCTTGGCCATCCAAGCACTACAATGATGCGTAAAATCTTAGAAAGTTCACATGGTCATTCACAGAGAATCCAGGAGATTTCTCAAGGGAATAAAATGACATGTGTTGCATGTTCTCTAGAAAAATTGATCGTAAGGCCATCGCCAACCAAAATAGATAAAGAATCACCAAAGTTCCTTGAAAGAATTCAAGGCGATATATGTGGACCTATACATCCACCTTGTGGACCATTCCACTTTTTTATGGTATTATTTGACGCATCCAGTAGATGGTCACACGTTTGTCTATTATCATCTCGAAATGTGGCATTTGCGAGATTTCTAACTCAGATAATCAAACTGCGAGCACAGTTTCCTGATTATACTATTAAAAGAGTTAGACTAGACAACGCTGGTGAATTCACATCCCAAGCATTCAATGACTATTGTATGGTAATGGAAATTGAAGTTGAACATTCGGTTGCTCATGTTCATACGCAAAATGGTTTGGCTGAATCTTTAATTAAGCGTCTGCAATTGATTGCAAGACCATTGATCATGAGATCAAAACTTCCAACCTCTGTATGGGGACATGCCATTTTGCATGCAGAAGCACTCATTCGGATCAGACCGAGTGCATACCATAAGTATTCCCCACTACAGTTAGCGTTTGGTCGAGAACCAAACATTTCCCACTTTAGAATCTTTGGTTGTGCGGTATATCTGCCTGTAGCACCACCACAACGTAAAAAGATGGGACCACAAAGAAGATTGGGAATATATGTTGGTTGTGATTCTCCATCATTTATACGATATCTAGAACCACAGACTGGTGACGTCTTTACGGCTCGTTTTGCCGATTGTCATTTTGATGAGAAAGTATTCCCAGTTCTAGGGAGAGAAAACAAAAATGTAGAAAATGATATCAAATGGAGTGTACCTTCATTACTATATCTTGATCCTCCTACTAAAGAGTCTGAACTAGAAGTTCGACGAATCATGCATTTACAGAGTATAGCTAATCAGCTACCTGATGCATTTTCGGATACCAAGACGGTAACTAAATCTCATATACCAGCCGTGAATGCTCCTGCTTGTATCAAAATATCAAATGAGCAAGGAAAAGCGGACGATACACGAGAGTCTAAAACACGCCTGCAGCGTGGCAGACTTACTGGTTCTAAGAATAAAAATCCTAGAAAACAAAAAGATGTCAAGGTAAATGACACATCCAAAATAGCAGAAAGTATTTTGGAAGAAACAAATAATGAGGATACTTAGAAAGTTGAGCATCATGAGTCGGAAAATAATCATGAAATTTCTATCAACTACATCCATAATAAAAGGATATGGAATAGAAATAAACAAAATGATCTTGAAGATGTTTTCTCATATATTGTGTCAAGTGAAATAAATGAAGAAATCGATGATCCAGAACCAAAATCTGTCTATGAATGTCAAAAGAGACATGATTGAGAACAATGGAAAAATGCAATACAAGCTGAACTTGATTCGCTTAATAAACGAGAAGTATTTGGATCTATTGTGCTCACACCTGCAGATGTGAGACCAGTTGGATACAAATGGGTTTTTGTTCGAAAACGAAATGAGAAAAATGAGGTTACAAGATACAAAGCCCGTCTAGTGGCTCAAGGTTTTTCTCAAAGACCTGGAATCGATTATGAAGAAACGTATTCTCCAGTTATGGATGCCATTACGTTTAGATTCCTGATGAGTCTAGCAGCTGATAAAAATCTAGAGATGCGTCTCATGGATGTTGTTACAGCCTATCTATATGGATCATTAGATACTAATATCTACATGAAAATTCCTGATGGATTTAAAATGCCATAAGCATTAAGTTCCAAGCCTAAAGAGTTATGTGCAATAAAATTGCAAAGATCATTATATGGGTTAAAGCAATCTGGACGTATGTGGTATAATCGTCTCAGTGATCATTTAATAAAAGAAGGATACGTGAATGATCCTATATGCCCATGTGTTTTCATCAAGAAAACAATATCCGGATTTGTAATAATCGCGGTATATGTTGATGATCTTAACATTATCGGAACTCAAAAGGAAATACAAAAGGCATCAGACTATCTCAAAGGAGAATCTGAGATGAAAGATCTTGGACAGACACAGTATTGTCTTGACCTACAAATAGAACATTCACAAAATGGTATATTTGTGCATCAATCCACATACACTAAAAGAGTATTGAAACGATTTAACATGGATAAATCAACTCCTCTTAGCACCCCGATGGTCGTTAGGTCACTTAATATTGAAAGTGATCCATTTCGACCACCTGAGGAGAAAGAAGAGATACTTGGTCCGGAAGTACCATATCTAAGTGCAATTGGAGCGCTGATGTACCTTGCAAATTGTACACGACCTGATATATCATTTGCTGTGAATCTTTTGGCAAGATTCAGCTCATCTCCAACTCGAAGACATTGGAATGGGATTAAACATGTTTTTCGTTACCTCCAAGGGACCATTGATTTAGGCTTGTTTTATCCTAAAAGTTCAAAAGGTCAAATGGTTGGTTTTGCAGATGCAGGATATCTTTCAGATCCACACAAAGCTCGATCGCAAACAGGATACGTTTTCACGACACATCTGTTCAAGTAGTGGAATTGACAAAAATATAGAGCCAACTATTCTATATGAAGATAATGCAGCATGTGTTGCTCAAACAAAGGACGAATATATCAAAAGCGATAGAACAAAGCATATTCATCCGAAATTCTTCTCATACACTCAAGAGCTCGTGAAGAAGAAAGAGATTGAAGTAAGATATGTCCAATCATGCGACAATGCAGCTGACCTCTTCACAAAATCACTTCCGACTTCAGTATTCACAAAACATGTTCGTAACATTGGAATGCGTCATCAGAAGGATCTATGACTGCTCATTCGAGGGGGAATTTACGTAGTTGTACTCTTTTTACCTTACTATGGTTTTTCCCATTGGGTTTTTCCTAGAAAAGTTTTTAACGAGGCAACAAAGACGTTAAGCGAGAGTGGATAGTGACACCGGTCCCCAAGGGGGACTGTTATGAAAGTCAGAAAAAGAAACGCCGAAAGTGTTGAAAATATAAAGGATGTGGGGCCCGCTGCACTATTTGCACAGTGAATTTCTCTTTTATATAAACGATCGTTTCGATCAGTTGTAAACACATCATTCTTTCTCTTTTTAATAATACATCCTCTCTTGTTATCAGTGTTATCTTCTCCTACTGATATAAAATTTTGCCCTTATTTAAATTTCTTCGATACAATAAAATTCTAGGTTTTTTATAACACTTTATGCATTTTGTTCATTAAATGTAAAACACAAATTCAATAAGAAGACAAGTTTATGTAAAATTGTATTGTGAAACAGTCTTCAAGATCATATGCCATACTCCTGCACAGTGGAACCTGGCCAAATTTTGTATTTGCTATCTCTATAGTTTTTTTCCACCAAAATGTTGACAAAACTCAAATTAAAGGCCTCTTTCAATTTCTTCTCGGCGAAAGCTACGTCTGAAAAGACAAAATAGCATACTACGTGTTTGGACAACCCGAAATTTTGGAACCCCCTCTAATCTACTAGGGCAGATGAGTAACACATGTCTTATATTTTTGAATTGTGTCGCCTGTTGTTGATTAAGGCAATGGTAGGGTTAAAAGAAGCTAAAAATATTAAATATCATTGCTCCTTCAGGGTTAAAAAATACCATATAAAATTGTTTACAAAAATTGTTTGGTTAAACAAAAATGGTTTTAAATAAATGAAAACTAAGCTTATAAAATTCAAAACTAAATATAAGGTTGGGTTTGTTCTTTTTGGTGCTGACAGGTTGGGTTGTTTTCCTCAGTTTAGTATTGAGCGTTCAACTTCTGTTGTCTCATGTGATTTAATGTATGCATGAAGTATAGGTTTCACGTTTTTATTTGCTTCGGTTATGCAGAAGAATTCGGTTGGTCCTTTATTATCGTATTTTCGTTCGTCAGTAGATTGGACGAAAATTTGACTCTTCTCCACGTGATCCATTAAGATGATTTGTAATTTGAAATCTAAACAAACAACAATCTTATCTCCGTTCAGACGACTTATATGGTTGGTGAAACGAACATCGCCTTAAACATATTTTCTATTTCATTTTTATCATATTAGTGTTAAGTCGTTCTAAGTACATGTTTTTTTATTTTATTTTTATTTTTTGCTTATGTATCTATTTTAGTAAGAAACCGTTCTTTATTTTTAGTTTTTCCGTGTTTGAGATTTTAATTTCCTTCTATTTAAAATTTGTCTATGAAGATTTGGAACTTAACGATTTGTGTATTCCATGATTGTATTTCATTTTGTATATCAATCATTTTTGACTATGAATGAAAAAATTAGTATTAAAAACTTAATTTTGAAGTAGTTATAGTCATCATAAGCTCTATTTTACTGTTGCCTAAAGTACTTGTTCTTTTTTTCCAACACATAAACACAACTTTGAATATAACAATTAGTATTGTAAAAATGAAGGTATGAGATTCTACACATAATTGAGAACTCTTTCCAATCTAAAAGGTTTAAAATGAAGGTATGAGATTCTACGCATTTTATACCTGCATAAAACTCCTCACTTTTGTTAAAAACATTTTAGAAACCTCTAACCTATTTGAACTTTTGAAGGGGTAATAAAACCTCAACTTTTGATAAAAAGTAAAGTAAAAGAAACACATACGCTATTTGCTAACAAAACCTAAAATGAAATGATGATTTTTGTATAAGAAATATTTAATTTATTATTTCTTTTTCTAAAATTAAGTTACGTCTATTCTTATTATGCAATCTGGGTCTTCCAATTCAAAATTATTATTTGTCGGTTTTGTGAAATTAGGATACTAACATTTACAGAAAATTCTAGAAATTTTAGAAAATATGTTTTTATACTTCCATGAATTCTTACAATGCTATTCTATTCACAAACTAATATAAAATCAGATCTCTCAAATTTTTAATTTCCGTATTGATTTTTGGCAATGGTTTGTTTGATCTTTTTCCAAAATTCAAGGTTTTAAATCCCAAAAATAAGCTTTAGGGGTTTATAAAAATATGAGTATTTATTTATTTTTTAATTAAGTGGTAATAATTGATTTGGGATAATGCTTTAAATTTCTCAATTCTAATTTATTTTTACCTAAAACAAAATTATTGGTATTTTGTCAAACAAAAGCTGAGTTATGTCTTAAGACTCTGTTAGAAATCTAGAGTTGAATTAGTTGTTAATTAGTGATGTACCCTTAAAAAATTAGTTGGATTTAAGCTGAGATATATGTATATAAAAAATACTCATTTCATAATTAACAAGGCTTTCAAGTTTTTTTTAAGTTAATGGTTTTAAATTAAAAAAAAAAAGAAAAGAAAAAAGGGCCCGCAGAGGTTTGACCAGGACAGGAGCAACGGGTGAGGAGCTGAGCTTCAACTACTGCCCAAAATCCAAGTGACGTCGTTTTCAACGATCTCTCGCGAACACATTTATTTGACTAGCCAAATAGGGCAGAGCGGGCAGCACCGTTCCGGGCAGCTATATTCCTCGTCTTCCTCACACTGCATGCCTCCATAAATAAAGCCCGTTGAGATCAAAACTCAAATAAAAACAAATAAATTTATTTATTAAAAATTAAAAAACTATTTTAAGGGAAAAAGGAGATAGATTGAAAAGGAGAGGACGAAGAACACTAATGATAGTTTCTTTGGCAGGCTTGTGTTAACAACATTTCTACAACAAAAAAGCTCTTTTTATTATTACTTCACGTTTTATTTCTCCAAAAGCTCAAATCTTTTTTCTTTGTAACTTTTATCTTAAAAAACAAAACTTTCGTTTCGAAGTGATAGAGAGAGAGAGAGAGAGAGAGTGCGAGAGTGTGGAGACGACAAGAACGCCGAAAAATTTAGGACTTTTGGTTTATGCTCAGTGTTTCAGCTAATGGGTTGATTAGGGATTTGATTTTGAGTTGAGGGTTTAGGGTTGATGCTAGATCTTTAGAGATAAATCTTTGTCGCAAATGGAGACGATTCATGTCGCTTTTATCTTGCTTTCTCTCATCTTACTGCCCAATCATGCCTCTGCTAATCTTGAAGGTTTGTTGTAGCTACTGGTTCTTCACTGGTTATGTTGGAGCCAATCTCTTATCACAAAGTCTGCATTTTGATTTTGAAAAATGGTTTTAATCGTTATAGTTTGTGGATTAGTTTTTGTGTGCTCGGAAAGTTTTGTTCATTGTTTTTTTCTAATTGTGAAATGATGTTGTTCTTTGTATGTTTAGAGTTAGTGGGGTTTAACAGTGAATCCACTATTGCTTTTTCTTGTTCACATTACTATACCAAGTTTGCAACTGAAAGCCTGAATGAGCCCTTGTTCATGTGCTGCAAAAAGTTTGGTGAAATTGGCTTTTAGCGACTACTTTGATTAGCTTTAGGCTTTGTATTGTTTCCCTGGTGGTGGCTGGATTTTGAAACTATGAACAGCTTCAGATTGATGCAAACAGTCTATGATTTAGACTTCCTTTGTTTTTGATTTTATATGCGTAGTGATTATTAGTCTTTTAACACTCTCAAAGATACCTGTTCGGCTAGTTCTCTTGATGCTAATCTTGTAGATTTTTGTGGTTCTTGTTACAGGTGATGCATTGCATACTCTGAGGGTGACTTTAGTTGATCCCAACAATGTCTTGCAGAGCTGGGATCCTACCCTTGTCAATCCTTGCACTTGGTTCCATGTAACTTGCAACAACGAGAACAGCGTCATAAGAGTGTAAAAAAAGCTTCCTACTTACTAAACCCCTCTCGTTTCACTTTAAATCTTCTCAATTTGTGTTCTGGTATTGTTATCTCTTCTTACAGTGACTTAGGGAATGCAGAGTTGTCTGGTCATTTAGTTCCGGAGCTTGGTGTGCTCAAGAACTTGCAGTACTTGTAAGTCACACTTTGGCATCTTTGTTTTCATCAAAACAAACCGAATATTTTTATAATCTTCTTAACTAGTCTCTTACTTTCTTGCAGGGAGCTTTACAGTAACAACATAACTGGCCCTATCCCTAGTAATCTCGGAAACCTGACGAACTTGGTGAGCTTGGATCTCTACTTAAACAGCTTCACCGGTCCCATTCCAGAATCATTGGGAAAACTTTCAAAGCTTAGGTTTCTGTGAGTACACTTGCTTCACCTGCTCAGTCACATTATTGTTTAAATCTTGGTGTAGTCAACAGTTTCTGACTCTTTGCTTAAATTTTTCATGCGAGAATAGGCGGCTTAACAACAACACTCTCACTGGCTCTATTCCCATGTCACTGACCAATATCACCACCCTTCAAGTCTTGTGAGTTTTCTCATTTATGCCTCTGCCTTAATTGTTTTGTATGAGTTTAAATTCTTATAGTTTTGATGTATAAAACGGCAGGGATCTATCTAATAACCAACTCTCTGGTTCGGTTCCTGACAATGGCTCCTTCTCACTCTTCACGCCCATCAGGTTACATTCCCTATCTTTTACTGGTTTTATTTGTTGAACGTAGTATTGGCAATTGAAACTCTCATTTCCCTTATGCAGTTTTGCTAATAACTTAGACCTCTGTGGACCTGTTACAAGTCACCCATGTCCTGGATCTCCCCCGTTCTCTCCTCCGCCGCCTTTTATTCCACCTCCTCCAGTTTCCACCCCGAGTAAGTTGTCTCTTTGCCTCTCTATCAATCTGGTTCTCATATAAACCATCTTGACAATAAACAAAATGATATTTGATTTACAGGTGGGTATGGTATAACTGGAGCAATAGCAGGTGGAGTTGCTGCAGGTGCTGCTTTGCTTTTCGCTGCTCCTGCAATAGCCTTTGCTTGGTGGCGTCGAAGAAAGCCACATGATATCTTCTTCGACGTGCCTGGTGAGTTCAATAGAGAAGTCATCGTCTTTTGAATCTCCAAACTCTTTCTAAAACTGTAAACTCTCTTTATGTAGCCGAAGAGGATCCGGAGGTTCATCTGGGACAGCTCAAGAGATTTTCTCTGCGAGAGCTACAAGTGGCAAGCGACGGGTTCAGCAACAAGAACATTCTAGGAAGAGGAGGGTTCGGGAAAGTCTACAAGGGCCGTTTAGCAGACGGAACTCTAGTTGCCGTCAAAAGACTAAAGGAAGAGCGAACTCCAGGAGGGGAGCTTCAGTTTCAAACAGAAGTAGAGATGATAAGCATGGCTGTTCATCGAAACCTCTTGAGATTAAGAGGTTTCTGCATGACACCAACAGAGAGATTGCTCGTCTATCCTTACATGGCCAATGGAAGCGTTGCTTCATGTCTCAGAGGTAAAAGAAAAAAGAATAAAAACATCTTTTAAAATGTTTTTTTTTTCTCTAATGGGTTTACACAAATGCAGAGAGGCCACCGTCACAGCCTCCACTAGATTGGCCAACGCGTAAGAGAATAGCGCTAGGCTCAGCTCGTGGTTTATCTTACTTACACGATCACTGCGACCCTAAGATCATCCACCGTGACGTTAAAGCAGCGAACATTCTACTGGACGAGGACTTCGAAGCTGTGGTTGGCGACTTCGGGCTAGCGAAGCTGATGGACTACAAAGACACTCACGTGACAACAGCGGTCCGTGGCACGATAGGTCACATAGCTCCAGAGTATCTCTCCACCGGAAAGTCCTCGGAGAAAACAGACGTGTTCGGTTACGGCATCATGCTTCTGGAGCTCATCACTGGACAAAGAGCCTTTGATCTCGCTAGGCTAGCTAACGACGATGACGTCATGTTGCTTGACTGGGTAAAAGTTTTGTACTTTTAAGTTCATTTATTGTTGAAGGTGCTAACTTTGTGTTTTGTGTGTTTAAGGTGAAAGGGTTGTTGAAGGAGAAGAAGCTAGAGATGTTGGTGGATCCTGATCTTCAGACGAACTACGAGGAGAGGGAGCTGGAACAGGTGATACAAGTGGCGTTGCTTTGCACGCAAGGATCACCGATGGAGAGACCAAAGATGTCGGAGGTTGTGAGGATGCTGGAAGGAGATGGGCTTGCGGAGAGGTGGGACGAGTGGCAGAAGGTTGAGATATTGAGGGAAGATGTTGATTTGAGTCCTAATCTTCACTCTGATTGGATCGTTGATTCTACTTACAATTTGCACGCTGTTGAGTTGTCTGGTCCCAGGTAACCCATCATACAAACAACAAAATCATATTTTATCTAAGGGTAGGTAGCTTTTTTTTCACCGTAAGTTTTTTTTTTTGTTTTTTAATGAAACTGACATTGAAAGATATGTGATTTTGTGTAAGTTGTGCTACGGTTCTATAAAAAGGGAAAAAAAAAGAAGCATAAGCTTAAGATTTGTAAAATTGTGTTGTGTCATGTCTTTTTTTTTTAATCATCTGGAACTTTAAAAAGTTGTAAAAAGAACCTTTGATAAACCAAAACTCTAACAAACTGACAAACTTGTGAAATAAAAGATATCAACAATTGAAACTAAAAAAGAAAAGACTAAATATGATGGAGAGTCCAAAACATTGGGAGTCAAACTTAACTGTTGCACAGTGTCAACTTACAATCATTTCGAAAGGTGTTAGAAGCAAAAGCTCGTGCAGACCCAACACTACAAAGCGAAGAGTGATCAAAGACGAATCCAACGAACATCAGTGAAACGACGTAGTTGTTCTCTTATAAATAAAAAAAAAAGGTTTTATTAAGGGTTTTGTAAGGAAAAAAAGAGGCAAAAATAAGGGTTTTGTACTCTCTGTCTCCTCCCTCCTCTAACGCCGTGACACGTCACGCCTCCCCCTCCCCCTCCGTCCGCCGCCTCGTCGCGTCTGTCTTCTTCTTCGCTGCTGCTGCTTCTTTGTCGTGTTAGTTGTAAAAAGATTCTGTGATAACTGAGGAGAAGATGAGTAACAGGGATATGAATAATCCAGCAATGGAAGAAGAAGACGAGGGAGACGTTTTCCTCGGTGAATCCGATGTCCTCCATGAAATCGATGTCGACGGAGAAGGTTTCTCCTTTTTCTTCATCTTCATCTCTCTCCTTCTTAAAGTCTTAACCTTTTGAATCATATGTACTTTTGTATGACTCTTGTTATGTAAACTCAGATCTTCCTGACGCATATGATGAAGATGATAATGACAACGACAATGAGGATGAAGTGTTTGGTACTATCTCAATCACCACCTCTTGTGTTAGTAGCTTGTGTTTATAACATGTGTGTGACTCTTCCTTCGTTCTTATTGCTTTGTTTCCGTAGATGAAAACGATGACTCAGTTCACACATTCACCGGTCACAAAGGTAAACCACTTTTATCACTTCAATGTTTGTTGTTTTCGTGAAACTAAGAACGATTTTCTTTACGCAGGTGAGCTTTATGCATTGACATGTAGCCCTCTAGACCCCACCCTTGTAGCAACCGGAGGCGGAGATGACAAAGCCTTCCTCTGGAAAATCGGCAACGGAGATTGGGCTGCTGAGCTTCCCGCTCACAAAGACTCTGTTTCTTCTCTAGCTTTTAGCTACGACGGACAGTTACTTGCCTCTGGAGGGTTGGACGGTGTCGTTCAGATCTTTGATGCATCCTCAGGGACTTTGAAATGTGTTTTAGACGGTCCTGGTAGTGGCATCGAGGTATTAGAAAAACTTGTCCTTGATAACAATTAAGTCAGAAGATTATACTTACTGTGTTATCTTCTTAATCAGTGGGTGAAGTGGCATCCGAGAGGACACATTGTGTTGGCTGGTTCAGAAGATTGTTCTATGTGGATGTGGAATGCTGATAAAGAGGCTTACCTCAATATGTTCTCTGGTCACAATCAGAGTGTCACTTGCGGTGACTTTACTCCTGAAGGTAAACTAATCTGTACCGGCTCTGATGATGGTAGTTTGATTGTGTGGAACCCGAAGACTTGTGAAAGCATTCATGTGGTTAAAGGCAAGTTAAACTCACTCCCTCTATTGGTTTTTACATGTTGCTGTAGAATGCTAACCTTTGGTTTTCATGTAGGTCATCCGTATCATACGGAAGGGTTGATATGCTTGGACATTAACTCCAACTCCAGTCTCGCTATCAGTGGCTCAAAAGACGGTTCTGTTCACATTGTCAATATAGTCACTGGAAAGGTTTGTTTTCATTGCTTCATCTCAGTTATCAAATTCTCTGCGTATGTCTGTGTGCGTCTAACTTCATAACAACAGGTTGTGAGCTCTCTGAGTTCTCATACAGAGTCAGTTGAATGCGTGAAGTTTTCACCAAGCTCCGCAACTATCCCTATGGCTGCAACAGGTGGGATGGACAAGAAGCTTGTAATCTGGGATCTGCAACACTCAACTCCTAGGTTCATCTGCGAGCACGCGGTATGATCCTCACTCTTTTAGTTTTCTCTTATGAGATAGAATACTAAACAGAGATTGGAATGTAAACAATAAGCCCTTCTTCACTATTTCTTTGTTATAGGAAGGTGTGACATGCGTAAGTTGGATAGGAACCTCAAAGTACTTAGCCACAGGCTGTGCTGATGGTACAGTGAGCGTTTGGGACAGCTTATTAGGCAACTGCGTCCACACCTTCCATGGCCACCAGGATGCGGTCCAGTCCATCTCAGTTTCCGCCAACACCGAGTTCATTGTGTCGGTCTCTGTTGATCACACTGCTCGTGTCTATGACACATCTGAGTTCCAAAACAAAATGGAATAGGCAAGTGATAGAACACTTAACATAGTGTTATTTATTACCTCTTGCTATTGGTTCAGACATGTGATTTATCTGATAAAGATGTAAAACATTCTACTTTTCAATTATATTTGATAGTTTTGTTCTCCTCTACAGGATAAGCAAATACTCCATATGTTCCATAACGTAAGATGCTTTGGCTAAAATCACAAGAATTAGTAAATTTACTTTTTTTAAAAATAATCCAAAAAAGTATGCTTAGGAAGTTCCTTCGCTGAGCACAAGAGAATGAAGAGAAATTTGTTAAAATCACTATTAATAGTATAAGTTTAAGATGAATTAATCAATCATAAATATTGGTTGACCAGTTTTTAATAAAATTAAAATTGTTTTGAAAGTAACAAAAGATCTTCTATAAGACATCCATCTTATATTATGCAACTGAAAAAGTATCAATTAGCACATAGCAGTTTAGTTAAGTAGTAGCACACATCACTATTTATTTAAACCGGCTTAAAGCACGATATAGGATTTGATAACTCTTTGGCTCATAAAGGCTCACAGAGGCTGAAGCATTACGGGTAAGCCGTACTGAGGAGTTAGAGTGAGGTGATCCACCGGCGCGTGTTTATACTCGCCTGAGAGGCTAAGCCTGAACCGTTGAAGGATCATGGTGAGCACGACCTTGGCTTCAATCATTGTAAAGTTTTGGCCAATGCAAGCTCTTGGTCCCATTGAGAACGCGAGGAGAGCGTTTGGGTGACTAGCGGCTCTGGAAACGCCGTTTTCAAATCGCAGCGGGTTGAACTTATCAGCGTCTGATCCCCAAACGGCCTTGTCGCTGTGCATCTTCATAAGAGGGAAAACTATCGTTGTGCCCTTGGGGATCTTTAGGTGCCCTAGCGTCAGATCCTTTGTTGCATCTCTGGAGAAATATGATACTGGTCCGTACAGGCGAAGCGACTCCAAGAACACCATGTTCATCTACAAGAGATAAATAAGTTTCTTCAACCACAAGGAAAACCTTTACTTGAACCACAAGTAAACATTTTATTAACAGTTTGAGTTTGGAGAAAGTGTCTGAATCTGGCGTCTTGTCTTTACCGCACTCTTCGAAGATTTCGTGTCTTAGCTTCTCCTGCCAGTCTTGGTGCAAGCTCAGCAACATGGTGGTCCATGTCAATAGATTCGAGTTAGTTTCGTATCCCCCGAAGAAAAATGTCTTCCATTCATCTATGATCTCTTCAATGCTCAGCTTTCTTTCGTTCCTTTCTGACTCGCAAGATTTCAACATGATTCCAAGAAGATCGTCTCCATAATCTTGTTTTGATGCTAGTCTAGAATCTACAACCTTCTTGACTGAGTTCTTCATCTTCCTATTTAAGCTTCCAGATATGAATATTCGAAGGCGTAGGAAGGTACCTTGGACAACAAGAAACAAGAACTTGAGAATCTTGTCTGAACAGAACAAAAAAAAACATGAACTGAGAGTTGTGCTTACCGAGTTCCAGGGATGTAGAAGTTAGTGAGACATGTAACAAAACACTTCTTAAGCTCTTCTTGTGTCCTAAACACTTCGATTCCTTCGTTGTAACTGCTTCCAAACGCAGCGGTTGCTATAATATCAGCCGTTAATCTCCTAAACTCTCTGTTCATCTCCATTTTCTGCTCTCTTTTAACATTACTCCACTTGTCCAGCACCCTCAGTGTGCACTCCACCATCACTTTCGTCATGACCTTGAGCCTATCGATGGAGAAAGCAGGGTTCAAGATTCTCCTATGGCGAACCCAGTCAACATCTTCGACAAAGGCAAATCCCTTCATGCCGACAAGTTTAAAGAACTCTGGCCTTATCTTTGATTTAACAAAGAAACCTGACTTGTTTGACAAGATTTGCTTGACGAGTTCAAGATCTGAGATGCATAGCATTGGCTCTGTTCCGTTCCAGTAAAGAAACGTATCTCCTAGTGACATATATACCATATAAACAAACGTGTGTGTCACGCATAGTTAAAAAAAAACACATGAGTAGAAAGATTGAGATGGTGAAAACGGCACCGTATAGAGTCATCCATTGTTGGTAATGAGGGAAAATACGAGGAAAGATGTCATTGGAGTTTGGATCAAGAATCGAAAGGTGAGATTCTATCTTCATCTTGTTTATCTCGTCGATGTTTCCGTACAAGAATCTGTACCTTGGTCCTGAGATTCCTTGTTTCTTGAATCTTCTTGTCAAGACAAATGGCTGCCACACAAGGATGATAAGAGCGTTGTACATCTTGGGAACAACAAAGAGCAAAACAAGCAGTGCTAAGATAGGATTCATCAGGGTTATGAGCTCCATTGAAAGAACAACACAAGTGTTTTCTGTGTGTATAATTGCTGGTTTAGTAGTGTTTTTAAGTTTTACATTGTGAATGAGATGAATATATAGATACACTTCATATTGTAAAATAAGTATGAGGCTAGTTATTACGACCTGAGATTTAGGGGGCTATAAACGATTTTTAAAAATTTCAGCAAAATTTTTTTTTTTTGGTAAACTTGGGAGCCTAAAAAAAATTTGTTGGGGGTTTTTCTATGTAATTTTTTCCAAAATTTTTGGGGACTTAAGGCCAATGTTTCGTTAGGTTTTGTCGAGGATCTGTAGTTAATTCAATGATTTCTATTTTAAAGATGAAGTAAGCACGAACACGTATTCTTCATTTTGAGCAAAAAAAGCAATTAATTAAATATAAAATGTGCTTTATATGTGGTAAGATGATAGAGTGGATTCTAAATTTGTACATGGCATATATTGTTACGTAATCATAATATTAGTAAAAGGTATGAAGATGAGTAAGTCTTCTAGATTCATAAAATTATTCACGAAAGTGAAATTATTCACACTTTGATGTATATATAGTAAATTAATAAACAAAATCGTTTTTTCTTTTCTTTATTATTCACGTTTAATTATTCACAAGTAGATGTTATTTTTATATAGTAAGTGAATTTGTTAAGACTTAACTGTCGACTTTCTTTAACTTTAATATATAGGTTACTTTTGAACAAGAATCACTTTCTTAAAAGAAAGAGCTTTCACATGATTTCTTCCGCACATCCGAGTAGATGGTCTTGAAAATGATTTGTTGTTAATATATCCAGATCATATGATATTTCCAGAAATTCTTTTGTTACAAAAAATAGTGTAATGTAAGTGTTGAAGTTTGCTTTTGTGATTATATGATAAGATGAAAAGTGAAAACATACTAGTTATCAACTATCAATAGTTTTGTTTCTCGTTTAGCTGCTATGCAAAATATCATTATATCAATTATATCAATATACAAATATCAAGTAGCACATTTCCTTTCTTGTAAATACTGTAATCTTAAGAACTTAGTGTATGTTACCTCTCTTACACATTTAAAAAGGAAGGATGATAGAACTTTTATATTATAGGAGATTATGGTAAGACTTAACTATCCACTTTCTTTAACTTTAGTATCTTTGGTTACTTTTGAACAATAATGCAAAAAAAATTAAAGAAAGAAACATCCACATTAGTTCTTTCACAAATCCGAATGATGGTCTTGACAAATGTTGTTAACATGTCCAGCCTAGACTCATATGGACCAAATTAAACGGTCGGAAACATGAAAGATAATATTATAGATTTATTGGGCTATAAAGAAGTAGTGAGAAGAGTACAAAATTTGACAAGTGATGAATGTAAGATCGTTTGAGCAGAACTCAGAAGATAGATGGCTAAGATCTCCCGAATGATGAACAAACTAACACTAGTCTATAAGAGAAGAGAGTCAGATTTGGTTTTAAGGCCCTGCCTCGATTTCGTTGAAGTTCCAGTCTCTTCTCCCTGCACGGCTTCGCACTAACCGTGGCGAAGCTCTTTGTGTTATCATCAGATCACCTGCCTGGAAATTTGGCTGTGGTGTTACCTTTGAGGAAGATGCAGGGAAAGTGTTGGATCTTGCAGCTTGAATGAGTGATTTTCTAGTGAGGCAGCTAGCAATCACGGAGCATCTTCCTTCGTTGTCTGAGCTAGATACAGAGTAGCTTCTAAACGAGTGGGACGGGCTCTCTACACTGTGACACACAAGGCACGCAAAGCTCATCCTTCTTGTGTGCGGCTTTGATTCACAAGAAAGATCACTTGGTTTTTCAGGACTCCTGCATCTTGACAAAAGCCAAATTGATTCAGAAAACTCCATTTCTATGGAACAAGAACTGCAAAAGTAGCTTAAAGAAGAGCAAGAACTAAGCTAGCCGTTCACCAAAGTTCAGTAAAGCAAACTCCACCCATGACAAGCTTGTTATATAAACACCCGATTCAGCACAGCACTCTTGTCTGATTGACACAGGCATCAATAACAACATCATGGCGAGGATAATTTTTCACTAACCACAACAAGAAAGTAAAATAAAGAAAACAAAGACAATAAAAGCTCATTACTTTATCAACAAAGAGCTCATGAACACTTATCACATAACTGACTAGCTCTCAAAACTATATTACTCTCAGACATGACATCGACAGAACAAGACTCTAATCACAGCACCAAAAGGAGGCCAAAGTGAGAATAAAAGGCCCAATTTTTAACGTAGCCATGAATCAAAAGGTCTATCATTTGAGATACAACACCTAAACCCTAAACAGAAAATTCAACCTCCAACAACATTCCGCTGAAACCCATCAACTGGTGAGAACATTTGTATAATAAATTGGAAAGATCCATAAAACTCCAATTCAAATTGCATGTTAAAGAGAGAGAGAGAGAGATGATGATTCGAGGAGAGTGAGAGAAATTGAGATCTGGAGACCGGAAGCTTACCCTTAAGAGATTCTCGAAGACGAAGAAGAAAGCCTCGTGGCGACGACAAGTTTACTTGATGCGAAGACCCAGAAGAAGCTCTGAGTCGCGGCCGATTGATTATTACTAAACTACTAAATAGCTAAGTTTACTGCGACACGCGCCGCCACAAGCGAGTTTTCCCGCGTGACTAGGGATGACTCGGCTGGCCATATTTTTAACCGCTTCCAAATTTATTATTTACCAGACAAACTCTGTTAGATCTTTCCCTATAAGACCATGATTAACGCGGAGTTGAGTGAGTTTTTAGTTGAAATTAAGAAACTGTTTCTTGGGTTCTTAATTTTTTTTTAGTTAAAAGTTAAGAAACAGTTTTCTATCCTAAAAATCTCAGGCTAATCATGCTCTAATAGAATCGGTTTAAACGTAACGAATTTAGTAATTTATTTTTAGATAAAATGTTAAATTTATTGATGGAAGAATATATATACAAATTTAATGGGGTTTGAAACCAGAATGTAAACAGAACTAAGCTAGAGCTAGAATATATATACTGTTGTGTATTAATAATTATAAAGACTTTGCAAGTGAAAACGAGAGATGAATATTTATTATTGAACTTTACTGTACGTGATCAAAAGTGACGAGAGGAAGAGAGGAAGAGAGTAAGAGCTGAACTCTTCCATTTATTTTCTTGTACACAAACGAAAAATATATATAGAGAGGTAAAATCGGCTAATGTTCAGATATTTATTTAGTTAATAATATAATATGTCTAGTGGATAATCATTATCCAAACTTAAACTTATCTCATAACATTCCCCCTTGATTATCCATCTAACATTACATAGTGCTTCGTTAAAAACCTAGTCACGGAAAAATTTATTGAGACAAAAACCATGACAAAAAAAAAAGAGTACACTGCCGTAATCGCTCTTAAAAAAAAATACACTGCCGTAATCTCTTCCTGAAAATAGTGGAACTAGCTTTCTCGTCACATGTCACGCAAATACCGCATTCCGATACAATAAACTTGTTTTCAGAATGTTGCAGTCGGAAGAGCTTTTGTGAACAAGTCAGCCGGATTGTCGCATGACCGTACATACTCGATGTCCACCTCTTTATTTTTCTCGAGCTCCCTTATGTACGAGAAAAATCTTGGAGGAATATGCTTTGTTCTGTCGCTCTTAATGTAGTCTTCCTTGAGTTGAGCAACACAAGCCGAATTGTCTTCAAATATTTTCGTCGGCTCTTTCTCGTTGACTATTCCGCTTGATTCTTGTATGTGTTGACTCATTGACCTTAGCCACACACATTCTCGACATGTTCGTGAAGCGCAATAGTTTCTGCATGATTCGAAGATGTCGCAACCAATATTTGTTTCTGGGACCGCCAAGAGATCGCGGTACCACCAATTGTAAAAACATAGTCGGTTTGCGGTCGAGCCTTATGAGGATCTGATAAGTATCATGCATCTGCAAAACCAACTATACCAAACTCGGGTTTTCTACAATACATTATCTCTAAATCAACTGTACCTTGGAGGGAACAAATATATTCTCGACGCCGTTCTAATTTCCATGAATAGGAAATGAGCTGTATCTTGCAAAGACATTAGTGTCTAAAAGTATATATCATCAAAAACAACTCACAAGATATATAAGCTCTCATATGCTTTATTACCATTAGCATCTCCAAAGTACTTATTTATATAAGTACCGTTGGAGTACTCAAAGGAGTTGATTTGTCCATATAAAAGCGTTTCAATAACCTTTTTCGTATAGTTTGATTGATGCACAAATACTCTCTCTCGGAGATGCTCTATCTTGTGCCTAAGATAAAACTTTGTCTTTCCGAGATCTTTCATTTCGAACTCCTCTTTCATATGAGTTCGAGCATCATCAACCTCATTTTGAGTTCCAATTATGTTCAAGTCATTTACATATACAGCAATGATCACAAAGCCAGATGACGATTTCTTTATAGAAACACATGGACATATCACATTATTCACATATCCCTTTTTCAAGATATATTCACTTAAACGATTGTACCACATGCGTCCGGATTACTTTAATCCGTAAAGTGATCGCTGTAACTTGACCGAACAAATCTTTCTGGATTTTTCTTTCAATGCCCCTAGCATTTTCAATCCCCCAGGGAGTTTCATATATATATCGTTATCTAACGATCCAAACAAA
Source organism: Brassica napus (assembly GCF_020379485.1). NCBI lineage: Eukaryota > Viridiplantae > Streptophyta > Magnoliopsida > Brassicales > Brassicaceae > Brassica > Brassica napus. The sequence continues at coordinate 35,624,814 of NC_063449.1, read as the reverse complement.
TATGCAGTCACAACGTCCATGAGATGCATTTCAAGATTTTTAGACGCCGTTAGGCTCATCAAAAATCTAAATGTAACTGCATCCATTACCGGGGAATATGTTTCTCAAAATCAATTCGCGGTCTCTGAGAAAAATCTTGGGCAACTAATCAGGCTTTATATCGTGTTACTTTTCTCACGACTACCCACTTATACCTAACAAGATTTATATTCTCAAGCGTTATGACTATATGTCCAAAGACATTCCAAAATGGACCTTGGATCGGGATCATCATTTTTATGATCAATCTCTTTGGACACAGAAAATGAGAACATTTCATCAACATCTTTTATCTTATTTCTGATTCATAACTTTTCATCTCAATTGTAGTTGATGGAAATCTCATACTTTTTTGTTCCCTTCTCGTCATCTGGATCCCTATCTTTATTTGGTTTTTCTTGAACCTTTTCATCTATCCCTTCTTTCAGACATTTTCAGTATCAGGTTCTTCTGGAACCTTTCCACTTATGTCTTCTTTCAGACATCTTTCAATACCAGGTTCTTCTTTAACCTTTCCACGTATGTCTTCTTTCAGACATCTTTCAATATCAGGTTCTTTCCGAACCTTTCTGCTTTGCTCAACAATTTTTTTTCCGGAGATTTTTATCTTTAAAACCCGCTAGTCTCCCCCTCTTTAACTGAACCCAAGGCTCATTCATTCTGTTACCATCAGTTTGTTCTTTAGGAACATCAACTCTTGATGGAACATTTTCAGCGGGTATATCATGTCGTATCTGTGAACCCATTTGGTAACTGGTTTGCCAAATTATGCAAATGCACAATTTCCTGGATTTCCTGTTCTCTTTAATTCATAGGGGGGTCAAGGTGTAACAACGATTGTGTACACCATGTAATATCTTTAGGAATTTCTCTAATTTCTCTCCCTAACACTGGAAATTCACTCTCATTAAAATGGCAATCGGCAAACTGTGCCGTAAATATATCACAAGTTACTGGTTCAAGATACTATATATATGGCTTGTTCTAACTCTTCCAGAGTTTTATACATTCCCGAGAACATCATCAATTCTCCAGGGACTACTAAAATATCAAGATGCAACTCAAGTCGTTTTTGTATCCTGCCAGACATATCAATATACTGCATCTATTTTAAATCTTCTCCAATGACCTCGGAACAAGCCGTTTTTCTAACGAGCTTTATATCGAATTGATGGTCAATCAATTCACTCTACCCTCATACATAGAGGTAGATTCATAATCCTTATTTATATAGCGCTTTTTCATTTTGTTGTCGACAATCTATTTTTTTTTTTGGTTCCATCTTTTTATCTGTACTGATATGGTTAATCGAGATCTCTTTATCATCATCAATGATTTACCCAGGTACCTGACCATTATATTAACCATATCAACGGTCTCATCAAGAGATTCATCATCTATTCATATATTTGCTCATTCTCGAGGATTCTTTGGAACCAAAATGGTCTATCACGTCTCTAGCGTGCCATAGACTCATATATCATCCTTTTAGGACACTATTTTCTTATTGGAGCATTTTTAGCTGGAATATGAGATTTCATTATTTCATCAAAATGTCTGGCAGGCATTTTTTAAATGGATTATCCTACTTTTCATTGTAATCAATTTCACATATCTCATTCCATCAGCTTATCATATGCTTCTAGCAAACTTGCGAGCACATTTCTAATTATCCATATACTTTATCCTTTTGGATTGTATATGTATTTATTACATGTACAACTGCATTACACCCGATCATAGGGATCATCTTATTTGAATTTACTTTATCAAGTTCTTTTTCAAGTGCGAACATAATTTCTCATTGTTCCACTCCCTAGGATTCTTTAATTCTCCCCCTCGAAATGATGACACTCCATGTCAAAAATCTCGTACTGAATCACACTCTATAACCAATAACATATTCAGTTTTTCCATTTGGGATGAATTATGTTTCAAATCCTTTAGAGTGAGATCTTAATTTGGGGCCTGTTTAAAGAAATCACATCTAGTGAACTTGTTTGATGATTCATCACCCATGATGGTTTCCTTTATTTTCTTGACATACTATATGTGAAAAATTTCTGGTTTTTCAACATTTTCCAATAATGTCGATAACATTATTGGAAATGACTATATATCAGTAAACTTCAGGTTTACCACCATTTATAATTTTTGCCATCTTTTTCTTATGCATGTCTTTTCAACAAAAGCTCTTCTTGAACTAATAATATGTTTATATTACTAGATGCTACACTTATTTATTTTGAGAGAGGAAAAATATTTGTTACCTTTAATAGTCATGTACGATGACCCAATATCCGCCAAGGTATATCTGTCTCCATCCTGAATCTCAAAATCTTATTCAGGAAGATAATTCTCATACAACATCGATATTTTATTTTCATTTTCTAGGCCAACCAAAAAACTGAATCATCAAGATGAGTATTCAAGCTATGAAAAATGGTTCGGACTCATAAGAGACGATGTTTAATATACTTCATTTCTCTTTTTCTTTTTGATTTTCGATACAGATCGGCTAAATATTTGGCGTATGACAACTACATACCCAATTTTCTTTCTGGCTGTATCTATAGCAAACCTTTTTTTGTTTGCCTTTTATCACCCGGCCACTTTCATTTTCGTGGAAGTTCTCATTATTCTCATAGGGACGGAATCTTCTTCCTCGTTCTCTTCCACGACCATGATAGCGGTTTCAACCGCATCTACACCCTCGTCCTTTTCTAGTAGGAGCGACTTGATGGTTTAGTATCATGATTTCATTTTTTTTCCAGTTTACTCGGAGGATTTACATCAACTCCGATCCTTTCTTTCAAGGATCTAACTATCAAAGATCTTCTAAATCTTTTCTGATGATACACTTCATCTTATAAACCATCATTGAAGTGGGGTAAAATATCATGGCTTTCCTTTTTCTCATCCGATATCGTTTCAACTTATCGATGATTTCTCAAAGCTCATTTTCTCTCCTGTGCATCTTTGCACCCACTGCCCAAGTCGTATAATTATTTCTCGTAATATCAAGGGCATTTATTTTGAGCTTTGTCAAATTTGACATGATAACCGTATTCATAGAATAATAATTATATAAAGACGGAAATTTAAATGCATAAATTAAAAGAAAAATTGGAAAAATGAGATACTTTAAATTTTTATTTGTCACAATACGACTTCTGATACTTTGGGCAATTCTGGACGTATTTTACCCTTCTTTTATGGGAAAAATAGTAAACTGAATTTTAAAAATGTTAAAAAATATGAAAACTATTGGAAACATAAGTATGACAATATATATGTTGAAAAGTTTTTCTTAAAAAAAGTAGAATCATATTTTATTTTATCTTCTAGCTACAGTTAGAATATTCATTCTGGTTATCTATTTAACCTAGAAATCGGATACTAAGTTTTATACATAGATATATTCAGGGTATACAACGTAAACTAGCCTTTCTTATATATTCTAACACATCTATAATTCGAAACGTTATAATCAAGAAAGATGTCTTCAGTATACCTACAGCTTGATAACGACATATAACAATAACGCAGTGATATACCTTATCTATATTGTGTGTCATAACCTATTCTGCCTTTTTCCTTATGTGGCGCTTAAGTAAGAATATGTTTCTCATCTACTCTACTGTGTTCTGCGTAAGCTAGGATATATATTTTAGGAAAATCCGGAAAATATGGAAACTTCCATATTCGGTTAAAGATGTTTACTAAATCTAAACTAAATCTACCCTAAATCTTTCAAAGAATATTTTCTCCCACGTTTTTCTCCTCCTCCTACTCCCACGATCTTTTCCTCTTCGTTCTTTGTGTTTCTTTCTTCTTCATCCACATAATCATCTCTTCTCTCTATCAATACAACATGGTTCTAATCTATGTTAAATCTGGTGAATGGATGTATAGTTGCAATGAAGAGTGGAAATCTCGCACCATAACTTCTCTTTCAATCTCTTTTTTTTATGCATCATCTGAATCATGTGAGTGTAATTTGAAGCTGATATTTAATGTGATTTATATGGTTAAACATCAAGGGTCCTTAAGTCAATGGTAGAGCAAATGACTGCAGATCAATAGGTAACCGGTTCGAGACCAGGTGGGCCCTTCTTTATTTTTGCTTCTCTATTATGTTTTTACTCTGCTTCAGGTTTGGATTTGGAATTCAGATACAAGCACTCAAGCCTAATATTAGACGATCAATGGCAATAAAACTCAAAGGAGAAACACATCAAAAAATGCTCAAAGAGCTTAGTAAACGATAAAAAAGCAAAACACTAAATCCAGCCACATTCTCGGACCACAGATCTTCATAGCTAATAAAATCCATAAACTCGTAACTCTGTGTAATATACGTTAAAATAAGCTGCCGTGCTTGGTCGGGTATTAAGAAAGGATATCGCATGTCTAAGACCTTATTTAAAATAAACTGCAAGTGGCTTAATGGGGCCAAATACAATATTTGTTCCTTACACCCGTAACCCTCGAAGTGATATAATCTCCTAATCACCTGTAAGTGCTTCCCCATGCACTTAGTTAGAGGCTGTGTGTGGTTTAATGAGACCAAACACACTACCTGCTATTGAAAACAACAATCATAGCATGCCAAGACCCTAACCGAGAATAGAAAAAACTCAAGAACCTAAATCCATACCCAAGTTTAAAATCCTGGCAGTTAAAAGATAAACAGGAGCCACAGCCATACCCCATAAATGTTTCTCTTAACAAAATGAAGACAAAACAATACCAGTAACCAAAGAAAGATGTTAGCAGACACAGCCGAGGATCCCTTATTGATGACAAAACCAAAACATGCCAAAACTCCAAGTAAGAATGATCTAGCCAACTGACACCAACGATATGAAGCGCATTCCAATACTTGAACAACTCACAGAGATGGACAAAACAACAAAGAACAATGCTTATAATGATTGTATCCGAGAGACAGCAATAACAGCAACACAAAGAGCCAGTTTTAATCCAAAGTTTGAACTTATAGAGGGTTTCTACCCTTAACCATAACATCAAAAATAAGATAGAAAACAAAAGAATCTCAAAGGAAAAACCGATAAGAACGCTCAAAGAGCTTGTAAAAACTTATAAAAACCAAGAACCAGAAACCCATGACTGCTCACGAAACCTCTCTGCTTCACCGCTTTTCATGTCTCCAGACTTTCCAATTGTAAGAGTGATGCTAAAAAATTTGTAAGCACATCTCTCTTTATAGCAAACCCAGTTATCCAACTCCCCTCGCCAAAACACTCATTGAATCTGAAATTGTGACTTTATGAAGTCTGAGCTCCAAATCCAATCAGAATATCTTGGTAATTTCCCAGATCTTTCCATACCGATATCTCCTTTTTGCGAGATAATCCTTCGCGACCCCGGAAGATATTTTCTTGCCAAATCTCCCTGACTCTTCTGTATCTTTCGGATCCTGCCCTCGTGATGATGCTCTTTCTGATTCCATAACAACCATTGAATCCCTGGATCCCATCGTTAAGAACCATTGAAACCCTAATTTGTTTTCACCGTCGCCATCGAGGAGGAATACTTTCTATTTTCTTATTATTTTATTCTATTATAAGAAAATTACAAAATATTTTATTTATTAGTTATTAATTAAAAGAAATTGAACAATTTAAGGGTATAATGGTATTAACATTAATCTAAATCATATTTTCCTAAATAATATTCTAAAAATCTTAGTGAGACAAATCTAAGTTTAAAGTGTCCATTTTCTCCAATTTTCCCTAAATTAAAAGCATAAAATAAATGCATAAATTAAATTGCAGAAATTTAAAGAGCAATAAATAAAATTGGAGGCTTAACCTACCACATGATCCGAGGAGTCTTTGAGTACCATATTGATCATTTTTCAAAGTCCGAGGAGACATGATGTACCATTTTGACTTTTACTTATTTAAAGGTCTGAAGAGACTTAGTTTACCATTTTTGACATTTTCTTTTTATTCATGGTGACAAAGCCTACCACGTGTTCTCTGATCGTGAAGGCATAGCCTACCATAACGATCAGTCGGGAAAGGCAGCGCCTATCATCCCGATAAATAGACGGAGAATGTCTAGCCTCTCACTCCAAAATAATAATAAAATTTAAATAAACTAAATATATCGAAATACATAAATTTAAACATTACCTCGGTTGGTTTAAGAATTTTCAGATTGATAAATCTCAGTTGACCAGAGTTTCGTGATGATAACGTGTTGTGTATTAATAATTATAAAGACAAAGCTCTGTGGTTTTGTAAGTGAAAACGAGAGAGATGAATATTTATTATTGAATTTTATTGTAAGTGATCAAAAGTGACGAGAGGAAGAGAGTAAGAGCTGAACTCTTTCATTTATTTTGTTCTACACAAACGAACAATATCTATAGGGAGGTAAGGTCGGCTAATGTTCAGATATTTATTTAGTTAATAATATAATATGTCTAGTGGATAATCATTATCCAAACTTAAACTTATCTCATATCATATACAAATTTTTTTTTTACAGTTTCATTCACTGCATCTTTAAATATTGCTTTGATGCGAAAATAGAAAAATAATTACTCCAACCAATTACCAATCAAACTAAGAATGATTAATCGTTTTGATGTACTTTTATGAGTTTGCCTTAAAATCATGACCACTAAGTTGACAAAGTTCTCAAGTTAAATATTTGTGTTTTACCTTGTCTCTTTGATTATGGTGATATCACAATTTTTTTCCACCAAAATCATTTAGATAAATTGGTCATTATTTATCTAATTAATAAAAAATTAACACATTTCTAAATATGAAACTAGCTGTTTAAAATATTCAGAATATAAACATAAATCCTAAATATTTTTACTGAATTTGAATCATAATCATCTTTCTTTTGACAAATAAATAATCAAACACCAAATATAAGATTAAAAAAAATAACCCAACTTGAAATTAATCCAAAACATGCTTCTGTAACAGGAGCTCTTGCATTTGTCGAAGAAGAGGAGTTCGAAGAAGAGGAGTTTGTTTATAATGTTCCTGATATAAATTACTATACTATTTGAGCCTAATATAATCTAGGCGTAAAACTAATATGTAACTAAATTTAAGATAAAACGTTGATTGATTTCATGGTTTTTTTGCAATAGTAAAAATTAAGATAAAAATTAATACAAATCAAAATTTTAACAAATAAATGATATAAATATATTGGTTATATAATTATGTCTTTAAATTTTAATGTTTTAATTATTTTGTGGGGTTCAATTTTTTTAGTGGGGTCAAATTTAGTTATCTATTGGAATCAATACATTTTTACTTAAACGAAATACAAATATTTTTTAAAAAGTAGTGGGGTCAGTTGACCCAACTCCTCCTTGTTTGCTTCCGCCCCTGCTAGAAGCTATTCTACCAGCTAAGAGTTTGGAACCATCTGCTCATCAAATCCGGCAATCTTGGCTGGAGGAAGTATTTGGTAGAAGTATTGCGGTTTCTAACAGTTTTGTCAATCATCTTAGTAAGCTATTCTACTGTCTTATCTTTGTTACTATGTTTTCGCTTTCCTTGTTCTTTCCAAATAAAGTACATGGTAATCTGAAATACCAGTTTCAGTAGAATAATGCTGAGTCGATCGTATGTGTTTATCTGCAGACGATAGAGGGTGATTTCTCAGTCCAGGTATGGGTCAACACCAAACAAATTCCCTGCCATTCTTAACCAAAGAGTGAATGTATACGGGCAAGCGAAGAAGAGATGGTCTATGGTCTCGTCTGGTTCCTCACAGAAGATGCAGCATTCCGGCTGGCCCCATATGCTTGTATAATGCCGTCTTGATAGCCAATCATGAATGGCAAGCCAAGTGATGAAAACCTAATGCGGAACTCTTTGGGAGAACCAGACTATCTTAATCCATTGAACTATTTTTCCGTGAATTTGGTAATTTAAAGAGGTGATGTTATAGTTTTTATTTCAAGCATCATTATTAAACTATTAATACATAACAACTAGGTGTGATTTGAGAAATAAGATAGTACTAAAAACATTTTATCACAAAATAATCTCTAAAAATCAAAAACAAAAATTCGAATTTTTATTATTATTTATTTAAATATTTTTTTTATATTTTAATCTATATTATAATAGTTGAGTTTTTGCTCACTACTCAGCGCGCCACGTCAGCGTTTTGTGGGCCCTACTTTTAAAAAGTGTGAAAAAGTGACAAGCCCATGGCTCGAACCCGGGTTATTGAGATATAAACACCAAAATTTATACCACTAAGCTAAATGTTACTTTGTACTTTGATGGCCGAACCTAATATATATTTATGAAGGTCGGAAGTCCTTACTTCTTCGGCTTCCTCTGAGGGTCGGGCCTACAAGTGTGTTATGGGATTTCATTTTTAAATGGGATTGAACACGTTATATGAAAAAAGCTCAAGTTTGCAACAATTATAGTTTTTCCATATTGTAAACTGTTGTCGTTTAACATGAGTTTGAACTCTTTTTATCATTGTCTAAAACAAGTCTGAGTTACAGAGTTACGCCGGGTGTCTGTTCGTAATCTATTTTTTCACAGGTGAACTCTTCATGTCCGCATCTTAAATCGATTGATCATAAATGTTCCTGATTTGTAGCCCCTATGTAAACCTTATATATATATATATGATTCTCATCTTTGATGAACCCAATCTGCGTCTCCACAAAACTCATTGATTTCTCTTATATTTAACCATCTTCTAGAAAATGTTTCTCTCTGCCTCTCCAGTTTGTCAAACCGGTGTCCGTCACTAAACCTTCGAGTCTCTCCGTCTTCGTCTTCGTAGTCAGAGCATAGCCTCTGGCTTCCCCGCTTCTGGGATTCCCTGAACTTCAAGAAAGATAGGGAGTTTGTGGGAATCACGATTCTCTTCCTTGATGAAAAGGTAAGTTAATTTTCAATCTATCGCACTTATTTAACATAATTGTTTTAATTGATTTCCTGATTCTTTTTTGAATAATATTATTTGTAGATTTCGTGATTCATGGGTTTACTCCCGTCGGACGTGCTAATCATTACATTTCATCTTTGAAAGCAGGTTCCATTGTGAAAGTCGATCGTTTTGAGGTTGCTAGGTGCTCAAGCATGTACAAGATAACTGATCTTCCATTCCTCATTCGTTATCTCACTAACCATTATTGATGAAGTCATCACGGGTGCTCATGAGATCAATCTCAAATCAAGATTAGACTGTTCGACAATCTCCAAGTGATTGCGAACACAAACCTAGAAACTGGTAAACATACCATATTTGGTAGCTCCAAGCAAGATTACAATCATGTAAATTCAAGTGGAATGACATACCAGCAACTTAAACTGATAATTAGTCAACATTTTATCCCATATTTTCCTTATTCTTAAAAAATCCACTGTGTTTCTTATCTATTTTTTCATCTACACAACTTTAGCCTCTGTCATGGATAGCTCTCTCCCATGGATTGCATTGACTACGGTTTCTGGGAAGAAAAAGATCTTGCTCCTGAAAAAAGACCGTGAGAACCCTGTTGTAAGCTTTTAGTTTGTGCAGAACAAAAAACTTTGATTTCTTTTCTATTTAGTATAGTGATAGTTGTTGAGTCATTTGCCAATATGTTTTTTTATGCGGCATTTCAGAACTCTCCATTCCAAGCGGAACAGCAGATGGAAGCTAATCTTTCTGGAAGCTCCTCGACTTCAAGATAGAATCGGAAGATATATGTTGGTGGGAGGTTGATCAAGGGAATACTTCGAAGAAGTGAGACGACCTAGCCAGACTTCTTCTTTTGTACATCCTGAGCAAAGAGTGGAACCCACAAAACACGAGAGAAGAAAAAACAAAACACGAGATTAACATATTTAGACATTCTCTCTTGCATATATAACATCTGGCGCCGATGAAACTAACACCCACGGCAGACGAAGTTGATGCAAGTAAACCTCTCATCAATCATGCTTAAAATCAATCTACGTTTTTCAATCTCACAAACTAAGAAACAATTTTACCTACATGAATCGGGAAATTAATGCCCACATTCCCGACATAGAGAAAAAGAGGAGTTGAAGTCCTAACAGTTTTCTCAGTATCAGACTAAACCACATATTCAAGGCCCAATTATTTTGAAACCCTAACATTTTAAAGCCCTGTTTTTAAAAATAAATTATATTGGGCCATATTTCAGACTTTTTTTGTCAACCCCAAATCATCTATACCAAATTCCAACAAAAAAAAATATAAATAAAATAAAATAACTAAGTATGTAATTCTAATATATTACAATTTTATGTTTTTCTAAAAACAATTGGTGAAATAAGAGGAAACTTTTATTTTATTGTTTATTTAAATTGTTAAATTTTGAAATCCAAATTTATTATTTTTTTCCATGCACTATTTGATTTATATACAAACAACTACCTAAGTAAACACTAACAAGTTCCATCACCCTCAACTTTGAACATATAAGATATGAAAATATCAACATATGGCTTCGTCGTTCATTCTTATATCAAACTCATCAACCTATGTAATTTCCAAAGTTCCATCCATCACATTATAGACAAAAAAACAAACAAACAATAAAATTCCGTAAACAAAACTATACAATGCACCTATAATGTAGCCTAGTATATATAATAAATGTATAACTGGATATTGACCCGCGCTTAGAAAGTGCAGGTTTATTTTTGAAATTAAATCAATTCTTCTTATATAATTCCTATATAAGATAATGTATAGGTTTGGAGACATTTGTCCGGATGCACTGAATCGTACCAAACTGGAAAAAAAAATTAAAATTAAGCTGAATTTCATAAATAACCGAGTATATCATATATTTTTGGAACCAAAAAAATAGAAACCGAACTGAAAACCAAATGAGTATTTAAAATTTTAAAATACAAATTCTATACCTACAAATATTAATTATATTTAATTTCTAAATAACCAAATATCCTAAAAATACTATTTATAAACCAAATTATGCAAAACAAATTAATGGCTCGAATATTTTTTATTCAAATAATTAACATTTAATTATTTATCCTATATTTTTTCCAAACAATCTAAGCTATCCGATTTAAAGCGCAAGATATTTTACATTTGTAAAAATTACAATAAAACGTATCATATGCATTGTTAGAATTTGTAAGGCAAATAAACATGTTCTATTTAAATCAGTATTTTTTACTAATCCCATTTAAATCTTCAACCCGTTTAGACCCATTTGATATTTTGTATGATAAGATTAATCATTTAGTTCATATATAAGATTGTTATACACGAGAGGATTCTCTATTACAACATATATTAAACATAGCTAAACCATTGAAAATTTTATACTATTAATGGAACTATATGTGATAATGATCACGTCATGTGTAAACATGTTTGAATAATATGTCATATATTCATTAGAATTTATTGTTAGAGTAATTATATAACAGATTATGGGAGAATAATAAATGAGTTTCTTTTAAATTATGTAAAGTATTTATATAGTTAGAGAAATATAAGGTAAGACCAAAAAAATAGTTAAGTCTAATGAAATGGTTCAACAACTTTGGGGGTGATTGTTAGTTGATGTAGGTGTTGTCCACGACCCTATTTATTTCTACAACACCAAATTCAGAACAATCAAGCTTTAAATTTTTTTTTGAAACCACAGCTCTTGAAATAAGAAATAACTTACAGCTGTACAAGTGCTCTGCAGAGCCAAATATCCAAAATAATTTTTTAGTGCTTTCTATAAAATTCTACAGCACTAAAACCTAAAACCACAGCAAAAAGTCTACAGATTTTTGTTTATATCAAAAAAATTTAAAGTACAACCATTACCGATCGGACCATTTGTTTACTTAAATTTTTGAAGAATCATTTCCTTTTAACAGTATAGATTATCATTTACCTAAAAAACATCATTACTGACTCATATACCTCTTGGGTTTTGGATTTTGCACTCTACGGCGAGAAGTGCAATATGGGGCTTTACGTATCCTGTTTTAACGGTGCGGCTTAGTGCTACCCACAAACTAATATAAGCCCATTTAAAACTGTTATCAATATGATCTACACATTTCCAATAATCTGGATATCGGTTCGGATTTTCCGGTCTTTCAGTATTTCGGTTTATAAAAAATAATTACCATATTAAAATTATATATACTTTAGTTTGGTTCAGTTTATATACCGTCGTTTTCCGTTTATTCGGTTTTATACGAAAAAACCATAAATATATTTATCTTTTATAATATTCTGTGAATTTTATATGATTTGATATCAAATTTAATATAACACAAAGATATTTTAATCTTAAATAGACTATTTTTTCTTTTACTATTTCAATAATTAGTAAACATAGCAAGTTAATAATAGTAACAGTTTTTATAGAATAAGAATAAGAAAAATTAGTAATCCATAATATGTTTTTTGTTTAATTTTATGAAAATAAAAAATAACTTTTTAACTTAAAATAAAATATTAAATTACTAAAATCAACATTTTAAGTATGAATATGATATCAATAAAATAAACTATGTATATATTATTAATTATATTATATGATTTACATATAATTATACTATTATATTTTAATTGATCGGTTTATTCGGTTTGGTCGGTTTATATTCTAAACCATATCCATATATTACGGTTTCTTAAAAATAACATCCATTCGATATAGTCGGTATTACCAAATCCAAACCAATTTTTTTTATACCGGTTTAAGTTTGGATTTAATTAGATCGTTTTTACTGGATTGAACACTCCTAAATACATTCATTCCACTATCTACTAGTAGTTTATCACTTTATCTCGTCTCTTTTTTTTTGTAGGCTTTTTATTCTCTTCGAACATAAGGAAAATGGCTAAATTAAATTCTATAAAGGTTTGGTTCCTTACAATTTTATTCTTCTCTCGTAGATGTGATAGATTCTTCTCTCGTCTGCTGGTTTTTTATTCTTCTCTCGTCTGCTGGTTTTTATTCTTCTCTCGTCTGCTGGTTTTTTTAGTTGTAGTAGATTCTGGACATATAACATGTAATATTGTAGTAATATAGTCCTCCGGCTCCAACAAATGCCATCCCCTATACTATGTTTGCGAATTGATTTTGCCACATGTCCTCTCTATAATCAATTTAACAAAACAAATATGACATGGCTACTAAAATTGATGACATGACTTCTAGAAAAATATGACGTGAGTAATTTCATTTAATGTTGATTTATATTTTTGGCAAACTTATTAAAATAAGGTAATAATTCATATATTACATTCAATATTGATATTTATTTTTGGTAATTTTTTTTTAAATATGGTAATAGCTCATACATCATCTATAAAGTAAATATATTCATATATAACATTTCAAATTTCGAAATATTATTATCCCCTAGACTATATTTGCGAAGTGATTTTGCCACATGTACTCTCTATAATCAATTTAACAAAACAAATATGACATGATTACTAAAATTGAAGACAAGGCTTCTAGAAAAATATGACGTGGGTAATTTCATTTAATGTTGATTTATATTTTTGGTAAACTTATTAGAATATGGTAATAATTCATATATTACATTCAATATTGATATTTCTTTTTAGTAATTTTTTTTTAAATATGGTAATACCTCATACATTATCTATACAATAAATATATTCATATATAACATTTCAAATTTCGAAATATTATTATTTTGTGTAATTATACAATTTGTATTACTAAAGCTTTCAAAAATTTTTACAATTTTTTAAAAATTTTAAAATCTAATTGTAAGATCATTAGTTTCTTATATATCTACAAATTTTATAAATATTGTTTAGGCTAAACTTTTGATAATTATACAATTTTATATCATTTTTATTAGTTTTATATAAATTGATTTAATATATATCAAATATATATTAAATATTAGTAAGAAAATAGTAAAATCTATAATATTTAATAAAATTTATTTTTAAATATAAGTTAGATTAAAAAAATTACTTACTGCACATGGTGCAGGAAAACACCTAGTTTAGTTATGCAATCTCTAGTTTTTCCTTTAAAAAAAATCTTTACTCTTTTCCTTCTGATATTTTTCCAACAAGTTCTAATGACAAGTAATTGAGAAGCAAATGTATGTAGTATATATTATAGTCTAAGTACGATCATTTTTCTTTCAAGTAGTAGTTTTTCCTCTCCCTAGTTTATTTTATTTGATATTTTTTTCAGCTAATTAATATTAGTAGTATTTGATCATCTTGTTTTTCTTAGTTTAAAAGATGGGCTTTTTGCAGAATTGACCTATAACTTAAAGTCAAACACAAAACTAACCTCCTTTTTTTTTTGAAAATTGGTTTTGCCCTATTCACCCCACAAGTTCATATAATTTACGAAAATGCCATCAATTTTTTTTTTCTTTTTTTCTTCGAAAATGACATTTTTACTCTCTCACCCTCATCATCTTCAAGTAATTACAAGATTGCCATTGTCATCAATACCACAACCACCATGAACAACCAATTTGAAGCTCTTAATGCTCCCAAAATCGATTTACCCTTCTTCTTTTTTCATTCTTGTGAACTAAACACAACATATCTCTCACTTTCTCTCCACAACGAGCTAAAAAAACCCAAGATTTTGATTCTACATTTTTTATGGTTCATAGAGTCATAGAAGCTAACGATTCTGGGTGGGTTACTTTCGTTTGTGATTCTGTGTGCTTGGAGAAGCCTTATGTATGCTAAGGAACTTATCTCACCAATTTAAGGTATGACATCGAATTTTTTTCCAGATCTGTTCGTCAGACAACTTACTTGGGAAGTTGTCTGGCTGTAGACAACTTACCTGGAAGTCGTCTGGTCAACGCAGAGGTTATTTTTGCAATTGACTTTGAAATTTTGTAACCTGAGACGACTGAAAGTTAAGTCGTCTGTTTTTGTTTGGTTTCAAAAAAAATTCCAAAGAACCTAGACGACTTACATTTCAGTCGTCATAGGTTAGTTTTGCATTTGACTGGATTATTTCAGAAGTTTGACTTTTCTGGACGACTTACATTTCAGTCGTCTAGTGAAAATTAAAATAATAATATTTTTTTAAAAGTAGACGACTTACAGTTAAGTCGTAATAGGTTAGTTTTGCAATTGAAAAAAAAAACTTCAAAATTTAATTATACACAGACGACTTATAATTCAGTCGTCCACGAGACGAGTTACTTGTAAGTCGTCCAGGATTTTTTTCCGAGATTCTAGTCAAACCTCGTTAATCCTGGACGACTTACATTTCAGTCGTCTCGTGGACGACTGAATTATAAGTCGTCTGTATATAATTAAATCTTGAAGTTTTTTTTTTCAATTGCAAAACTAACCTATGACGACTTAACTGTAAGTCGTCTACTTTTAAAAAAATATTATTATTTTAATTTTCACTAGACGACTGAAATGTAAGTCGTCCAGAAAAGTCAAACTTCTGAAATAATCCAGTCAAATGCAAAACTAACCTATGACGACTGAAATGTAAGTCGTCTAGCTTTTTTGGAGTTTTTTTTTTAGTCAAACAATAGTAGACGACTTATTTTTCAGTCGTCCGAAATAACAGATTTCAAAGTCAATTGCAAAAAGAACCTCTGCGTTGACCAGACGACGTATAGTTTAGTCGTCTGGACAACTTAGATTGAAGTCGTCCGCGTCTTCTCCGCTAGTTTTTAAGTCTTCTACGTTAGTTTTTGAATAACTTATATTTTTAAGAGTGATAAGTAACTTCAAGATATGTAAAACTTATATTTACAAAATATGTTCTCTCCCTTAGTTTTACTAAATTTGACTAAGTTTTTCAACGCAAACTTATAATAAAATATGATATGTTTTGACTAGTTACTATTGTTTGTTTCCATCTCTTAAGTATTATTGTTATAGACAATAATGATGACTATTGCTATGAGTTGGAAGAAGGGTTAAAATGCTTCTTAAAATGTTGTATCAATATAAAGCTACCAACATTCTTGTTTATTAAGATGAGAAAAAGGCCATTGGAGTTTATTATTGCATATGAGAGATCCAAAGATAAGAAAAAGGCTACTGAAGTCTATTATTTCATTGATTTGTAAATGTGTAAACACATTGTTAGCACATTTAATACATCTTGGAAAACATTATTACTGATTTTACAAAAAATTCACAACTAAAAGAGTAGACATGCAATTCACAAAACAGACCACAAACAAAACTATTATAGATCATTTCTCTACAAAGACAAGCTTGGATTCCACTTGAGTAGACAAGACCACACGACTTTTAAGAAGTCCAGACGACTTCTAAGAAGTCCAGACGACTTCCAGGAAGTTCAGACGACTTTGTCAGAAGACTTTTAGGAAGTTCAGACGACTTCCAGACGACTTTACAGGAAGTCCAGACGACTTTACAGGAAGTCCAGACGACTTTACAGGAAGTCCAGACGACTTTACAGGAAGTCCAGACGACTTTGTCAGAAGACTTCCAAGAAGTCTAGACGACTTCCAGACGACTTCCAAACGACTTCCAGACGACTTACAGACGACTAACAGGTAAGTCGTCCCAGAAGTCTTCCAGATCTGAAAAATCTGCATATTAAATCCAGATCTGAAAAACCTGCATATCCAAAAACGTTCAAATGGCTTAAAAACAGAAAAAATGAGTGAAAGATTAGATAAATCTACCTTTACAGAACACACAAAAATACATATCTAAAAATAATAGATCTACCTTTAAATTAGTGGAAGATGAGTACCATCTAATTAAAAACCTGCAAAAAAGATAGATTAGTAAGAAAGACATGAGACAAAACTGGAAAATTCATATAAAGTTTGGTGTTTTCAAGTCAAAGAGATTAAAGTGGGTTTGGAGAGTTTTAGTTTGGGAAAAAAGTAAGAACTTTATACAACAAGAAGTTACCAAATACAGAAAAATCAGACATAAGAACTTACCAAAACGCTCAGATCTATTATGAAAGGGAGACTTCGTCAGAAGACTTTCATGAAGTCCAGACGACTTCCTGGAAGTCCAGACGACTTCCTGGAAGTCCAGACGACTTCCTGGAAGTCCAGACGACTTCCTGGAAGTCCAGACGACTTTGTCAGAAGACTTCCAAGAAGTCCAGACGACTTCCAGACGACTAACAGGTAAGTCGTCCAAGAAGTCTTCCAAATCTGAAAAACCTGCATATCAAATCCAGATCTGAAAAACTTGCATATCCAGAAACGTTCAAATGACTTAAAAATAGAGAAAATTAGTGGAAGATTAGATAAATCTACATTTATAGAACACACAAAAATACATATATAAAATTAATAGATTTACCTTTAAATTAGTGGAAGATGAGTACCATTTGATTAAAAACCTGCAAAAGAGATAGATTATTAAGAAATACATGAGACAAAACTGAAAAATTCATATAAAGTTTGGTGTTTTCAAGTCAAAGAGATTAGAGAGAGGTTGAAGAGTTTTAGAATGATGAACATTATATTTTTGTTGCAGCCA
The DNA here is from genome assembly GCF_020379485.1 of Brassica napus. NCBI lineage: Eukaryota > Viridiplantae > Streptophyta > Magnoliopsida > Brassicales > Brassicaceae > Brassica > Brassica napus. Next base: position 35,607,279 of record NC_063449.1, on the reverse strand, counting down.
TTTGAGAGGAGGAGAGAGAATGTATAAATTTTTCTTTATATAGGGAGACAAAAAATCCAATTAGGTTAAATATTTTTGACTCAGACGACTTCCTGGACGACTTACATTTCAGTCGTCTGGTGAAGAAATTAAAACAGACGACTTACATGTAAGTCGTCCAGAAGAGTTTAATATTTTTAGCGGGAAATTAAATATTTTTAGCGGGAAACTAAAATAGAAGACTTTCCAGACGACTTACAAGTAAGTCGTCTGGTTTAAATTATTTAAGCGGGAAAATAATTTTAAAAAAAAAATTTAGGCGGGAATATTTGGACGACTTACATGTAAGTCGTCTGTTTTAATTTCTTCACCAGATGACTGAAATGTAAGTCGTCCGAGTAAATTATTCAACAGACGACTGAAATATACGTCGTCCGAGTAAATTATTCAACAGACGACTAAAATATAAGTCGTCCACACCCTAAACATAACCCCTAAACTTAATTATCTAATTAAAGACTTCATAAAATCAAATCAAACTTGAAAAGTGTTTACTATACACATAAATAAACACATATAAGTGAAAACTAATTTTTGAAAAAAACATTTTAGTTTTCCAAAATCTAACCCTAACAATACATACAATACTACAACATATGTTTGCCAAACTCCTAAACCAAAGTATTTTATGATTCACTACTTCCACTCATCTATCTTCAAAACAAATCAATTTTATCATATCTTAATTTATATCACTTAAAACTGTTTATAATTACTTGATTTTTATTTTTCACACATCAAAATATTTTTTCACAAGATTTATAAATTATTTTTAAAATAAACCGGTACCAGACGACTTACACTTCAGTCGTCCAGACGACTTCCAACATCTCAGACGACTCAGACGATTTACTAGGGCTATATTCGTAAAAATGGCTTCTGTTTTTTTGTTTGGTCACAAGGGGCTGAGCTGTAATTTCACTAGGCTTTTAGGTTAGTTTTGCATTTGATTCAAGTTTGGGTATAGGTTTGGGGTTAAAATCAAGTTGTGGGTTAGTTTTGGCAAAAACCTCTTAAAAGATACTAGATTTGATCCGCGCTTATTTTATAATGAAAAATTCCACTAATAACTTAACAAATATTTTTGTTAATTTGTAATAATTTTTTGTGTTTAAAATATTTTTTTCATCAATATTGTTTTCCATTTAAATCAGTGCTTTTAAATTCGATCCGAACCCGCGGTTAAACCGGTGATCCAATAATTTGATTCATGTTTTTTGAAAATATCTATATTAAAAAAAAATTACTGAAACCCAAAACTAACCGATTGAACCGATGGATGGCCAATATGTAATCCAATTTGATTTAAATTTTTATAGTTTCATAATTTTTCAGCTTTTAATCCAAATTTTAAACTTCATTGTTTTGCAATTTTATGAAATTATGACATTTTTACAAAATTTTGATAGAGAAAATGATAGATTTAAAATAATTAAGAACTATAAATATGTCTTGATCATATTACTCCTTTTTATATAGCTTAATTAACTTTATTATATTTTTTTGTGTAGTTTATCTTGTTAATAATTTAGTTTATATTATTATCGGTTTAAATTTGTTGTTAACAATTAGTCTTAGGCATTTTTCTTTAGATAACATATATTTTGAACATTTTTCAAAATTATTTTTGTTATTATATTTATTGTTCAATGTATAACTTTTATATATTTTTATGTAATGGCTATTACTGAATTATTATTTTACTTATGTAAATGATATAACCATTATTTAGGAACTATAAATAAAATAATCCGTTAATTTAATTGATTTATTAATGATTGAAATGTTTTTGTAGTATTTAAACATGTATAAATAAGTTCTATTTATTTTCGTTGTTATATAAATTATTTGTTTTCCATTTATTTAATTTATCTAAATACCTTGGAAGAAAATTGTTAGAAATTATTAAAAATATTAGATCTAATATTTTATATTGTTTCAAAACAAAATTAATTATAGTGTTGTTTGAAAACATAAATAATGATATAAAGAAATAAGTATATTGTTTGAAAACATAGATAGTAGTATAAAAAAAAGGAATATTAGTTATTTAATGTAGATTTAACTATAAAGTATAAATGTATATTTAATTTAAAAACTTACTAAATAAATGTTAGGTCCAACGCAATGTTTCTGCTTTAATCTCTTATATATTAAAAGAAAAACATTATAACATTTGAGGTATATGTTGGTCCATCTAAATATATAATATGTTTTTATTAAAATAACCATAAATTAATTATTAATGTTATTCATTCTTCCTTAAATAATAATTATGGAATTGTCTAATGTAGTAAAGTATATACGGAAATTAATGATTTTGAATAATAAAGATTTGATAAAATTATTATATCCTCTATCATTTTTTCTTAATTTTAACTTATTAAAATAGATTAAACAACCACATTATCCCTATAATAAAAATTTAGACTTTTTTGTATATGTTATATTTAAAAAAAAATTAAACGACTATAAATTACTAAAACTGTAAAAAATCTCACGCTAAAATTTTTGTGATTCATTGTTTAAAATGTTTTGTTACAACAAAATACAAATGATTACAAAATCAAATAAGTAGAAAGTCTCATTTAATAAATATTAATATTAAAAGATATATATATATATATATATATATATGTGTGTGTATATATATATATATCGTTTAAACTAAACTATATACCATATACAAATACATAAATATTTTAATTTCGAGATCTACTTTGAACAATTTTTTTTTTATAAAAGCTTTGAACAAATATTGACAACCTTTAAATTTCGAACTTTGCATTGAAACTTTTTAATAAATTATAAATTACTAAAATTATTAAACATCACACACTAGAAATTGTGTTATCAGTGATTTAAAGTTTTTGTTATAAAAGATACAAATTATCAAAAACAATATGAGTAAAAACATTATTTAATAGATATTAATATTAAAAATATATTATATCTATGTTAATATCATATAAATTTAATTATATACCATATAAATAGATAAAGTGTTTGCTTAGATTAATAAAATTTATTTAGGTGTTTGCACCAATTTCACTATATATGTAATAGTTACTGAACTTTTAGTTATTCAATATATATTTATTATTTTATAATATAATTATGTAAAATAATATATAATAAGTAAATATATATATACATATTTCATTCCGTGCAAGACGCAGATCTTTAAGATACAACTTAATTTAACACAATGATATACGGTTGAAAAACTCAGAATGAACACAAAAGCACTTGTAGACGAAGGAGTGAAACGGAAGATATGAATTTAGGTAATGTCTTCTTCAAAATGATGACGATCAAGCTTTCAATTTCAACATAGAGCTGCAATATTTTGGGGAATTTTGGTGAATGGCCATAAGAGAACAGCCACATATGTTCACATTAATGTAAGTAGTCTGGTTTGAGTTTGGATATCTTGGGGGAATCTGATGGGAAGATACGTACATAGACGACTATGACATTTTTTCTTATTTTATGGATATGAACAAATTAAAAATGGGAGCTGATAAAAAATTGTATCGCATTATCATAGTATGCTTCCATTGGATATTTTGGAACCCATTCTTTACTTAGCAAATGTGAAAATTCACTATACCAGTTTAAAATATATCATTCGATTTACAGTTGAATAAACGCATAAGAAAGATGCAGACTTAACCGGGCCTCGTGGTCTGGTGGTATAGGAACCTCGGCTGAGGTGCCTGCCATCACGAGTTCGAGGTCCGGCCACAGCGGATTTAACATGGTTTCCGTTTGGCCGCCAGGACCCTCCAGTTCCGGTTGGACGCGGTGGGATAGTCGGACTTAGGTCTGGATACCTGGATTATAAAAAAAAAAAGATGCAGACTTCCATAACAGCAATTTTTTTTTGAGAGAAGGCGTTAAAATTTTCTTTTAGCATATCTCATTGACATCATTAAATTTTTAGATTCAGACATCCGATTCCATAAAAACTCAACATCATTGGAATGAGATCAAAAGAAGAGAAGAACTAACATTTTAAGTTATCAACTAGGTTTTCTGGTTGTGAACATATAGTCAGGTCCGGTCCGGAGCACAAGCAAAGGAACCGGTCGCTTAGGGCACCCCAATTTTTACAAAAAAGTTTAGTTGTATATAAGGCATTATAAAAAGATTATACGAAGAATGAGGACATAAATTTGTATTTTCGAGTAGAGCATTACAAATTTTTTATAAAAGTTAGACTGCATATAGTTCATAATAATTTGTATATTTTTAAGCTTGATATTCTTATAAAAACGCAAAATCGTTGGAAAGAGACCATAGAGGAAAAAGAATGGAAAAAAATACACATGTCAGCTGTCAACTAGGGCTTTGGGTTGTGAACATATATTTCACAATTATGGTTCTTCGACATGTGCGGAGACTTTTGTTATTATACATTTTTTTTAATTTTCTGAAGGATACAAATAGGGGTTGATAGAACCACATCAGTTTAGTGGAGCTCACGCATGCGACTACTGAGAGCATCCACAATGGGTATCACCATTGCGGAGTCCTTAGGAATAAATTATCTTTTTTTTTTTTTTAATAGTTAAGGACTCTTGTGAAAAATGTGTGTACAATAGTGAACCCGAAGTTGGAATCTTTAGGAATAAAAAATATTATTTTTTTTGTTTAGTGAAATATAATTTTTATATATTGAATGATTAAATAGAATAATTTAACATAAAATACTAGAAATAAACTTAAAAAATAATAATTAAACATATAAATATAACAATTAAAAATAAAAACAATAATTAAATATAAAGATAGAAAAATTCCTAAATAAAAACATGATTAAATATAAAAATTACACATAAGAGTTTATAAGACGATTGAATATTAAAATCCAACATGATCATGAATGACCACCTAATGAAGACTCACCACTCGTTCTGCTCAAGTATTTGCTCAGTATTTCAGAGCACTCTTTTCTTTCCGGACATACACACATCAATGGAGTAGTTTTCCCATCTCCAACCACATTGAACGCAAATAAGTCTCCTATCCCGCATCTGTTATCGAGACAGAACTTTCTCCAGCCTCTTGTGATGTAATACTTGTCGGCTGATTCGCTAAATCGCAAACTCACATTCCATGAATTTCCCTCTTTGTTCACCAGTATCGTCTCTTTGCATTGTTTGTGCAAAGCAGTAGAACTCGTAGCTCCCACAGGAAGATACTGCAAACAAATAATGTAAAGACACATAATACATGTGTCCGTTGACCATGTACTTTACCCGCGGAGCTCGACCTTCTAAAATGTCATCAAAAAGAGGAGATCGATCGAGGACATTAATATCGTTTAAGGTACCTGGAGGTCCAAAAAACGTGTGCCAGATCCAAAGATCTTGGGAAGCTACAACCTCTAAGACAATTGTCGGTTTTCCTGATCCACGGGCGTACTGTCCTTTCCAAGCGGTTGGGCAATTTTTCCACTCCCAATGCATACAGTCAATGCTCCCGATCATCCCAGGAAACCCTCGTTTCTCTCCAATGTCGAGTAGTCGTTGAAGACCATCCGGTGTGGGTCGTCGTAGATACTCGTCTCCGAATAACTGTATAATTCCGTCAGTGAAATTATGTAAACACAAAAGTGCTGAGGTCTCAGCTAGTCGGAGATATTCATCAACCGTGTCAGCCCCAGTACCATAAGCAAGCAGTCGAGTAGCCGCCGTATATTTTTGTAGCGGAGAATGACCTAACCTCCCGGTTGCATCTGGTCTTTGTTGAAAGAATACAAAGTTCTCCTGGAGGGCAAGGACAATACGCATGAATAAACTCTTATTCATGCGGAAACGTCGTCTGAATTGTGCCGAGTATGTCGCATTCTCTCTGAAGTAGTCATTAACTAAACGGGTATGTCCCCCTTCACGGTCTCGTTCAATATAACCCCGTGTGTTTTGCATATTCGGTTGGGCCTCCACTATGTCATTATATGCATCTTCGACGATTTCATCGAGAACCTCGTCCAATCTTTCATCGATTTCATCGGATGATGATGATGATGACATTTTAGGTTTCCCTCCTTTTAAAAATAAAATATTAAGTTTAGTTTTTTATATCATTTATTTTGACTTTAATAACTTTTTGGTATTATAGCATAAAATCCCAATTTGTAATCATCTTATTTCCCATTTTCCAATCATCTTATTTCTATTTTTTATTTTGGTTATAGATGTTCAAATTTTAAACATATATGGTATTATTTCATAAAATCCCAATTTCTAATCATCTTATTTCTCATTTTCAAATCATCTTATTTCCAAATTTTTTTTGGTTATAGATGTTAAAATTTTAAACATATATGGTATTATTTCATAAAATCTCATTTCTAATCATCTTAAATTCCATTAAGCCATGTTTTTGCTAACATTGTGATATGTTTGGTCTTTTGCTAACCTTGTGATATGTTTCTCCGTCTTGATGTCACAGAGAACAGAGAAGCCCTGCCTTCCTTGAAACATTAAGCCATGTTTTTACTCAAGTCGCTTAATTCAAATTCAAGTTCTATTCTACTCAATTTAGTGAGGATAGTTATATAGTAGTAAGTATAGTTCAACATATCAGTGAGTTCAATTAAACAAGTTCAAGAGCTAAACTCTTAAATTTCAGTGAGTTCAACACAACATCAATGAGTTAAACGTAAGAACAAGAGGACACAAAGCATTTCATACATAAAAAGTTCATTACCTAAACAGAAGTGGTTCTTGTAGTAGGATCCGAATACAAGTTCAGTCATGGCTAAATATTACAACCTTTCCGAGAAACACAAGTTTTGAACAACATGAAACAAGTTTAGAGGCTAAAGGAAAACACCTCTCCGAGATAGAATGTTAAAGACTACATTGCGTTCTACTTATAATACATTAGGTGAGGGACAAGAACCCGTGACTTCCACCCGTGACTTCAACCCGTGACTTCCTTCACATGCCTACTTAGATAAACCTGACACATCAAATAAGACAAAGGTTAGTAAAGTTCAAATGCATTATAGTTTCATTTTTAGACATTACCTCTAACCAACATTAATACATCAAAGCATTTCAAACATTAGTTTCATTTTTAGATTTGTTTCCATCTCAGTTAAAGGCTCCTTCTTCGCGAGTAAACGATCTAGAATCTTAGCTCTAGACAGTTTTTCTTTGACTTCTAGAACCCTCTGAAGCTTCCCCAGCTCCTCCTCTCTACCACTTTTCTTCTTCTTGATACCAGCTTTGGCAGCCTTAACCCCGGGAGGTCGACCTTCTGGTTCGCCGACTTCCTCTTCTTCTCTATCAACATCAATCACTTGTTTACGCTTTTCCTTTCCACCCTCCTTCGGCCCGTAGACAGAGCACCACTTTTGGTCATGCCTCAGCTCCCTCCAGCAGTGATCCATGGTGAACTTGGACTCGGTAGTTTTGAAGAAAATTTCCAACGCCGCCTTCATCACATCATCGTCATTTTGGCCACTTCTCTGCTCCCTCAAAGCTGCATCATAGCATCCTGTAAACTTGGATACATCTGTGTTGATCCTCCCCCACCTCTGCTTGCAGGAACCTAGCTCTCTCAGTACGGTCCCAACCAGCTGCGGACTTGCATTGTAGTAATCTACAATCCGCCTCGAGAAAGAACCAGCTTTCTGCTCATTGCTGATGATAGGATCCTTACTGGTGTTAAGCCAGGCACCAATAAGGATCTTATCCTCCATCGGAGACCACTTCCTCCTGAGACCAGACTCACCACCAGACTCGACAACAGGCTTGACTACAGGAGGGACAACAGACTCCCTAGGACCTTGGCTACCGAACCATAAAGGTTCGGGTGAATCAAGGTTCACTGGAGTCTGAGTTTGACTAAACAGTAGATTCATATAAGGTGTATTATTTTCCATTTGAAATATCAGTATATGTCACTCTAATAGCAACACAGAGACTTAAGTAGACGAGTTTAAACATTGAGCTAAACTAGTTGCATTTAAGGCCAATAAAAACGAGCAGTTAGTAAGGTAGAAAGCTAACTAAAGGCGTAAAACATTTAAAACAATCAATTCAAAGTAACACCCATTTGCAAAGTACTAAAACATTTAAAACAATCATATCAGAGGCGGTAGGAAGGTAGAAACGAAAAAAATTGCATTTATGCGCAAGCACAATCAATACTAACAGTAATATTATAAAGCAATGAACTTGCATTCATTACTAAAGCAAATCAATACTAAAGCATTTCAATACAAAGCATTTCATACAAAAGAGAGTAGGAATCGTACCTTAATTATACAGACACTCTTGAGCTTTACTAGTTGATCTAGTTTACTTCTTCGAAGCTCTTCCTGCATAAACATTAAATCAAACAGTCAAAAGTTATAAAAAAATGTCATGAAGAAACAAGCAAATAGCACAAGAGAGATACTTACCACTCAGGTACATAGCAGCCAAACCTATGAATACTATTGCAGACACCATTACACAAACTGCCAATGCAAACACATTTGTATTCTCTGATTTCTTCTTCACCTCACACACCGTCTTCTATAGCTTAAGCAGCTTCTGGTCACACTCAAAAGCTTGATCCTTGAGCTGTCTGACATCTCTCTAAACCTCACCGAGCTCCTCCGTTAAAGCCACATCCCACCATTTCCATATGTGGCAGCCCCCATCATCGACATTGGGGCACGAGAAGTATCTTCGGTATGGATCCTTAGGTGTGTAAGAGCATTTGACAACAGGCTGAGCACCACAGTAGCAAGCCGTAGGGATTCCATCATCAGCCTCGGGTTGAGGTGGGAACTGATCCGGCTCTGCATTGCAGTAGGGACTCTCAGCTTCATCCGCGTACATCTTAGCTTCAGCTTCAAGAAGGGAGCTCATGTCTATAGAGTTTGATGATGAAGAAGGCTGAGAATAGCTGTAATCTTGTCCCATTTGGTTAACCTGAGACAAATGATTAACGAACAGAGTTAAATACAACAATAACTTTTGGAATTTAAAACAACATAGTTAGAGCAACGAAATCAAAAAAAGCTCAAGGATCTTGTGGAATTTAAAATATTACGAACCCAATGAAAGCGAACACATATCAAACCTAAAAGGTTGAGAAACCCTTGAGAAAAAAGAGAAAATCCTCTTCCGTTGAAAACATATTTCATTTCGAAACCGTTTAAGAAATAAGATACAAATCCGCTTCAGATTGAAACCGAAATCTTGTCAAAACCCTTTATACAAACCCCCATACTGGATCTAAATCCCAAATCGATTTAACCCCAAATTTTTTTTAAACCCCAATTTGAATCGAAACCCAAATCGATTCAAACCCATCCCCGAAACACTAAAATGAGACGAATCTACATGAAAACTAAGCTAAAATGAACAAAAATACAGGTTTACGCTTCGATTTACCTTCGTGAAGACGATCGATTTCAAACGCAAAATATCGTCTTTCCTCGAGCCCTCCTTTTTTTTGTTTGCGGTCTCCGTCGAGAATGACCATTTTTTTTAACCAAACCCAAAATCAAACCGACCCCGTCCCACTCAGGAGTTGACACGTTGCTAAGGATCAATCTCTTAAAAGCCTTGGCTACGGACCAATCCTTACGTCGATTAACCTAAGTAATATTATTATATTCGGTTTTACCTAAGTTTTCGTGCTAAGGATTCGTCGTGTACTCCCGTTGTGCATGGTCTAAAAACTGCCGACTCTTGGATTCCTTGAAACATATATTTTATTTTATTTCAAATGAGAGATAAAAAAGAATAGATTTTTAGTTCTTCTTTTCTTTTCTACTTACGTTTCAAAATAATACACGTTTTATAATTTTTACACTTTTTAATAAAACATATTAAAATATAGTTATAAATACATAGTTTTTGTAATTTTTTATTTCTTATAATTTTAAACTAATAAAAATTTAAAATACAATTAATATTTTTGAGCCTCACAAATTTTTATTATTAATTGATAAAAGTTGCATTGAAAATATAAAAAAAAATATTTTTTTAAAACAAAATATATCTCCAGAACATACATATTTTTTAACGGACGGAATATATGAACTCATTCCAATGATGTTTAGTTTTTATGGAATCGGATGTCTGAAACTAAGAATTTAATGATGTCACTGTAATATGCTAAAAGTTTTTTTATTGCCTTCTCTCATAAAAAATGTTGTTAGTTTATACATACCCTGACTGGTTGCTCAAAAGAAAACAGACTCCAACTCGATAGCTAATGTATGTGATTTAGGCTTTGAATGTTACGATCCGCACCATAGTTAATAGTAACAAAAATCTTTATATATACCATATATCTATACGTTTTTATAACTGGTAGAACCGCACCGCAGTTGTACCGCTTGTCACGCACCGCTCAATCCGATGTTACCATTCAGAACCTTAATATGACGTTGGAGAAACTATTCTCCAAGCTAATCGTGACCGTCAGTTTTCCTCGTTTTCTTCTAAAAGTTACACCATTCGTCTCTTCTAAAAATTACATCACTTTAAATTTTAATATAACATTCTGATTTATAGCATATATTGAAAGGTTTAAAAATTGATGTAGTTATTTATATCCATAAATTACACTTATTTGTTGGATACACATACAAAAAATTAGAGTTAAATGTGATTGATATTGAGTAGTTAAAGGATGGCTGATCTCAAAGTGGTTCACGATACCGTGTGAATGAAACTAAATCATGGAGAAAAATCATATAATGATCAGAAGGTCACTAAACAAATCTTTCAGACCTTCAAAAATTATTGCACCTACCGATATATATGATGGGGATCACATGCCAAGTGAGCGTGCTTGGGGTTCATACTAACATGGGTACGGTTTTTATACACAATGAGAACGTTGTGTTTGCGAGAGAGCATGATCACAATATCACAATTTGTTGTATATGGTAGTGTATGTTGAAAGATTTTAAAAATGATTTGGCTACTTATATACATAAGTGCACTTATTTTTTTGATACTTTTAGAAAAAACTCTAAAATCAAATGTGTTAGGTAGGCGACATATCACGGCCTAAACACAAAAGGTCATATAGTAATTTGAAAAGTTAATAAACAAATTTTTAAAACTTCTAGAAAATGACTGCACCGACCGTCATATAGGGTAAGCAGCCCACATGTCTAATAAACGGACGTGGAAGACTTATTAGCCATAAACAGCAGGGTTGTTACATTTACAGTTAAGCATTGTTTTCTGTTTCAATATACATTTGGTTTTAAAAATATTTTTCTGTTATAAAATAAGTGTTATTTCATTTTTGGTGTAAACTTTTTATATGAACAGATAGTTAGTCTCAAATTTAAATCAATGAAAACTATATAAGAGACCATCAGATGTTCCACTATTTTTTTGTATGCTCTTATTTAGTAAGTTTAGTAAAATTAATTAATTATGCACTAGATAAGTTTTGTATGCTCTTATTTTGTAAAAAAAACTGCAATTGTTGTTATTTACGAGGACGGGCAACGAAGGGTAATACCAGCTACTTCAAGTCCAACACAAACGAGGGAAAATGGTCCACGAATGATCTTCCTCTCAGTTCGTAGTTTCGTACTGAACTTTTGTTGTTTCACATCATAAAAGCAAATGTTCTCTTCCAATCGCTCTTATAATCTGCAACTTCAATACCACTTGAGTCTTGAAATAAGTGCCTTTCTCACTTTTATTTCTCCTCTTTTTTGGAGTATCGTTTTTGGATTAGATTCCTCGTGGAAAGGTCAACGAATTTTGTCCATTAAGTAAAGAGAGTAAATTAATAACTGTACTTAATATTGAAAAAGTTTGGATAAGTTTATGCCAAAAAGTTTGGATAAGTTTTTAAACTATTCTTGACTATTTGTACACCCATATTAACACATAACTTTAGTGATTCTATCCCATTTGTCTAATTTCCTGTCTGAATTTTGTTGTTTCTCAAAAGAGACTAAATGGTCTATTGTTTTATTATTAAATACTCAAGTAAAGCTTTGATTGGTGACATGAGTCAGATTTGATTAAGTTTGAGTTATGAGCATAACTCATAAATGTTACCAATCATGAATTACTTTTAATTTTTTGAATTAATGTTTGAATTAGAATGTGTAATGTTTGGATTACAATTTTGAGTTAGCCCTTTTTTGAATTAATGTTTGAATTAGAATGTGTTATGTTTGGATTACAATTTTGAGTTAGCCCTTTATTAAATTGTATAAATCAAATCATAGCTCAACATCAAACAAAATCTCATGTATTAGAAGTTGAGTTAGTATCTTTTTTGGGGAAATCGGTCAATTCATACATTAACAGAAGGTCACGGTCCCGATCAGTACATAAACACGTATCAAGTGCTAAAACATACATCAACACATAATATATTCAAATTTCATACGTGAACAAATATATTTAGGTATTTTCATACATTGACCGTCTCTCTATTAGTTAAATGATAATGGATGCTGATGTGATTTTAACGGATGTTGAAATGATTTTTACATTTTAATTAATTAATAAAAAATAATACAAATCATATGTCGTTAGGTGGAGTCAAACCTGGGTTCGAATGATATTGAATAAAACGCTGAACTAGTGTGCCAAACCAGATTATTGGTTATGTAATCTATTGTGTCTTCTTTATTTCTAATATGTTCTGTATATATTTCTAATTATCTAAAATTAGTTCTACAAATAAATATAAATTCTAAGTAATTGTGTTTAATTACCTTAATTATTGTTATTGTGTTCTATAAAATCAAAATTTCAAAATAAAAATTTTAAAAATCAAAAAGCCTTTTCGAAATTTAAAAAGAAAATATGAAAAAAACATTTTTTGAAAAATTGAAAGAACATTTTTTGAAAAATTGAAAAACAAAATTCAAAAAAAATTATTATAAAAGGTTTGAATTTGAAAAAATATATTCAAAAATACTTTTTAGTTTTAATTTATATTTTTACTTATTTAAATAATTTTCAACAATTATTTAAATATAAATAAATATTTAAATAAATATAGTTCTATAAATATAAATAATTATTTAAATAGTTAAAATAAAATAATTTTTTTTTTAAAGTTTTTTTGAATTATATGTTTTCAAATTCAAAATTTTTATAATAATTTTTTTAGAAATTGTTTTTCAATTTTTTTTTCATATTTTCTTTAAAATTTTTTAAATGATTTTTTTTTATTTTCAAAATTTATTTTTATTTTAAAATTTTAATTTTTTTTAGAACACGATAAAAATAATTTAGGTAAATAAACACAATTTTTTAGAATTTATATATGTTTTGTGGAACTAATTCTAGATAATTAGAAATATATAAACACAATATATTAGATATAAGTAAGACACAATAGATAACCCAACTAATAACCTGGTGTGGTATAATGGTTGAGTGTATGGTTAAGTATTGGCTGAACTCAGGTTCGATCCCGCAGCGACAGTTTAAAATTATTTGTATTATTTTTTTAATTATTAAATAAAATGTAAAAACCACATCAACATCCGTTAAAGCCACGTCAGCATCCGTCACCATTTATTTAACAGAGACACGATCAATGAATGGGTAAACCTAAATATCTTTGTCCATGTATGAAATTTGAATATATTTTGTGTTGATATATTTTTTAGCACATGGTCCATGTTTATGTACTGATTGGGACCGCGGTCCTCTGTTAATGTATGAATTGGCCGATTTCCCATCTTTTTTGCATCATGTTAGTTAAATTACTGTTTGTTTTGATTTCTAATAAATTTAAATTTGTTAATACACTACACCATTTTTTCACGTCACTTTCCATTAGTTAATAAACCATTTTCAAAAAAAATTGTATAGTTACTAACTACTTAGTCAAATATTTTATAAGCTTTCTTATTTTTATTTAAATTATTTCTATAAATTTTAATTGTTAATTCTGTTTAGTAGCTAAAAATTGACATACATAAAATTCTGTGTAAACACATATATACATATTGATGTCAAAAATATATACATATTGTTATAGTATATAAAAACTTAATATATTTTCTTAACTTTAAATTTATATATTTAAATGATTTATCAAATATATAATAAATTTTATTATTATTTTTTAAAATTATACATACTGCAACATATACATCAAAAATATTACCAATCAACTATATCCAAAAAGTATTAACTTATATTTATAAAGCAAATTCACTACATAAATCTACAGTTTCTACCACATAATTTTTACTGTGAATTACATCGAATTATAACTTTTATTGTAACTCAAAGATAATACTACATGTCACCAGTCGAAGCCTAAACAAACTTACAAAAGATATATATCTTGAAATAGAAGTAATATTAGTTGATATATTCAAAATGTAAATACCGTATAGCCAAATTGAAAGGTATACCAGATGAATATAAAGGTACGACTATAAACAAAAGAATCCGGATTCCAGCCGGAGCTTCCTCATTGGATTCGATTTCCTTTGGCCACCTATAAATGTTTTAAGTGGCAAAAAAACCTAGATTTCTATGGACTTCTTGGTGATTAGTCTTTGGGCCTACAAAGTTTTTGGCATCATGCCAAGATTATAAAAAAAAAAAAAAAAACAGAAGAATGGCATAGTGAGCATTGAGCACTGAGCAGAATTATGTTTTGGCGTTATTTACCTCACGCATTAATTTAAAATACATCACTAGTGAGCTGAGATGGTGTGAACGAGAAAATATGGTGTGTGCATATAGTCTTTTTTAGCAATCGCCATTTTTCTTCTTCGTTCTTTTTATGAGGACAATAATTGAGAACAAAAGGTGGAACTAAAATTCCACAACAGATATTATTACATAACTTTGTTTTATTACAGAAAGTGGAACTAAAATTCAAACATGGCATCCCTCAGGATCTCCACACGGCCAACTTTGTATAGGCCCTGTATACGTCTGATGTTGGTTCCATGCTCTTTGAGACTATGATCATGCCATTGGGCCTTCCCTAATTGCCTAATTTCACCACCTACTCTAGTATGCAAGTAATATGCTTGCGGAAAATTATATCTACACATACACTCATAGTCATCGTAAGTGGAAATTTACTGTAGTATACATGATAGTAAAGTTATTCAATCGCTATCATGCATTATCTGAGATTGGATCAAAATAATGACGCAACGATAACATTTTTTTCCCCACAACGATAACATGCTCTGTTCGTTTGTCTGTTGTTGGAATATGAGATCTGCTACTGCGATCAAATACTTGTTGTTTTAATGTTTTTTTCGTTTTTATGTCAAGTATTAAGTATTTTGCAATCAGTTACAGACTTACAGTGATCATTCGTAGATTGGAGCAGCTGAAAATTTAATTGTTGTTTTTTAGTGACATGATCTAAATATTTAATTTCTTGTTGTGTGCGTGATACCAAAACGAATAACTAGACTGCAATTTGTGGTTACAGTTTCAGATCTCAAATCACATCAACAGATAAATTAAACAAACAGCGTTACAAACGTTTATATTATTTACAAGTTTGCATATGTACATGCATGTGATGATACCATGTTGGTCATTCTCTCAAACGTCATTTGCAAAATTCTTCACGGCATCAATCTTGTTGTGACGTAGGCTACGCACATCCTTTTTACGCACACAAGCACCCGTATAAGTACGAAGAGTAAAATCTGCTAGACAATAATTTTGATTAACATATTGGAAGTTTTGAATAGCTTACATATTTATTGAAAAATCTAAATCTAATGTATATTTTGTAACAAATGTCAATTACCTATAAACACGTCACTCTAAAGTAGCAGCTGTAAAATCCAGAGTCTTAAGGACAAGTTAACTTCCACAATGACAAAACAAAATTTGGTGTTTTAGTGTTTTATTTTAATTTATATCTTTAACCACAAAATCAAATGTACACCAAAATAATATTATATTTTTAAATCATTTAAATAATTTATTTTATTTTATCAATTTTATATTTATTTATTAAAATAATTTGGTTATGATAAATATTTTTTTGTTTTAGTCATTTATATATTTAATTTAGTTCTAAATTTAAATTTATTAATTATATTAACTTAAATATAATATATATTTTTGTAACAACATAATAAAATATATTATTAATCGTTTGGTGTGTTAATTGATGAATATGGTGTAACACTATTTATAATATACAAATTTTGATAAAACAGTTTGAATTCCATTGCAGATGAAATTATATCAAACTTGATGTTTTTGAGTTTCATTAGAGGTGGCCTAAATATCTGATTCGACTAATTCCTGTGAGTGGCAAAACAAATGTTTAAAAAGATATTAAATTTATGTATGTATCAGGTAGAAAAATTTATCTGTTTGTAATGGATAACTTAATTATAACTTTGATTCAAATATACCCCCCCCCCCCCCCCCCCCCCCCACCCCAAAAAAAAAAGTTGCAATTATATCTAGTTTAAATTCGTTTCAGGCATAATGATTTAAACTGGAAAACAATTCCAAGCTTAGAAGCTTGAAATTGAATACGCGACACGACTGGTTTAAACAAACTAGTGTTGCATTTTCTAATCTATAGTATTCCTATATCTTATCTTTTTTTTTTGTTGAAATCTTATCTTATTTTGTGTTAGAGTTAACTAAAATTTTAATTATTCATGGTTTAATTTTCTTTGATTTTGAAAAATTGTGTTTTTATTCTCTCTGATTATAAATAATTGGTATATACCAAAAAAAGTTTGGAATGTTTGGGCATTATTCGTATGATATTCCCAAACAGCACAAAAATAAAGAAGCATATTGAAAGAGACGAGACCTCTCTTTTTTTAATGCTGAAACATTCTTTATATTCATTGTGATATAAGTTCATGACCAAATTGGTCTTACACAAATGCAGGAAAACAAGTACTCCAGATAAACACCAATACAAAAGAGAAAGCAACCACTATTAGAAACTATGTTGCTGCCAGTAGGCAACATTCAAAAGTAAAATGTAACGAACTTCAATCATTCCTGATCTGGAAGATATTTGTAAAGATAAAATGCAGCTGAACTGAAAACTACCATGGTGCAAAACCTTGTAGCTTTTCCAATTCAAAGCTGAATTTGATTAGGATTTGAAAGACAGGACCTCAGAAGAAGTTGATGTCGATATTATCTACACTAAAATGTCAGAGCGCGTTATGTAAAGTTTTGTTCAATAAATATTTCATAGATTTACTAGCATTCAAGCGATCAAATTTTAACACAGAGTATTAATTCTGATATTCTTTTGTTTAAAGATTTAAAGATTCTGAAGTAAACAAGGATAACGATATTTGTATCGGGAAATTGTATACATGAACTTTACGAATTTAAGGATTCCCCGGAGAAGTATAGTGCATTTGAAGTCAATCAAACACGCTTTTCTTTTTTCTTTTATTTTAAACATGCTTTTCTCTACGCATTATTTTTTATTTACCTATCATATCCTTTAACCTTTTATTTGATTTTTTTGGTAGATAAAGGATTCATGATTGTGTTTGACAAAAAAAAAAAAAAAAAAGGATTCATGATTGTACATGGAAATACGTCATTTGAGCAAATGTTAATAAGCTATCAACCTGAAAGCACTACATTTCAGCGTTTTACAAAAAAAAAAACTTAATTCTAAATTAATGATCTTAGCTCAGACTTCTTAGCTTTTATAATGGAACACTATTAAATATTTGATACAATGCAGTATCAAATCTTATAGTTCCTAAATATTAGGAGTGTCAAAATGATCAATAGCTCATGATCTGGCTCAGTTCATATCGTTTTTTCATGAGCACGATCTCTATATTTTAAGCTCATTTAATAAATGAGTTTAATGATCGACTTTAAATTAGATCACGAGTTATATGAATGATCTTTAATGAACATGAGCTGACTCATGAGCTTGTTCATTTTTTTACTTACAATAATATATAATATATTTTATATATTATATTTGGATAATTTCTATTTTTAATGTAAAAAAGTGATAATTTCTATATTTATCATATTTATCTTCTAAAATTAAAATGTCAAACCAAATCTTCTTAAAATATAATATCTATATTAATCATATTTATCTTCTAAAATTAAAATGTAAAACATACATATAAGACATTGAAGCTGAATTGGCACAAGACTCTCACGAAGAATAGAGATTTGGATCATTAGTTTTACTTTAATTTAATTTATATTAGGTGTTTTTTTTTGTCATGTGTTGGTTTTTATTTAGTATTTAATATTTATGCTTTGGATTTTTTAATATTTAAATTTTGAACAATATTATAGAAGTTATTCTATCACTATTTTATTTTATAATTATTATTTTTATTTAGATCACGAGTTAGTTCATTTAACTCATGATCTAGATAATCTGAGTTCGAGTTTACATATTGAAGCTCATATAGTAAATGAGCTGAGCTCACTATGAGCTGAGATGAGCGAGCTAGCTCATTTTGACACCCCTATTAAATATAAGATGTTTAGGAAAAAACACACATATTAAGAAAATTGTTTTTTTTTGTCTAAAAAGTATCATTAAAACTATAAAATAATTGTATTCAACCAATTACAAAATAGATTATTAAATATGATTGGTTACACAGTTTTTAATAAAGTAAAAGTTATCTAAAAAGTTAAAAACATCTTATATATTGGAACATCAATTTTTTTTTGAAACATCTTACATTTATAAACAGAGGGAGTACTACTCTTTACTAGTATATTCAATTAATATCTTTACTAGTATTCAATTAATATTTTATGACCACGATGAAACCGTGTTTACAAGTTTCTGACGTGTAAGTGAGTCATGTTAAACAATTAAATAGGTGAGTGGATTTCTTTTCAAGAAAAATATATGAAAAAGTGTTGGTATGTGATTTACAACATCCTCAAATCAAAAATTTTACTTTTTGAGGTAAAGGCAAAATAAAATATTGAGGAATAAAATACTTTTGATTTTGACAAATGAGACCAGCCCCAACTGATGACCCCCTGACGCTACGAAAAGGTTGGCCCGTATGCGTCGACGTCATATAAACGAATTCTTCCAGTCACAAAAGACACCAGCTGGCTTGGTTTTTTTTTGTTCTTTTTCATATGAAATATTCCTTCACTTACACATTATACAAAGTACTATATTTTTGCCTTTAGAAAAACATAAATATTAAAATAAAAACGTAAATATTTACTTAAAATCATGGAAATTTGTTTTTTTTTTCGTCGAAAAATTCGAGATAATTGTACAACCGAAATGTTCATATACACTTAAATAGTAGTAAATTCTAAAGAATGAACTTAATATTAGATTGTTATCATGATTCAAATAAAAGAAGGAACCTTCTGGATTTTTTGTGTTGGTTTAATTTTATAGATAAATATGAAATGCTATTGGTGTAAAATAATTAAAAACTTAATAAAAACAGTTAAAGATCCATGGGTTTAATACTTCATAGAATGAAATCATTTTTAAATCTTGTGATTTCTATTGTTCTCCTTTTTGTAAGAGGAGTTGGCTTTGATAACACATGAATAATCTCTAAAGATAAACTTAAGTTTTATATATGCATCCACACTACAAGAAAACAGCGACATACCGAGGGAAAAAATCGTCGGTATGTCGTCGGAATAACGTTATTCCGACGACATACCGACGAAACAAGTCCTCGGAAATAACTCTTCGAAAATTCATTTTTCTTTGAAAATTCCTCGGAAATTTCCGACGGAATTCCGAGGAAACGAATTTCCGAGGAAAATCCGAGGACCACCAGTTCGTCGGAAAGCTCCTCGGAATATACCGAGGGAGAACTTCCTCGGGATATTTCGATGGACTTTCCGATGGTCCAATCCTCGGAAGTTCCGACGGAAAATTCCAAGGAATGAGTCCCTCGGTATATTCCGAGGAAGAAGTCCCTCGGAAAATTCCGAGGAATGAGTCCCTCGGAAAATTACGAGGAATGAGTCCCTCGGAAAATTACGAGGAATGAGTCCCTCGGTATATTCCGAGGAAGAAGTCCCTCGGTATATTCAGAGAAAATGTTCCTCGGAAATTTCCGAGAGTTCATTTCCTCGGAATTTCAAAAAAAAAATTAATTTTTTTAAAAAAAATAAAATTTTTGAAATTTAAATTCGAAAATATAAAATTAAAATTAAAATTGAAAACATATTAGATAATATTCAAAGTTGTACAAATAAAAATAAAACATTCCGAGTTTTTGAAAAAAAAAAAACTACGGGTCTTGCACGTTCTGGAACACCTCGTTCGGGTACATCCTCTGCATCATCTCCATCATTTGCTGGTTCAGCCTCCTCTGTGCCTCATAGCCCGCCTGTTGAGCCGCCATCTGGGTCTCCAACAAAGATATGCGATCATCCTTGTCCTTCAACTGAGCCGTAAGTACTTCTGGATCAACAAAGGGCGGTGGTGCAGAAGAAGGAGGAACCGACCGGGTGCGACGACCCAAACCGACCAAACGTCCCTTCTTCTTTGGAACCGACTGAAATAGAAAATAGCCAAATTTAAATCAAGAAATAAATGAATTGAACTTTAAAAAAAAGAACTTACGGATTCAACGATTTCGTTGATTCGAAACCGGGACAAGTTGGTCGTAGCCGTCGAAGCGTCATCCTCGGTTTGAAGCTGAGACACTTCGTCTTGCACCTGAGTTTGGACCAGGGTGACCACTTACCTCACAAGACCGTCATCAATCTGGCCGGTCTTCTTGTTGGTATACGCCCTCTTCATTAGGGCGAGATCATCAACCGGCTCGCCATCATTTTCTTCCACCTTGAAAAAAACATAAATTAGAGAAACATTAGAAATTAGAAGAAATGGACAAAAAAAAAATTTCAAAACTTAAATAATTGAAGAAAAAACGGCTGAACTTACCATGCGATCCCCCAGAGAGGCAATAGATTGAGCACCCAAGTTATGCTTGAAGACGCCCTTCCCTTTACGGTCGCTCCTGCGGTTGGTGGAGTTGGTGGAAGAAGTTTCTTTCGTCTCTTCCTTATCCCAATGCGCATACAACTCCGTCCAGACCGTGTTGTTTATCGACTTTGGAACCTTTTAATAAAAAAAAAGAAAGAAAATAGTTTAATAAATAAAAAAATTGTTTAATAAATTAAAAACAACCTTGTTGATTTCTCACTTCTTCTTCCACTCGTGGATCTGCTTCCCATAGTTGTCCATAACTTTATGGACGAAGTGGTGATAGATAAAGAGTGTCTCATTGGAATTCCAGTTGAATTCTTGCTGAAAAAAAAACACAATTAGTAGAAAATATATTTTAAAGATTAAAAATATAAGTAAAAAATTAGAATACTTACCGCAAACTGACGAAACCACAGATGCTGCTTGTCAGTAGAGAAGTGAGTGAAAGTCGGATGTCCCTTGTCGAGGGCCGAGTACATCATACGGTTGATCCATGCGCTGATCCCGTTCCCGGATCGGTTGAACCTAATAAAAAGAACAAACGCTTAATAATGAATCAAATTTTAATGAAAAAAAAATATGTTTAATTACCATGTTTGACCCCGTCCATGTGGATACGGAGTGAGATAGGGAAGATGGTCACGACCGGGCTGTCGAACCAACTCCGCAACACTCATCACTCCCGGAAGACCCGGAGGAGCAGGAGCGGGTGCAGCAGCGGGAGCGAGAGGAGCAGGAGCGGGTGCAGCAGAGGGAGATGTATGGTACGAGCTGTGGGGCGAAGGTGAATCCTGAAAATGGCTGGAATCCTGAAAACCACGACGCTGTCGAGGCCGGGTCTGATCATCATTAGACCTGTAAATTAAAAAAAAAATATTTAATAAATATAGAAATAAATAAAATTTTTTTTTTTAAATCCCAAATAATAGTTTTTAATCACAAAAAAAAGTTTTATAGATATTAAAAAATGTTTAATAAATATATAAAAATAGTTCTAATAAACAAAAAATAGTTTTAATAAATAAACAATAGTTTAATAATTACAAAAAATGGTTTTAATAATATTAAAAAAGTTTAATAAATATAGAAATTTATATTATATATATATATTTTCTTTTTTTTTAAATCCCAAATAATAGTTTTTAATCACAAAAAAAGTTTTATATATATTAAAAATGTTTTGTAAAATCCAAAAAAATCGAATTTATATACAAAAAACGTTTTGTAAAATCCAAAATTCGAATTTATATACAAAAATCGTTTTGTAAAATACAAAAATCGAATTTATACACAAAAATCGATTTTATAAATACAAAAATAATAAAAAATTTATAAAAAATTCTAAATCAATTCAACAAAACAAATTATTCAACCAAATCACAATTCTAAACTTATTATACAACCAAATCACAATCCTAACCAATCACCCTAACAAAAATATATCAAATCTACACAAAAACCTAACAAATAGAACCTAAGAGAGTGGGATAGGGTCCTTACATGATTTGTGTAGGTTTAGAGAGGATTCGCCGGAAAGGAAGAAGAGAGAGAAGGGGGAGATCGCCGGAGAGGAGGGAGAGGAGCTGGAGAGGAAGAAGAGAGAAATGGGGAAGAAGAAGTGTCTCGGCGTTATAAAACCTAGGGTCCGACGGATAGTTTCCGTCGGAATTTCCTTGGTTTTTCAATTTCAATTTTCGCGAAATATTTCGCCGCTGGTTTGCCCGGTTAAATGAAATAATTCCGAGGAAATTCCGACGGACACTTAAATATCTGTCGGAATTTTCTCGGATATTTCATTAATTCGAGGAAAAAGAATATCCTATGCATGTATTTCTGTTGGTTTATATTGTTCCTCGGAATTTCCTCGGAATATTCCGAGGAAATTCTGAAGAACACATATTTGGGGTTTCAAAACATCAATTTTTTTTGGCCTATATCATTTCTTATACAAATGCAATGCATACCATTGAGGAATCTTTGTATAGATGATCATAAACTATGAAATAACAAAATTTCAAAACGAATTGTAAGTATTCCCTTTACCGTTCATTAAAGTGTATAAGTGTTTCTCTTATGTTGTGGGGATTTCGTTCATACAATCGGAAAAGTGTTTATTATAGGGTAAGGAACAAATTTTTGACTTCATAATCAGTCTAAGACACTTAATAAGGGTTATATAAGTGTTATTCAAACCGCAAAACGTTGTTTTCGGTTTAAAAACCCTACTTCCTCGGAATTTCCTCGGAATATTCCAAGGAAATTCCGAGGAAACCCTTATCTTCCTCGTAATTCCGTCGGAATATTCCAAAGAAATTCTGAGGAAAAGACTCTATACTCAAATCCCTAAATCGACAAGGTCTATTCTGAGGAAATGCTGAGGAAAACCTATCTTCCCTCGGAATTTCCTCGGTATTTCTATTAAAAAAAAAAAATCGATGCTAGTCTGTTTCTGAGTCATCATCACCAGATGAATCTGAATCTGGATCTTGGTGAAACTCTCCAATCACTGGTTCATCCTCTACATGAACGACGGCTTCCTCTCCGAAGTCGGTTAAATCGACTACAAGGCCAACTCCAACTAAATTTTCTGTTGCACTTAAGTTGCCAGATGTGCTTGGTTGTAATGGGTCTTCCAGCTCAGAACTTCCCTGAACTCGTCCTCTCGGGTTGACTCTTCTAACAATAACCCATGGATCATCTCTGTTCCTTACCCGGGGGTACTTGATATAACAAACCTGTAACATTTAAAAAATTATTAGTAAAATTATAAATTAATACACATGATGATGAATCATTCTGAATAATTAACATTTAACTACCTGATCGGCCTGAGAAGCAA
Source organism: Brassica napus (assembly GCF_020379485.1). Lineage (NCBI taxonomy): Eukaryota > Viridiplantae > Streptophyta > Magnoliopsida > Brassicales > Brassicaceae > Brassica > Brassica napus. The sequence goes on along the minus strand of NC_063449.1, from coordinate 35,583,479 downwards.
GAATGAAAGGATCATAATATTGCAGCTTTCGCCTCGAATTTACTAATGTAACACCAAATGCATCTGTTCTCACACCTCGATCTAGAGTGTTGTCGTGCCAATCACAATAGAAAACAGTACAGCGCAATCCAACCATGCCCAAATACTTGATTTCCAAAATCTCATATATGTGTCCGTAGTATACATCATCTCCTGATGCAGAACAAACGCCAGCATCATAAGTCGTACTCGAACGTCTCCTCTTCTGAGTTGTGAATGCATATCCTCGAGTACAAAATCTCGGATATGACTTCACAACAAAGTTTGGTCCAACGACCATCTCGCGTATCCAATCGTCAAATGTTTCACCTCTGGCCAAACCAGCAGACACCTATTAATAGCACATATATATGTTATATCAATAAATGTGAATTAGTATAAATATGTGATATTTTAATTTGTTTAAAGCACTCACATAAGTAAACATCCATCCAGAAAATATTCTCTGCTTCATTTCTTCTAGTTCGTTCTCTGTGGCGTATCTATATTCGAACCGCTTTTCTGCCATGAAAATCCTGTACATATGATGACAATAATGTAATTAATTAAGATTTAAATTTCAACTTGTTAAAATAAAAATTTGTAAGCTAATTTATTTACCTCTCATATTGAAGAACTTCTTCGCAGTTGGTGAGCAAATATGTTTGCAAATTACTGCGCTCATGCTCAGTAAGTCGACGGTCCTTTGGTTTTCCGCTAAGTCGTCCAACGTCTGTGAAAATGTCTGGAACCGTAACATGATATGTTGACCGTTCGCCTCTATCATCATGCCGAGCAGGTCTTCTGTTTTTGGTCTGAACTTCTGCTGGAAAGTAGTACTCGGCAAAGTTTGAAGTTTCTTCATTGATCATCTGTGCGACTATAGAACCTTCCACCCTACTTAAATTTTTCGCCATCTTCTTCAAATGGAACATATACCGCTCATACAGATACATCCATCTATATTGCACAGGACCACCAAGTTCCAATTCTCTTGCCAGGTGAATAACAAGATGCTCCATAACATCAAAAAATGAGGGAGGAAATATCTTCTCAAGGTTGCACTGAATCACGGCTATGTTAGTCTTCAAATTTTCAATACCTTCAAGAGTCACTGATCTCGTGCATAAATCGCGGAAGAAACCACTTATCCCGGCAATTGCTTCATGAACATTTCGTGGTAATAGTTCCTTGAAGGCAAACGGAAGGAGGCGCTGCATCATTGCATGGCAATCGTGGCTTTTCAAGCCAGTAAACTTTCATTCCTTTCTTTCGATACAGTTACGCAAATTAGATGCGTAACCGTCTGGAAATTCTACATCGTTTGAAATCCAATCAAAGAACGCATCTTTTCCCTCTGCATCAAGTTGTTATATGGGAAAAGGAGCCCTACCATTCTCATCAACATGAAGTTCTGAACGAGCACATATATCGACTAAATCCAGTCTTGACTTCAAATTATCCTTTGTTTTACCTTGAACATTAAGGATCGTGTTCATGAGATTGTCAAAAAAGTTCTTCTCAATATGCATGACATCTAAATTATGCCTTAGCAGATGATCTTCCCAGTATGGCAGATCCCAGAAAATACATTTTTTTGTGCCAGTTATGTAGGTCTCCAACAGCATCTACCGGAAAACACTCATGTCCACCGACGTCTGGCGTCATTTCTGCACCAAAATCTCTTAGTTGTGTCTTCAAATCTTTCCCACAAATTTCCGGAGGTGGACTGTCAAACACCCTCTTGTTCTTCGTAAACAAATTCCTACTCCTACGATATGGATGATCAGGTGGTAGGAATCTCCTGTGACAGTCAAACCAACACGTTTTCCTTCCGTGTTTTAGTTGGAAAGCATCAGTGTTATCTTGACAATATGGACATGATAGCCTTCCATGCGTTGTCCATCCAGATAACATACTATATGCTAGAAAATCACTTATTATCCACATTAGTACTGCCCGCATTTGAAAGTTTTCTTTACACGAAACATCGTATGTTTCAGCACCTTGAGCCCATAGTTGTTGCAACTCATATATTAGTGGCTGAAGAAACACATCAAGTGATCTCTTAGGATGCTCTGGTCCGGGAACGAGAATCGAGAGAAAAAAAAACTCTCGTCGCAAGCACAAGTTTGGGGGTAGGTTGTATGGTGTAAGAATGACTGGCCATAGAGAATACTGTCTTCCACTCTTGCCAAACGGGCTAAAACCATCAGTACATGCACCAAGGTAGACATTTCTTCTCTCATACGCAAAGTCGGGATACTTTGATTGGAAATGCTTCCACGCTTTTGCATCTGAAGGATGTCTGATCTCACCAACTGTTGAGTGCTATGCATGCCATCTCATTGGTTGCGCTGTGCGTTAAGACAGATACAATCTCTGCAACCTTTCCGTCAAAGGCAAATACCACATCCTTTTATATGACACTGGAACTCTTCCACTCGTATCTTTATAACGAGGCTTTCCACAAAATTTGCATGTAACCTGCTGTTCATCCGCCCTCCAATAAATCATGCAGTTGTCGCTGCATACATTTATTACCTGATACGATAAACCAAGACCAGCTACGAGTTTCTGAACCTCGTAGTATGAACCAGGAGCTACATTATCCTCGGGTAGAATACCTTTTACAAAATCAGCAATCGCATCCACACAGTCTTCAGCCAAATTATAATATGTTTTAATGTCCATCAATCTTGTAGCAGATGATAAAGCTGAATGACCATCTTTGCAACCTTCGTACAATGGTTGCTTTCCAGCATCCAACATATCATAAAATCTCCTAGCTTGTGCATTGGGTAAATCTTCCCCTCTAAAATGATCATTTACCATTTGCTCAGTACCTACACCATAATCTACATCCGTTCTAATTGGTTCTTCTAATCTAACCGCTGGCTGAGGTTCGCTAGTACTACCATGTTCATAATCAGTTTCCCCATGATGATACCAAATTTCGTAACTTCGTGTAAACCCACTCAAATATAGATGAGTCCAAACATCCCACTCTTTAATAACCTTTCTATTTTTACAATTAGAGCAAGGACATCTTAACATACCTGTTTTTGCTTCCGGTTGTTGGTGAACTAACCCCATGAATTCGGTTATACCTCGTTGGTATTCTTCCGTAAGCAATCTCGTGTTCGGATCCAAATGAGGTCGATCGATCCAAGAACGAAAATAATTTGAAGAAGACATGTTTTTTATGAATCAAATTTGTGTGTAAAGAGAGTAAGAGAGAGGATGAAGATATGAAGTGAATGAAGAGGAAGAGGGGTGCTTGTATTTATAGTTGAAATCATGCCGACAGACCGAGGAAATTCTGACGGAATACCGACGGCAACGGCTCTTTCCTCAGAATTTCCTCGGAATTTTTAAAACCCCCCAATGGCTCTCTAACGGCTATAATATATCCTCGGAATTCATCGGTTTTTTCCGAGGAATACATTTTTCCTCGGTATTCCATAAGAATATTCCGACGGATTGATATTTCCTCGGAATTCCGTCGGTATATTCCGAGGAAATTCCGAGGAAACCAAATTTTGTGTTTCCTCGGAAATTTTTCGGGATATTCCAAAGATTTCATTTTCCGTCGAAATATCCGTCAGAATACCGCTGTTTTCTTGTAGTGCCATATGTGTGTTTTTATATTTATGAGTCAAATAAGGTTAGTTGTCTTTTTAAGTGTTTAATGTTTTCACGTTGGTTGATTATATTGGTATTAAATATCCAGAATTTTAAAATAATATTTTATATAACATGTTTGTCCTTGTATTTTTATATATATATAATTTAGTTTACTGCCAAAATTTAAATAACTTATTTACATTTTGAAGTTATATAGTATAACTCTATTAAATCATTTTCCTTGTATCTTATTCGATATTATTAATATAAAACAGTTTATGATTTTATACGTAATTTATTTTATTATCAATCGTTAATATATTCTTACAATATTTTACTAAACTAAAATCATCATTTCATATATTAAATTGTTTTTATTGATAATTATAATAGACTTATATATTATATTATGTCTATCTTTCCTTCTCAACCAATATATTATTGTTAAGTTCGGTTAGTCGTAATTTATTTGGAAATTATATTAAGTTTTATATTAAATCTATCTTTCCTTCCCAACCAAAAATATATTGCTAAGTTTTGTTAGTCGTAATATATTAAGAAATTATGGCTAAACTTTTGTAATATTAAGTATATTAATCAAGTAATAATATAGATTTTATGTAGTGTACAGTAAATCTGCTATATTTATGAGATTTTGTTAATATATTTCTGAAAGTTAATATGACAATTTAAAATTGGAAATTGTTGGGGAAATTCTAATAAGCTTATTTGTATTTTAATATATATTTTTAACAATTTAAATATATTTTATCACCAGTTTTGGAAATTAATATTACTTTTATTATAAATTATTTGATTTAGGAAATTGTGTAAATTCAGTTTTAAACAATTGTTAACACCTCACTTGATTTTGGCCTTGATTTTAACACCCGACTAATCTCTTAAGAATCTATATATGATCGCTGAGTTTAAAATTCGGTTAATTCTGAAGAATTCGATTAATTTGTTGTAACATTTTTATATATTTCATTTCAAAACTCATTAATATTTTATGGGGGAAGAATCTTTACGACTCCAATAAACTCTAGCCTATCTGTAACTTTTTCCTGGGAGTACAAAACTCCAAATTTGTTTTCTCATGTACTAAACTAAAAATACATTACGATCCTTTTTGTAGAATCACGTCATCCAACCAATTTATTTATGTACGTCTATGAATATTCGCAATATGTTGAATGTTTTGCTTTCTAGTATCATAATGTTTTGTTGTTATTATAAATGGTTTCTGTGTATAACCCTTAAAATCATTTTTGACTTAGAAGACAATTGCTAATTAATAGCTTAACATTTTAATCTCTTAACTTAAAAATCGTTAACATATGTCACTCTTCGTCTATTTTGGATGAAAATATTTTAGAAGTTATATAGTTAAGAGATTTTACCAAAAAAAACTTGTAAAATAATTTATAAGAGCTAGTAATATTAAATACGAGTTTATACATTCACTAAAAATGGATAAAGGTTTATAAATCATTTATAATCACTTATACAATGTTTTAAAAGTCTTATAAACTATTACAAATGACTAATAAGGCTTTAACAATGATTTTATAAGGCTTCACAATTCCTACTAAAAAGGTATATTTTTCTAAATATTTTATAATATTGTATAAATAATTAAAAGGTTTTATAAATAACATTATAAAATTTTGGAAAATATTTATTCTTTATTTTTAACTTTTACACTGATTTTACTATATTTTATAAGTGATTAATAAGGCTTTATCAATGATCTTACATACATTTATAATCTCCTATATACTGTTTATGAAATTTTATAAGAAATGTTATAATATTTTATAAACTTTTATCTACTTTAGTGATTTATAAACTATTATCAAACTTTTATAATTTATAAATTATTTTACAAGTCCTTAGTGATAAAACCTCTCAACTACAAATTTTAAATTATTTCTATCCAAAATAGTTGGAATTATGGATGAGGAATTTTCATGTTTACTTGGTACCATTATTTATGTTTACCATCACTAAATAAATATTTTCAAAAATACATTTTTTATTAAGAGCCAAAATACTCTTATACCGTTAATATATATAATAAATAATTATTTAAATAAATAAAAGATTAAAAAATAAAATAAATTTAAAAAATATTATTTTTTATGCTTTCGAATTATACTTTTTCAAATTCTAACTTTTTATAAAAAAAAATAAAAAAATTTGAAGCTATTTTAAAAAATTTTGTAAGTATTTATCTGTATATTATTTGAACTCTAAACTCCGCATTCCAAAAACCATATTCTATCCATCAACTTTAAACTCTAAGTATAGATAAATTAATCTTAGGGTTATAAATGTCTTTTCATTTTTAAAAGTGAGGGTAAATGTGGTTAACGTAAACATGAAAATTAGTGTTATGAATGTGGTATTTTTTGGAATTTCTCATTATAGATGGAGTATTTTAACTGTTTTTTTAGTTGAGAGTTTAAAACATTGAAAAATTAGTTGAATAGTTTTTTCGGATTCAAAAATAATTGAAGGATTTTATCACTAAAAACTTTTACTATAATTACAAGTTAGTTTAAAATTATGGACAATATTCTCTCCTAAGTCATAGCCTCTGTTTTTTTTATAAATGTTTTGGTTTTTAGTTTCGAATATTTTTTGTTATTATATACTGTATAGAGTTTTAGTTTTAACGTATTATACTACAAATACACAGTAACCAAAGAAGAACACGGTACAGTTAAAACCTAAGAAATAATTATACAACATGGTCTTAGTTTTTATAAACCTACGAAAGGATGTTGTTTAACTTGAATTACTCTTTCGTGACCAGTTAACTAGTTTTGAATTCTGTAGTTATTGAAAGAGTCGAATTATCTAAAAGAGTTAAGGCTAGCTTTTGTCGCACGTCACCTACTAATGGCTACACCGACCAATGTAACCTCCGAGATAGTTCCATTGTATTTACCAGATATCTTCTTTGACTTTGATAACTAGAAAACAATAGAATTTGGAATAAGTTAATGAATCAGCTAGAGAAGTTGGATATATGAAACTTAGATATATATATATGAACATTAGGCTATGTCACGCACTCACATTTGTCTTTAAAGACGGTATGAATTTGTTATTAACACCTCTTGCGCTCGTTTCCACAGATCTCTCAAACAATCAAACGTTCCTTAGTATAAATCACCCGACAGACGATCTTGCTTGACTCAGACATGATCGACCCAGCCAAATGTTTGATTTTCTTTGTTGATCAGATAGTTTCTCTCTGCTTTCTACCTTAGGATTTTCGTTAAAAGAAAATGAAGAAAGAAGCCAAGAAGACGATTAAATGAGTAGTTGGGCAGTTTAAGCCCGCAAAACTGTTCCAAAAACCACTCCCGCATTTTTCCTTCGGCCAAAAAATGAAAACTGTAACAAGTGCTATTTTCCCTTTTTCCAGTTTATTTTGTAATTGTTCCCGCCAATTTACTTATGCAGAAATTCGAACTCAAGTTTAATGTCCCAGCCGGCATGTCTAACTACTATGTTTAAAATGGACTGCTCTTGTCTGAATCGGACAACAACTGTCTGATACAGACCGTCACAGTCTGAATCGACTCATCCTAGTTTGACCAATATTAAATGTTTTGACTGATTTTTAGTCGTTGTCCAACCAACCGGCTTAACCGTCATGTCTGAATTCCAACTAATGTTGTCCAATAATTCTGCATTTTTTGAATCCTCATCCGAACACTTCTGAAATTCACAAACTGACTATTTCAGCATAATTCGAGCGTAAACTAACCGAGCTTTCACGGGATAAAAACAGTTCAATTCTAACTTTGTTCATATCACCGGTTTATCCAATCACACATCGATCCGGTTTTTCTTCTGTTTACAGTCAATCCATTAAACTTTGGCCAGCTCTTTGTAGTATCATCCAACTTGATAAGGATTAATCTCTAATCCTAAGTCAAATCAATGTAGTATTTAAGAGTCAGTCCAATTCTATGTGGTTTCAATGCAAAGATAATACATGTTCATACTTAATCTAAGTGCACTCAGTGCAATGAAGTGATATGGTTTAACTAACAAGACTCTAAGACAATAAATTAATAAACTTTCAAGCAATAGGATAAAAGAGAAATCATGGGGTATAGGAATTTGACTTCAAATGACTAAGATCCAATCTAGAATGACAAGGTATCAATCAACATATTTCTTTAAGTCTAGACTACAATCCTAAACAAGTTCTTTATCAAAATAAATGCTCATTTACTCTCATTGATCAAACATCAAATGTCTTTGGTTTGTGTCAATCAAACAATCATTAAGAACATGTCCATTAACTATCTAAGTTTTCCTAACATCAAATGTCTTTGGTTAAACAAACAAAGAGTATGGTTGAGTTGGCTCAGACATTTCATCAAACACCTTCCAGGTGTGAAATGTCTAGAGGCCAACTCTAGATTAGCATTAAGAACACTCAACATGCAAGGAAATAGATTAATCTAACTCTAAACACTCTAGATCATCACTTAATCATCCTAACCCATGAATCCAAAGATAACTACTCACTAATAGACATGATAAACCCAATAATCAATGATGATTGAAGGTTAATCATGATTAGTGATCAAGATAATCAAGCAAACACAAGATATCAAGATGAAAAGAAGCTAAAGATTGAATCTTTCACCAAAATAGGTTTTGTGTTTGGATAGAAAACAAGATAAATCCTAAGATTAGGTCTAAGAAACATTTATAGTAGCTTAAAATAAAACAAGGTCAACCCAACAAACCTGGGTTGACCCAAACACAAATGGGTAAATATCTGGTCAAACTCCGAAATGTTGACTTTTTGGACTCGCAGCGGCTGCACGAAACCGCTCCGCTAGGCCGTTGAACCTCTGCAGCGGCTTCTTGCAGTGTTCGTCATGCCGCTGTGGTATTCAACAAACCGCTGGGAGCTCAACAGCGGCTTCCTCACTTCGTCTTCAGGCCGCTGCAACAAGTATATATGCGGCAAGGAGTGAGGTATTTTCCCAGCGGCTTCAACACACTGCTGTGCAAGGCCGCTCCCACACTTAGTCTCTGTTCTTGAGCGCTTGCAGCGGCTTCTCGACGGGGTCACAAGCCGCTGCGATGTCACAAGGCCACTGGGATATTTTATCATCTCGTCTCATGCTCGAAAATCACCAATCTTAACTTCAAACCATCTCTAAATGCTCCAAAGTCACCATTTGACATTTTTATCGTAAGATAAGGATATATGTAGTACAATGCAACCTACACATGTCTAAATGTTATCATAAATGATCAAAATATGCAAAAATGAATGGTTAAAGATATGCATTAAGATATCACAACCTGGAGGTTTGACCGCACTGTCTAAACCAAACCATCTTCAAACTGTCTTTCACCAAAGAGAATACATGGAAAATAAAAAAAATAAAAAAAATAAAAAAATATTGTAATTTAGTAGATACTCACCGATAGTTGAAGTGCGATTTGATATGTGTCATAGATGCTAAATTTTTTTATTTTATAAATGAAATCAAATATGTCTAATTTTAATTTCTTGATTTATATAGACGTTGTTTTTAGTAAGATAATACGATTGTGGAACCCATTTGTACTTCTGCAATTTATTACTATGTACGTCATACTGAGATGAAATGAATCTAAAATAATTGCCCTGACATGTACGTTGTTTGTTATATAGACGCGACTTTGAATTTTAAAACGTGGTTATATTTGATGAGACCGTATATAATTTACGGAGAACTGAATATTGTAAAGAATAAAATTGATAAAAGTATACCAAAGATTAAAAAAAAAGATGATTCAACTGCAGAAGCGAGATAATATCTCTTTTCTTAACTCAAAATACGTCCCGTAGTGCGACGGTTTGATAACGTAATGAGTCCCAAGATACAACTGCAAAAAAATTTCTGATTTGCGTCACTCTATCAGAAACCTGGCGAAACAAGTTTTGTGTATACTCTCGGACTCAAAAAAAACTAAAGAGAAAGATAAAAGAAATATGGAGGATTGTATGTTTTTTCTATCTCCGAATAAGTTAACACAAGAGCTCCTTTTATAACTTCAAAAAAGATGAATACGTTATGTCATTTATGGAGTCGCTAACGTCATAATCCTAGCAATAAAGAAAATTTGATTTCCATGAGTAAAGATTCTAGACGTTAGCAAATTTAAGTCATAATGTTGTATTGACCAAATCAAAACCAACAATATACTTAATTGAGTTTATATTTTATATTTAACCAAATATCAAAATATTTTATGAATAAGATTTAAAATAGATTATTTGACATTAAGTCTAATTAACTTATTTAATCTAAATTCAAACCCCACATATCCAAAGCGAAATATTTGTTATATTTTATATTTAACCAAATATATAGCTTTATAAGCTTTTCATGTCATTCACTTTGGACCTCCATTTCTCATTCAAAACAACTCCGATTTTGACTAACAAATACACTAACTCATAGTGTTCACGGTGACGATTACATCGTGTCCAAATTCCGGTTCTTCCGACAGACGTCTCCGTCGAAAAACACATCAGAAAAATGGTATACACCACTTTGTCAAAAACGAGTTCCAACAATATTAAGAAATCCTATTTCTTGTAGAGCATGATTAGTGAGAGTTATTAGGGTGGAGTTCTTAGCGGAATATAAGAACTCGTCTCTTAACTTTTAACTAAAAAAGTTAAGAACCAGTTCATAAACTCTTATTTAAGAGCCGGTTCTTAGAGCATGTTTATCCGGAGTCTTTAATGAGGTTCTTAGTGCATGGACCCCCACAAAAACCTTAAGGATCGGTTACAAAAACTACTAATTAAGAACCGATTTTAGTGAGTTTCTTACACTGTTCGCGGACCCCACTGACTCGTAACGGCCCGCGATTGGTTTGCTTTTTGATTTTTTTTTAAACAAAAAAGCCTAAGAAACATGCTCTTAATTTGTTTAGTTAAAAGCTAAGAGACATATTCTTATATTCCGCTAAAAATTTCACCTCAAGAACCCCCAATAATCATGCTCTTAAGACATATTACATACAGCTAGCTAGTTTTTTTCCTTCTTAAAACATATAGCTAGGATGTATTTAGGTCACTCTTAATTTTTATAGTAATCGATATACCAAGATTTGTTTTTTGTCAGAAATAGGTTTCTAAAATATTGATTTTCTTATTCAAGAAAAGATATCTATATATTATATTTTTTATCATGTTTTTGTTTGTGATTTACTTATTAGTGAGCTGGGAATTCCATCATCTGAAAGACCAGACGCCCAACATGGTCCTTGAATAAGTTTCAAAAAAAAAAAACATGGTCCTTGAATAAATCGTTTGGAAACCTGTCTTTACTACTCTTTGTTTTGTTGTTATATACTTTGTATTTCTTATTATCTCGCCGTCGTATTCTCGTTTCGATCAGTCAATTTGTCACTCACGTCATACTTTGAAACCCTAAATATATTAGTTATTATCCTTGAATAATATATAAGAATTCAACTAAACTGAAAAGATGTTACGCCGGTAACCTAAGTGCATCATTATCCGGAGTTTCGTAGGATGAAGTTCTTAGGGAAATATAAGAAACTGTTTTTTAATTTTTAACTAAAAAATTTAGAAACGGTTTCTTAAAGTACTTTTTAACTATTTTAAGAAACAGTTTCTTAACTTTTTAGTTAAAAATTAAGAAACAGTTTCTTATATTTCTTTAAGAACTCCGTCCTAAAAAACTCTAAATAATGATCTCTAAGTGATTTTCTTTATCTCTCTCATCTACTAGCATGCCTTTTAAAATTCATGAAACCGTATATAAATAATAAGGCGACAACATATCTTTAACCCAAATTTTAAGGAAAAAAAAAACACACGTCTTAAACATTTGATGTTTTGTAATTTGATAATCTTGATTAGTAAAGAATTATCCAGATTTGGTAGACAGTGCGACAAAATAAGACATTTTAAATAATTCTCTTGGCACCAGTTTAATTAATATTTGTAGTTTACAGCATATGTATTTTGTCTTTCGGCAGCTATATAATATTTCTACAGTTCATGTATGTGTTCTATTGTTACACACTGGAAACTACACAATTTTTTATATAAATTTGCCTCTAGGTGTAGAGTTGATATATTCTAGTTTTCCATTTATTTTGTTTTTGCCATCATTCATTGAAAGTTTTTATCAGAGACAAATGACAAGTTAAAAATTGCTCAATGTGGAAATCGAACTAAGATTTAATCGAGATGCATTATCCTTTGATGAACACATAAAAACGTACCGACTACAATCAAAGATGTAAGTGGTAATAAACGAAGCCCCACATTGGTACGTACTTAAGAAATAATTAACTAACTAGATAGGAACCCTTGCAAAATCACGGGATAAAATGTCTATATTAATGTTGAAATTATATATTATGATTATGTATAACATAAGATATACTTTAACCGATAGTTAGATAGAACTAAAGGTATGATTGTTATCAGAGGCGAAGCCAGAAACTTTTTTATAATGGGTTCACTAATATTAAAATTTAAAATATGGTGTTTGCAAATTTGAGAAGAAGTTTTGGAAAATATTTTTTTTTATATTTTGCCTATCATGTTGTAGTACTTATGGACTTAAGGGATTAACACATAAAATCGAAAAAAAAATCAATAACATATTATAAGCAAAACAATAACTGTGTGAAATAAAAAAAAAGGACAACTTCTTTAAATTCAGTAAACATAGTTGCATAATAAAATAAATTGAAGGTTATTTGACCCTCTAAATTGTAAAAGTTGTTCCAGATGCGACCAGCACGTGAGACTTGTTGGTGGTTCGTTCCTGGAAGTTTCTTCTCATCTTCAAGGTCATCTAATGTATAGTTCTCATGGCGGCAAAGGTGGTGACACTCACACGCTTATATTGCTTGCTCGAGAAGACTAACACAATACGCCGAGACAGTTTACAGTGATTCAGTTTCCTCGAAACAGAGATCACCTCATCGAGCAGTAACAAAACTGAATATGACACATTTATCTAGAAATAGTTTTCAACGTCCTCTTTCAGCAATGAGAGGCTGTTCTCAAGAACGTGAGTGCTCTGCTAAATGCATGAAAGCAGGTACGGAGAAAAGGGTTCTTTCATTAACACTTGGCATCATACTAAAGTTTCATCGTTTTGTCGTCTCTACGGATCTGTCGATTTAATGGCGATAGATCAGATGGGTTACCGTTTTTAACAGAAATGTATAGAGGAATATTGAATCTTTATTGATGCTATGATTATATTGAGATGATTGATAAATCAACTAATCGAACTTGAAGCCGAAGGTTTATCACGTAAAAGTGTTCGTCAAAACAGTATAGATGGTATAAAATTCTTTTAAAGGAATGTTAGTGTGAACGCATTAAATTCACAGTTTTGGTGAGAAACGTTCTCTGCGTGACAGGTAAGCGTTTTACAAAACAAAAGCTTCTCGTGAAGCCACGTCACCACATCACATTCTTTGCCAATAAACTTTTAAGGTAAGTTTTAAAAGTGATTCTCCTTTAATATATAAGAGATAAATACAAAAATATGGTTAATTCATTTATCGCCAATTGATTTTTAATTAGAAGTTGAAAATAAGTTTGGACTTAATATGGTGTCAAAACCTTGTTTGTTAATTCAAATAAAGTGCCTAAAAAGGTTTAATTCTCTGGTCATTCGTTTCGAAATAAGCCGATAAGAATCATTATCTCAAAGGATGTGTGGAGATTTCACATTGGAAGCTTAAAAAGACCATCATTAATATATAGAGGATTATAACCAATATATTAATCGCCAACTGATTTTAAGTTGGAAGCTTATGATAAGCCTAAAATTAATATGATATTACACTACAAGAAAACACGCCACATTCCGACGGCCATTCCGACGGACGTCATTTTCGTCGGTTTCTTCTGACTAAATTCCGACGAGAAACTGACGAACAATATATTTTGTGTTCGTCGGTATTTTGTCGGAAATTTCCGACGAAATTAACCGACAAAATTCCGACGGACATTTTGACCGTTAAGAACTCCGACGACTTACCGACGGAAATATTCCGATGCCCATATTGACTGTTCGGATTCCGACAAAATTCCGACGGAGGAATTTGACCGTTTTAGAAATCCGATGCATTTCCGACGAAATTCCGACGGACAATTTTTGACCGTTCGGATTCCGACGGAATTCCGACGAAATAATTGACCGTTTAACAATTTTGACAAATTTTGTTATGTTTGTCGGAATTCGGTCGGAAATCTGTCGGAGTGTCGCATGAACTTTTCCTATAAATGCGACCTCCCCACACCACATTTCCCTCGTTCATTCTTTTTTCTCTTTTTGCTTTCTACAAATCCGAAAAAAATAATCATGTCTTATGGAAATTATCATCGATCGTGGATGGATAAACCACATTTGGATCCAAACACCAATTTGCTTACGGAGGAATACATGGCAGGTATTGGCGAATTCATGGCGCTTGTTCAACGACAACCGGAAGCAAATACCGGTATGTTACGATGTCCATGCTCCTCCTGCAATAATAATAAGGTTATAAGGGAATGAGATGTTTGGACTCATTTATATATGAGAGGGTTTACACAGAGTTATAAGGTTTGGTATCTACATGGAGAAACTGGTTATGAATATGGTAGTACTAGCGAACCTCAGCCTGTGGTTAGATTAGAAGAACCAAGGATGGAAGTAGATTACGGTGTAGGTACTGAGCAAATGGTAAATGATCATTATAGAGGGGAAGAACCCAATGCAGAATCTATGAGATTATTTGACATGTTGGATGCAGGAAAACAACCTTTGTACAAAGGTTGTCGAGATGTTCATTCACCCTTATCATCTGCAAATGGATTGATGGGTATTAAGACGGATTATAATTTGGCTGAAGAGTGCGTGGATGCGATTGCTGATTTCGTTAAAGGTGTTCTACCAGAGGATAATCTAGCACCGAGTTCATACTACGAGGTTCAGAAACTGGTAGCGGGTATTGATTTACCGTATCAGGTGATAGATGTATGCATCGACAACTGCATGATCTATTGGAGAGCGGATGAGAACCGGGATATATGCAAATTTTGTGGGAAACCTTGTTATCAGCAAACAAAGGGAAGAGTTCCGGTGCCATTCAAAAGGATGTGGTATTTGCCTTTGACGGAAAGACTGAAGAGGTTATATCAGTCTGAACGCACAACCCAACCAATGAGATGGCATGCAGAGCACTCCACAGATGGTCAGATTAGACATCCTTCAGACGCAAAAGCTTGGAAACATTTCCAATCAACATATCCAGAATTTGCCCATGAGAGAAGAAATGTCTATCTTGGATTATGTACTGATGGTTTCAGCCCGTTTGGAAAGCATGGAAGACAATATTCTGTATGGCCAGTGATTGTGACACCGTACAACTTACCACACAATTTGTGCATGCGACGAGAGTTTTTGTTTCTCTCCATTCTCGTCCCCAGGCCAGCGCATCCGAAGAGATCACTTGATGTGTTTCTTCAGCCACTGATATATGAGTTGCAACAACTATGGACGGATGGTGCTGAGACATACGATGTTTCATGCAAAGAAAACTTTCAGATGCGGACAGTACTTATGTGGACAATAAGTGATTTTCCAGCATATGGGATGTTATCTGGATGGACAACACATGAGAGACTATCATGTCCACATTGTCAAGATAACACATATGCTTTCCAGCTAAAACACGGAAGGAAAACATGTTGGTTTGACTGTCACAGAAGATTTCTACCACCCGATCATCCATACCGTAGGAGCAGGACTTTGTTTACGAAGAACAAAAAGGTGTTTGATAGTCCACCAGAAGAAATTAGTGGGAAACAATTGTCGGAGCAGTTAAGGGATTTTGGTGCAGATAGGACGCCAGACGTTGGTGGACATGAAAATATTCGAATCGACGTTGTTGGAGAACTACACAATTGGCACAAAAAGAGCATTTTTTGGGATCTGCTATATGGGGAGGATCATCTGTTGCGGCATAATTTAGATGTCATGCACATTGAGAAAAACTTTTTCGGCAATCTGATGAACACAATTCTTAACATCCAAGGTAAAACGAAGGATAATTTGAAGTCAAGACTGAATTTAGTAGATATTTGTGATTGTTCTGAACTTCACGTTGATGAGAACGGTGTGGCTCCCTTTCCCATATACCGGTTGGCTGCAGCTACAAAGGAGGAGTTCTTTGATTGAATTACAGATAAAGTGATATTTCCAGATGGTTATGCGTCAAATTTGCGTAACAGCATTGACAAAAGTGAAGGAAAATTTACTGGCTTGAAGAGTCATGATTGTCATGTAATGATGCAGTGCCTCCTTCCGTTTTGT
Organism: Brassica napus; assembly: GCF_020379485.1. Taxonomy (NCBI): domain Eukaryota; kingdom Viridiplantae; phylum Streptophyta; class Magnoliopsida; order Brassicales; family Brassicaceae; genus Brassica; species Brassica napus. Next base: position 35,567,430 of record NC_063449.1, on the reverse strand, counting down.
TTTTCCGCACTATTGCCACAAAATGTTCATGAAGCAATTGCAGGTATTTTATATTTTAATATTTTAATTGGTTATCAATTCAATTAATTTATTATGTTTTATAGGTACTTATGAATGTTTTTTTCTTTATATATGTATCCAGGGATAAGCGTTTTCTTCCGTGATTTATGCACTAAATCCGTCACCACGGATGGTATTAGTAATTTAAAGGATAACATACCCGTGAGCATGTGTAACCTCGAGAAGATATTTCCTCCTTCGTTTTTTGATGTAATGGAACATCTTGCTATTCATCTCGCAAGAGAATTGGAACTTGGTGGTCCTGTACAATATCGATGGATGTATCTTTTTGAGCGTTTTATGCATCATCTGAAGAAAAAGATCAAAAATTTAAGCAAGGTGGAAGGCTCAATAGTCGCACAGGTGATCAATGAGGAAACAACAAACTTTGCTGAAAACGACTTTCTATCAGAAGTGCAGACAAAAAAACGGAGACCTTCTCGGCATGATGATGGAGGGCAAAGGGCAACATATTATGTTACCGTTCCAAACATGTTCAGGGAAATTGGACGACTTAGTGGAAAACCAAAGAGGCGAAAACTTACTGAGAGGGAACACGCTCATTTGCATACATATTTGCTCACCAACTGTGAAAATCTTCTACAATATGAGAGGTGAAAATTTTTATTCCATTTAAAAGGTCATATTGTTTATTAAATTTTATTTTTAGATTAATTAATGACATCACTTTTGTATAGTATTTATATGGCAGAGCTGCGGTTGACTTACATACACGCTACAGAAAAAGAGCTTCAACAACTCAGACATGAAGGATTCGCCGTTTGGCTTCTTAATTATGTGAGTGTACATGTGCAAAAAATTAGTTATATATTTAATGAAATAATTTATCACTGGTATGACCACTGACATGTTTTATTTATAGGTGACTGAAGGTTTGGCTAGAGGGGAAGTGTTCGATGATTGGATACTCAAATTTGTGCGGGGACCAAACTATATGGTCAAATCATATCCAAAATACACAACTCGAGGATATGCATTCTCAAGGGAAGGTCATTCAAATAAAACTTATGATGCTGGTGTTTCGTCTTCATCCGGGGACGATGTGTACTACGGCAACAAACAAGATTTTTAGGAAATTCAGTATCCCGGTATGGTTGGGTTGCGGTGTACTGTATTCTGTTGTGATTGGTATGACAACACTCCAGATCGAGGGGTGAAAAATGATGCATTTGGTGTTACATCGGTTCATTCGCGAAGGAAACTTTAATATTATGATCCTTTCATTCTCGCTTCTCAAGCAGATCAGGTATTCCAATATATTTATTTAAATAATAATGGTTTAATAATATGTATATTTCTCATTTAACATATTACTAATACATTTAATTTTATTTATAGGTTTGCTACATCAGTTACTTGCGGATTACGTACAAAGACGATCCTTGGATCGTTGTAATGTCAATCAACCCAAGAGGACGAGTTGATGGAAACTCTGATAGTGATCCATTACAACCAAACTCCACCAGCAACGTGAACCCAGTTGAAGATTTAGAAGATGTTGAACTCGTTGTCGATTTTACGCAGTGTGGAGATGATGCTGTTGTGCACTCGGAGTCAGAGGCTGAAGTTAGAGAGTTTGACGAAGATTCTGAAGATTCTACAGATTCTGAGTGATTTATAGGAATTATTTTTATAAGATATTGGAGTTTTTAAAAAGGTTTTGGAGTTATATATATATATAAGTTTTTGAAATTTTATAAAAGTCATTGGAGTTTTTTTAGTAAGTTGTTGGAGTATTTTAATAAGTTGGTGGAGTTATTTTTATAAGTTATTGGAGTTTTTTAATAAGTTACAAGAGTTTTTAAATAAGTTGTTGGAATCCCATTTTAAAAACAAAAAATTAGAATAAAAATGAAGTTCGTCGGAATTTTGTCGCAATATTCCCACGAAATTCTGACGGAGTATCATAATTTTGGTGTTTCGATAGGGTTTAAAGGTCGTCGGAATTCCGTCGGTAAATTCCGACCGAATTCCGTCGGTAAATTCTGACCGAATTCCAACGGAAGTGTAGATTTTGTCGGAATATCGTCGGAAATTACCGACGGAATTCCGACGAATTTTATTTTAGATTTGCAAAGTTATTATAAATGCATAATTACATAATTAAAATATCCAAATATGACATATGTAAGTTTATGATATGAAATTAGTTCACATATAAAGGCTTTATAAAGTTTTTCGTATAGCAAAATAATTCATATACGTATCAACGTATTCGTAACATCCTCCAACTCTTCCAAATCTTTTCCCCAATCATGTAAGTCTTTGAATCCCTCTTTAGATTATATGTTTTTAGGTTTGGAATGTTAGATTTGTGGATTATAGGTTTTGAATCTAAAGATTTAGGATAGAATTGATAGTTTTAGGAGTTATATATTGTTAGATTTGGTTTTAGCTTGTTGTTTATATGTAGATTGAAAATTTTAGATTTGTAGATTTTAAGGTTTATATGTGAAATATATTTATAAAACGTTTTTATAATTTTTAATATATATAAAATGTTTTAATTTTTGGTAAAATTTATTAGATTTTTAGAATTATAATTATTTATATAATTTTTTTATTAACATAAAAACGTTTTGTATATGTGAAATATATTTATAAAACGTTTTTATAATTTTTAATATATATAAAACGTTTTAATTATATATATTTTTTTTTTAATATACATAAACGTTTTTACAAAGTTATAAACATTTTTATAAAACTTATTATTTTTTTGGGATTATAAACATTTAAATGATATAAAAGCATTTTACTACTATTAATATATATGTTTATATGAACTTTTTACAAAATTAGAAACATTTTTTAAGTTATATTTAGATTTTAAGAATTATAAACATTTATAATATTTTTCATTTTATATATATGACTATTTTGACGGATTTTATTTTGTAGGTCTGGCGGTCCTGATAGACCACCAGCAGCACAGCGTCGTCCCGTACCTCGGAAGCGAGTTCATTCAGGGAGTAGTTCCCGTGTATCGGAATCATCGCAGGAGCAAAATTCGATTCCTCCTCCTGCAGCTCCACCTCAGGATCCATCTACTCGATATGAGCCCGGTGTCATGCCAGTTGCGACATTGGTTCGACAACCTGGTCGAGATCATATCAAGATGCTTCATCTCCAACCACGAGGATATACTACGTGGTAACTTTTCTCTTCTTTTTTTAATATAATCTTTGTTTTTTTTTCATTTTTTAACTTAATATTTGATTTTTTTTTAATGTTCAACAAGTCACACAACGGCATTACCGCCTGCATTAATGCAATGATGTATTCCATGCTCCGCAGAGGATACAAGACCTACAGTGTGATGCCTTCCGAAGAAAAGGAGATATGGTTCCGTAATTTTGCGGTAATCTTTTAATTTTCAAATTTTTTTTTTACTTTTAACTTTTTTTATTTATTTACTAATTTCGGTTTTTTTTTGTAGCAACAATTCAATTGGGAGTCTGGGCAAACCGAAACTGTTCGTCTGGCCTTCCACGAGAAGGTCGTGGAGTCCTATACGAACCAGATCTATGAGTGGAAGCAACTATGGCTCAAGGGCAAGATACCGAAGAATATCAACACCCAAGTTTGGGAGGACTTGCAGGTGCATTGGAGGAAGCAGGAGACTTAGGAAAAGTCCGCCAAAAACGCAGCCAACTGCAACAGTGATCGTGGCGGGAAAGGTGTTTTTGTCCACAACCTCGGGGCTTGCAGTATGTCTTTTAAGGAGGATCAGCTTGTAAGTTCTATTTATTTAAAATATATATATTTTTAATATTTTTACATATTTATTGATTAACTTTGTGTTTAGGTTGAAGCAAATGGCGGTAATCCCGTTGATCATGTTGATGTCATGAAGGAAGCATATACTAACAAGAAGACAGGCGAAATTCAGGATTCCCTCATCAGAGATGTCATAGATTTGGTGCAAACCAAAAAAGCAGAACTCCTAGCTTCTCAGCCGGTGAACTCTGATGACGATTCTACGGCAGCTTCCACCAACCTTTACCAACTTCAAATCAACAAAATGGTGGAACAGATAACTTTTTAATTTTCCTTTCATTATTATTTTAATTTGATTACTAATATTTAATTTTTTTCTATATAGACGGTTCCAAAGAAGAAAGGAAGTTTGGTCGGTTTGGCTCGCCGTGCGTCTTCGTGTCCTTCTTCTTCACAAACTCCATACACAGATCCCATGATCATGGAGCAGCTGCAGAACAAGGATGAGCGGATTGAAGTGTTAGAGACGCAGAACGCTACAATTCTTGCGGAATTGGTGGATCAGAAGAAGACCAACAACGAGATCATTGACAAGATGAAGCGTTTGTTCCCAGATGAATTCCAATGAATTTTAGTTTTTTTTGTTTAAAAACTTGAAAATGTTTTTTTAATTTATGTATGTTTAATAACTTGAATTTTTAATTTATGTAAAACGTTTTTGAATAATATTATTTTTAATTTCTGTTTTTATTGATTTATAAAAAAAAATTAATTAAGTTATTTGAAATAATAAAAAAAAAATATTCCGACGAAACTTTCTCCATCGGAAATTTCCGACGGCAGGTAACGTCAGAAAATTCCGACGATCATCTTTCCTCGGAATATTCCGACGAACATGATGCGTCGGATATTTCCGACGAAATAGTCCATCGGATATTTCCGACGAAATTGTCCGTCAGATATATCCGACTGACTCCGACGGATACGGGCTCTCGGAAATTCCGAAGGATTCAGCTGTCGTCGGAATATCGGAGTAACATCATCGTCGGAATTTTGTCGGACATTTTTCCGACGACGATTTGTCGGAAATATATTCTGACCAATTACCGACGAAATTCTTCCGATGAAAAATGTGTCGGAATATCTGTCGGAATATTGTCTGTCGGTACTTGTCGGAATTTCGTCGGAATTTGTGACGAATTTCCGACAAATTTTCTTTTCCGACCAGATATTTCCGACGACGGTTTTCGTCGGAATGTCGTCGGAATATGGCCATTCCGACGAATATGGCCGTCGGATTTCGCGTGTTTTCTTGTAGTGCTAGAGCTACCTGATAAATGGGCACTCCGTAAATATTGTTCCCACAATTGTCCATGTTTGAGCTTGAAAAAGTGTTAATAAAAAAAGTCTCATATCAATAGTTGGAAAAATAGTTAATGGATTAATATATAAAATGATAGGAGTATCAACTTATCGTCAACTAATTCTAAGTTAGAAAATTACGATAAACCTGGATTTATGAACTCTATCATTGCCTTCTTGTGATCGTTACGTCTTTTTAGTTTAAAATAATGATTTATAACATAAAAAGTTAAAATAATATTCTTAAACATTTTCATATATCACCATATTACAAAAATCGGAATATTACAAAAAAATCTATAATTACATAATATAAATTGGATTTGAGAAATTAGTATGTCATGCATCCGTCATAAGACAACCAAGGGGGCAATGACAATAAATAGAATTTAACAAAGGTCTTGACAGTTCCATATACAAATGGGGTATGTTAGAATTCCATATATGACATTGGGTGAATTTGTAAAAAGAAAAATGAGACGGGAAGAAGAAAAGTCAGAGATGAGGAAGGGAAGATGGGTAAAGTGTCAGAATAACTAAGACGAATCCACACAACAAGTTGGCTATTTCAGATTCAGACACAAAACTTCTCATAGACATTGATGGAGTGATGGAGAGTTGCTTTGTCTCCTTTTTTGTCCTTCCTATTTAAAGTCAACCAAGTCTCCCCTTGGTCCCATATTTTCATTTTGGCAAATAAAATAATAATTTCAGAAAAATACAACCTAGTTATAGGCCTGAAACTTTTATCCGAGATCCGAATTCGATCCGTGATCCGAAAATCCGGATATCCGGAGAAACCGAATCCGGATCCGGATAGTAAAATGTTGGATCCGTCAAAGCCGAATCCGGATCCGGATATCTTGATTTTTTAGTCCGAATATCCGGATCCGTTAATTTTATTAATAACTATTTCAAAATAGTAATATCAATATATAAAAACTAATTTTATTTAATATATTTTCATTTTTATAATAGTATATATAAATTTTATGTAAATTTTGTAATATTATACATAGAAATAATTAAAAACATTATATATATTTTTATTTTTAAATTATTGTTAATATTTTATTTATATTAATATTATTTTTTATTTATTTTAAGGATCTAAATCCGGATCCGGATATCCGCCGGATATTATAATTTTTAAAAGGATATCCAACACCCGGATCCGGATAAGGATAGTAAAATTATGGATCCGCCGGATAAGGATCCGAATCCGGATATCTTAAAATTGCCCAGATATCCGATCCGTCCCGGGACTACTAGTTATAGTTATGACAATAAAAGCAAAAACCTATAACATACATGAATTCAATGGAAAAAGGAAATATTTAAAAAACAATCTTAGAAAATTAAGACAATATCAACTGAACTAGACCAACGTAGGTCCTTCAGCCGGCTATTACCTACCGTTTTCCATTGTTTCTACTCATGCCTGATCTCCAATTGCAAGTTGCCTCCAAGATAATCATGTGTGACAGTGTTTCCTTCTGTTTTCTTCTCATAAAACTTTTTTTTTGCTTACTGACCATTCCATTTTTTATGTAATTGATTCACCGAACTTTTGTATTTGATCTCCAATCTGTCATGAGTACCAAATATCTTGTTTAGTTTCCCCATTCTAAAATAACCGTCCAATTTAAATTTGTTTGCATGTAACAATAGTGAATCACAATCACAAGATGGTGTGTTTAGTGGCAGACAGATTTTGGGGAACTAACGTATCCGGATTCGAAGGCACTTCACTATATTTTAGTCGGTGGCCATGGATCTCATTCAAATATTTGGAGAAATTTCATCCATAGATTACACCATTTATTTGGAGATTAGTTTGGGTCATTGCACAAGTTTAGAATATCCCTAAATTATTACTTTTTTTTAAATTGCGAATCACTATTTTGATGGAAGAAGAAATTCATATATTAAAATTCAAAAAGAGCTGAGACGGAAAAATAAACAGAAAAAAAAAAGAATAAGTGCGGTTAATTCGGCCGGAAAAATATCTGTAACAGCTAGTTTAATTTGCCGTACGTTCTGATTGATCCGATCTAAGAATCTGGATACAAACAATATCTTAATTAAATCATGAAGCAACCCGTATATCAAAATACAAACTACAAATAGTAAGAAAAATATATTAAACGTGAATAATCACTTTGCTTTGAATATATATTGGATAATACATACACATGATGGAATTTATCATATGCATAAATTTAAGAGTTTTATATAACATATTCATAATAAATTAGTAAATATTTAAAGTTTAAGTAACTAAAGTCTTAGATGAATATAATAATTTATATTTTATGAATTGGCGTTTTTACGTTAAGCCAAAGAAATACAGTTCAACTGGTCATTTCTTCAGCGTAAGCAAACCAATAATATGAGCCAACTAATAGATGTTAGATTTTAGCCACTTCCTAATTTAATTTGCTCTAGTTGCATGTATAAAACAATACTATATTCGCAGTTTATTCTTTTGTGCCGTCTATAAACCCTAAGCAAGAAAGGTCTCACGTTCTTTGTCAATAATAACTAACATTATCATTGATGTTTTATGCTTAAATTAAACAGATAATAATGTTAGAAAATCAGTGGAATATTATTTTGGTGATATTAGTAAAAGACTAAAAGATATGGGAATCTTAGACTAAGAGTTGAAGTAGAAGTAAAGAACAAGAGGAAAACAACAGAAAATACAACTCAAGTCCAAGAGATATGTCAAACTGTCAACATAAAAGTGAAGACATCAAATATTAGACGCGTATGAATACGAATTCAACACCAATTATTTTGGCGATATTTAAATGACTCTATATTAAAAATCAAATAGGTATTTTGGAACTAATTGTACGCTACAAGCCTACAAGTCTTGTTTCCTAAATTTATCTTTACTATTTGTACCTTGTTAAAGTTTTGAATGGTAAATATTCACTATAGTTGTGCGCAAACTTTTTTCTTTACCTTTTTACCAAAATAAATTTCAATAATTTTTTTTTTTTGAATAAATGTTAAATTTTATTCACTCCAAAAAAACACTTGTTACATTTTACAATGCTTCTATCTCTTAAATATTTTTCACTCTATTTTTTAAATTAAAATTTTCTATACTCAACTAACTAGCTTTGTAGAAGGGGCTTGGTGTGTATCCACATTAGTTCTAGGTTCGATACCTCCAAATGACAAAAACCTTCTAGTCCAAGAACTTCTTGATCTTATCTTCTCAATCAGGGGAAGGAAATCACTTACAGTCTTTTTTTTTGTAAGTAGTGGCAAACCCAAATAGCGAACCGGGAGTTGTCCCTTATCAAAAGGGAAAGCCAAGATGTCTTCTCTATTCTGCATTGTAATCCCAACCATGAAGAGTTTAGATTTCTCCAGATTTATCTTTAATCCCGAGATTTTCTCAAACTCATTGAAAACCTCCAATATGCCTTCAAAAGATCTCTTTGTATCATTAGCAAGCACCATTAGATCGTCAGCGAAACACAGATGTGTTAAGTTGTTGTATTCGTAAGATAGATTCAATATAATTGTTTATCATAAAATTTGTTATTACAAACAATGGTTTTTGTAGAAGTATTACAAACAATGTTTATGTTTTTTTCTCAACAACAAACAATGTCTTTGTTGCTTCCTTTTCTATTTAGTTAGTAAGGTTCAAGATTGTGAATGGTTAACATAAACCAATTTTAGCTGCATACTGGTTATTTAGTTTTAGGGGTGAGGCGAATCCGGATATCCAAAAAATTTAAGATATACGGATTCGAATCCATCAGTATCCATATCTGAATCTATATTTTTTAAATTTCTTATATCAAGAGGCACTTTATCACTTTTCAATTACTCCTAAAGTCACAATGTACTTGCAAAACACTTTCTCATGGAACATACAGAGAGAATAGACAGATTACACTTCATGAAAAGAGAATCACGAAAAGAAGAAAGAGAGTGTGTTTCCAAAAATTAAATTGTGTTACTATTATTATTATTTACTCTACTTCTTAATATTTTGTTTTTGTTTATTTTTAAATTAAAAATACTTATAACAAATTTTGTTCATATAATAAATTATGTTAGTTTATCTTCTACAATTTGATATCCACTTTGATACTTTTTTGTTATATTTTAAAATATATATATGTACACGTATCCAATGATTGTGTTATGGATGAGTGATATGTGGATGTTTGAAAAACGTGGATGACTACTTGTAGAATATAAGCATAGAGGGGCACATGTGAATGGGTGTGGAAAGATAAACGTGGATGGGTAAGCATGGGTGGGTAAACATGGACGGCTATTTGTGGACGAGTAAAATTATGATTAAAAATTTAAAATTTAGCATACTACATATCTTATGGTAGAGGACTATGACGAGCTCGAACCATCGCAGCTTCACCGAGCTCATCCATGACGATGTTGAGCTCGGAATCCATGGCATGGCTCACTGGGGGTCTAGGAGGAGGAGCTGGCTCATTTTGACTGGGGGTTTAGGAGGAGGAGCTGACTCGTTTTAACTCTTTGGTTTGTTTAGTTTTGTTTTTATCACTCAAGCTTGCTTTTTTTTCCTGGACATGTACTGTTATTGGTTTAAAATTATTAATTTGTTCATCCTTGAGATTGTGGACACATTGGCGTCCGTATCATAGCCTTTCAATATGTAACTTTTTTATCTATGTTTAGTGTTTGAGTTATTGTTCTATTCACCACTTCAAGCTTCAATTTTCTGTCCACAAATTTAAGAGGTCTTTTTTGTTCTTTATTCATGGTTATGTTAGTGTCTATATCCACAACATAATCAAAATCTTTTGGTCTCCGTCCACAGACAAACATTGATGTTGGGGTTGTGTCCTTAAGCTTAGCTGTTGTGGAGCTTGCTCTGATGAAGCTTCTAGAATCTTTACACTCATCCCCGTCAACGCATCACCCATCCACGCATCATCCGTCCACGCATCAAATGTCTATTAAGGGTAAAATTATCCACAATTTATTGCTGATCCACAACAAAGTGTCTCACATATAGAATGTGGTTCTGAGTGTAAAGAAAAATCAAAAGTGGTCCTGAGAGTAATCAACTCATATTTTTCGGATATTTGGGTTTCGGATATTAGTTTAGATATTGTAATAGCCGCGAGTATTTCTAGATCCAGATCAGGAAAAAATAAAATAAAAATATTTATAAAATATTAAAACTTTAAAATAATTAATAAATTTATATTATACAAATTTATATATATATATATATATATATAATTTAATATATTTAAAATTTTGGATTAGAATTCGGATATCCTGATTTAAAAATTAAGATATCTGGATACGGATCCGGTTATAACGGATCCCAAATTTTATTATATGTATATGTACGTTCTAGATATCCTATTTTAGGAGTAAATTTTGGATCGGATCCGGATCCCAGATAATAATTCTTAGCTCTACTTAGTTCTATGTATTATAACCATTTTAATATGAAATATTTCTACCATACATTTTAGGAAATCGTTTTCTTTTGGATACAACTTTTCTGTTTCTTCCTTTCTATTTATGTTATTGTGGTTCATAATTTTAAATAGTTTAACATAATTGTTTTTGACCGTTCGGGTTATTCAAGTTCCGTTTCCTACAACTATTTGACTCATATTTTAAGAATATATTTTGAAAAAAAAAAAGTGGTCACAGTTTCTACGTATTGTTACAACGTTTTGATTTGTTGTTTATTAAAATAGTATATAATATAATCTTAACCACGGGGTGGTGGGCTAGTGGTCTTGAGGTAGTTACCACAACCGATACGGACCCGAGTTCGAATATCCTTTGTGGCCACGGAATGCTTTACGTCCACCTCAAGTTTAAAGTTAACGCGGCGTTGGTGCCGGGTTCTTGGGTAATGGGTATTAGTGCCGGCTGATTCCGGGCCAGGGGGATTAGATGGTTGGCAATCGGAAACCACGTGCGGATTACGGGCCTATGGGCAAACGGAAACCCCGTGCAGATTACGGGTCGCCTTTGAACCTCCTGTTAAAAAAAAAAAAAAAAAAAGTATATAATATAATCTTGTAGCATCTATATGTCTATCTGAGAGGCGCTTTTATGTTTCTTGAAAATTATATTATTCTTATTTTAATGTGAAAAAGAATTGACCGATAAAAGTGAAAAATCATATTTTAAAAATATATTTTGAAAATACTTTCTCTTAGCATAACCCTTATTAATCCAAAAACACTTTTTCTAATTCATATGGTATATAATTAAATTTAAATAATATTAACATAGATATATGGTATATTTTAATATTAATATCTATTAAATAATGTTTTCTTATCATATTGTTTTTTATCATTTGTATCTTTTTATAATAAAACTTTAAATCACTTATAACAAAATTTTCATTGTGGGATGTTTATAATTTTAGTAATTTTTAATTTAAAAAAAATCAATGCAAAGTTTAAAATTTAAATATTAAGTTGTCAATATTTTCTCAAAGCTTTTATAAAAAAAAAAATTGTTCGATGCAAATTTCAAAATTAAAATATTTATGTATTTTTATATGGTATATAGTTTAATATAAATGATATAAATATATATATATATATATATGTATTTTTAAATGAGACTTCATACCTATATGATTTTTGTAATCATTTGTATCATGATATTTTTTTAAACCATAGATCACAAAAAAAAATCAATCTAAGACTTTTGACAGTTTTAGTAATTTATAGTCGTTTTTTAATTCAAAATACAACATATATGGAAAGACCTAAATTTTTATTATATAGCTAATGTGGTTGTTTAATTTATTTTAAAGTTAAAATTAAAAAAACTGATAGAGGACATACTAATTTTTATCATTCAAAATCATTAATTGTCATATATACTTTATCCACATTAGACAATTCACTAACTTTTATCTATGCAAAGAATGAAGAATGTTAATAATTAATTTATGGTTAGTTTAATAAAAAAATTATTATATATTTAGATAGACCAATTTATTTTTTTAAGAATTCTAAGAGTTATTGTGGTGATGACACATACATATCTCAAATGTTGTAATGCTTCTCTTTTATTCTATTTGTATCATTTTAAGTGGTGCTTAAAATTTTGCACAAAGATTAAGAAAATATAATTTTTTATATAATTTATTTTGGTTACATAAAAATATCATTAGATAAAAATAGTTCAACCAATAAAGAAATACAGTATTTTATAATTGGTCATAAATATTAAATTACATTGAATTTTATCTAAAATATTGAGGACATCACTTATTAGTTATTATGAAACAAAATAAAAAAAAATTTAAATATCAAGGGAGTAATATATAAGGGACAAGAGATCAGTACATACATTAATATTAGTTATTGATTGAACATTATAGTTGGATCTCCCTTTGCTCTCTAAACTAACAGTGATGTCCAATCCCGAGATTCTGATTACGTAACGCCATATTCAACTTTCTATTATTTTGTGACTATTTTGGTAGGCTTTTGTAGTGTTCATTGAAAATATGGAACTTTACAAAATTACTCTCAGATGAAGGTGCTGGTTTTGGTATGTGTGGACAAATCTTCTTACAATAATTTTGTTAAAGCCTTTTCTACTATGATTTAGACTGGTTCATTCATTGATTCCAGGTGAAGTGGACTAAATGAAAGATTTTTATTTTTTCTCTTCAAAATGTTAAAATTGTTTGAACACTAAACATTTTATGTGAAGCTAGGCAAAACATATATATATATTGATTAGACTTATTCAACGAGCTCTTACGGCATTGCAGACTGTATCCAATAGTTGTGCAACGATGACAGTTTTGAAATATTGTGATCTATTTCTTGAGTTGTGTAGTCTAAAGCTTATAAAAGGTATTACACAACTCAAGAAATAGAACATGTACAATATTTTAAAATAGATGCAATTTTTTATGTTTTAGCATAAATACTCTTATTAGAGTGAGATTTGGAACTTTTAATTCAACTATAGTTGATAAATACTGCAGCGGAGGAAAATAGATGTAACCTAGTATTTTTAAGGAACCTATATGTATATGCGTGTATACTCCAATGTTTTTAAACTTCAAATCTGACTTTGAAAAACAATTAGACCAGCGCTTTTGTCTGACGACTATTATTTCCCCTCTCTGAGAATATTTTCGTTAGTTATGGCCCCTCTTTTACAATTTATAATGATCTCCCCGTGATTAATATGTTGACTCTTCGCATTGAATAATGTAATAAACAGTTGAGTTTGAAAGGAAATTAAGCAAAAGACACTCATTGCCTAGTCATGTTCAACTACGAGTGCATAATGATGGAGCGAACCACAAATTATAAGCTTCTTTTGGGGTCCCGATCCCCGACCCTATAATTTAGAGGGGAAACAAATTATTTGCATTTACAAAAAAAAAACTTTTGAGCTAAGTGGTTAATCAACATTTCCTTTTAGTTTTTTCATGCCCATAAAACTCAAATGAATGGCATTGATCTAGTGTCCACCTTGTTTTTGCGGGAGACATTTACTAGATTTGATTTTATTTAGTGGATATGTAATTTTAATTACTCATGAGTCATGAGTCATGAATAATTACAAACACTATTTTACCATTATAAGCCTATACGTGTTTTGAACGTTGATTTTAAGATCATATAACATAAAAACTGATGATGTTTTCTAAATAATGTCGCAAGATTGACGACATTATGCACTCAAAAATTGATGATATAACAATTAAGATTTAGCAACAAATCCAACTTATGTAACAGTGGAGACTGGAACGTTGAACCTGTAAAGGTAGAAAAGACACCGTAAGGAGTTTGACAAACATGTGATCCAAGTCTACAAACATAAGTGCCAAGTGCGTCTATTTGAGACTAGTTCGCAGACAACTAGAATCCAAGAGTTCAACAAATATATGCTTTGAGTATTTTGATCTGCTTTCTTCAAATTGCATGTCCGGTTGATAAGTAAGGAAAATTATATGGACTTTCGTTCTAAGGAAAAGTCAAATTTGGAAAAGTAAAACCAAAGCTTTGAGTGCTGAGATCTTAGGATCAGAATTGTGACTGCAATACAAACTTTTAGGGCGAGTAGCTCATATGTTCAAAAAAAATTCATTTAACATAACTTGAACTTCTGATGTGAAATATTTCCATGCTAAATTTTATAAATTGGGGTACAAACAAGTTGAAGGTGAAAACTAATGTGACAGGATATTAAGGCATGTTTACAAAGCGGAAACTAAGCGTTTGGTCTAATGTCTTGGGGGCTATTTGAATGTATCAGTTTTGGAAAGTGTTTGGCTAGTAAGATTTGATCCTAAGTATGAAAATGTCTGGAATAAGAATGGATACATCTGAGATATATTCGGCAATGCTTCATCTATGACCTTTATTGGAGCCAAATGTTAAGGCTTGATCCACGACATTTTGTACATTACATAAGACAAGCCTTGATGGTGGACGATGAGAATTCGAATATGTCTTGGCGATCCAAAAAGGGCCATAAGTGAAATTCTTCTTGAACCATGTCGCATCATGTGCCTCAAACTCCCGACTTTCGAGGTCTAAAGTTGGTATATATGACGTTTAGCTCGTTAAAGTAAATACTCCGTCTGTTTCATCGTAAGTGTCACTTTAACATTTTTTTCTTGTTACAAAAAATATTACTTTATAATTTCAATGCAAATTATACTTATTTTCAGCTAAAAATTAATTGAAAACTGCATTGATTTTATAAATAAATTCTCAAATATTATTGGTCAGAAATGTATAACAACTTAAATATATTTTCACCAATTTCTTAATAAAGTAATATTTATTTAGAAACGGAAAGAGTATATTTTTACTCGTATTTCAGTATTTGAATATATAATAATAATATTAATATGTTTGTTTTTTGGTCAAAGCAGTCATTTATTTGTTTCCAAACAAAATATAACGTTCTTTTAGTATCTTGTTTTGGTCAATGTTTATATTTATAAATAAACCATATATTATATTTTAAGATTTTTGGCTAAATGTTAAAATGATTTGTAAGTCAAAATTAATGAAATTTCTGCTTTGACTAAAAAACTTCATTAACTAAATCTAGTCAAACAATTAACTACATTGTTAAGAAAAAACTTAACTACATTGTTTTATTTTAAGATAATTTTACACTACACTGTTCAAAATACTGCATATACATCGTAAACGCAATTTTAGTCAAATGAAATTATTTACTGGATCACGTCCAAGTCACTTGTTGGTAAAATTGTAAAAACAACGAACTCCCGTCAAACAGAAAAATTATCTAATAAGTGACCCCGTGGCCCCACCTTACCATTCACTCACCATAGTTTACTCTTGTCTTATCCAAAAAATTATCATCTCCAAATTTGAAATAATTAAAATTAAAATATAAAAAGTCACTCCCCCTTCTTGTTTCACTATAAATACAGCACCATTCTCTCATCATTTACATCACAAGAAAATACAATATTCAGTATAAAAAAAGACAGAGTGAGAAAGAGAGAAAAGAAATAGAAACACAAACGAATTTTCTGTTCTTTTTTTTATTCGTGTTTATTTAGAGAATGGGAGCTTTTGAAACAGAAAAAACCGCAAAAGATGCGGCGGTTGTAGAGACGCAGTCACCAGAGGAAGATTTCGACCAGCCATCTCCCCTCCGTAAAATCATCTCCGTCGCTTCCATCGCAGCCGGTTTACAGTTCGGGTGGGCCCTACAGCTCTCTCTCCTAACTCCTTACGTTCAGCTTCTTGGTATCCGTCACAAATGGTCCTCTCTCATCTGGCTATGTGGTCCCGTGTCCGGCATGATTGTTCAACCAATCGTCGGTTACCACAGTGACAGATGCACCTCAAGATTCGGTCGCCGCCGTCCCTTTATCGCCGCCGGAGCCGCCCTGGTCGCCGTCGCCGTGTTCTTGATCGGATACGCCGCGGATATCGGCCATAAAATGGGAGACAAACTCGAGCAGAAAACCCCGAGGGTTCGAGCCATAGGGATCTTCGCTTTCGGGTTCTGGATCCTCGACGTCGCTAACAACACCCTCCAAGGACCTTGCCGTGCTTTCCTCGCCGACCTATCCGCCGGAGACGCTAAAAGAACGCGAGTCGCAAACGGGTTTTTCTCCTTCTTTATGGCGGTTGGAAACGTTTTGGGATACGCCGCAGGTTTATTTTTTTTTAATGAATATTAATTTTATTCAATTCAAAAAAAAATTACAATGAATGAATGCATCTCGTATGAAAGTATAATTTGGAAATATAATAAAATTCTTACGTGGCAGGTTCTTACACTAACCTCCACAAGATGTTCCCGTTCGCAATGACCAAAGCTTGTGATATCTACTGCGCGAATCTCAAGTCTTGTTTCTTCTTGTCCATCACACTCCTCATCATCGTCACCGTCTCGTCTCTCTGGTACGTTAAAGACAAACAATGGTCTCCGGCGGTAAACTCCGGAGACGAGAAGACATCGAGTGTTCCGTTTCTTGGAGAAATCCTTGGAGCTTTTAAAGTCATGCAACGTCCCATGTGGATGCTACTTATCGTCACGGCTCTAAACTGGATTGCATGGTTCCCGTTTCTTTTGTTTGATACTGATTGGATGGGTCGTGAAGTGTACGGTGGAGATTCAGGAGGAGACGATAGAATGGTGAAACTATACAACAAAGGAGTACACGCTGGTGCATTGGGATTGATGCTTCAATCGATAGTTCTTTTGTTTATGTCACTTGGTGTTGAGTGGACTGGTCGGAAAGTGGGAGGAGCTAAACGGCTTTGGGGGATTGTCAACTTTATCCTTGCCATAGGCTTGGCCATGACGGTTCTAATTTCGAAACAGGCGGAGGAACACCGGAAAACTGCCGGTGAGTTTGCCAGACCGTCGTCTGGAGTGAGAGCTGGAGCGTTGAGTCTCTTTGCTGTCCTTGGTATTCCATTAGCTGTAAGTATTTCAGCTTTTGTCTTCATTTGAGTTTTATTACATTTTTTATATTTTTAGTTAAATATACTAATAAACCTTTTTTTTACAGATTACTTTCAGTATTCCATTTGCACTAGCCTCCATATTTTCAAATAGCTCCGGCGCCGGCCAAGGTAACTTTTGTTGTAATTTAATTTACTTATAAAATCTATTATCTCCTCCTGTTAATTAAGAAATCTTATCGTCTGACAATTTGGGACCAATTAAATTACCATGTAATAAGTTCAAACGTTTGATTTGAATACATTAATGAGCGAGAGAGATTTGTTTCCAATTAAATTATCATTTAGAGTTAACTTTTTCCATTTTGTCAAGAAAGAAAGGATTAAATCTTTCCTTTGTTATTTTTCTCAAAATCTTATGTGGACAATATCGATAAGTTTATCCATAGCATTAGTTGGGTGAGATTTTTTTACTAATTCGTATGTTTCATTTCATCCAGTACTACCATAAATAAAAATAGTTTCCCTTTATAACATAATATTTAAATTTGACTTTTAAAGTGTTTCTTTCTTTTTGTTTGTTTACAGGACTTTCGATAGGAGTTTTAAATTTGGCAATTGTGATACCACAAATGATAGTATCACTTGGAGGAGGATCTTTTGACGCCCTCTTCGGTGGTGGAAACCTACCGGTATTTGTGGTCGGAGCAATCGCAGCGGCCATTAGTGGAGTATTAGCGTTAACCGTTTTACCTTCACCGCCACCAGATGCACCTGCCTTGAAGTCGGGAGCAATGGGCTTCCATTAGTGTACTCTATGTTTAATTTTCATGTGAAACTCATCAAATACAGTACTGTTGTGCAAATATGCAAACCTTTATAACCAAAAAGAAGAATGGTTAAAGTGATAAATCTAATAACCTTGGGTTATCTATCTCACCCTTTCTTTTAGTTTGTTGTTTTTGTTACCGATTATCTATTTGAAATATATTTTTTTGCCGTCAATAACTATTGTGCCTGTGATTTTGATAAAAGAAAGATTCAACTTCTGAATAATTTCCAAATTAAAAGTGAATCCTTCTGACAATTTATGACAATCGTATAATACATGAAAAAGAGTTGACTACTTGGACTATTTTGCATGATGTAGGTAATTGGTTATCAAAAATATTATTAGTACTCTTCTCATTGAAAAGACGTCAAATACACTGAAATATGCAATAGTATTAAATAATAAACCTTAAATATTCTTATGAACAAACTAGGCTAACATGACATGTTTTGTCTATTTCATGTTCACCTAACATTGACAATACCACAACAGATACAAAAGAAAAATATTGCTGGCACTCAAGCGTATGCGTGTACATCATATTCTACACAAGTTAGTAGTTGTATATTTTCTTCAAGTATAAATTCAGTGCATTATAGCTTATAGATACAACCACATCTATACAGTATACATACCAAAAGAAAAAAGTAAAGCCAACTGTTGAAAATTAAATTTACATATTCTTATCATTTTCCCCTCGGACTATTATGTCTGGACCCAAACAAATTTATGGATATGTAACTGAATAGCAAGAGCCGGAGCCCAGGAAATGCATGTAATTCTGTTAACCTGAAATACCAAATACCGAGCCAGGCCTTTAAGGCCCTGCTCAATATGTGCTAACTTTAGCTTTAAGTTTGGAAAATGATGTGCTGCTTAAAATTTTTCGAAATTAGAGTACTAACTTTTTGAAAAGTTATAAGCTTTGTATCCACGACACTTAATCGTTAACTCATCAAAAACAGCGAAATTCTTTCTGCTAAGAACGTTTATGTAGCATTTTTACATCAGAAAAATCACATAAACTTGACATCAAACCAAATTACATCAAATGAAAGTTAATACCAAACTATACTCGTTTTTTTTTAAGTTTTGCTATTTGTGTGCGTGTGTTGTGGACTGCAATTTCAGATCCGATGTAGACCGAACCTTTGTTACAAGCTACATATACATAATGCTATAAAAAGAAGAAAAAGCTTATATATTTAGGTATAGTATTAAAATACAATAAATCAAAATCTATATATATAAAATAGAGTTTCCTTTTCTCATGTGAGACCACGTCAGCGTCACGTCATTAATTCGAGTGTCATGGTCTCGACACGTGTCCCACCTATACGTCATTTCATTAACTCGGCAATCGGATCGGCTTGGCAATATAGGCTTTGAATAATTTTTTTTGGGCTGAAATCAAAACTAAAGCTTTGCCGTAATCCCCTTCGACTTCTTCAAGAATGATGACGGTTGGTATCTAGGATTCTTCGTTTTGATCGAGCACCAATTAGGTCAATCGACAATTGATGTTCTATAATATTGTGTGGGACGCATCTTTGGGTGGAGCTCCGTTTGCGTCGTTCCGTGTCATCTCCTTTGAACCGTCACATGAAGCATAGATTCAACGGCATTGACGACATTCTCAACTCTTTACACCCATTCCAATCACGATTACACATTCAATGCATCTCTTCAAGGCGGTGATCTCCAGCTATAAGATGGTAAGCTTTCACCTTTTAAAACTCATCTTCACTACTCCTGAAAAAACACTAGAAAATTCTTTTCAGTAGAATGGCAAATTCACAGAGTGCGTTTATATACAGAATCCCGTAAACCTTTATATGTATAGATTTTCAGAAAGTGCATTTTTTGTATTGTCAAAATCTGGGAATCATCTAATACTAATTGATATAAATGCTTTTCTATAGGGAAGCAAGATATGACGAAATCCATTTTCGACCTCGCTGATTTCTTGATCCAACTATTGCTCCTGCAACTACATAGTTGTTAGTTGTCTTCGATTCTCTCGACGGTTCCTCATCGATGCTGCAGTTTCCGCCGGTTCCATCTTCGGTATCTAAAGCCCCAATGGCCACTCTTAATAAGGTGAATCTTCCTCCTCATGTTGTCTATTAATAAGCCCAAACTCACATCTCCTTTTGAGCTTATTTGATCATCATGTCTTTGACTCTATCAGATTGTTCAATTGTTCTTTGAAGTTGTGACGGGGACAAGTGCATTGGTTGTATTGGAAGTGAGCTTGGTGCCTTTTTTTTTCTGAAATCAGTTGGTGTTTCGATGGGAATGCTTCAACACGAAGAATCTGATTTCATTAAATGGGGAGAGATATTGTTTCTTGACTCTTTGAGTACAAATGATATGGTTGAAAACTACATTGGATCTTTGTCTGAGTCATTTCCGATTCCACTTTCGTGCCATCTCCTTAACCTGATACTGAATGCTGCTTTCAAAGTCCCCGGGCAGCTCCAAAGGTGGAGAATATTGCAGCTGGTTTTCTTTGGGATTTGTGTAATACTACTGAGAGGCTTTTGTCACAAAGTGTGAAGCATCGTTCATGTGCTATTAGTTTTCTCCTCCATGTTATTTTCAAGAAATTCTCTTCTCAGTCTTCTCTGAAGATCTCACTTCAAGGGAATGTGTACATACTTTCAAGGTAAGGTCAAGGAAACAAAGAGTTATACGCTTTTAGGTGTTTTTTTTAATCGTGTTCTGATCTTTAAAGCTGTAAAAAATCCAGGAATGGCATCAAGAAAAGGGTTTGGGAATGCTGTAAGAAGCTGTTCTCGGTTCTCTGTTTGTGCCTTTCTTCTGGCTCTTGGACGGACGGAACAAAAAGTTATGTCTCAGAAAAGGACCCTGTCTAAGAACCATGAATACAATATATATTTAGATCTCTCTATATATAGATTCAGCGCTCAAATATATTGTGGGGTTCTTAGATCCTAACCTCTCCGGGAGATCACGTAATGCAAGATCTAGAGCTCAGAGATTTTGTGGGGTTCTTTGAATCTATTAAAAACAAAGAAGAAATCAGGTGTGCGTAAAGGAGTTGTAACTGATTCCAGTGAAGGGTGCAAGATTGGTAGAATAGAACGTCTCATGCTTCGTCTCCGCAATCCTCATCTCAGATACAAGGTTTGCGCTAAACTGAACTCATATTTGTTGTTCTATACGTCAAGCTTATTATCTTCAGTGCCTAGCTTTCTTTTTCTTTATTCAACATTTCAAATATATGTTTAGAGTTTTTTGTTGATATGAGTTTTGTCATTTAAGGGCATTGTTATGTGGCAAAAAAGCCATGCCCCTATCAGTCAAACACAGTAAAATATGAGCTTCTTTCTTTTGCTTTCTATATAAGAGCTTAAACAATCTGAAATCTTACCGACCTGATGGATTTTTAACACTTCATGTTTCTTGCAGCCAAATATAGAGGGAATATGCCATAATAAAAAAATGCTAGGGAGAAGTTTATACAATGAAAAGGCGCTCATGTATGTGGTGTTATCTATGTGGCTGCGTCCCTTGATAAGCAATGCTTCTTTTGATTACGTGTAATGCATCTATGAATGTCTTCAGAGTTGGCTTATTAATTTCATACCCTCAAGAAACATTAGATCGTTGGTGTGTTTCCTCCAATGGACCATAGTGAAGGTGAAAAATATCTGAAGCTATTTGTGATCCTAGAACCAGAAGTAACATTTTTGCCGAGGTCAAGAAAAGAAGGTTGTCTAATAGCTGCCAGTGATGGTCTTTTGGATGTAACGACCAACCAATAAGTCTAAAATAGCGAGGAAAGAGGATATGAATTTTGATGAGGGAAAATAAGCACGGTGCACCACCTATAGCAGTGATAGAGAGAGGGAAAGGAATGGACCATGCTTGCCAAACAGCAGCTGAGTACATCTTCGCCAGCTCTTCAGAAAGGAAACAAAGACTTCTTTTTTGGGTGTTAAAGTAGATGAATATGTTGATCCAAAAAAAAAAGTAGATGAATATGTTGCCATGTTTTCAGATATAACCATGTCACATTAACCTTTTCCCTTTTGTTTTTTTTTTTTAAATCCCTAGAGTTTTTGTGATTTCATTATATTTACATAATTGTCTTTAGATCTTCAGATTTTGGTAGTTTTTCCATAGATCTGTATTTCCATCTTTATGTGTGCATGTTTCAATCTCCATGCGAAGAAGCTTAAGACAAAATAAAACTCTAGATGTGTATTTTAACTGAGATTCAAACTTTTTGAGAAATAAGGAAAAAGAATTCAGTTCATTTTTATCAAAGAATAAATTATTTAATAATCGTCAAAAAGTTTATTTCATATTAATGTGACGTTGTATTAAGAAAAAAACAAATAGTGTTATCCTTTTATTACCTAACTAATAATTTTTATTAAGAATACAATGCAAGTATTAAAAGCAATATTTAAATTATTAATTACTCCCTCTGTTTTTAAAAGATGCATATTCTAGACTTTTCACATATATTAAGAAAACTCATTAAACATGCATTGTTTTTTGTGAATAACAATTTTTCATAACTTTTACCCAGTAGAAATTCAATAAACACCATTAATTTTTTGAAACTTACAATTTTTTCATAAAATCATACATTGAAAAAGTAAAAAATGTATCTTTTTGAAACAATTTTTTTTTCCAGAACATACATCTTTTAGGAACAGAGGGAGTAGTTTATATGGAATATATTTTACTGTAAACTATTTTCGTACGTTTTTGTGATTATTTGTATTTTGTTAAAAATATTTAATCAAAAGTCGCAAAATTTCAATGGAAATTTAACCGCTTTTGGAGTAGTAATATATATATATATATATATTATAGTTTTAACCCAACAAAGCATTTGACTGATTGTGACTGATATATCAAATTTAATAATATAAATTTATTCTAACTATTTAAATTATTTTCAATTTATAATCGGGCTGCTCTAGTTGTAAATATTTTGTTTCTAACTAAAGAGAAAAAAGAATGGTGGCGCCGGAAATATACTCTTATCTTGACGAGCCTCGTTGGTGGATCGGCATGACAACAAGCGAGCCCTTTACCCTTTTGTTTTCTGCTACTTCCAGTGTTACTTGGTGAGATTGCCAATTTCGCTTCTTAAGCATTTGCATCGGCTATACTTGTCACTCCTCTAGGCGCACTCAGTATCATTATCAGGCAAGATAATCTACTCATGTCTCGCTCTTCACCTGTTTTGCTTTTTCTTATACACTTTTTTCTTGCTTTGAATCACAGTGCTGTCTTGGCTCATATCATATTACGGGAGAAACTACACATCTTTTGAGTTCTTGGCTGTGCTTTATGTGTTGTGGGTTCCACTACAATTGTCATGTCTCTCAAGAACAAGAAATGGATTCTGTGCTTGAAGTTTGGAATCTTGCAACAGAACCAGGTGCGTTGTATGAATGGGACTGTGATGCTCTATTGTATGAGAGATAGAACTTAAACCATCTCATGATTTTCATCAAGTTTGTTGCAGCATTCATGTGCTATGGGAGCCTGATCATTGGGGCTGCTGTATTTCTTATTATACGTTTCTGCCCCCAATATGGTCAGGCAAACGTCATGGTCTATAGTGGTATTTGTTCCCTTGTGGGATCATTATCGGTATGTAGTTCTTAATATTTAAAGTCTACAGATCCTCTTTTGGCTTTGGTATTTCAACATTTTCAAACATGTGAACAGGTAATGAATGTAAAAGCACTTGGAACAACTCTATAGGCTATATCTGTGTGACAAGTGACAACCCAGTTGAACTACTTAAACAAAGTAAGTGTACTTAAATGTTCTTTATGATAATAGTTTTGTAGTAAGATGTCTTCTTGGTAACTAAACTAGTTGCTTTGACTGCTTTCCATTTGCAGGCTCTTGATACATTCAATACAGCTATAGTATCTCTCCTGTACTACGTAATGCTCACATCGCTAACTATATTGGCCAGTGTTATCATGTTTATCAGTTTTACATATCTCGTTGTATGTAGATTGTTGCTTTGGTACATGAATCAAATGACTGCTTTTTGTGGGTTTTAAATAGGACTTGGATTGGCAAAATGGTACTCAAATTGTCACAGGAACGTGTGGTTTTTGTTACAATACTTTCTGAATCAACATATGGCTACTTTATTTCATTTACGGCTATGAGGAACGATGATATGCATAATGAATATATATGTAACACTACTAGCTAGAGTTTCAGGAACATAGCTATGCATGATTGCCATATGTTGTGTACATATAATCTTAATACCAAGTGTCTGTATCCATCTGCTCTGAGAGTTCGCAACTGATTGTTATGGCTATGTTATTACAGGTTCGCCGGTAATATTACCATTGCGTAGAAGCAAGCATACTGATAAGGATGGGTTTGAATCAGAAGACATTCCACTTAGACGCCAAGAGTCCCTGGGGTCACCATAAAAGCGTTATTAATTGTTTCCTAGCCTAACAACGGCAAGCCACAAAGCCTCAACTTTTTTCCCCTTGTCTCGATTACCAAGAACATGGACCTTGGTTCAAGAAGATCGACAAAAGTAAAAAGGGGCAAAGAGGACGAGATCTCAGTCCAGCTCATGTTCTTTTTGGTAAATATGCTGTGAGCTCATCAAACGTAGGGCGTTAGTACACACCACCCACGCATAAACCCTTTTCTGACCTCTTAAGATTGTATAAACAGAGCTCGGTTTTGCCTAAACTGGTCTTCTTACAAGCATATAACTGAATGTTTTGAATTCAAGATTTGCATCTCTGATGTTTTATTAATTTAGTCTTCTACAGTATTTTTTCCTTGGTTGGTTAGTACCATTTGAAAAAAAAAAAAGATAGTTATAAAGCACATGTTTAGTCAATTGTTGAGGAAAGACTATCTTGATGAGCTGGAGTTATAACGTTGTTGATAATAGATAGAGCCAACGTTTTATAGTCATCTATTCCTCAATCAATCACTCCGCTGGTTGATGAGATGTCAAATTGAAACTGCGTTAAGTCACTCTCATAACTCTTTTTATACGTTTCATAACTTAAGAGAGTTAATCATCAATTTAGGCTGTAACTGGTAAATCAAAAAAGGAATAAATGGAACAGAGAGAAATTGAATAAGGTGACTGGAATGTAGATTGTTATGAAATTTGAAAATGTGAACATAATGCATTTAATTAGATCAGATATACTGGATTTAGAGCCCTATAAAAATGGTGTCGAATTAATAAAGAAAAAAATTACATGAAATTTTTAGTATAGCGTAGGTAGAATCTTGAGACGTGGATTTCCATTAAATGGTTCAAAATGGTGAAAGTAAAACCTTTAGATGTGATCTTCGTAAGACATATAATTATCAGTTGTAAAATGGTTTGTAATATTTCTCATATTTTTTTTTTTTGTAAACTAATATTTCTCATATTTTGAAATTAGATAATAAATCAAGTGTAAAAAAAAGAACTTTCAACTTGCACATTTATGTATATGTAATCCGATTTGCAATTAGTAATGGAGGACTATAAATATAAACTACCTAAACTGGAAAATACAGTTGCCTGATTGAGAGTTAAAAATTGTTTAGACTGAAAACTTACCGTTGACTTTTGTAACTTGTTGTAGCAGTTGAACTACAAAAAGAAAAGAGAAAAAAAAAACAGAGCAACGAATCCAACATCACCAACAAACACACAAACTGTCTGTCCTCTTGTCTTATTCGTCATCTCTTCTGCTCTTCTCTTGATCCTTGAGAATGGCTCTGAACAGTGAGTCTTTGGAAGAATTTAGTTTTCCATTGCTTGCTTCCCAAACTTCCGGCACCGATTCACCTCCACTGTGGAAACACTCGCCGGAGAAAACCCGCCGGGGATATGAAGACGGGAGATTAATCATCGGAAGATACGATGATGACAGTCAGAGGAAGAGCTTCTCTTATGTGGAAACGAGAAGTCTTTGGAACGTTAATGCAGAGGAGAAAATGGATATGTTGTGGGAAGAATTCAACGAAGAACCGCCGCCGCCGCCGAGAAGCCAGAGTCTCAGGATCTATCTCGGCGGAGATAAGAAATCGTCTTTGTTTCCCGACGAGAGCTCCGCCGTGGGGTGCGGTATGAAGTTAACAAAGAAGAGACCGTCAACGAAGATGAAGATGAGTACGAACGTGTTGGTGTTAATGAGGGTATTGAAGAAAATTCTTGTTATTCGGAGTTCGTTTCAGAGATCACTAGCGAAGACTCATCCACGGTGATCTCACCGTGATAATTTTTGATTGAGGGGTTTTTATGTAGAATTCATAAATTACGGGGCTTTTGTTGAGAACAAAAAAATAAAATAATAGCCTGAAAAAATAACATTTGTAGTTTGATTGGTTCACAACAGTTAATTTTCGAGACCTGAATTTTAAGAACATATATGGATTTGGGAGTTTTTTATTTGTTTCTTCTGCTACTTGGGAGGGGGTTGATCTGAGTATGTATGAATTTGTTTGGTGAAAAATGGAAGAGGGTTAGAATAGGAGAGTGAAATGGTTATTTATTTATTCATCTGGAATGTCAGCTTTAATGGGTGTAAAATGAGAGGCGAGGATGGGTAATGAATAGCATGCTACATCATTCAAAGTGTCAGAGATTTGAGACGGAATACAAGGATCTGATTGTAATAATAACGAATCTTTGACCAAATTTTTTAACTGAGCTGAAGATCATTCAAATTTTCAAGATGTATTTTTCAAATTTCAATATTAGCTATTTTTCCGAGGGCGCAAATTGAAATTGCTGATTCGCTAATTAGGAATGTCCGTTCTTTTCGTAGATCTTTTTATTTTATTGGTTGTTTAGAATAGTTTGCAAAAAAAAAAAAAAAAAAAAAAAAAAAAAAAGTGTGAAATGAGTGCGATGGTGCGCCATTACAAGTTACAACAACCAAGAAGGTGATCAACCGTTGCCCTTACCCTCTAACAGATCCAGAGGTTTAGATCTTGGAATAGTCAGAACATTCTGATTCATAGAGAAGGTCTCAAGATCTTTCGTCTAGTCTCTCCGTCTACGTTAACCTGAAGAACCAAAAAATATATGATTGATTTCTTTCTAAATCTGAATCCTCAAAATCGAATCTTCAGATCGTTGCAATGGATTAATCCCGCCGCGAAACTTCCGATGTTGCATTCGGTGATGGCTCCGACGCGGAACCTAATCAGAGACGAAGAGCTCGGAGCGATCTCAGACGACGACGATTCGCCATCTGGAAAACGATCAAAGCTCGATCGGTTCCCTCTCAGCCGGTGGGAACTCGCGGTGTCTCTCGGCGTCTTCCTCGTCTTCTCATCTGGTCTCTTCTGCATCTACATCACCATGCCCGCTGCAGAATTCGGCAAGCTCAAGCTCCCAAGAAGCATCTCTGATCTCCGCTTGCTCAAGTAACTGATCAAGACTCAACCTTTTTTATAGGTTAATCGATATTTTGATCAATGTTGAGGTTCTTGATTGTCTCAATGTCAAAACTTGATAAGGGTATCTTGAAAGTTGTAATCTTGTTTTGGTTTCACAAGTGATAAAGATTCAGACTTTGTTATAGGATAATCGATGTTTTGATGAATGTTGAGCTACTTGATTGTGTCAATGTCAAAACTTGATTAAGGGTATCTTGAAAGTTGTAATCTTGTTTTGGTTTCAGAGACAATCTAGCAAACTACGCCAATAAGTACCCGGCGCAGTTCGTTTTAGGGTACTGTGCCACCTACATTTTCATGCAGACCTTCATGATTCCAGGGACTATCTTCATGTCGCTTTTAGCTGGAGCTCTCTTCGGGGTTGTCAAAGGTGTTATCTTGGTTGTTTTCAACGCAACAGCTGGAGCTACTTGTTGTTTCTTTCTCTCTAAGTTGATCGGCAGGCCGTTGATTACTTGGCTATGGCCTGACAAATTAAGATTCTTTCAGGCTGAGGTAGAAGTAGAACTCAATAACCTTTATGAGAAACTCTTCATTTGGGGGGTTGTGATGATTGCTTGTGTGTTGTACAGATTGGCAAGCGTAGAGATAAGCTTCTGAACTATATGTTGTTTCTGAGGATAACACCAACACTGCCAAATCTATTCATCAATTTGGCTTCTCCGATAGTTGATGTACCTTTTCATGTCTTCTTTTTGGCGACATTGGTCGGTCTCATTCCCGCAGCTTATATAACCGTCAGGGTAAAGCTCTTTTGCTCTTTCTCCATCTCTCCTTTTGGTATACCTAACTAGAGCTTGAATTTTTGGTGTTTGTATTGCAGGCTGGCCTTGCTATTGGAGATCTCAAATCGGTGAAGGATCTGTATGATTTCAAGACGTTGTCAGTGCTTTTCCTCATCGGTTTTATCTCCATACTTCCAACAATACTGAAAAGAAAGAAAATATATGAGTAAACCAAGGAGTAGTATATTTACAATACACAGGGTGGCTTAACTTTTGGATGCCATAAAAGCCTCACAGAGTCAAGAGTACATTTCTTAACTGAATACAGGACACAACAATGTTGATTCGCTTATAGTTCTTTTTTGGTGAGTATAATTAAGAGAGTACAGAATCAATACATTTTTGTTGCCCACAAGATATCTTACTGAAACATTTTTGATTCTTGATTATTATCAGTTCTTGCTATATCTGTTATGAAACATGAACTAGAAAATAAAACTTCTCTTAGAACAATATATTGAATTAACTGGATGCTCAACAACTCACGACATTATTTTAGTTAGATACTAGTTCCCAAAGCCAGAGCAGTACAACAAGAAGCTACTACTCTCTGTAAAACACCGGATTAAGTTCTGCAGAAGTTGGATACACAAAGTCAAACTTAGGTCAACTTGAAACCACCACCAACAGGTTTGTGCAACTGGTAGGTCTTGCTAGGCACAACTCCAATCACACCTGGTTGTTCTCTGCAACACCCCAAAAAAAATATCATATGAGATAAAATATAACAAGAAAAATAAAACATCGGTAAGTATCTTGTGAGAGGCTAAAATTCTTCTTGTGCATTTATCAATTAAAAGCTTTCTAAGTTACAAGTATTGGACAAGTATGAAAAGAAAAGAAGACGTACTGGATATCATGGCTATTTGGTCATGTGTGAGCTTTCTTAGCAGCTTCTTCGCTGTACTTAGCCATAAGAAGCATTTATCCTTTGATATACACACAACCAGTGAAATGTAATAGATGGAAATATACATTTCATTATAATCAACTAAAAGCCTTTTTGTCATTTTAGTTTCACATTTAAAACAAAAAAAAAAAAACACCGGAGAATCGAACAAACTAAACCCCCTAGTCATTTGTTTATTTAACATTTTCCCTCTCAGCTTATTTTAAAGTTTAATACGCCTTAAAGCCAAGTACGCTAACATTCTATAACCAACAAACATGAAAAACAAAACGGTAACGCTGGTCCACAGTTCAATATCTCCGACCACTTCCTCCTCCATAAATCGGCACCCATCAGTCCTAGCCGCTCCTTCCGTTCTCTTTAACTCGCATCCAAACATCCCCAATATCTCTTCACCATTTCCATACTGGATTGCGATCATTAGACGGTAACAATAAAACGTCGTGGAAACATATTTCATCCACACCATTCCAGATGGCACTTTGTTCACGTAGAAACCGCCGGTTAGAACAAACGCTAGCATGGTCACCGTCACGATCGTGGACGCTTTTTTAGCATCCATGAGCGCTGCACCTAGTGCAAGTCCGAGTCCCTGGGAAGCTAAAACGTATAGCAATAATACAGAAAGTGTGAGGAGGAAAGGGACTAGCCCGGGGCGTAGACCGACCATCCAGTAAGTTAGTGTCAAGAACGCTGCCGGAAGAACCAGTTCCATGGAGAGTGATCCGATGACGTGAGCCATGAAGTAAGATGAGAGTGTGTACATACCAGACGCACGTTCTCGAGTGAAAATTGCTCGCTCTTGTGGAAACGTGAAAACCGCGTTAAATGACGGAAGTACCCCCCAGAAAATGGATATGAAGAAGAGTAGTCCTAATCGGTCCTGTAATAACAACATTACCGTTAAGAAAAACGCCAAACTAAACAACAATGTTTGTTTTCGTTGTTATGTCGGGTTAATAATGTTTTATATACTTACATGTACGTCTCGAAAATCGGAATGCCACCACATGAGACCCGCCAGTAGGGAAGCCGCGACGACTTGGAAAACGCGAAGTGCGTCGAAGGATTCATGGCGTCGTTCTTTTATGAGCCTGTGGAGGAGAATGCAAAGCTGGCTGAACCATGTTGTGAAGCCAGACACTATTCCACGAGCGTTTGTCTCCGTTTTCACAAAACGCACGTTCTCTCGAGAGGGTGTCGCGTCCATGTAGGTTTTAACGTTTGGGGCTAGCAATGTGTCGTAGGCACCTGCCAACGTTTGTCTCACGTTTGGTTTTTCCCGTTCCGTTGCACCGTCAATCTGACAAACACCTGCACATGCAAGTGTTATTAAATCCCAGTCAGCTTTTAGATAAATTGCGTATAATAATCAATATTTTTTGGATAGTTTCCTGTCTACCCACTAATGCATAGGAAATATCTGATTCGCTAGTTGGATATTTAATAAATTAGTAAATCAAAAGATTCAGGGTGGTTAATTAATTATCAACCAATCAATGTCTAACTTTTATCTCTTAAACTATAAATTAATGAAATTGGACTGCTCAAGTTATCATTCAAATAGGGGAAAGTTAATTGGCCGATGGAATAATTAGTTTAATATCCTAAACATGAAAAACAGAAGACAATTCAGTGTGGCATTGAACCGAATAGAGGTGATTCAACAAATCGTCTTCTTTGTACCGACCATACAAATATATTTAAACAGGTTTTGAAAGTATGTTTTTTTTTTAGGAATATGGGAGAATGAATCCCAATTTATTTAAAAAAGAAATTCAAACTTCAGCTTACAATACGAATTTGTCGTGGCCGCAACGGTCCATCAACATCCTCATGAACTAAAACAGCGACCTCAATCGGTGCCACAACAAAACTATGAAAACCAAACGGAAGAGAAAATGTAAGGTTAGCCAAACCTAAGCGGTTTGCTTTCCTATGTACACATGAACGAATCGGACCAGCCAGTCCCTTGTCAAGAAGCCATGGCACAAACGTACCAGGAAAGACAGCGGATGAGTATCCCCAATCCCTATCGTAAGAAACTCCATCATCATAGAATCGACCTCTACCTCCAGCCTTCTCACCCCTTTCTCTCAAGCAACCACTAAACCATAGTACACACCCTATAACTCCGCTAATGGTGCCGTACAACTACCTATATTAATCGCAAAACCACCACACCACTCGCCTTCTCCGTTTCGCAGTGCTCCCTCTGCAGCCGCCGGCCCCGGGTTCCCATGTGATGCCCCGTCCGTGTTCAGTTTCATCCACCCCACACAAGGTGGCTTCCATCCACCCTACACAAGGTGGCTTCCATCCCACCATTATCTCAACCATATGTCTCTCCTTTATGTGAACATTCTCTGCTCTATTCGCTGCTATAACTCCCATTTGTTTATTAATCTAACTAAAGTAAATATCTTTAAATTAATAAATTGACTTATTTACAGGTAATGGAGGTCGGATTTGCAGAAAAGCTGACCCAGCCAAGGTGGAGAGGCGAAAGACTCCACCCAAGAAAAGCATAAGGTGGCCACTATGGTGATCTTATTTCTTAATGTTACCTACTTCATTGATTCCATTTTTTTAAAAAAAATGGAAAAAATTGAAAATCAAGTAAATATAGTGTTTGAATTTAACTTTTAATACGATAAGCTTTTTTGGACAAAAAAAAACGATCGAAGACTATATTTGCGAAGTGATTTTGCCAAATGTCTTCTCTATAATCAATTTCACAAAACAAATATGACATGGCTATTGAAATTGATTACATGACTTCTGGAAAAAATATGACATGGATAATTTCATTTAATATTGATTTATACTTTTGGCAAATTTATTAGAATATGATAATAATTCATATATTACATTTAATATTGATACTTATTTTTGGCAAAAAAATTTAAATATCGTAATAGTTCATACATCATCTATAAAATAAATATATTCGTATAACATTTCAAATTTCGAAATATTATTATTTTTTATAATTATACAATTTGTATTACGAAAGCTTTCAAAAATTTCTACAATTTTTTAAAAATTTAAATATCTAATCATAAGATCATTAGTTTTTAATATACCTAGAAAATTTATAAATATTGTTTAGACTAAATTTTTGATAATTATACAATTGTATATCATTTTTATTAGTTTTATACAAATTGATTTAATATATATCAAATCTATATTAAATATTAGTAAGAAAATAGTAAAATCTATAATATTTAATAAATTTTATTTTTAAATATAAGTTAAATTAAAAAATTCCTTACTGCATACATGGTGCAAGAAAACACCTAGTAAGCTTATACAAAATAAGCCGAATAGGTTTTAGTTCCTAACACGTGTTAAGCTTACTTTTTTTTACTTATCAACAGGATTATCAAAAAGATTTTTTTTTTTTGCCATCTGAAGTATTTCATTAATTAAACCTTACTGATAAAAAAAGTTTCATGAACCAAAAACAAAACGGTACACAAGCTGAACCTAGACTATTTCTTCGATCATTATCAAAAACAAGAGAGCACCAACTAGGTTGACCTCTAGCAACATATGAATGGTATCTATTACCAGTCACAACACTCACAGCTATCATACGGGCTCCTACATTATGAATGGCGGGTGTTGACTGAATCTTCTATCAAAAAGATAAAATTGAATTTTGGGGAAGAAAAGTCAGAGAAAGTCAATAATAAATTAACAATGCATATTCAAGCTAAGTACTCAACAAGTGTAATCCATCAAATATCACAGCCAGCTTATGGAAAAGAAATGATTTTGGAGCAGAAAAATTAATTTATGTTGTTCTTTTCTTTCAATTAATTAAGTTGATCAATAAGTTCGGGCAAGTGGAGTTTCTTGTTGTATTTTGACGTAGAAAGTAATTAATATCTAACATTTTCTGATGAAAATATAACAAATGCTTTTAGTAGCGAATAACTAGTCAAACGATATTCTTGCTTAGTAGATCATGTGACTATCAACTTCCCAACCATAAGTTCAAAAAAAAAACTTTCCAGCTATGCAAAATCACATACATGCAAAACACACACGCACAGACACATATATATGCATATATAGATGTAATAGATCGAATGATCACGTGGATGATTGGCAGGTCAAATAAATGGGACTTTTCTCGAAGATAAAATACAAAGAACGTTTGAATGTCGAGCATATGTTAGTGGAGACAAAAGAAATTACTGCCCACCAAAATTAACTTAGATCTAATACTAAATGATATGCCATCGTGCGCCACAAACTATTTCTATGTGCCATTTTTATCCCTTATTATTATTGTGTTCTTACCCTACCTATGGCGTCACCAGAGTATACATTAGACATACCATGTGCGTGCATATATATATATAGACATACATATGTTTGTCATCATTAATAATTAAAAAAAAAACACCAAACAGAAATGGAAAGTCATTGCCGAAGACCAATACAGCCTTATGAGTTTTTGTTTGGTCTTGGGTTACACAGTTAGTGAGTTTGGTCTTGGGTTACAAGTTAGTCATTAACTGCAATGTAGCAATCCCTAGAAAAACCATTCGTACAATTTGTTGGTACTTCTTAACTTGTTTTGGATAAAGCAAAAGACAAATTGGAATATACTCCTTTCGTTTCAATTTAATTATCCTTTTAGACTTCTATATACATATTAAAAAATTATTTAATTATATATATGTAGGGCATGACTGGTTAAGACGCAGCGGTTACAGCTGCGGGTGCGGAAGTTTGCGGAAGCGGATAGTTGCGATTTCAAGCTTTATTAAGTGTTTCGTATAACTGGCATAACGTTTGAAAATTGTTGCGTTTGCATGTCATTTTTTACTGCTTTAACCATAGATGCAAAAAATCAATTAACAAAAAAATGATTTAATAGACAAAAAGTTTAATTACAAAAATGATAATTTTAAACCCCAATATAAAATAATAAGTATTAAATTATATTTAAAAATAGTATTATTATAATAAATATAAAAATTATATTTATAAATTGTACTATTGTAATAAATATAAAAATTATATTTATAAATTGTACTGCTGTAATAAATATAAAAATTTTATTTATAAAATCATAGTTTTAAAATTTTATATATATATATATATATATATATATTAGTATTTATAAAAACTTATTTATAATTATTTAGTTTTATATTTACATAATTTTTACAACAAAAACAATTACCCTCCTGCAACCGCAAACTCTAGCTGGAACCAACTTTTGATTTTGATAGGTTTGGAGCGGTGTAAAGCGGTTTGTAACGTTTTGTGTGATTATTGTAAAACGCCGACAACCGCTACCAACTGCAAAAATTGTGTTTACGAGTGGTACCGGAGAAACCAGTCAGACCCTTACTAAATCAAAACATCCAGGACCGGCTTATTAGGGGGGACAAGTGGTGCGACCGCCCCGGGTCCAAGCCCGTGTCCCCCCGTATAATACTAATTAAGGGGCCCAATTATTTTATAATCTATATTTTTATATATAGAAAATTATAAATATAATAAATAAAATTGAAAAAGACCCAAATTATTTGATATGTATATAGTTTTATATTCATTACAAAATATTACTGATTAAATTTTAAAAACATTTTAAACATTATCTACATATAAATTTTAGAGGATAAAAAAAAATATTTTTCGTCCTATGAGCCGTAACAGTGTTGAGCCGGCCCTCAAAACATCACTACCAATACAGTTAACCACATTGCAGCTAATAAAAAAATAGATTAAAATATAAAATTAATAGTTTTTACATTAACACTACTTATTTTGAAACACAAATTTTACTTTACAACGATAATTAAACTGAAACGAACGGAGTATTAACGTGACCCATGTGCATTAAAGACTTGTGATTTCTTCCTTTTTTTGATAAAAAAAGACTTGTGATTTTTTTTGGATCAAAAAAGACTTGTGATTTCATTTTCATTTTTCTATTCGAAAGAAAATGTAAACTTACATAGTCATGACGAATTCTTGTAATCACGATAAGACTCGGAAAAACATTGTGAAGGAGTTAATACCATGATTAATAGTAGTTTTTTAGTTGTGATTCTTAATTTCGGCTAAGAGACGATTCTTAGTTTTTTTAGATTTTAATTAAGAAAAGTTAAGAACCGTCTCTTAAATAAAAAATATACGAGCCGTAACTTATCCAAAAAGTGTTAAAAAAAAACATATCAAATCATAAATTAAGAATTCCGGCTAAAAATGGCTAAAAGATCGGGATTAATCATGCCCTAAAAATAAGAATATCCAATTCCCAAGGAACTGGTATTTAATGCTTCGATGAGTTTCGAGAGAGGGAAACTGAAAACCAGGGATAGTTGCGAGAGCGTGATTGGGTCCTTTCAGGCGGTTAACCATTAAAGTAAAAGTTTCCTAAATCAAGGATGTATTGGAAACACGGAACTGCGGACAATTCAAAACCACGCACTTCGAAAGCCACAGAAAATTAAAGAGAGAGTGAGAAGTCTACTTCGCGATTGAAACACTGAACAATAAGGAAACTTTATAACTAGTTGTCTTAAAAAAAAAAAGAGAAAATAAATTATTGGGAAAACAGAACACACGTATAAAGATACTTTATCAGCTTCAAATTAAGTGTTGATGTAAAATAAAAATTTGTTATAAAATAATATTATTTTATGATTTTATGCAATTTTACATTAATTTAAACTTTTGCATCTGATTATATGCAATTTTACATTAATTTAAACTTTTGCATCTGATTAAGTTAAAAAAAAATGTTATATAATTTTGAGAATAAATTAATTAAAACATTTAACTAATTTTTAATCAGTGTAAAGAAACTTTACCTGATATTTAATTTGAAATTAAAGAGTTTGAAAACCCTTTAAATGAAATTTACTGTATGAATAGATGGTAAACCATAAATTTTTAATAATTTTTAATATGCGTGAAAAAACACAATAGCAAGGGTTTGAAACGATTACGTCATCTTATAAAACTCATAAGACACGTGGTGGTTCGTTACTTAAATAAAGCATGTTCCCGAAAACAAAAATTAAGAAAAAGCACCGTTTTAGTAGTGTAAATGTATAAGGTTTTTATATAAAAGCAAGGAATAACATTTATTCAGATGATATAATATGCCAAAGTTGAAACCCAAAAATATGTGGCATACACGAAAAGAGAAAAAGAAAGAAAACACGTATCCCAATTGCCCATAACATCAAAAAGCCACCCTTCGATTATCAACTCTACTTCGATTATCTAACAAAATCTTCAACAATACGTGCTAAAAGTACAATTATATAATTTAACCAATGTCATATGAGACCCTATTACTCCACGTAGGTCCGCCTCTGGTACGGCGGCGATAACGACTATAAGTATGCCATTTATTAGAGCATTTTTATCCCTAAAAAACCCAAGGTTTAAAAAAAAAAAAAAATTAAAAAGCAAACCAATCGTGGATCGCCACGAGTCAGTGGGGTCCGCGAACAGTGTAAGAAACTCACCAAAATTAGTTCTTAATTAGTAGTTTTTGTAACCGATCCTTAAGGGTTTTGTGGAGGTCCACACACTAAGAACCTCGGTAAGGATCTCAGATAAACATGCTCTTACTCTCTTGGGGTCGAGCTGCTATTTTCACAGTAGTATTTTTCAATACAAGTATGAAATATCTAACCCTCCTCACATGAGTATTTATGCATGGTTACGGAATCAAGGAACCATATACGTACTACATACACGTATAGGAGGACCACCCAAAACTCCAAAGGACGATTTCATATTCAAAAATTCTTTTTGTCCTATCATCAGTCAATTGATGTAATCATAATACTATTCAAGCAAAGAATTAATCATGATGTATGTTAATAAGTAATAATGCGTGTTAGTGTTACACTATATACATGAAAGTCATGATGTTAACTAATTAAAAGCTGATTTTTTTAAAAAAACGGGATTTTAAATGGGAACGTACCGTTAGCAAGGTCGAGAAGGAAGTCAGCCGGATTCATCGGAAACGCTGGCGAGAATCCGACGGAGTCGAAGTACGCCATGGTGTCACGTCCTTTACCGTAGAACAAACACCTCCCTTCACTCAAAAGCAGCACAGTATCAAACATCTGAAACGCACGGCTCGACGGCTGGTGAATAGACGTCACCACCGTCTTTCCTTTCCCACGAGCCATCCCGGCTAGCGTCTGTACCAGCCGAAGAGCTGCCGTCGCGTCAAGCCCGGACGTGGGCTCGTCAAGAACCAGAAGGCTCGGGTTGATGAGTAGCTCGTGAGCTATGCTCACACGTTTCCTCTCACCACCCGAGATCCCTCTAATGAAAGTGTTCCCCACGACTGTGTTTTCGCATTTCTCGAGCCCTAGCTCCGATATCACCGTCTCGGCCGCTTTTATTTTATCGTCTCTGGTTAGACACCGAGGGAGACGGAGCAAGGCCACGAAAATTAGGGTTTCCCGTACGGTTAAGTGAGGGTAGAGTAGATCGTCCTGGGCCACGAACCCGGTACGTTTTAACGTTTGCTTCGTTGGTTTAGCGTCGTTGGCTAGTATATTTCCGGTTAGGCCTGGTCCATGGAGTCTCCCTGCGACGGCGTTAAGCAACGTTGATTTACCGCTTCCCGATGGTCCAAGAACGGCCATAAACTCGCCCGGTGACACCATTCCGGTGACTCCACTAAGTATCGTCCTCTCCGTCGTTCTAGTCTCATCGGACGGTTTGTGATCTAGTCCCAATAACTTCTTGATCTTACTTGAGTCACCATGGAGTTTCACTCGGTAACCTACATCGACAAACTAAAACAAAGGTACGAGTTAAGACCAGAGTCAAAGCGAGTCAACGACATGAACTCAGTGAGTGTTTGTGTTACCTTGAGGGTGATTGGGGGCTCACGAGGATCTTGAGGGAGACCAGCTGTTGAATCTGGACGGTTGATTTGATTTTCAACACCGTCAAAACCTGACATTATTTTTATTTAGTACTTTCTGATGGCAAACTTAAACGGAGTTAGAGAGAGAGGTGAGTTATGTAGAAGGCT
The DNA here is from genome assembly GCF_020379485.1 of Brassica napus. Lineage (NCBI taxonomy): Eukaryota > Viridiplantae > Streptophyta > Magnoliopsida > Brassicales > Brassicaceae > Brassica > Brassica napus. The sequence goes on along the minus strand of NC_063449.1, from coordinate 35,529,293 downwards.
GAATCTCGGGGTGAGATGCTGAGAGCTCTATTTATGGAGAGGAGAATGGCAAGTTGGTGACACGTCAGCAAACTGATGGTTATTGACAAAATGACACGTGGCATATAGTATAAAGCCAGCTGGCGACTGCTGAAAGGAATTGGGTCTTGGAAAAAAGTGGTTTTATTTTTCCTTAATTTGTCACTTTGAAATCTCTTTATTTTTTCTTTTTTTGTCATCTGGTAGATTAAGATTATATTAAACATTCGGTTACACGCATACAATAACGACATTGTCTGAAACCAAGAGTCGGCGAGGTAACAAGTATCACCCGAAGCCAAGAGCCGGCGAAGTAACAAGTACCACCCAGAACCAAAAGATAAACATAACACACACTCTTAAAGCTAATATATAACCACGAAAAAAGAGACAAAAGGCAGAAGAGTGATAATCAAGCTTCAGCAAGGAATGCTCAACCATGCACTCGAAGATGAACTCACCTAGCGAGACCTCATCAACCACTAACACCAGTAGAAAGGAGTAACAAGAAGGACTGGAAGCACACGAACATCACCAATACATATAACTGAAATAAAAGAGGTTAGAATCTTTAACCGTCGCTGTAAACACCCTTCAATCCCAACTAAGTCTCGCCATTGGACCTTGAAAGAGTTCTCCACGCGCCTCATACGCACCATCATACCATCACCCTAAGGCAAAGCCTAAGAAAGCTTCCCAACTACGTCTTATTCAACCGCCGGTAACTAGATAAAAACCACTCCAAATCCAACATTAACACGAGCAAATCAGCGGCAATCGACCATCACTGAAGCAAAACCTCCAGAAAAAACATCTATCTCCTTTCGATCCTCTCAAACACTAGAAATGGTCTCGCAAAGGTTCTTATCGTCAAAGATCAAAACCACTGAGGATGACTTCAATGAAAAGAAGCAGAACTCCCAAGCTCAAGCAATACGTCAAGTCACATACACATCTAAACCTCACTCACCTTTCCACAATGGCCATCAAGAAAGCATAGAAACGAGGAAGGGACCGCAAACAGGAGAAACTCATGGGCAGGGGCTAGCGTCGCACTTCACCGGTTCTGGATCCAACCAAATATCCCAAAACCACCGTAAGGCCACAACACAATGAGCATGAGCCCTTCACTTCTACCACCCAAATCGAATGGAGGAAAACCAGAAGCATGAATCTGGGAGATACCATCGCGATTCACCGACGATGGACACCAAACAGAAAGCCCATGACCACCTCAACAAATAAGAGCATCGATAAACACTTAGATCTAAAAACTCCAGTCTGCGAAATCCCCTTCAAAAGCTTAAAAACAACAGAAAATACACAATAGAAAGCTAATCAAAGCAAACTAGACCGGCGGTGGTGCTAGAGGAGCCACCACGCGCCAGTCACCGAAGAAACAAGTAGAGTTGAGGCAGGGGAAGAAAAAGCTCGGGGGAGAAGAAGGAAAGGAGAGAGGAAAAAACAAGTAGAGAGGAAATCTCTTTATTTTCATGCCTTTCTTTTTCGGGTTGTTGTTGTGTTTATTTCTTTCATTTCGAATATACCTATCACTTTACAGAATACAAAATACAAAATACAAAATACAAAATACAGAATACAGATTTTAATTAAGTGTTTTCCACTCTAAATTTCAAATTGAGAATCACCTGATGTTTCTTTTTGTTCTAAAAATTAAAGCAAAAGATACATTTGGACGACGATTGATTCATCATGTGTCAGGATGTTTTTTCAAGTAAATGCTTGTGTCGGCTGGCTTCTTAAATTTATCATTTGATTTTAATTATTAAGTGGTTACTGATAATAGGTTTTTCTGCCTATTGCAAATGTTGTAGTATAGTGGGGTGAATGTCGAACCAGTCCTAGTGATGTGAATCAGTGAGAATACAAGTCATTTCTTAAGCTAAGTAGATTCAATAGTGGTGAGTGTGTGACAACTAACAATAGTAAACAGAGCAATACAACAAGGTTTTAATCAATTTAAACAAGTGAATCCATGGGCTAAGGGAATTGACTTCAAGTAACTAAGATCCAATCTAGGTGACAAGCTTTCAATCAAAGTAATCTCTTAAGTCTAAACACAATTTTAGACAAGTCCTATGTCTAGGTAAATGTCCATTTGCTTAGAAATCATTAAACATCAAATGTCTTTGGCTTAATTCAATCAAGCAATCTTTAAGTTCAAGTTTAATAACTATCTAGCAATTTTAACATCAAGTGTCCTTGGCTAATCTCACTAGAGCTTAGTTGAGTTGATTCAAACACTTCATCTAATCATGTCTGATGAGAAGTGTTTAGAAATCAGGTTTAGAGTGATCAAGACTAAACAAGCATTAAAAATACTCAACAAGCAAGTTCATACAAGGATCTAATACAATAACACCATAGATCTTCACTAAGTTACTCTAATCTCCCTAACCCATGAATTCTTAAGGAAACTACTCACTAATCTCCATGAAAACACTTAATCTCATAATAGATTGAAGCATATTCAAGTAGATACAACAGAGAATAAAGATAAACAAGGATTAAACAAGCAAATTCAAGAGAATAAGAAGAAAAGAAACTAAAGATTCAAGCTTTCTCTCTCAAGAGTTCTTGTGTTCTTCATAAAAAAGTAGATAGATCCCCAATTATTGTCTGAAAAGTAGTTATATATTACTAAAATTCGAGCTGGAGTTGACCCATAAAAACAGATATTTTTCTCCGTAGTGACCATAAAAGGTCGCTACAAGAGGTCACTACGCCTGTAGCGACCTGAAATGCCCGCTACGGGTGGCCGCTAGGACACTTAGACGATTTTTTCGCATTCTTGAACTCATAGCGACCTCATTATGCCGCTACGGAAGACCGCTACAGAAAGCGCTTCAACTATAGCGGTCTCTCTAACCCGCTACACACTCCCGCTACGGTACTTAGGCGCCTCAGCTCTATCTTCTGTAGCGACCATCTTTTGCCGCTACGCCTGGCCGCTAGGAATGTCATATTGATATGTGTGTAGTATTTTGATCATAAATCCCTCAATACAGCTCCAAACGACTTGAAACCACCTCCATTGTAAAGCTAACTCAATTTCCAGTGTCTCCACAAATTTTGAGCTTCAGAAGAGATCTTTAAGGCCTTCATCCGTGTTCATCTTTCACTCTTTGGACTCAAAATCCCTCCAATGGTCTTCTAACTCATCCATGGTGCTCTCCAACACCTGATATGTACAAATGCAATGATATGCAACCTAAATGTGCCTAAATGATACTCTAGATGACCAAACCATGCAAGAATAAGAAGTTAAAAACATGTAAATTCACAAGATATCAACTCCCCCACACTAGTCCTTTACTTGTCCTCAAGTAAACTTTCAAGTCCTAAGAAGGAAAAAGTTTGAAAAAGGGAGCTCATAGCCAAAAGACACACATCCTAGCTCTTCTACAACATTCCAAATGATCATAGCAAACAATCATTGGTCATTCTTTTATCAGTCTAGCTTCTCAATGCCTATCAAACTCTTTTTATTTCTTTATACAAAGTGCAATGCTCATCAATCAACAAGTAACTTCAACCAATTCTCACATTCATTCACACACACACACACAAGGTGGATTCTCACAAATGGGCACATGATCTCAATCACTTGGCTTGGTAGATTAATGGTCTTTTATGAATGAAAAGAAAGGTTCAAATACAATCTTTTTAATGGTGGTAATCACTCAAGAACAAGGAGCATGATCATTATGCAAAATTTATCTAAGACTAGGAGCAATTCATGCATACATAGCTCATTCACATCATTCTACTCTTCTTCCTAAGTGATTACAAATTCTACCCATCTTTTATATTTCAAAACCCAAGTATATACACTTCACTCACATTTCTCACCAAGTGAACTCTCTTTTTTTTTTTTTTTACATGATCAACCAACTAAGAACTTGACACTCTTTTTCTTTCCCCATTATGATCTTTCATTCATTTTTTTTTTTTTTTTTTACTTTGGGGAATTCTAATTGACACACTTAAGAGTTTTTCTTCTTTTATTTTCTTGGTTCCTATTGGTTTTCTTTTCTTATTGACACTCTTTGATCTTTTTCTCTTCTCTCAAACCCAAGATATAACAACTTAAAAACACACAAACTCACTCACCATCCTAGATGCTAGTTCAAATGAGGATCTTATGCTAGCAATAGATGAGAACAAACATATGTCGCTCCCAATACTCTCAAGATTTTGCACATGACAAGCTATCAATAAGAGACCTCACTCAACAAATCAATATTGGTTTCAAAGAATGGCAAGGGTTCAAGGGTAGGGGAGTGCCATTTGGGTTAATCAAAGGATAATACATGGAATAAGATAACCCAAATGTGTATGAAATCCATGATCAAGTATGCAAGTGCCCATATGCAAGAGAGATTAAATTCATTATGCCCAAGTTCAGTTTGTAATTGGTTTCAAGAACAATGTCAATATCATATGAGCAACATGTTTCAAAAAGAGTTTTCAAGGCTCAAGAGATGCTTGTAGATATGTTCTTTTCATGGCAATTTCAATCATGGCTCCCTATGCATAATTCAAAACTCACAACTCTTTTTAATTTTTTTTTTTTTTTTTTTTTTTTTTTTTTTAGAAATCACAAGAAAATCCAAAATGCAAATCATTAAAATCCACACAAATGCAAAGTGCTAGATATGTCAAATGCAAATCATCCAAATAAAAACAAGCAAAATGATCAGTTTTTATAGTACCTCCACCACACCCGAATCACACAGTCTCTTGTGTGACTTTGAATTTGGAGTGGTTTACATGATAGGTGAAATAAAAATTACTAGAGATGTGGAGAGATTTTAAACCGGATTAGAGTAGTTACCTTGTGATGAGCATGTCACTATGGATATGTCGCTACGGTCCTTAGCCAAATATTGCATTCTCCTCGTTTCGTCGTAGCAACATGAGGATGTCGCTATGCACGTCGCTAATGTTGTCTGTAAAGGGTTATAACGACATGTGTGGGTCGCTATGAGCATGTCTCCACAGCACTTGTGTTTCTTTCCTAGCCTCTTTTGAAACCTTTCCTTTTCCTGATCACCCTCCAAACTGAAATCACACACAATTCACACAAACAAACACACAAACAAGGATAGTTCACACAATTTATTAAAAACATTCACACATATATACAAAGGATACTCTTGGGATTTCCTCCCAAGTGAGCTTGTTTTAAGTCTCTAGCTTGACTTTGCCTCCTTTAGGTTAGACTGTGGTTGGATCGGAAAGTGGAACTGAAGTTCCCAGGTCTTCCGATTTGGTTCCCAAGTAAAGCTTAGCCCTTTGTCCATTGATGGTGAACTCTCTTCCATCAGAACTCCACAAAACTATTGCTCCATAAGGTTTAACCTCTTTAACTTTGAAAGGACCAGACCACCTTGACTTGAGCTTGCCTGGAAACAACTTCAGTCTGGAGTTGTAGAGAAGAACTTGATCTCCTTCTTTAAAGTCTCTTTTCAGGATATGTTTGTCATGGAGAGCCTTTGTTTTCTCTTTGTAGATCTTTGAACTTTCAAAAGCTTCAAGTCTTATCTCATCAAGTTCGTTCAGCTGGATCAATCTCTTCTCCTTGGCACTCTTGATGTCAAAGTTCAGCAACTTGACTGCCCATAGTGCCTTGTACTCAAGCTCAACTGGTAGATGGCAAGACTTTCCATAGAGAAGGTTGAAAGGTGTAGTTCCCAAAGGTGTCTTGTAAGCTGTCCTATAAGCCCACAATGCATCATCAAGCTTGATGGACCAATCTTTCCTTGTAACCCCCACAATCTTCTCCAGAATGGACTTGATCTCCCTATTGGAAATCTCAACTTGACCACTTGTTTGGGGGTGGTAAGGAGTTGCAACCTTGTGCTTCACACCATTCTTTTTAAGGAGGTTTGCAAACAGTTTGTTGATGAAGTGAGACCCTCCATCACTGATCACAACTCTTGGAATCCCAAACCTTGGAAAGATTATGCTCTTGAACATTTTTAGAACCACCTTTGCTTCATTGGTTGGACTTGCAATTGCTTCAACCCACTTAGAGACATAATCTACAGCCACCAGTATGTACTTGTTGCTATAAGATGAAGGAAAAGGCCCCATGAAGTCAATACCCCAGACATCAAACACTTCAACTTCTAGGATGGGGTTTTGAGGCATTTCATTCCTCTTGGTGATGTTTCCTCTTCTTTGACAAGAGTCACACCTTGAGACAAAGTCTTGGGTGTCTTTAAACATGTGAGGCCACCAAAATCCAGCTTGTAGGACCTTTGCAACTGTCTTAAATGTAGCAAAGTGGCCTCCATAGGATGATCCATGACAATGTGTAAGGATCCCATCAATTTCTTCTTCAGCCACTGCCCTTCTATAGAGTTGATCTCTACAAAGTATGTAGAGGTAAGGCTCATCCCAATAATATCTCTTCACATCCTTATAGAACTTCTTCTTGGCATAACCTTCAAGGTTCAATGGCTCTTTTCCACTAGCTAAGTAGTTGACTATATCAGCATACCAAGGACCCTTCTCATCAGCCGCCTTCACCTCTTCAAGTTTCTTTCCTGTCTCACAAACAGCTACCACTGCATGAATAGCCATCATTTGCTCTTCTGGAAGTCTGTCATCAATAGGGATTCCACACTCCACCTTCAACCTGGACAGGTGATCAGCTACTCCATTCTCAACTCCAGGCCTGTCCTTGATCTCAAGATCAAACTCTTGTAGCAGCAGAATCCACCTCAATAGTCTTGGTTTTGCATCTTTCTTGGCTAAGAGGTGTCTCAATGCAGCATGATCAGTGTAGACAGTCACCTTTGACCCAACCAAGTAGCTTCTGAACTTCTCAAATGCAAAGACAATGGCCAATAGCTCCTTCTCAGTTGTAGAGTATTTAGCTTGAGCTTCATCAAGGGTTCTACTTGCATAGTAGATCACATGTGACTTCTTGTCTCTCTTCTGGCCTAGGACTGCTCCTACAGCAAAGTCACTTGCATCACACATGATCTCAAAGGGGAGATCCCAATCTGGCGGTTGAACTATGGGTGCACTGATGAGTGCATTCTTCAGGTTTTTGAAAGCTTCCATACATTCCCCATCGAAGTGAAATGCAGCTTCTTTGCATAACAGCCTGGTCAATGGTCTAGCTATCTTAGAGAAATCCATGATGAATCTTCTATAGAAACCGGCATGACCCAGAAAGCTTCTTATATCCTTCACTGTTCTTGGTGGAGCTAGACCAACCATGACATCTATCTTGGCTTTGTCCACTTCAATTCCTTTCTGAGAAACTTTGTGTCCAAGAACAATCCCTTCCTTGACCATGAAGTGACACTTCTCCCAATTGAGCACCAGGTTAGTGTCCTCACATCTCTGTAATACCCTGCAAAGATTTGACAAACAAGTAGCAAACGAAGAACCGTATACAGAAAAATCATCCATAAACACCTCCATTACATCCTCAATAAGATCAGAGAAAATTGACATCATTGCTCTTTGGAATGTTGCTGGTGCATTGCACAGTCCAAATGGCATCCTTCGATATGCAAAGGTACCATAAGGACAAGTGAATGTCGTTTTCTCTTGGTCATTTGGGTGTATAGGGATTTGGAAAAATCCAGAGTATCCATCAAGGAAACAATAATAAGGATGGTTAGCTAGCCTCTCTAACATCTGATCAATGAATGGTAAAGGGAAATGATCCTTTCTAGAGGCTGCATTCAGTTTTCGATAGTCAATGCACATCCTATGTCCAGTTATTGTTCTTGTTGGTATTAACTCATCATTTTCGTTCTTAACAACTGTTATGCCACCTTTTTTAGGAACTACATGCACAGGTGAAACCCAATTGCTATCAGAGATAGGATAGATCACACCAGCATCTAACAATTTGATTATCTCTTTTTTAACAACATCTTTCAAATTAGGATTTAATCTTCTTTGGTGTTCAATTGAAGTTTTAGATTCATCCTCTAGATGTATCCTATGCATGCACAAAGATGGTGAGATTCCTTTAATGTCATCAAGTGAGTATCCTAGTGCTTTTCTATACTTTTTAAGTTCATTTAAAAGCATAGACAATTCATTCTCAGTCAGCTCACTACTCACAATGACAGGATATGTCTCATTAGGTCCAAGGAAAGCGTACCTTACACCATGGGGAAGAGGTTTAAGCTCCACTTTTGGTGCCTTGAGCTCACTCCAATCAGCTTCATGGAGGTTCTCTTGAATGTCTGCTGAGGCAGCATGTTGAGTCATTTGTGGCAACTCCATGAACTCATCTTCTCCATCCTCCTCAAGGTGAACATCTAGCCTTCTTACTAGCTCATCACTCTCTTTGTTTTCAATCATTTGGGTCTCTCTTTCAATGGTCAGGGCATGTTGAAGAGAGTCCTCAATCGCTAACTCCTCAAGGAAATCATCAGCCAAGGCATCCATCTCATCAATGTAGAATATTTCTCCTTGAGTTGTGGGCTTCTTCATCATCTCCTTGATATCAAAATGGAGAATGTGATCTTTTCCAAGGTGGAGATCAATTGTGCCATCTCTCACATTCACCATTGCTCCAGCAGTTGCCAAGAAAGGTCTTCCAAAGATCAAAGGATCTCTAGGCTCTTCATCCATCTCAAGCACTACAAAGTCAGTAGGCACTTCACAATTTCCTATCTTTACAGGAAGATCTTCTAGGATGCCAATGGGGAGCTTGACAGATCGATCAGCTAGCACCAAAGAGATCTTGCACTTTTTATATTGTGTAAACCCAAGCTTCTTGGCAATGGATAGTGGCATGAGGCTGACACTTGCTCCCAAATCACATAGACATTTCTCAAATGTCAAAGGTCCAATGGCGCATGGCAGGGTGAAACTACCAGGGTCTTCTAGCTTCCTTGGGACAGTCAGTCTCTGAATAATGGCACTGCACTCATGAGTAAGAATCACCATCCCTTCCATCTCTTTCTTCTTTTGTTCTACAGCATCTTTCAAGAACTTGCTGTATTGTGGAACCAGCATAAATGCATCAATTATGGGCATGGTGAGCTGAACTTCACTCATTTGCTTGTCAAACAAGGCTTTGTACTTCTCTAGGAGTTGCTTCTTGAATCTTCCAGGAAAGGGAAGCTTTGGCTCATAGGGAGGAGGAGTGAACAATTTCTCCTTTGTTGATGTAGCAGCCTCATTTTTGTTCTCAACTTTCTCCTCTCCAATCTTTCTCTTGCCCTTAGCTTCAACTATCTTCTCCAAGATTTCCTCATTAGTCTTCTCATCCACAATCACCACATCATCATCTACATTGATGACCACCTCCCCACCTTGTTTCTCATTATCCTTAATGAGAACTTTAGGAGGCAACTCTCTTCCACTCCTTAGGGTGATTGCCTTCATTGTCTCCTTTGGGTTTTGTTCAGGCTTTCCAGGTAGTGTACCTTGTTGGCGACTTGAGCTGGCTGTCATAGAGACAAACTGGTTCTCCAAGTTTTTGAACTTGTTGTTTAGATCATGGTAATTCCCATCAATCTTGTTGTGTAGATTTTTCAGCTCATACCCTAATTGTTTCTCACTTCTTGCTTGTCCCTCCAATAATTGTTTTAGCATCGCTTCAGTACTACTCTCTTGTGGAGGTTGTGTTGATGATCCAGCTTGTTCTTGTGCAGGTTGATTTGGTTTTGGTGAGAATCCAGGAGGGAAGTTCTGTTTTGGTTGGTAACCACCTTGGTTGTTGTTGTAGAATGGCTTAGGCTGATTGTTGTAGAATGGTTTTGGCTGGTAGTTGTTGAATGGCTTCTGTTGGTTGTTGTAGAAGGGTTTCTGTTGGTAGTTGTTCTGGTTTTGATAGTCATGTTCCTTCTTGTACCATGTACCCTGAGCATTGACATAGTACATATCTTCTTGGCATTCTACTCCATCAGCTTCAGAAACCATATGTAACTCCTCCTTCTTGTTCTTTTCTGATAGTAGCATGTCAATCTTTTCTTGTATTGCTTTCAGTTCTCTTTTTGTGGTCATATCTTCTCCTCCCCCACTTCTGTCTCTTCTGTCATATTCATCATTGTAGACAGAATCACTCTGTGCCATGTTCTCCAAGAGTTCTAATGCATCTTCGACAGTCCTCCCCAAGTAGTTTCCATTGCTTGCAGTGTCAAGCTGGCTTTTGAATTTAGGCAAGACTCCTCTGTAGAAAGTGCTTAGCAAGCTCTCATTGTTGAAGCCATGGTGGGGACATTGAGACAAGTAGGTTCTGAATCTCTCCCATGCCTCTGAAAATCCTTCAAGTCCTTTTTGTTGAAAACCAGAGATCTGATTTCTAAGGTTTGCAGTCCTTGTAGCAGAGAAGAACTTGTTGAGGAAGGCCTTCTTGCATTCATCCCAAGTTGTGATAGTATCACTTGAGATGTTTTTCTCCCAAGTGTGAGCCTTGTCTCCCAAAGAGAAGGGAAACAATCTGAGCTTGAAAGCATCCTCTGAAACTCCATTTGTTTTTGACAAGCCACAGTATTTATCAAATCTGTCAAGGTGATCTAGTGGGTCTTCCAAGGCAAGTCCATGGTACTTGTTGTTTTCAATCATGTTGATGAGGCTGGACTTGATCTCGAAATTGTTGTTGGCAACTGGCGGTCCCCTAATGCCCAACCTATTCCCATTTATGTTAGGTTGATCATATGTACCGATGGCCCTAGCTTGGCGTTGTGGTTGTCTAGGTCGAAGGTTGGCAGCTCCTTGACCATTGCCCTCTTGAGCAGCTCCAGGAGGAACTTCTTGGACATTTTGTCTATGATCATCAACTTCATAGACACCTTCCGGTTGATTCGGGTTTCTCTCCATATCAAGCCCTAATCTATGTAAGTGGGCTTGCTTTTCTCTTTCTCTTCTCTGTCTTCCCAACTCTCTTTCTAAGGCTTTGATGTTTTCCACTCTTGGTGCAAGATTTGTTGATCCTTTGCTTCTCAAGTTCATGCACCTGTCATCCAAATATATATGAAGATAGATAATTAGTAACTTAAAAACAAAGTAAAACTCAGTCTCAAGCAAAGACTCAAACGCAATGTCACAATCAGACTAGGATTGGCAACGGCGCCAATTTGATAATAGGTTTTTCTGCCTATTGCAAATGTTGTAGTATAGTGGGGTGAATGTCGAACCAGTCCTAGTGATGTGAATCAGTGAGAATACAAGTCATTTCTTAAGCTAAGTAGATTCAATAGTGGTGAGTGTGTGACAACTAACAATAGTAAACAGAGCAATACAACAAGGTTTTAATCAATTTAAACAAGTGAATCCATGGGCTAAGGGAATTGACTTCAAGTAACTAAGATCCAATCTAGGTGACAAGCTTTCAATCAAAGTAATCTCTTAAGTCTAAACACAATTTTAGACAAGTCCTATGTCTAGGTAAATGTCCATTTGCTTAGAAATCATTAAACATCAAATGTCTTTGGCTTAATTCAATCAAGCAATCTTTAAGTTCAAGTTTAATAACTATCTAGCAATTTTAACATCAAGTGTCCTTGGCTAATCTCACTAGAGCTTAGTTGAGTTGATTCAAACACTTCATCTAATCATGTCTGATGAGAAGTGTTTAGAAATCAGGTTTAGAGTGATCAAGACTAAACAAGCATTAAAAATACTCAACAAGCAAGTTCATACAAGGATCTAATACAATAACACCATAGATCTTCACTAAGTTACTCTAATCTCCCTAACCCATGAATTCTTAAGGAAACTACTCACTAATCTCCATGAAAACACTTAATCTCATAATAGATTGAAGCATATTCAAGTAGATACAACAGAGAATAAAGATAAACAAGGATTAAACAAGCAAATTCAAGAGAATAAGAAGAAAAGAAACTAAAGATTCAAGCTTTCTCTCTCAAGAGTTCTTGTGTTCTTCATAAAAAAGTAGATAGATCCCCAATTATTGTCTGAAAAGTAGTTATATATTACTAAAATTCGAGCTGGAGTTGACCCATAAAAACAGATATTTTTCTCCGTAGTGACCATAAAAGGTCGCTACAAGAGGTCACTACGCCTGTAGCGACCTGAAATGCCCGCTACGGGTGGCCGCTAGGACACTTAGACGATTTTTTCGCATTCTTGAACTCATAGCGACCTCATTATGCCGCTACGGAAGACCGCTACAGAAAGCGCTTCAACTATAGCGGTCTCTCTAACCCGCTACACACTCCCGCTACGGTACTTAGGCGCCTCAGCTCTATCTTCTGTAGCGACCATCTTTTGCCGCTACGCCTGGCCGCTAGGAATGTCATATTGATATGTGTGTAGTATTTTGATCATAAATCCCTCAATACAGCTCCAAACGACTTGAAACCACCTCCATTGTAAAGCTAACTCAATTTCCAGTGTTTCCACAAATTTTGAGCTTCAGAAGAGATCTTTAAGGCCTTCATCCGTGTTCATCTTTCACTCTTTGGACTCAAAATCCCTCCAATGGTCTTCTAACTCATCCATGGTGCTCTCCAACACCTGATATGTACAAATGCAATGATATGCAACCTAAATGTGCCTAAATGATACTCTAGATGACCAAACCATGCAAGAATAAGAAGTTAAAAACATGTAAATTCACAAGATATCAGTTACTATCAAATCTATATCTATATGATGAAATAAAATTGAAGGGAGATAAATGTATAGTACCGGTAAGAAAATCAGGATGGTTCTTTATATAACACTGTTGGGGGATAGGACTTACGTTCCCCTCGAATTGGTTTAGGTTTCGAAAGGTGACGAACCGTCCCACCGTAAATAGTAACAAAAATTTCTACATATGCCCATATATCTATATATTTTTGTTACTATTACAATCGCATCACACTTGTTCCACAGTTATCCCACACGTCACCATTCGAAGCCTTAGTCAAATTGAATAAAGACCTAGTAAGAGTGGTTTTGGCTCATCAAGAAAAAGGTCCATCAGCCGTATAAGCGTCGAAAGCAGCCGACAACGCACGATGGGACAATATGTAGAAAGAGGTCTCAGTGAATCTAGCGCAGTGACAATAGTATCTATTGTTTAACAACTCTTCTGCAAACACGAGGTAAAAACAAATTTGAGATGTCGGAAACCATGGCCGACCATTGCTTGTTGATCTTGAGTTTTGACCATCGATATCAAAAAATAAATTAAAGAATATGAAATTTAAGTTTAATTGAAAAACTGTATGTCAAGTCCACGATTAGTTTACATGTGTGGATCTTAAGTATATAATGTATTATATGTTACAGATGTTTCAAAATTACTTTTGTTTTGCTATTCCATTAACCTGTTAAAGAAAATTAGATTTTAATATCTGCACTGATTCAAAGGTACATAAGACTCAATGTTTTGATAAAAATGAATATTGCTGCATTGACTTGTGCGTGTAGATGTTGTAAAATGATGTTATGAAATGTTATAAGTTTGCCTCTACAGCATGTATATGTTCCTAATGAAACTGATTTGCTATCTGTAATCCAAAGATTATTGATTGATTAAAAATATAGCACTAGACCATATGTAAATAAACAGGTTTTGTAAAATGTGCTAAAAGTGAAACAAAATTCGATATGAACGCATCACGAAATTACACGTCAAACTTAAATGGACATCGAAAAAGTCAAAAAAAAAAACTTATAGATGGCTTAGAGATAGCCAAATGTTCCTAAGAGCATTGTTATAATATTTTTTACTTTAAAATAGTGAAACACCAAAATGAAGTTGAGTTTTAGTTCAATGTACTACTCCATTTCTTACCTTCAAAAGAATATTTTAAAATAATTATACTTTTAATAATTAATAATTATTAATAATATCTCCTACTTATAAAAAATTACCAATTAGCCCCAATTGTTTTATGTTTACAAAACTTCCATAAAATATAATTTATTCAAATTAAACATTTCTCATTGAAAAGTACAATAATCATAAATATATATAAGATAGCATATTTTGGTTCTATAACGAACATTAGAATATTTTTCCACAAATGGTCAACTAATGCTTTATAATGATTCATGAGGTTCTTTATCTTTAACTTTCTTAAATCGAGGAAGAAAATTTTAAAATCAGTCATTTTTATAGTTTGGACAATATTTCACCAACGTAGGCGGCTCCAAAAACAATTTAACGGATTAGTAGATCATTTATTTTATATTTTTATGTTTAGTTTTGGTATTTTATTAGTTTATGCATCATTATTTAAAATTATTAAATATTCTCTTACATAAATCATATTTTTCAAGTTATTGTATTACTTTTAAATATTAAAGTATTAAATAAAAATGAGGAAAAAGTATGAAATAAAAATATTTAAAATTTAAGTACTATTCTATAAATAAAAATGTTCAATTTGAAAATAGAGTAATGAGAAAGATTACTCTATAAATGGAGTAAACTTAGCTATTACTCCAATTTAGAGTTGAAAATGGAGTGAGATTGAAGCATATTTTGCTTTAAAATAATGTTTGGACTAAAAATGGAGTAGGGTTGGAGATGCATTAAAACCCAATAGATTGATTCAATTACGAAGACCACAACTCGATAAGAACAAAGATGTGCATCCAAAAACGTACTCCATCCGTTTCAAAATAATGTATATTTTAGAGTTTTCACATTTATTAAGAAAACACGTAAAATTTTGATTGGAGATGCATTAAAACCCAATAGATTGATTCAATTACGAAGACCACAACTCGATAAGAACAAAGACGTGCATCCAAAAACGTACTCCATCCATTTCAAAATAATGTACATTTTAGAGTTTTCACATTTATTAAGAAAACACGTAAAATTTTGACAATAAATATATTGTTTTCCGTGTTTAGTTATTTTCTATAATTTTTAACAAATCAAAGTTCAGTAAATACAATTAATGTCTTTGAAATTTACAATTTGTCATTATTACATACACTGAAAAGGTAGAATATAAATTTTTTAGAAACAATTTTTTTTCTTCTAAAATATGGATCATTCCGAAACGGAAGGAGTATGTAGCATAGCTGCCTTAATATACTGTTGTGGCTAAATTTGATAATAATTACATTTTTTGTAATACAACTAAATGTAATACAACTAAATCGTATGCGCATACTTGTAAGTTACATCTGTTCGTATGACCATGATTTCTGTATGCATGTATGATGTATCTTATAAAGAAGTGCGTTTACAGGGATGTACGGTGGTGCGTTTCAGAGCCATCATGACACCGTTCCTGAAGACAGTTCTCAATATTCTTTGCTACGGAAAATATCCCCGATTGAGTTTGGCTTACAAGCGTTGACCCGGACAGTAATTGTACATAACAAACTCTCAAAAGTCAAACGTCGCATAGGAAGAAAAAGGATAAGATTTCTCGGGATCATAATAGTACTCGGGCACAGACAATCACATGAACACTAATTACAATTAATGGCTTAGATCAGTTTGTAGGAACTTCGAAGTTTCAACTTTAAACGGTGGGTCCCATTGGTAAAACTGATGACGGCGACGTGTGTTGCTCGCACGTGATGACGCACTCAACATTGTCTTCTGAACTCCGATCCATTTCGGTGTCATTCATCACTGGCTGTGTGTGTCACTACTATACTACGTACTTTCCTTTCTTTGAAGATGGGTTTGTTCTTGCTACTATACTACGTACTTTCCTTTCTTTGAAGATGGGTTTGTTCTTGCTCACCTCCTACGACGGCGCGTGGGCCATGAAACTCGCCGTGAAAAAGTAAATGAATGATTTATTGATTTATTTATTTATTTTAGTAGTGTACACAGAATACGGACAACATGATCCACTTATGGCCGTGAGTCATGACGAACGAACGAACAAGTATCCCCTTCTCACATTTTATTTTGAGAACACTTTATCGTATGACAATTACGTCACGGCAATATAAATTAATTTGGATTCTTCTTCTCTTTTATCATACGGTTTCTTCTATGCTAGTCTTTATAAGTTATTTTCTTTCCTAAATATAAACCATATTTCTGATTTTAATATTCGTTGAAATGAAGCCTCGACGTATACCACCACCTCCATTAAATTCTTCGTAAACTATATTTGTGTTTTAAATTTGACAATTAAGACTTAAAATTATACTCTTTTTGTTTCATTATAAGTGTCACTTAGACACTTTTCACACATATTAAAAAATTGATTGAAATGTATTTATGTTTTCATTAATTACGTCTAATTGACCAATAATATTTGAGATAAATAAGTTTATTTATTAGATCAATGCATTTTACAATTAATATTCAGTTGAAAGTAAGTAAAAACTGCATTGAAAATCTAAAACGATATTTTTTATGTAACAAGAAAAAAACTAAAATGACACTCTTTAATAAACAGAGAGGGAGTAGTTGTCAATCTTAATAAACTGAAATCTTGTGATTAAACCTCGTGCACCCTCACCCATGTCCTCGTAGAGAAGACCGATTTTAAATCGTAATCAGGATTGACAAATATAGATTCCGGTCCAGCTTACTTTACAATGCTGTTTACATGCCTTCAAGTTACATAGTTTAATAACTAACATATTAAACTTATATGTGTTCAAAAAACATATTAAACTTACATCGAATGCTAACCAGCTTAAACCTAGGACGTAAGTAGTTTAAACATGTTATCTCGAACGTCAGTGTGTTGCATCTGTGAGAATCCAGCAATAACTTAGCAAAATTTACATGCACCAACCATAAAGTACGGATTCAACGGTCATGAATGTGTTGGAAAAATGTCATTTTTGACATTGTTGGAAAAAAAGTCCTTAAAGAGAGAAACTTGTTACAAATATGTTTGATAAAAATTCAGCAGTTGTGGTTCACTGGTTGTAGGACCGGGGCCGGAAGCCAAAAATCTGGTCGCCTCCTTAGTTCGATTAACCACTAGAAACTTATTATTCACTTCTAAGTCAGTTGGCTTTCTGGATCTAATGTACCGGATGTTTCACATCATGGAGGGTACCCAAGATTGTAGACCTAAAATCCAAAATACCTGAGTTATAAAAAAAATGTTTTTAACCTCAGCTACCAGCGTTTCCTTTGATGTGATCTTGTCCCAGAAGTTGAAGTTTAATAACCCCAGGTGTATTTCTCCCTGTCCTAATATACCGCTCAAATGCTCAATGGTCCTTCACTTTGCTTCTAGATAATCGTAATCGACCTGAGCATTTCAGCAAAGCACACTTCGGTGGCCATACTGTCTTTACAAAAAAAATTAAACATGAAGGTCTTAAAGCTTCATTTGTGATGTTCGAACATCGAAGTGTGGCCTTCAGTCCTTTTAGCCAGCTCTGTTGTGGGCAATAACATCTTCTTAGATGCCTATGAAACCTGCCAGGAGGTAAAGCCATCATAACTTTTTACATCTCATTAAACCTTTTTAAGTATTGGGCTGAGGATTGGTATCAATGAGAAGCATGAACATGAATGGGCCTATACCTTAACTAGTGTTGTTTTAGTTCCATGGGTGTGCAAGGAGTAGACCAGCATATTTCAACTCCTTCGACATTTATCATATTATACCAAAAGATGGAGTGTTTCAAAAAAAAAAAAAAACAAAAGATGGAGATTATTTCTCAATCTTTTGACTATCTTTACTATGCACTCCGTCTTGATTTTCTCTTAGTACTGAAGTAATGCTCATCTGAAATAGTAGTTCTCTATATATAACCTCAAGAAGTGAAACAAAATTATTTGCCAGAAAACTTAATGTTTCTTAACCATCATTGACACTAAACATCTGAACAAAAGTTAGAGAAAAAGCCTAGGGCAGAATTGACAAGAATCAACATATCCTCTTCATATATGGTGATTTGTTGAGTTTGTTGGAGGCCACAAATTATAATGGGCATTGTTCGTTTGCCCATGTCAATAGACCATCCCGATGAAAATGAAAATTGATATTCATTTTGTGTTGAAATGAGTATCATCCAAATCATCAATCCAAATGACTTATCCAGATAAATCTAATTATGGTATACCTATACAAAATAACAAATGATAAATTTACCATTATCTAAATAAACATCTAAACCCAACTTTTAGACAAACAAATAACCATTATATAATTCACATTTTCTGATAAAATCATATTTCTGCCAAAATTGTAAAATTATAGTTTTTCCAAAATTGTAAATTATATTTTCCCCAAAATTACAAAGTTACATTTTCACATAATATAGTAAAATCATAGTTTTTCATCAAAATTGCAAATATGCATTTTCTTGCTAGACCTAAAAAAAATACATTTTCCAGTTAAAACTTAAAACCATCAAATTACATTTTTCACAAAACTAACAAATCGGAGTTTCTACCAAAGTCGCAAAAATGCATTTTCCAGCCACGTCCGTATAAAAACATTTTTCGTTTAAAACCGTAAACTCGTATTTTCTGCCCAAAATTACATTTTCTCCAAAACTACCAAATAACATTTTCCACTGAAATCGAAGAACCGTTTTTTCTCGCCAAATCTGAAAATTTATACCTTTCTGCCAAAAACGTTAAATCACATTTTTCGTCAAAACCACAAATTTATATTTTTCGTTAAAACAAAAAAGTCACATTAATTTTCTTGGTAAAACTGCAAAATTTAATATTTTTTAAAAATGTAAAATTATATTTTCTGCCATAACACAAAATAAAATATTAATTTAAAAATTATTTAGTTATAACTATATTTAGATAAATAATAAATTTAATACAGTTAGCAAAAAACAAAAATAAGATTAAATCAAAACAAGAATTATTAATCATTTGTTCATTAAACTCATCTATATTGAAATAGAGATCAACAAACGAACAAAATATAATTTATCTAGATGAACCATCCGGAAGAAAAAATGATTTTAAACACTATTTAGATGAATCATCTAAATAGATTATTTGGAATAATCATCTAAATGGATAGGATGAAAATGATAGATGAACAAACCAAGATGATATATGTTATTGGACTGATCAATAACATTTTGTAGGTTCGCAACTAGTCATTGTCTTATATTATTGTTTTCAGCTATGATTCAATTATTTGACCAAACGTTTTCTACATATCAATGTAACATCTTTTTCTATTGAATACATACAGTTTATTTAGAATTATATTTATGAACTTGAAAGTTCATGTCCCTAATGTCCAGTGTCGTTTTAATCTATCACGCCAAAACCAATGGTTCGCCACTCTCAATCTTATTTCATCGTTACTTGCAGTTTCACAACTATCTCCAAATAAAACTAGACCTTTCTCTGTTTCCACCAATTCAACATATCTACTAACATCATCTAGTTATCTGTTTAAGTTCCCGTGCGTATTGTATTTCCCCACCTACTTTTTATTATTCCACATTCAGATGCAAGCGTAAAAGAGTTATAGAACTTTTTTTTTGTCAGCAAGAGTTATAGAACTAGTATAAACAAAACAATAGTAATACTTAAATGTGATAATTATGTTTTTCTTTGTATTGCCATTAGAAAATATAATTGTCAGCTACAAAAACAATACACCACAACATAATCACACATATGGAAAAATGTGTTGAATTTGGAATTTGAACTAATATATTGTTATAGAACTTTTTTGTATACGAATCATACTTAGATGCAAGCGTGAAAGAGTTATAGAACTTTTTTTTTTGAACTAATATATTGTATTATATTCTTAACTCCATAAATATAATTTTATATTGGAAAATGTGTTGAATTTGGAATTTGGTATTATCCAGTGAATTTTTTTTAGAAACCGATCATAACACATGTCTAATAATCAAAAACAAAAAAACATATAGATCAATTATTCTTTTTGTAACACTGTACATCACAAATATGAGATAACATATAAAAGATGTTAAACATCATGAAAAATTGTCAGGAAACAAGCTTAATACACTTTTATGATTATCAAAATTATGTTGATGGTGTTAGCAATATAGCACAGTTTAGAGATGTTGTCATATGATTCGTATAGTCTTAATAGATTATTTTGTTTAGAAGTGCGATCAAGTAATGTAATGATGTATTGTTTGTGTAGCTATTAATCATTTTTCCTTATTGTAATCACATTTAGCTCAACAAAATATTTTAAGATTTTTTTTTGACAATTCTGTCCTTTATTTTCCAACAGTTTAAATGGGGAAATCTCGTCAGAGAACAAACTAAAAAAAAAACAGAGTTTCTCCCTGGATTATATTGTCTATCTCTCTCTTCTTACTCCTAATGGATTCTTCAAGAACCCTAATAGTAATCAGACGATCTGATCCGGTGAAGAAAAACATTTCATCCCGGCGATCTTTATCTTATTCTTCATCCTTCTCCTCTAGCTCCTCTAGCTCCCTTGTGTTTCCAAGCGACTCTCCTTTGAATTCTCCAGCCACTCCTCTTCGTCTCCTTGGTGTTCCATTCTCATGGGAACAGCTTCCTGGAAAACCCAAAGACTATTCTCATAGACTCAACCACCACGGAAATAGAGAATCTTCACTTATACTACCTCTCCCTCCTCACAAGAGTACCATCTTTCCGGTCACCGGTAAAAATCATAAATCTAATAACTCAACTAAGAAGAATAGCTTCCCGGCGACGGAGAAAGATCCCTTCGCGGCGGCGTTGTTAGAATGTTCCAAAGGTGACGACTATGATGAGGACTACGATGGAAACTCGGGTGGATCAAGAAAGGTGTTGGCAAAGAGCAGCATCAGCAAGAGGTTTGGGTTAGTGAATCTCTACGGTTCTTGTCGAAGATCTTGTTCAGTTACAGAGTCCATTGTTCAGCTACCGGGGCCAGAAAAATCTGCTTCATATGATCATCTGCTTCTTCCACGCCGTCGCCGTTGATTTGTCGTCTTTAGCCATTTACTATATAGTATACATATATTTTTCTCTTGGTCTTTGTAATACTTTCCGTATAATTTTCTCTGAATGAGACATATTATGGGTTTATGTTTTTTTTAAATACTTTTAGATCGCAACATTAAGTCTAATAAAATATTAATCTTATTAAGAAGATTGTTTTTATTAAGAAAGTATATAAGTGTGTGATACCTTCAAAAAACATTATTATTTTTATGAACCTTAAGCATATTGTAAGTTTCTGCAATCAATTCAGTTTACTTACATATGTGTGATCATTGTTTTTAAAAATTATTATTAACTTTAAGAATATTGTATTTTTCTGGAATTATTTCAACTTGGTGGAACCAAGTTCGGAGCTTCTGTGATCTCTAGCTAGTTTCCAATACCATCCCATATGAGGGCAAGCTACGCTATACGTGCAAGTAGATACAAAATATCATTCATTAGTTTGTTATAGGCATGGTCGAGTTTGTACGTACTGATTTTGTTGGTTTTTACCATTTAAGTTACCATTTAGTAGTAAATGTTGTTAAGTTGGCGTGGCCAGGGATGCAGCTGTATTATAACACTAAATATATTCTCTAATAAATACTTTATTTTTTCTTCAAGTTTCTAAAGAATGGGTCTTTCACTGTTTGTGTTCGCACAGGGCAATAAAAATAATAAAGTTGTTGAGCTACCATGCATTTCTTTGACCCAAGTATTTTAATACGTTTTGAAATAATATAAGATTTTTTTGCTTCTTACATGGAGTCATCTTTTTTTATACGTTTTAAAACAATTACAATAAAAAAATTTCATAGAACAGATGTCAAATTAACTTAAAAAAAAATCAACTGTAAATATGAAATCAACTTCAAATATAAAATTGTACGTATTTCAAAAACAAGTACAAAACTTCACAATTTAAATTTTTAAGTTTAAAGTTTCATATTTTAAAATCCTTATATGTATTTCAAATAATTTTATTAACTTTTGGATAGTATTATTTTAGTTTTTGATAATTTTATATCTTATCTATGTTTCCCATCTAAAGTGCCAATAATTTGTAATACATAATGTACTCAAAATACTATTTCTACACCTGACTATATATATCCAAGTTAAATGACGTACGTAATGTTTGAATAACTGTTCGCATTTATGTCCCACGTCTGTAGTTAATATGTCTTGATCATACTTAAGATAGATTAGGAACTGTTTATATCAAATTGTTTGGTTTAGCGTACAAATTAATAAATTTATGTGCCACAAGATTGTTCCATTTTGTCTTCTCTTTATATTTAATCCATGATCATATGGCTCTGTAATGCAAGGTCAGTAGTTAACTCGAAAATACCCGCACTTGCAATAATCGATTATTTTTCTTACGGTGAAAAATCTTTAGACATAATTCCATTTTCTCAACATTTGAAACAATTATACTTTGAAAATTAGAAACTATATCTCTTCTCTAAATCGTATATCACCACAATCGAGATTTGGTGCTATATGTATCATTATATCATAAAGTGAAAATGAAAGAAATAGCGAAATATTTGTAAGGGTATTTTGATATCAAAAATAATATTAAAGATCGGTGTGAATCAAGTATACGATACTATCAAATATATGAAAGTTTTCTCATAGTGAATATCCATGAATCAAAGGTTGAAAATGTATCCATGAATCCAATATATATGAATGTAATAAGTATATTTATTTGTATGTATAATATATGAAATATTTGAAGTGAAGTACTTATGTGTCAAGTGAAAAGCAGTTTTCGTATACACCAAAATAGTTTAAAAATAACTCTCATAAGAGCAACATTATCGCCGGGACAAAATTTAGGTCTCTTAGCATTTTTTTATTATTATTTTTAGACTAAGAGAAAATGTTAAGATATAATAGAAAATGTGTAAATTATTGGTAGATACTTATGTTGTGTCTTTACATTGGATGGTTTGGTGTTTTGATGATCCCTACCTTATTGACCGTCTCTTAGTAAATAAATTATTTATTTTAATAAGTAATAACATATAAAAGATGTGTTTAATATAAAACATATAACTTTAAAATTGAAAACATAAGAAAATTACAAAGTTGCCAAAAATTAAAAAAAAACTTACAATTAAAATTTTTAAAAGAAAACATTGAAGACATAAATTAAAAACATAAAACATAAAAACATCATAAATAAAAGCAAACAAACATTTTATTCAATTCATAGAAACTTAAGCATTATATGTTATTTAGAAGATGTCCAAATTTAGCCCATATATTTTTAATCAAATCATTTTTAGTTGTTGATAGGCTTGTCTATCCCGAACTCTTGTTCGGCGATCAATTGTATTGCCGAGATTTGTAGCCATATCGACGGAATATGTAAGATTCACACCTTCTCCTTGTTGAAATTCTAAAACGTCATACTGAGTGTATGAATCTCGTTCATCTTCGACAATCATATTATGGAGTATGATACATGCTCTCATAATATTTGCTATTTTGTTTTTATCCCATAAATTAGATGGATTTTTAACAACGGCGAATCTAGCTTGCAGGACTCCAAAGACACGCTCAACATCTTTTCGCACAGCTTCTTGAGTTTTAGCAAATAATGAATTTTTCGGACCATGTGGTAGTCGGATAGATTGAATAAAAGTCGTCCATTTCGGATAAATACCATCCATGAGATAGTAAGCCAAATGGTACTCCCTTTCGTTGACATAGAAGTTGACTTCCGGAGCTATTCCGTTAATAATGTCATCAAAAACAGGTGATCGATCAAGAATATTAAGATCGTTCATAGTACCTGGAGCTCCAAAAAATGCGTGTCATATCCAGAGGTCATATGAAGCTACCGCCTCCAACACAATTGTTGGTTTTTCGGTTCCTCGTGAATAGATTCCTTTCCAAGAGGTGGGGAAATTCTTCCACCTTCAATGCATACAGTCGATACTTTCAACCATCCCTGGAAATCCACGTTGTTCTCCAATAGAACCTGCCGATAATCTTGCTCTAAAATAAAAAAGGAAGTAGTTTGATAAGTCAAGAAATCAAATTATCAATATTTCCTGTTTTCCTCAAAACTAAGTTTGGTCTGGAGCACCGAGATGAATTAGTGGGGAGCCAAAGAACCTAAAAATACGTGGGATGTCAATGATGACCAACTTCTAGTAATATTATTAGGCATAATTTTAATTTTTAATATGAACATTACTTTTCATCATTGTCTGCTTTGCATTCGCGTGTGTGCTTTTACATTATTGACATGTCCATATATTATAACACTAGCTAGTTTAAACAATAACTACAAAATGTATCATGAGTTCAATACATTTGTGGTTATCCTTAAAACTTGATGAAAACTATCACATAAGTAATAACTTTTTATTTTTGTCGGCGCTCATCTTCTAAGATCAAGTGGTAGGCGGGTTGAGTCGTTCCGGAAGTAATAACTATATCGGTTTATTAATTTATGTAGCTTAGAAGTATCGGGCTTTATATTTCTTCTAAGCGGTGATTAGTTTTACTTATGCAGGCAAATATTCAGCACTTACGGTATATGTGTTGGCGTGGGCATGTGCATAATTAAACATAATAAATGAATATTGGCAAGATGGACCGCTGTAAGTGATTGAGATGTAGCTTGAGACTAAAGACACTATATCAGCATCCACCATCGTGTCCTCTTCGCACATGGAAAACAATATATTATATATGCAACGTAAATGAAGCATACGAACCGGAGTCCATTGATTTGTGAAGGCATCAAATCCAAAGAAAAACATAGTTTAAGCAAGAGTCGTCAGTGACAAACAAGCTGATGCTATTCAGTCACTTAAAAAAGTAGTTTCTACAAGATAAGTCAGTGATTATTTGATAATGTTACTAATTTTGTATTGCATAGAATAAGGGATCTCTCGATAGTGATAATAAAAGCTCGGTGGGCTATTTATCCTTCTTCAATTATTTTTTTAAAACATTTTGTACACCATATGCATCAGGCTCTAGTCTAAGGCTCGAAATTCCACTGTTAACAGAAAAAAAACTTAAATGTATGCTACATGCACTAGATAAACCACTACACTATACATGTCATATGTATCTTTTTAAGTTGTTTGTAATACTTAAATGTTTCGATCGTTGTAGCTTGGAGGAATTCAAATCCCCACTAGTTTTATAGGCATGGACATGAATGTTAAACTGAACTTAACAATTAGAAAATAATTTAGAAAGCTGGGTTCTAACTATGATTTGACGGAAAAATGTGATTTTTGGATTTGATGGAAAATATGATTTTTGTGGTTTTGGTGGAAAAATGTGATTTTATAGTTTTGACGGAAAACATTATTTTGTATTATTTTGTAGTTTTATAGAAAACATGATTTTACGATTTTAACAGAGAAATGTGATTTTTGGATTTGACGTAAAACATGATTTTGTGGTTTTGACACGAAAACACAATTTTACGATTTAGGTGAAAACTCAAACTTTGCTATTTTGACGAAAAACATGATTTTAGATTTTTAGGGAAAATGTGATTTTTTAGTTTATGTGGGGGGGAAACATGTGATTTTGTGATTTTGACGGAAAACATAATTTTGCGGTTTTGACGGAAAAACATAATTTTGCGGTTTTGACGGAAAAACATGATTTTACGATTTTGATGGAAAAATGTGATTTTTGGATTTGGCGAAAAAGTGATTTTGTAGTTTTGGTAGGAAAACATGATTTTACGATTTTGGTAGAAAACTATATTTTATTGTTTGAACAAAAAATGATAATTTTTGCCGTTTTGATGGAAAACATGATTTTAGATTTTTGTAGAAACATAATTTTACAGTTTTAACAGAAAATGTGATTTTTTTTTGGCTTTGAAGTAAAATGTAATTTTATGATTTTGGCAAAAATACGATTGTGAAGTTTTGTTAGAAAAAATAAAATTTGGAATAAATAAGTTAAACGATTTTACTCAAGTTAATTTAAAATAAGTCCAAACCAATTACCATGTAGTCCAGTCTATCTAAATCCATATTTTTCACGAACAAAACTAGGTTTACCCATATAAACCTACTTCAGATGAACATATCCATAACTGCTCTATTATAATTTGAAGTAACCCAGTATACACATAGACAGAACAACCATTTAACATCCCTACTTGGAACTATCAAAGACTAACGAGCAGATACAATATCAATCGATTCGTATGAGACATGCAAAAAAGTACGTAGTGAAGAAAATGAGCATAAGAGCACCACTGTACCAGAGCCACCTGACAGAAGTTCACAGCAATGTGATCCAAATGATTACATCTCATCTGACCGAAAACAAACTACTGTACGTACATAAGAGTCATTGTATTTGTAGCGCATGGTGGAACAAAATAAGAGAAACCAAAACGCATTCTTGGGAAGAACGAATAGGTTTACACTTCTTGGCTTCTAGCAAGAAAGATTCCCAACCATCCCTCTGTTTATGGATCTCGAATTTAACGGTCAGTTAAGAAAAAGTGAGATTGTTTTGTTCGTTTTCTAAATGGGCCATGAGGACTTAATATACTTTTGGCGGTTGAATGCTGCCATATCACTGTGGGGGTTTGTGTGTTTCTTTGATTTCATATTAGCTTTTGGTTGACTTTTGATTAATAGATATGTGAACAAGTTGATCTTTCTAGTATCCAAATGGATCCCAGTGATAGAACACATATACATGGTGACACAAAAATGTATAAAGTAAATTGTTTGCTCAAACTGAAAAAATATTCGAACAATAACTTCCAATTCCAATCAAAGTTGGAAAAAAATATCATTATTCCAGCATCAAACAGCCAGCAAAAGAAGATGAATAATATACTTTTATAACGATAAGACTTGGGGCTAAGATCAAAAAAGAGAAGCAAGAAACTTTCCTTGCAGAGGCAGAGTTTGAAAATTCCCATACAAATATTATTCAAGCTGAGAAGAGAGACTCAACTCAACCAGATGCGGTCTTCCTTTGCTGGAAGACAACAGCAAAGATAGGAACTCCAACACCGATGCTGAAAGCTGTGAAGACACCGAGAGACATCTTGAGACCTTGGTACTTCATGCGGTCCAAATTGTACATGTGCTTTGCGTGGAGGTAGTATGGCTCGTCATGGCCATGCCCTCCGCTCATCTTCTTAGCTCCAGTCGAGTGGAAGCTTCTGCTCACTGTTGATAATGATGACGAAAAGAAAGTTTCAGCAAGTTCTGATTTTTAAGAAACATATCAAAACAAGTTGATCATTGTACCCAGACATTTGCTGCTAAGACACATACAGATACATAGTACTACGTAAATGAGAATCTTTTATCGATTAATCAAAGCTATCTAAACATGAGCATGTAAATTTAATATCTGATACAATCTTCCTTCTTTTTTTTCTTTCTGAATGAATTAACAATAATGCACCAGCCAGGATCGAACCCGGGTCTGTACAGTGGATCAGATATAATGCTCCACTAGCAAAAACAAAACAACTTTGATAGGTTCATGTGAAACAAGGAAACAACCAATCAACCAACGACGAATTGGGTCGTCGGAGCATTTTGAGACTAACCAGAGATACCAAAATGTCAAACCCAATACAAATGTGTCGTCGATATCTGGGCAAATAAACAAAACCCTAGACCACCAAAGAGAGAAATGT
The DNA here is from genome assembly GCF_020379485.1 of Brassica napus. Classification (NCBI taxonomy): domain Eukaryota; kingdom Viridiplantae; phylum Streptophyta; class Magnoliopsida; order Brassicales; family Brassicaceae; genus Brassica; species Brassica napus. The sequence goes on along the minus strand of NC_063449.1, from coordinate 35,501,772 downwards.
AAAGCACGAACCAGATCTGGAGACTAATGACTCGGATGAAGCTATGATCTTTGAGATCGATCTGATTCCGGTGTTCAACGCCATTATCAGAAAATTGATCGAGTAACAGCTAAAAAGATAAACAACGGCGACGACGACTCTGCAAGTTTTACGGCGAATAAGATAGATCACACGTGCACGCGCCCGGCTTCATTTTATTTTGGGCCTGGCCCATTTATTCACACAAGGCTTTTCTTGATTAGTTTTAGTTTTGGCCCTTTTGGAGACGCAACATAAACTCTTTGCGAGTTCATATGTTGATCATGCATGCATGCATTAAGTACTGTATTCTCATCCAACAATCAACATTCACAGAAGTTTGCCACATACAAGTTGTTATCATCTAAATTCAAAAGAATCATTAACCACTTCTGCAATTTATTTAATTTGAGTTCTAGATCATGTTTCCTCTATGTAAGTAATGCATATATCTGGATGCTGCTCCAAAGTCCAACTCTCAACGTGACATACTATGTCAACGTGGCTATTAAAACCACCTGAATTATTTTATCTTTTCTAATTAAAGAAAAAAAAAACAAAATCTCCATATGATCCTTAATGAATCTCAACCACACAAAAAACAAACGATGGAAGTAAGCTTATCTCATTTCTTTCATTTTTTTTTTCTGATAAAGACTAAAGAAACATGAACGTTTCATCTTTTTTTTTTGAAAAATGCTAGAAAAATAAAGATGGCTCACTTGCCACAGAGTCTCTACTCCGCCGCTAGGCCAGAGTTTCCATATCCGGGAAAGTCCGTCCAGCCGAAGTGGAGCCGCTTCCCGGTGAGTGTACGGTGCGCATCGACCGAGTCGCTAACAAGTTTGACTCAGAATGCGGTGGAGACAGAGTTGAAGTATATGGTGAGTCAACACGGGTGGGGCGTGAGGAGGCTGAGAAGAGACGACGAAGAAGAGATTAGGAGAGTGTCTTCGGTTCAAGCCGAAGCTTTCCACATCCCTCTCGCTCTTTTCAATGATTTTTTCTTCTTGTTTTTCCAGGTTTGTCTACTCTTTTCTTGTGTTACCTTCTTGATGATCTAATGCAAAATTCTCAGTATGTGGGAAAGTTTCAGTATATTTTTTCCATAATAAGGTTTGCATGTGTTGAATGCATATAAAAATTTCAGTAATCTCAGAAGAGTGGTTGTGTAGAGTAGACATGATTTGTTTAATCATAGAAGAACATCTGAACAAAAATGATTTAATATATTAGGTCACATGTTTACTTTATGTTTATTTGGATTCTTGGATCTAAAGTTTCTTTGCTTCTGTATACATAACAGTATTTTAATGTAAAATTTGGAGCATCCTAGTGACATATGTAATGAATACACATGTTGCAGGCAGAAGTTTTGTCAGGGCTTCTCTACAAACTAAAAAACTCACCTCCTGACAGGTATAAGCAAATAACAAAACTTTGTTTCAAGAAGAAGATTAGTTGCTAAGTGCTTATTTATAACTATGCAACGTTAAAATGCGGCAGATATGCATGTCTCGTGGCGGAGCAAACAAGCGAAACTGACACTAGTTCAAGCTCAAGTGTCGTTGGAGTAGTTGACATCACAGTTCAGACAGAAAACTCAGTACTCCGCCACTTTCCCGGTGAGGAAGAATATCTTTACGTCTCAGGCTTAGCCGTCTCCAAAGCTCAAAGGTCTCTCTCTTCTCTTTCTTCGTTACAAAAATTAGTGACTAATGTTGTTTATAAGGAATTTGGTTTTGTTATATCAATAGGAGGAAGAAGATGGCAAGTACATTGTTAAAGGCATGTGATGTTATATGTTACTTATGGGGTTTCAAGCTTCTTGCTCTAAGAGCTTATGAAGACGACGCAGCCGCTAGAAACTTATACTCAAACGCTGGTTATAGCGTGGTCGAGTCTGATCCACCTTGGACCTCTACTTGGATAGGAAGAAAACGTCGCGTTCTTATGACCAAACGCATTTCTTAGCCGTTTTCGGTTTTTCTATTTCTTGATGCATATTTGCTTTAGCGTTATAGGGGTTGGTTTAAATGACTTGGACCGATCAATATACAGACAGTAAACTCAAACACCTCGTCTCCATCTCGTTCATCCTTCGCTTCATGAACTGCTCTCACAAACACCTGAATACAAAGTTTCATTAAGTTCCCATTCACACATTTTAAAACCATCACTCTTTCATATCTTCGAGCTTACCATTCTGTCAGTGAAGACACTCCTTTCCATCGACCTAAGAGGTTTAATGATAGAGTCTACATCTGTAACTCTAAGAATCAAAAGTAAAGAACCGTAGTAAAGAACCGTAATATGTATAGCTTGAAGTACGAAGACGTTTACACTCTCATTGCGAGTCTACAACAACATTCAAGCATCATCCTCAACATCATGTGAGAAAAAAAAAATTATTAGTTGATTCACTATTTTTAAAAGCACTCAAAAGTAAATAAAATTATGTATATAATTTTAGAATTATAAAAATTTAATATTTAAATAGTAATACATTTTATCTAGGATTATCTAATTGATTTGATATTGTAAAAAAATTTCATTTTAAAGATTCTACGGTGTAAATAATAATGATGTATGTTTTTGCTTAAAACACAAAAACCTTCCTTTTTTTTTGCTGTAGCTTTTAAAATAAACTACGAGCTTTCTTGCGGTATGCACATATATAATAATTTTAAATATAATATTATTTTATATAATAAAATATTTTACATTTTGATATTATAATTTTAATATTTTAACTTCATCAATTTGAAAAAAAAATTAATCCTGTTTCTTTTGATTGTTTGAATTTCATAGAGTTAGAATTATATTTTATAAAAATAAAATTTTATTTATGTTATATTATATTTAACGATCATTTTTAAAAAATATGCCTCGTATCCTTAATTTTAACTATGTCTATATTTAAACATATAATATATAAATTTTAAGAAATTTTTCATTTTTATTTTTTTAGTTAAAATACATTAAATTGGTTAAAAATAATTTTCAATTAACATAATGAACCAATAATGCTAATAAATTTTTTAAAATAAAATCATCAACAAATAGTTTTTCAAAAAACATATGTTAAATTGGTAAAAAATAATTTTTGAATTAATCTAATGAACCAATAAATGCTAATAAACTTTTAGAAAATTAATCATCAACAAAAATAAATTTTGATCAGTATTTGCTTTAGTTTTGGATTTGTTAATTTGTACTTACAAATAATTCTAATAAAATAAATATTTATGAAAATATGATATATAATTTAATGTAAAAATATAATGTAATTATATTTAGTTTATAGTTATTAATTTAATATATTTAATATATTTTGGTTGTAATATATGAGTTATTAGCTATTAATATATTTAAAAAAACTTGCCAAAAAGAAATCTGCTACAAAAAGTTTACTTATCATTGATGGTCTAATAGGTACTAATCATTACCATATTTAAAAAATATTACCAAATAATATAAATTTTAAATTATATATCATATTTTCATAAATATTTATTTTACCCTTGAACCAATAATACTAATAAAATTTTAAAAATAAAATCATCAACAAATTGTTTTTTTAAAAAATAAGTTAAATTGGTAAAAAATTATTTTTGAATTAACCTAATGAACCAATAAATGCTAATAAAATTTTAAAAATTTAATCATCAACAAAAATAAATTTTAATCAGTATTTGCTTTAGTTTTGTATTTGTTAATTTGTACTTACAAATAATTTTAATTTAATAAATATTTATGAAAATATGATATATAATTTAATGTAAAAATATAATGTAATTATATTTAGTTTATTTTTATTAATGTGATATATTTTATATATTTTGGTTGTAATATGTGAGTTATTAGCTATTAATATATTTTTAAAATCTTGCCAAAAAGAAATCTGCTTCAAAAAGGTTACTTTTCAATTTTCATTGATGGCTAATAGTTACTAATCATTACCAAATTTAAAAAGTCTTACCAAATAATATAATTTTTTGTAAAGAAATTTTATATATCACAATTAGGTTGGTGACATGTCATTTTTTGTATGAGAATGATTGTATTGATGACATGTATGCAAATAACTTGGCAAATAATATGCAAATAACTTGGCAAATAATGTCTAGGGTATCTAAATCATATGATTGGTAAAATTTAGTAAGAATTGATGTAAGTTTTTTTTCAGAATTGATGTTAGCTTTAACTATAGAAAATAAAGCTACAGTATGATTGGTAAATTTTGATGATTTAAAGATAAATAAACCTAAAAATGAGATAAATCTCAATCAATAACCCACATTTTTAGTTAGTTAAAGTTTTTGAACTCAATTAAACAAAGATTGATTTTCAGCATTATTAACATAATCATTTAATAGGGCCATAAAATATTGCATATCCAAGAGATGGTGACATGTCATTTTTCCATTGAGTAGATTGTTGCAAACTTTCACATGTACTTGTATCTTCTTCTATATATATATATATATTCGGATTATTATTTCACTATTAAAATCCTAAATATATATATATAAAGATTAGTAAAATATTTTTTTATCGTCATATTCAAAAATATTGTAACATTTCACAAATTTAGAAAGTTTTTAAAAAATCAAACTTTTCGCTTCATAGATTTATATTATCGAGTAAATAATTAAACATTTAGTTTTTATTTAATTTTTAAAATAAACTATATAGTTTAAAATTTGTTTTCATTTGTTTAAGGTAGTAAATATTAATCAATGTTAGATAATATGATTTTTGTTATTTAAAAAAAAAACTTTATAATTTTAAAAGTTAACATCGACAAATATTTAAATAATTAACATATGGAGGTATAATATTACAAAATTAAATTATATCTATTTAATTTATATTATCCATAAATCCAATGGATCATCTATTGTTTAAATCGAATTATTGATAGCCCAATAAAATTTTCTGGTAGACCACTATAAATAATAAGATTAGAGATTAAATGTAACATGAATTTCTAGGAAGAAGTCTATTAGGTCCATTTTAAAAATAATCACACATGAATCAAAGTAATCAAAGTTATGAGTTCTGTTTTAATATATAAAATTAGGCTCATGGACAAATTTATAATTGATTAAATATAATATTATGGGATCTTGTTGGAAAAACAAAAAAAAACTGGATCTTTTATTTGTATTAAAGTGCTGACAAAAAAAAGTATTTAAAGCGGGTCTCGGGCGTGTATCCCTTTCGCCTACTTTTAGAACCGGCACTACTGAGAGGTGAACATATTCATGGTTGTATAGTAATAATCGGGTATGATTAGATGTCAGTGGGATTAATGTTCTTCTTGCTATGTATGCACAATGCAAACACATCTCTGAAGCTGAATATCTCTTTAGGACATTGCCATGTGACTCATCACGCGAGCTCCACTCTTATACCATCTTCTTTCTGTCTCAAAGATCCTAACTGCAAAGCTTCCGAATCATTCCAAGTCTCTTCTTATCCACGTCAGCATTTCATTAGGTTTCTTCATTTTCAGTACCTATCATTTAACCTCAGAAGCAGACTCTTTTCTCCTGCATATGCGTGAGTGACAAACACATAGTTCTGGAAGGTTATAAGCATACCTCAGGCAAGAAACTAGAAAGCATCTAATAATAAGCCTGTTCTTTTTCCTTACGCGCGCGGCAATGTCAACGGCTAAAAAACAGGAAGGAAGTATTGTAATTAACGCCATCCTTTTTTAAGTGTGTGTCGCTGCGATTATTTTACGGAATGTTTCCCGGTGATGTTAGTGACACTCAAAAAAACAGCGTTCATCGGAATTGCCTTCGTGGTCAAACGCGGGTGTCGCTACCACTTATTCTCCACATCCTTAAGCCTCAAGAAACTTAGAGCATCATTATCCCAAGGTTTTAGTGGGTCTCTTAGATTAATCTAATCTATTAAAAGGGAAGTACAAATAGTACTTAACCCTGTGTTTTCCACAAAAATTACATGTTTATGCCACTACCCTTAAAACACAGTCGTTTTGTTTAATTATTAAATTACAATTCTTTTTTGAATACACCAGATCTGAACAGAACGGGTAGATACGTTTTCTTCTTCTCTTTTTGCTATAGAACCTTCCAACAATTATGAAAATATTGGAATTCTAAAATATGATTCACGTAGACTGATTTTTCTATTGAACCTTCCAACAATCCTAATATATGATTCACGCTGATTAATATTTTGAAAATGATACTATTCTTTGTCTGTAAAGGTTTATTAATTTTGTCCAGCCTGCGTTAGAGATGTTCTTCTATGGCCTCCACAATCCCATCTCTGCCCTTTGCTGCACAATGCGTCTGAAGTCTACAGCCCCATTCCGTGTCTCTGCTCTGTCGTCATGGCTGCCGCCGGCGAAGATAAAGCTCGATTCCATTCCAATGGTTAGCTTCTCCGAATTTTCACTTTAGGTCCCTCGCATTCTGATTATTTTCAAATGGACAAAATGCTTTGGGAATTTAAGAAAACATCCTTCAAATCAACCCCGTATCTTTCAATTGTGCCATAGAGACCCAGTGAATATTACAATTTTGTAACATTGGTACCTAAATTTTCTGCTGTTTTCACATTTACCACCAATACTACTAAATTCACAAGAATAACCTCAAAATTTTGCCCCAAACTTTTCAAGGGTGCAGTTTAATCCCTTTCTATGAAATTATGCATGTGGAATGCAATATATACACCTAATATGCAATCTACATGATTAAAATGAGGTAAAATTATATGTTAAAGGCCATTAAAAACAGTATATACCACATACATACATCCATATTGGTGTTTGTTTTTGATTTGTAGTATATAACATTTATGATAAATCAAAAATTTTAATTGTTTATAATTTGTTGGTTGCTCATATTGTGGTTAGATACTAAATTAATCAAAATAATATGTTATATAACATATTCACAATTAGTAATTTTTAATTACATTAACTGTTTTTGATGTGTTTATTTATAAACTAAAAAAATAGTATGTTTTTATATTAATAAATCAATTTTTTCAAAATAAAATATTTTACGTCAAATAAAATATTTTATGTCAAATAAATTAACTCCTATTTTAATAAAATAGATTTATTAAATATACACATATGACTTGAATTATTGGAATATGTCCATTACGATGTACTGACTTTTTAAGTAAAAAATGTTCCAGTTTAATAACATTAATTAGGTTTGCTAAATTTCTTTAAAAAAAAATCTGTTCTTATTTTTGTTTTACATTCGTCTTATTTTTTGAATGTTTTTGTAACTTGGTTTCATTATTTTTTTGGTTTGTTTAAACAATGTATTTGTTTAAAAAAACTCAATAAAAATTTTGAACTTTATATTCAAATTATAAACAAAATATTTAAATATAGTTTAATAAACCCCACAAGTATACTTAAACCTCTAATACTTTACTGTTTTTTTACATCATACTTTATCGTTTAATTTACCAAATAAACTAAATAAAAATACAATAAAAGAAAAACATAATCTCATAATTTGTAAATGAAGACATATCTCATTGAACAAAACACACCAATGTCAAACCTAAAAAACATATGAATCTAATAACTTGATGAGTATAAACAACTTAATTTATCGAATATTCAGAAGTTTAAAATATATGATTTTGAAGAACAAACATCTGCGCGGGCGCGCGGGTCAAAAGCTAGTTTTGATTTAAAACAAAATCAAAAATACATAATAACACAAGGGACGTACGGTTCTTAGAGACACGTGTAACCAAATTAGAGGAGAGAGGAGAAGTGTCTTCGTTCGTTGTTTGCTTCTGTTCTTTCTCATTCCCTCTCGATTCAAGTCTGAATCGCCAACTTTGCTTCGAATTCAACCATCTCTCACCTTTCCTTGCAATCAAGTCTCCAACGAAATCAATCTCTCTGCGCAATTCTCACTCTTTTGGGTTTATCTCTCTCACTCGTCTCCTTATCTCATATTCTAGGGTTGGAAGTTTCTATCTTCTTGTTTCGGTTTAGTGTTGGTGTCGATTCATTCTTTGTAGCTAAAGTTGAGTCGTCTACTATGTGTTGGCTTGTTACATGAAGATTTCAATTGAATTATCTAAAGCTCTGTTTTTTTTTTACCAGATTGGTGGAGGTCAGCTTTGCGTGTGGCCTGGTGGTTTGAGACATTTTTGCCTCAGGAAACGATAGAGGTAGCATACACATCTCTGGTGTACCTAACATTTCACAATCAGTGACTTGAAACATATATGTCTTTTGAGTGGAACTATAGGTGAAGCATGACCAGATGGGAACTTGCCGTACGGGAGAGAGGACGATGGTGAAAGCGAAGTGTTTGTTAAGTATAATTGAATGCTGCATGGGAAGAAGAAGAAAAGAGGCCAAACAAATGAGAAAACTCTGACGATTAAGTTCCTAAAGAAGTACATTTACTATGCCAAGCATCGAATTCAGCCAGCTCACTGATGAAGTTAGACACTGAACTTAAACATGCAGCTTTACATATTTTATATCTATTAAATCCGACACAGAGGCTGCATCTTTTATTGATTCATTGAGCAAGAAAAATTGGAATTTGACTTACATATTGAATACTCATCATCACTGATATAACAAGACTAGCAAAAGATCAAATGGTCGCCACCATGATCACAACTATATTCCAAGGCTCCGTCTCCGTCCTCATCTTCACCAACACGGCCAACTTCCTAAGGAGCCTCAAGTCGTATGTGAGGGAGGAAGATACGGCTGTGATCTTGAAGCTTGGTGGTGGGCTCTGTGTTGTGATCTTTTGTTTTGATTGGGTTGTGCTTGTGTTGGCTTTCTTCTTGAAGTATTACGCTTATGTTGAGCGTGGTGGAGATAGAAGCGTTGCGGTGAAGAGGAGTGGTAAGGTGCAGAGTGATGAGAATCCTAAGGATTGGCTATGGCTTTTCCAAGTTTGAAGTTTAGTGTCTTCTTGTGTTGTTGAGAGCTATATCAGTATCAAATGTTGTCTTTTGATCTGTTTCTTTTGATTTGTTCATTTGTTGTTTGTTGTATCTGTCATTGTTGGCAATGATTGGCTACATATATATTATATGTGTTTCCTATGGATTGTTCTTTACTCATTGTTATATATTATATGTGTTTCCTATGGATTGTTCTTTACTCATTGTTATTTTAAGTTGCTTTACGTGTAGCTGTTATATCTTGTGTCACAGAATTATTTGAGTCTTTGTGTCTTTTATTTATGTCTATATAAAGAAATCTTGTATGCTTCAGTTTGTATCTTGTATCTTCCCACATTCTCTATATAATTTTTGCTTGCTTGCAGCTTTAGTTTGTCTTTTTTATCTTGTATTTGCTTCACATTTTATTTACAGTCATAATCTCAACTTCTTACCAAACAACTTCCATTCTCAACAAACAATTTATTCACCAAACAAGTTCTACTTTCACCTTTTATCATTCTCATCGAACCTTTTATTCACCAAAGTCAAAATCCATTCTCATCAAACTTTTTAATAATTTTTTAAAAACTTTTAGTTAAAAGACTTGTATTGGAGTACATAAATATTCGGGTTTTTTAGCGGAGTCTCTTAATACACATTTATTGTTTAAAAATATTAAAAAATAACTAAAAGACTTTAAATGGATATTTGAGATAATGATGCTCTTGCAATTAGACATTAGTTTGAACTCTGGACGCTGACGCTGTGATTCTTTACCGGTGACTCAGGTCCAACATCTTGCCACGTAGCTCAGTGGTCTGATTTAGCCATTCTTTGAAAAAATATCGACCCAATGGGCCTGTGAGCCCATGATATAACCCATTATATAACGAAAGCCCATGTTTTCTACGTTAGAAGTATAAATTGACACTGTTTCTCACCTATCACTAGCTTCTATCGTTGGCGGCGTGTGATAACCCTAGTTACTGTGTAGAGACAATCAAAGAGATATGTCGGAAGAGGGAGCTAACGTTGACGTCAATCCAACGAAGACCAAGGACATACGGAACTACCTGTGCCAGTACTGCGGAATCAGCAGATCGAAGAAGTATCTAATCACTTCACACATCGAATCTCATCATAAGGTTTGGTTCGAATCTCTCTCTGAGGCTTACCTAAACCGATGATGGGTGTGTAGACTTAACGTGTGTATACGTGTTTGGTTTAGATGGAAGTTGAAGAGGAAAGAAATGAGGAAGCTTGTGAGGATGAAGAAGAAGAGATCTCTAGCAAACACACTTGTAATGAATGTGGTGCTGAGTTTAAGAAACCTGCTCACTTGAAGCAGCATATGCAAAGCCACTCTCTTGAGGTAGAGTGATGTGTTCTCACTCTGTTTGTGGTAGCTTCGTTATCTAATGGAGATTAGAGACAAGACGCTTGTGGGTTTGCTTAGTTTTGAGTGTTGGTCTTATTACAAGCTAAAAGTTTATACCTTTGCAGGAAATGAATGGCCTTTATGATTTAATAACATATGGTCTTAAAACTTATGTTATTGCGTGAGGCATTGGATCCCAAAAGAGAGAACTCCAAAATGCGAGGCTACATGTTATGGACTAGTATCAGGTAGGGAGACCTCCTGAGAAGCTCCAGCAAGTAAGCCTCCATCACGCTGAAGGTCTGAGATATGATGTTTACTAGCTTGTTTCTTTAGCGCTTTGGATTATGGTGTCTTTTCATGGGGTATGTTTCTAATGGTTAACTGTTTTCTCGTTGTGCAGAGACCTTTTGCCTGCTATGTGGATGACTGTACTGCGAGTTACAGGAGAAAAGATCATCTCAATAGACATCTTCTTACGCATAAAGGGAAGCTGTTCAAGTGTCCAGTGGAGAATTGCAAGAGTGAATTCTCAATACATGGCAATATCAGTAAGCATGTTAAGAAGTTTCATACTGACGGCGATAGTAACAAGGATGATACTGGCAGTGGAGATTCTCAACCCTCTGAATGTTCTTCTGGTCAGAAGAAGCTTGTCTGCAAAGAAGTTGGTTGTGGGAAGGCATTCAAGTATCCTTCACAGCTCCAGAAGCATGAGGATTCTCATGGTAAGACACTACGTCATTATATGAATCTGCCAATTATAAAGTCTCTCAAATGTTACTTATGGGATTTACATTGGCAGTGAAATTGAACTCTGTGGGGGCTTTTTGTTCCGAGATTGGGTGTATGAAGTACTTTACAAACGAGGAATGTCTAAAGGCACACATAAGATCTTCCCATCAGCACGTCAACTGTGAGATATGTGGTTCTAAGCATTTGAAGAAGAACATCAAGAGACATCTACGGACGCATGACGAAGATTCATCATCACCAGGAGAGTTCAAGTGTGAAGTTGAGGGTTGCTCTTCCACATTCTCAAAGGTAAAGAAACATCGAGAGCTAGACAAATTTTTAGACCAAAACATATAAGCATCCACTAATTATATATTTTACTATGGTTTTGCAGCCTTCTAATCTTCAGAAACACTTGAAAGCTGTGCACGAGGATATCCGACCCTTTGTATGTGGCTTTCCAGGTTGTGGAATGAGATTTGCTTACAAACACGTCAGAAACAACCACGAGAACTCCGGGTCCCACATATATACTTGCGTAAGTTTAATCCTCAACTTGGTTTGGTTACAGACTCTAAAGAGTCTAGTATCTCACATGAAGTTGAATGGTGGTTTCAGGGTGATTTTGTTGAAGCGGATGAAGATTTCACCTCGAGACCAAGAGGTGGACTAAAGAGAAAGCATGTTACAGCAGAGATGCTTGTAAGGAAGAGGGTCATGCCTCCCCAGTTTGATTCAGAAGAACAAGAGACTTGTTAGTTGTTACAAGTATGAGGCACTAGGCAGATGGTTTCATTATGTGTAGAGTCTGTTTGTTTTTGTTAGTGTAGAAGAAAATATATAACGGCAATAGTAATAGTAAAAATGTAATATTTTCTAAACCCAACCTTGAAGAGCTTGTTTAAATTTTACTCCGGAAGGCATTGCTACTACTACATACAAAATGTGGCCATGTCTCATTATAATAGGTGGTACGATTCCTTGCTATCGATTCTAATCTCTATTGCTTAGAGATGAAAACAGGGAGAGGGTGAATGAAGTTAGTTACAGCTTACAGGAGTAAAGAGAGGTTTTACCATAAGCCTGTAGTTATCCATCCATACGTATACTGTATACGAGCTTTTTAAGAAGCACAACACTAGCTTCTGGATTCTCCTTATACAGATTGACCCAGAACCAAGTAGCCAACGTTTTCAGTCACAAAGTTTCAGCAATAGCTTCTGGTTATTTGCAAAGTTTCATAATGGGGACCTTAAATTTTGAGTTCTAACGATATCATCAATGTTTTAGAGTTGAGAATTGAAGTCGATTGATGTATTGTTCCATACAAACATTTATGGATACATAAGTGTAGAGACGTCCTTTAAAGGTAGTTGGAACTTTGGAAATTGTTATTCAGAACAAACAAAAAAACAAAAAGAAGGGCAGACTCACATGGAGATGAGAGAGTCTTTTGTCCGCCTGCACATGCTACACTCAGAATCTAGTTTGAGATTGAATAGTGTGCATTTTATCCAATACTCGAACTTGTACACGAATCCGATCCAAAAATCTTGAACCAAAATATGAATAGAAGTGGCAAAATACCCGAATGGATATTGAGTTAGCAGAGATTGAATATCTTAGCCCGAATGGGTAACAACTAAACCCGAATAGATTTCCGAATAACCGAACATATGTATATTTAACTTTATATTCCTAATTTAGTTCTCTCATTTTATTTCAAATATTTATATTAATACTGCACATGGTTCAAAAATTATATAATATACATATAACGCGGACAAAGTGATTTGCTATTCAGTTAAAATGCATGTCGAATTTTTTGTTTCATGCATTAACAAAAGTTGCATTCAAAATCTCAAAATAACAACCAAATTAGTTTTTTTTCTTATTTTCAATTTTTTATTTATAAACCTATTAATCATCTAATCTATTAAAAATAAGAAAGATTATTAAATTAGTGGTAAAATTTGAGCAATGAAGAATTTTTTTATAAATCTAAATATCCAAAAAAAAAAAAATTTGTATTTAAAACTGAAAAATCTAAAATTTTGTAAAAATCAAGAAATTCGAAAAAACCCAAATTTCTGAATTAATATTTTAAAATTAATTAAATAAATAAACAAAATAATTTGATAAAAGTATCTAAAATAACTAAATCCGAAATATTACTAATCAAATCAGAAATAAGTTTAGATCCAAAATGAATCTTTATCCGGTTTTGAAGTATTTACTAATCAAATCTAATCCGAATATAAATAAAATTCAAATAGAATCTTGATTGAACCCTAAAATCTAAACCGGAATTTTTGACCTAAAATACCAATCGGTAAATCTTTTTGTTTGTTACTCTTTATGGAGAGTTTTTGTTTATGATTCCTGCCTCACATGGATCTGATGATGTGGACAAGGAGCGTCAAAGTCTCCATGACGTGTAGGATTCTTGTAAACCTTACGTACTTGTACTTCCAAGAAGAAATCACTCTGACAAGAATTACTAATTACTTTCCTAATCAACAAAATTAGACCGACAAAACATAAAAAAAAGTCAACAAGATTAGCTTAAGAACGAGATTAGAGATGCAACTAGACAAAACTTGCCGTTTGTTATTTTCTCCTTCATTAACGAAATGGCCACAACCGCAGAAACACCTCTTCTAGAAGAACACGTGATGGACGCCGTTGACCACGACGGGCTTGTCGCCGACAGATCAAACACCGGTAGATGGACTGCCGCATGGTTCATAATCGGTGAGATCACAAGCTACTCTGTTTCTGATACTTTACCCGTGCTTATGAATCTCTTAGTATCTTTGCAGGTGTGGAGGTTGCGGAGAGATTCGCTTATTATGGGATCGCATCAAACCTTATCAGCTACTTGACTGGACCACTTGGCCAATCTACGGCGGTTGCCGCCGCTAATGTCAACGCGTGGACGGGAATCTCCTCTCTTCTTCCTGTTCTTGGAGCTTTTGTCGCCGACGCTTTTCTCGGTCGGTACCGAACCATTATCATCGCGTCTCTTATTTACGTACTGGTTGGTCTCCTTCTTGTCTCTTTGCTTTGAGTTTCGATCTTGGTTTGAGGTTAGGACATGTTATGAAGTTTAATGCTTTGTTTAACTAACTGTCTGTTATGAAAAGTTGAAAAGTAGACAATGACTTGAACTAGTGTGGATTTTATGCCAGGGGATGGTATGAAGTTTATACTTTGTTAAACTAACTGTCGCCATTCACCTTTTGCAAGGAGAGTTAATTTAATATTATTTGAGATGTACGGACCTTCAGGTTCAGAACCTTGTAATTATTCAAAGAAAAAAACTATATGTGGTAATATGTTATTGTTATGAAAAGTTGAAAAGTAGAATTTGACTTGAAATAGTGTGGATTTGATGTCAGGGGATGGGACTTTTGACTTTGTCTGCACTTTTGGTTCCTATCAGTGAGAATAAGGAAGTGGTCTCTGCTTCACCTTCTTCTTTGCTCAATGTACTCTTCTTCTTCTCTCTGTATCTGGTGGCCATTGGACAAAGTGGGCACAAGCCTTGCGTTCAGGCCTTTGGAGCAGATCAGTTCGATGAGAAAGACCCGCGAGAGCAACGTGACAGAAGCTCATTCTTTAACTGGTGGTACCTTAGTATGTCTGCAGGGATCTGCTTGGCCATTGTAGTTGTTGTCTACATTCAGGAAGCTGTCGGCTGGGCACTCGGGTTTGGTATACCTTGTGTGTTCATGGTGATCTCTCTTGTTCTGTTTGTGGTAGGGAGAAGAAGTTACAGGTACAGTAAAAGTAGACATGAAAAGGAAAACAACCCTTTTACCAGGATAGGTAGAGTCTTCTTTCGAGCATTCAAGAATCGAAGATTGAGTCAAGTTCAGACTGAGCTGGAGGAAAACCCATCTCATGGATCTCCAGAGGAGCTGAGGTATAAAGTCTATTTAACTTTAAGTCTCGTTGAACCAACAAACTGTTGACCTAGTGGTAAAGGAGTGTCTAGTAGGCATTCCGCCACTCGGGTTCAATTCTCATTGGGAGGGACAATGCTTGGATTCCTGGCAAAAAGATGAAACCACATAAAGTCTTGTTGAATGATTTTGAGATTATTCACTATCTTTGTTACAGGTTTCTAAGGAAAGCCTTGCTTACCCCACATGCATCCACTGAAGACGACAATGTATGTAGTGTTAGTGTTGGTGATGTTGAAGATGCCACAGCTCTTGTCAGGCTTATGCCAGTATGGCTTACAACTCTCGGCTACGCTCTCCCCTACGCTCAATACATGACTTTCTTCACAAAGCAAGGTGCAACACTAGAAAGAGCAATCTTCCCTGGTGTGAAGATCCCCTCTGCTTCTCTTCAGGTCCTTATCGGCATAGCAATAGTCCTCTTTGTCCCCATCTATGACCGTGTTTTGGTCCCATTCGCCAGGTCTATAACCAAAGATCCTTGTGGCATCACAACGCTAAAAAGAATTGGAGCCGGAATGGTACTAGCAACTTTCACTATGGTGGTTGCTGCTCTGGTTGAGTCAAAACGGATCCAGACAGCAAAAGAATACGGTCTTATCGACCAACCGGGAACAACGGTTCCGATGTCTATATGGTGGTTAGTCCCCCAGTACTTGATGCTGGGATTGGCTGACGTACTTACATTAGTGGGAATGCAAGAGTTTTTCTACAGCCAAGTCCCACCAGAGCTGAGAAGCATCGGTCTAGCGCTTTACTTAAGTGCATTGGGCGTGGGAAGCTTATTGAGTAGCTTGCTCGTGTCTGTGATTGATTTGGTTACTGGAGGAGATGCTGGAAACAGCTGGTTTAATAGTAACCTGAACAAAGCACATCTCGATTACTTCTATTGGCTACTTGCTGTTACTAGCGCCTTGGGGTTCTCTGTGTTCTTGTTTGTTTCTAAGTCATATGTCTATCGTCGGGTGGATGGAGTCTAGTCTTACAGATTTCTTGGTAGAAGATGACGATGTGATATGAGATTCATACTGTTTGTTCACAATCTTATGTTGTTAAATTAGGTCTTGTTTGTTTCAAACACACAAAGATAAAAGATATTTTTCACTGTTTCCATAATATATTTTGGTAGAATACAAACGTTTAACGCAAGCAAACATTTTATGTTTTCTTGATACCAAGGTCTCATGTCTGGACTTCTTAAACCTTGACTTTTATGAATAATGACTAATTTCCTAATAATGCTTCATATAAAATGACACAGGGATGGGTATAAGTGAAGTAGCTTTGTCATTCAGTTACTAGATCATCTGATCATTTAATCTTTGACCGGTCTCACTCCACCGGTGTGACCACACCGTTGAAATTTAAATGGTTAAGAAATTTAGCAAATGGCGTAAAGAAATTAGTCTAAATTTATTTTATTTGTTACTAACTACTAATCCTAAACAAAAATGATATTTATCTCCGATGTTGAATATAACTTATTCATTATGTGCTAAAATATTTAATGTATCATATAAACATTAAGATGTGTGTCAATTTTTATGGCGACTTAATGTGTTTTCTTTATTTTGTTTGCCGTAACCTGTAACAAATTACAATACCTTCTAATACAATTGATTCGGTCTTTTTTTTCATCGTGAATCTCGTTGGCATAGTCAAGCTTGTCAGGTTCAGATGATGTGAGGACCTTCCTCGATTATATTTCTCCACCTGCCCAAGTGCCCAGCGTGAATTCTGTAAGTCTTTATTATTAAAAAAAAAAACTTTTCTGATTCATTAATAATTTTCCATCGACCTCTGATGAATATCAGTAAATTTTTTTAAAAAACTCACACGCTGCACGAGTTAACTAGCAAACTGACAATTGTTACCTTATTCATCACATGCAACTTGCATTGTTACCTTATTCATCACGTGCAACTTGCCAGACCGGTGATTAAAACAATTACTACTAAATAATTAATATATAGTTTATTAATTAATTTAGAAATCAAATTATCTCTACGACATTACTGGAAAGTCAATTTATGGTGTGTCGTTCTCAAATTAACTCTCACGGTGGTTGATTACATAGATCTTTGATGAGCTGAAAATATAATATTACCATTAAGAACAACTATTTGTATTTCCTTCTTCTAAATAAAATTAAATAATATTTTTAACTAAATTTTCCTTTTTGGAAAAACACAAAAACAAGAAAAAGGAAAATTTATAAAATATACATTTATAGATTTTTATATGTAAACAATTTTAAATTTTATTACCTTTTATCTTTTTACAAAAAAACCTAAAAAATATTTAGAATATTACTTTAAAAATATTGACTTGTATATATAAACCACAACTTTACAAAACAAATTGAAAAATTATAATATTTTATCAAATCTTAATAAGAAAATGATTTTTAAAAATAAACACATCATCTAATATCATATATTTCACAAAAATTAACTACATAGAAAATCTTAATAAACTAAAAATTATTCCTAAATACCATCAGTGATAATTATTTTATTTCCTTTTAAATTGCAATTTAATTAACTTTTAACTTAAATTTCCTTTTTAACAATAGCACATAAATAATACAAGTAAATATTTATAAAATATAGAAAGATATTTTATATATAAACAAATTTTTTATTTATTTATATTTATCCAAAATCATAAAAAAATAAGTATCAATAAATTTTAAAATATATACTTCTACTCCATTTTATCGTAAACAACATATATCAAATTATACATAAATATATTTATCAATCTAAGGAAAACCTAAACAAAATCTGATTAACAAGATTATTCTTATTTTAGTCTAACTATAGCCAAAAAATATGATTCATTTTTAAAAAAATTGTTATAACCCAATATACCCAAGATAAACAGGGCAGATAAATAATGAAACCAATCAAAATATAAACAATCAAATCAACCTGTTATTATGATTTCTCTATTATATATATTCATATATGTGCTTGAATTTTAAAACATTATAAGTTATGTTTTTAATGCATATCTGATTTAATATTTTTTTAAACAAGATATATCAAACTAAAAATATTTATAAAATAAATTTACAAATATAATAGGATAAACTGAACCACCTACTAATAAGAAAAAGTTACCCTAACTAAAACAAATTATAGCCATTTTTTTAAAAAAATAGATGCAACTCTTTTTTTTTTTTTTTTTTTTTTGACAGCAGATGCAACTCAACATACCAAAATGAATACTTAAACTAATATAAATATTGTATTTGAAATCATATGTCTAATTAAGATGGAAAAATAAATATAATTAATTTTGTATATACCATACATACAAATTACAAAATTACTTCAGACTTATCAACAAACAAAAGCAAATCACCACAAGAAAACACAATTTTAACGACAAAAAATAACGAAGAAAAAAAGTCCTCGTAAAATTACGTCGTCTTTACGAGTATCTTACGAGGAAAAAACAAATCAACGTAATTTCGTCGTAAAATAATGACAATAAAGTTTCATCGTAAAAATGATGCAATTTAACGTGGTTTTTACGAGGAAACAAGTTTTCGTCGTAAAGTAGACGTAAATATAACGAGGACTTTACGATAAAATATTTTACATCTATTTAGCGTCGATATCTCAAGTGCATCAACTTTTTACTTGTAAACACGGTTTTTGTTTCGGTTAGCTAACTATATTTCCTTCCATACCCTCGGATGAGAGAATCAAGAATAAATTGGTTAGCCGTTATCAAAGTTACACCTCGTGGATGAATAATCGGTGGAGAAGAACAACCTTTACAAGAAGAACACATCAATGAAGTCGATGAACCTGAACAACAAACTGATGACATCCTTTTCATTGATCCGCATAATCGTGAGTACGAAGATCTTTCCGGCAATACCATGGACAAAGCTGTTGAAGAAGAGTTTAATGAAAATAATGATATTTCCAGTGATGACGAGAATGTCAATTATGTATCCGAATAATGATGTAATTTTTTTAATATGATTTACTTCAGACTTAATGCATGTGTTTAGTTTATTTAATCATGAAAATTAAATTATATAATTTGATTTTGTGTAAGGCAATTGGGGGTTTGGGGTTTGGAAAGAAGAGATTGAAATTATAAGTTAAGGAACTTGGGGTTTGGGGTTTTGGAGTTTCGGGTTATAGGGATTTACATATCTTCCTCGTAAAATCCTCGTAAAAAAAAACACGGGCCTTGTTATTTACTCGTAAATTAACAAAGTCTTTACGACGAAATTTAAAAACACTTTGTCGTAAACCTACTCGTAAAAAGAAAACGTGGACCTTGTTATTTCCACGTAAGTTTACATGGAATGTATGACGAAAATTAAAAATGCATGTGTTTAGTTTGTTTAATCATAAAAATTAAATTATATAATTTGATTTTGTGTAAGGCAATTGGGGGTTTGGGGTTTAGGGTTTTGGTCTTTGGGTTTCGGGTTTAGGGATTTACATATATTCCTTGTAAAATCTTCGTAAAAAGCACAGACCTTGTTATTTCCTCGTAAATTAACGAGGTCATTACGACGAAACTTAAAAACACTTCGTCGTAAACTACTCTTAAAAAAAACATGGTTCTTGTTATTTCTTCGTAAATTTACGTGGACTTTACGACGCAAATTAAAAATGCATGTGTTTAGTTTGTTTAATCATGAAAATTAAATTATATAATTTGATTTTTTGTAAGACAATTGGGGGTTTGAGGTTTGGAGTTTCGGGTTTTAGGGATTTCCATATATTCCTCGTAAATCCTCGTAAAAAAACACAGGCCTTGTTATTTTCTCGTAAATTAACGAGGTTTTAACGACAAAATTTAAAAACATTTTATCGTAAACTACTCGTAAAAAAAAACGCGAACCTTGTTATTTCCTCGTAAATTTACGTTGACTTTACGACGAAAATTAAAAATGCTTGTGTTTAGTTTGTTTAATCATGAAAATTAAATTATATAATTTGATTTTGTGTTAGGCAATTGGGGGTTTGGGGTTTCGGGTTTTAGGGATTTACATATATTCCTCGTAAAAAATCATGGACCTTGTTATTTTCTCGTTAATTAACGAGGTCTTTACGATGAAATTTAAATACACTTCATCGTAAACTACTCATAAAAAAATGCGGGCCTTTTCGTAAATTTACGTGCACTTTACGACAAAAATTAAAAATGCATATTATTAGTTTGTTTAATCATGAAAATTAAATTATATAATTTGATTTTGTGTAAGGCAATTGGAGGTTTGGGCTTTAGGGTTTGGGATTTTGGGTTTTAGGGATTTACATATATACCTCGTAAAAGAAAACACAGGTCTTGCTACTTCTTCGTAAAAAAAAAAACACGGACCTTTTTATTTTCTCGTAAATTTATGTGGTCTTTACGACAAAAAAAAACGGGCCTTGTTACTTCCTCGTAATTTCACGAGGATTTTACGACGAAATATAATTCCCTATATATACCCGAACCATCTCACTTCTCATTTCGTAGTCACTTCATCTCTTCCTCCTAGCAAGGTACTCCTCTCTACTTCCTCTTTAGTTTAGTTTAGGTGGTTAGTTTAGGATAATTAGTGTTGATTAGGTAGTTAGTGTAGGGAATTTGTAGATAGGTTCATGGAGATTGTTGATAATATAAGATGATGATTTTTAAATGTTAATTAATAATATACTTATATTTTTCTTTTCGATCAGATGGTTAATAATGAAAATTAAATATATTTTTTAGATGGTTAGAAAGAACAAGCTTACAGGAGATGTGGAGACAAAATCTCGTTCCAGAGCCACTCCGCACACATAAGGATGAGGAAGATGTAGAGAGGAAGTGAAGGACCCTAAGATCGGTTCACTCGAATGGATCAGATCTGGATATGAACTCTGAATGGAGAACTAGTTGGATTGAAGGGTCGCACGAAGGTTGCGGAATGGCCTTCGATATTCCCGACTTCAGATGGTGCTTGATATGACTCACGAGTCCACCAAAAGAAGAATCTCGAACCGTTGCTTGATATGACTCACAAGACCAACGAGTTTGAGAGATGTTTGCTTGGATATGACTCACCAAGAAACAAGACAAGTTCTAGACAAAGAACAAACAGTTTAACTCAAAAGCTTTAGACAAAAATCGATTATCTATTCCATAGAAGAGTTTATATACTTATCGAGTTTTGTAGATCTAGACATTAAATAGAAATGTAGGAAAACAAGACAAAACATTAAATAAACTTGACTAGATCTGGTCAAGGCACGAAAATAAAGAGAAGACTAGTCAAAGGGACCGATCGGCTTCCGCCCAGATGCATCCGAACCGGCTAAGTCCAAAGCGGTAAGGATCAGCACATAGGCGGGACGATCAGCAAGGGCCGCGGGACGTTCTGATCGGACAAGTTGCGCTCCAACAAAGTCCAAGTCTTCTGATAGCTTAAGGATCCTTGCCTTAGAGAAATATCCAAAGGAAAAGTCCATGATCGGATCGAACAAGGTAGAAAGATCATCAGCACGGTCGTCGGTACATACGGTACGAGCCAATCAAGCCAAAAGAGAGAAGCCATGGTCTGAATCGGAATTGGCTCGAGTTAAGTTGGTTCTGGCTTGACCATCAGTCTTGGCTTGTCGAGTTGGCCGGGAGAGACGGACTTCAGTTCGGTCAATTCGAGCATCTGATCGAGGATCTAGACGAAGCTCCAATCCAGACGTTCGCGGGTCGAGCTGATACACGGCCCGATCAGTCAGTCTGATCTGATCGGTAGGATGAACCTCAACTGGAACGTCTGGAACGTTCTGATCGGTCTGGTCCATGGACTGGGACACATTAGGAAGAGTCAAGACCTTTTCCAGGAGTTGTAGAACAACGAACCTTAGTTTTTTTTAATTGTATTATAAATTTGAAACTTAAATATTTATAAAATATTTTTCGTATTGATTTATTATTTACATTTTTAATAATTTTGAAATAAATTTAAAAATAAATTTGATTATTTTTTTTGTTAAAGAAACATGTGTTACTTCATCTGATATGATCAGATACCAATTGTAGAGATATAATTATGACCTTGTTGCAATTATCGTATATACTGTTACCACGCAGATTCCTCAATAGAGCAGCGATTTCGTGTGACTTAGCTGAAATTGAAGAAACAAAAGCAGTGCTTAGGCTTGTTCCCATATGGATGAGTTGCTTAGTCTATGCCATTGTAAATGCACAAGCTTCTACTTTCTTCATAAAGCAAGGAGCCACAATGGACAGGTCAATCTCACCAGGATTCTTAGTCCCTTCAGCTACATTCCAAAGTTTCATAAACATATCGATTGTCATCTTCATCGCAATCTATGACCGTGTATTTGTCCCAGCCGCAAGATCCTTCACGCAAATCCCATCAGGAATCACAATGCTTCAAAGGATTGGCACGGGTATTTTCCTATCCATTATTTCTATGGTAGTAGCCGCCTTGGTCGAGACCAAAAGACTACAAACCGCTAGAGATGACCCATCCATACAGGGCCGGCCCTTGGCTAAAGCCCATGAAGCAAGGGCTTTAGGCGCCAGAAAGTATACGATTATTAGAGGTGCCAAATTCTCAGAAAATCTGTTGTAGTGTAGTGGTGTTGTGCTTGTCTATCGGTTCTAGAGGTAGCGGGTTCTAAATCTCCAGTTCTCCACTATTCTACTTCCTTTTATTTTTTCCCCTTTTGATAACATTTTTTTCCTTTTTCTAATCATAATAGCATTTAAAGATTTGATTCTCTTTCACGGAGGATTTTGATAACTGCATTATTAGTCTCTCTATTTTTCAAGTTTTTGCTTCCTAGCTCTCTTTTCTTTTTTCACATTTTTCATTGTGATTTATCTCTTTTGTCAAAATAGTTGCAACTCCTAAGTCTTTTTATTTTTTCTTTTCTGAAGTTGTTGTAATTTCTTATGAACTTTTGCAATCCAAACAAATTTAAAATTAACACATAACTCAATAAAATTATACAAGGTGAAATTGATATTTACATGATTTGTTTTGTCCTACTACATAGAGTATAAATTTTTGAATTTGTAAAAAAAAATGCTACTAGAAAACAGGATTAAAATTACAAAATGTTGTCAAATGCAATTACAAAAACGGCTAACATGCTGAAATTTCTAAACAAACGCATTGTTGTTCTCAAACACAAAAGAAATTGCTGATAGACAATTCTAATTTTAGTTGCTTCTGTATAAATAAAGTTTTCATTACATTCTATAAAGAATTATTTATGCACGACTATGTCTCATGAGCTATATATGATATATGCGTTAATTAAAACATTTTTATCTGAAATTAGTAAATTATTTTTTGAAAACATAATTTTTTCATAAATAATTTGATGTTTTGTATTTTATTTCTTTGGAAACAACATAATTTTAGTAGTATTTTAATTACATAGAGGTTTTAGTTATAATTAGGGGGGCATAAATTTTTTGGAATGCTTTAAGCGCCATATTAGTCCGGACCGGCACTGCATCCATACCAATGAGCGTGTGGTGGCTGGTTCCGCAGTACGTTATATATGGAGTCGCGGACGTGTTCACAATGGCGGGTTTGCAAGAGTTTTTCTACGACCAAGTCCCTAGTTTGGTATGGCTCTTAACTTAAGCATATACGGTGCTGGAAACTTCTTAAGCAGCTTCATGATATCTGTCATAGATAGAGTCACATGCCAGTCTGGTCAAACTAGCTGGTTCGACAACGACCTGAACAAAGCTCATCTAGATTACTTCTACTGGCTACTACTGGCTTCTCTCAGCCTCACTGGTTTAGCTTTCTACTTGTTGTTCACCAAGTCGTATGTTTACAATAGACCAAATACCTTCTAACGCATTGTCTTCTGTGTTCTGCCTACAAAATTGAGCTTTCTCCATTTACTAAAATGGAATTGAGAACCAACGAAATCAATATTTGTAAATTAGGATGATAATTTAATAATATGTAACATTTTTAATGTTTTTGGCATGCTATAATATATTTTTGTTCTTACAACTGAATGCGAATTTTATTTTGTTAGATATTTTCTAAATAAACAGATTTTATATATTTTGATTTTTTTTTCTTTTGGTATAATATGATTTTCGTAGTATTTTATTAGATATCAATAACCATAGTAAACATTGTTAATATATGCTCCAATTTATTAAGTTTATATGTTATGAGACATTAAAATTTTTCATTTTCTAAATGTCAATCTATTAAATATTACATGATATTCATACACACAATTGAGTGAAATAAAAGACGCTATATACTTATGAGCTTTTTTCTCTCTCCTTCCCAGTTCTCTCTATCAATATCTTTTACGGGGAGAGATGAGAATCAAGCTCCAGTTACAGCACATGATGGCATCCTCTGCATGATGTGGCTGGCTTTCGGTTCCGGAGTTTACGGTCTTCTCGACGAAGCTTCCGGCTTTTGGTTCCGGTGAACACCTCTTCCTTCGGTGGAGCACCGGCTCTTGGTTCCATCGATGCAGATGACGGTTTTCAATCCCGTTGGCGTCGATTGGCTATTTCAAGGTTTTCTCGGATTCCTCTGATCTCTGCTTCATGCCTTTAGATTTATTTAAGTTTCACAGTCGAAGCTTGTAAATGGATCTCTTTACAAAGAGAAGATCCTTTCGTGGTGGTTTGATTCGAGATCGTCTCTACGGTTCTTCTTTCCAGGCGTCCTGTTTCCGGTGTGTTCCGGTGGATCGACGGGAAGCTGCTCCGGCGATGATCTCCTGGCGGTGAAGACGACGGTTTAATCAGTGAGACGCGTGTCTCCTCCTTTGCTGTGGCTCGGAGACGTGTTTCTTCTTCTCACGCTAATGTAACGCGTAGTTTAGTTGTTTGGGTTTGACTTGGGCTTTGTTTGTAGTTTGGGGCTGTGGGCATTGTCTTGTTTCTTTTTAGTCTTCCCTTTTTTGGGTTTCTTATATTTTGTTTGGGCTTTGTTCAATAAAATTCAGATGGAAAAAAAAAAGAAGACTGTTGTGAAACTTAGGATTTAGAACTGTAAGTTTCTGTATATTATTAATGAATAAGTGTTCTTTTTATATATGAGTTACAAGTGAGATAAATGGAAATATAATAATACGAAAGATTACAAATCATAAACATAAACGAATTAGGAAATATGCAAGTTGTAGCCGCCTCTCTCTCCTCTCCAAGTCTCGCGGCCGCCTCTCTCTCTCTAGGGTTGGGCCGTCTCTCTCTCTAAGTGTATGGGCCGGTTATGGACATCCACCAATTGATTTATAACACTCCCCTTTGGATGGCATAACCATACAGGGATTGTAATACGATTAATGTTGCCTCATTAAAACCTTATCAGGAAAACCCAGTGGGACAAAACCATGATGAAGGAAAAAAAGTACAGCACGTACTACTCCCCCTGATGTGAACCTCAGTGAAGGTCCTTCAGCCTACGCATCCCAATATGATGCGTGAGCTTCCTGAACGTGCAGCTATGAAGTTCCTTGGTGAATAGGTTAGCTGAAATGTCACTGGATCGTACTTGGACGACCTGGACCTCACCGGCTTTCTGAAGCTCGTGAGTAAAGAAGAACTTAGGCAATATGTGCTTCGTCCTATCACCTTCTATGTAACCGTCCTTGAGCTGAGCAATGCACGCAGCATTGTCCTCATACATCACGGTTGGCTTTTTGCACTCAGCCATCCCGCAATCAGCTCGGACGTGTTGGGTCATCGACCTCAACCAAACACACTCGCGGCTGGCCTCATATGGCCAAGATTTCCGAGTTATTAGATGAAGTGGCCGCGATGATTTGTTTCATGGAACGCCATGATATGGCTATACCTCCATGTGTAAAGACATATCCTGTCTGTGATCGAGCTTGATGTGGATCTGATAAATAACTAGCATCAGCAAAGCCAACCAAACCATCTTTGTTATGGTTAGTATAATATAGACCCAAGTCTTTCGTTCCTTGTAGGTAACTAAGAACATGTTTGATCCCATACCAATACCTCTGGGTCGGACATGAGCTAAACCTAGATAGTAGGTTCACGGCAAAGCTTATATCAGGCCATGTGTGAGTTGCCAAGTACATTAAAGCTCATATGGCACTGAGATATGGCATTTCGGGACCTAGGTCATCTTCATCGTCCATCTTGGGACGGAATGGGTCAGTGTCCAGGCCGAGAGACCTCACGACCATGGGACTGGTCAGAGTATGGCAATTAGCCATATTGAATCTCTTGAGTACCTTTTCAGTGTATGCCATCTGATGCACAAGGATCCCATCATTTATGTACTCAAGTTATAATCCCAAACAGAATTTTGTTTTCCCGAGATCTTTCATCTCGAATTATTTCTTAAGGTATTCAACCGCTTGGAAAATTGTATCCAGAGGTTCCTAGGATATTCAGATCATATATTTCGATGATTATCAATATTGTTCTCGATAACTTGTTATACATTCATCTCAATACCCTCTAGTACTTTCATTATCCAGTGGATCATATAAATATGCAGTCACTACATCAGTTTGCTGCAAGTCTAATTTTCTCTCTTATATAGCTAGACTTATGAGAAATCTTAATAGTAGTTGCATCCACCACATGGGAGTATATCTCCTCATAGTATATTACTGGTCTTTGTGAGAATCCTTGTGCAACATTAGCTTTATATCTCACGATTTATATTCCTCACAAGATCCATTTATATCCACTGGTTTTAACATTATTATCAGGACCTTTAATACTTTGCAGCTTGGCGTCCCAAGCTACATTGTTTGGTACCTGTACCTTAGAGCCGGCCGGCCTTATCTCTATGTCTGGTATGGTTTCCTTGACCTCGGATTTGTTTTATCATTCTATGCACCTTTCTCTTTTGTTTCCGAGGATTCTTATCTTTTGGAACTTATTGGTCTATCTTGTATAGACTCTGTAGCAACTTGATTGTGTCTCTCTTGGACATCAATTTTGTTGGTGCTTTACAAGCTGGTTTATATATGACTTAGTCATTCTTTTTCGGGTCAGCAAATGTGTCTGGCATTTGATTAGATAGTTTTGTAAATGTATAATCTTTGGACGTCTATTTCACATTCTTTAGTCCGAGGATCTTTCCAAGACAATGATGGTCGATGCCATTCTGTTTCTCTTACCATCTTATTATTTTCTTCCCCTAATGTTGGATAGTCGGATCCATTAAACTTTGCAATCCGTGTTCTTGCCCACTAAATAGATCACCTATATTTGGCTCAAGGTACTTCATTATTTGTGGGAGATTCATATCCAACATATATCCCCATCCTCATCCTCTTCTAAGGATCCATCTTAGACGACACATATATTTGTGGTGGTTTATCCAAATATCTCAAGATGTTATATGTCTGGCTCATGACCCATAATAAATTTGAGATGGGAATATCTATGCTCACTTAATGGTCTGATGCTTATTAGTTAAGATGCATGTAAATTCATGTGCCCCAAGCCTTGGACTGAGAGTTTGGACCTATGGGTAATGGCTAATACAGATTTATAAAAGGATTCAGCCAAGCTATATATAGTATGAACATGTGCGGATTTGTCCTCACTGCCCCCCTCATGGACATACTATAATCTTTAAGTGCTTTGGGACATCATGGCCTAATGAGTTTCCCTTGTGTTCATGCTACACACGTGAGATTCTATGGGATAACTCTTTGTGCCCTTTCCAATATCAATTTCACATCATGTTTTGGACCAGGATGGCCAATCCGGTCATACCATAAAGTGTATAATTTCGTGGGTAAACCATTCTGGTTACCATGACTATTGCCTCTATCATACTAATCTTGGCATAGTCTAGATCAATAGAGAATGCATGTATAGTTTTTTTTAGGACTCATTATGGCCTTGGGCGATTTTATACATATATCTGAAGGAGCTTTTTGTTTCCTTCGCCCATTGTTTCAATATGAAAACCATTCATTCTTATATCTCTATATAATCTCAATGGGTTTTTCTGGGTGAATATAAAGCATCTAAATGCTTGCCCTTATACATATCTGGCCATAGCCCTTAATGTGTACCATACCCGCAAACCATATTGGCGTTTTCAAAAATCATTCATTCCTTTTATTAAGTTTTAATAAAACAAGTTCAAAGAAATGAAAAACATAGAAATGAAAAACATCAAAACAAAGAACATAGAATTTAGATTACAAATGTCGAAATCAATCCTCATTTTTTTTTTTAGACAACTTGAAGTTTCATAATCCATAAGATCGTCCTTCTCATGATTGAAGTCGTTTTCATCATCTTGGTAAGTCATATGGGCTTCAGGATTCTTCCCTTTCAAGCTCTCTTGATAGAGGTCTACAAGATGCTTGGGAGTCCTACAAGTCTTAGCCCAATGATTGCTCATTCCACATCTATGGCACACGTATTTCTCTGATTTAGTCGAGTGTTGGGGTTTGAAAGAAGATCCACGGCCACGACCATGGCCTCGTCCAAATGAGCCACGGTCCCGTCCATGGTCTCGACCATTTCCTCGCCCGCGGCCAAAGGATCTTCGACCGCCGCCATGTCCGTTCGATTTGTATCGACCATGGCCATGCTTGCCGTTTCTTTGGACGTGGTTGGACTCTTTATTGTCCTCTGTAGCGTGTGCATCAGGTAGTGGAGCTGATCCAAGTGGTCTCATCTGACTGTTTCTCATTAGTAATTCATTGTTCTGCTCAGCGAGCAAGAGACAAGAAATAAGATTAGCATAGGTTTTGAAACCTTTCTCTCGGTACTGTTGTTGTAACAACACATTGGTTGCATGGAAAGTGGAAAAGGTTTTCTCAAGCATATCATGTTCCGTAATACTTTCACCACACCGTATCATTTTAGAAACAATCTTAAACAGTGTAGAGTTATATTCGTCCACAGACTTATAGTCTTGAATCCTCAGATTCGTCCAATCAAACCGAGCTTTTGGTAAGATCACCGTTCTCTGGTGATCATATCTCGATTTCAATTCATTCCAAAGATCTAGTGGATTCTCAATGGTTAGGTATTGATCCTTGAGACTCTCAGCTAGATGATAACGAATGATCAAGATGGCTTTGTAACGATCCTTTTCATTGGCATTATTGTTCTCGGTGATACACTCACTGAGTCCCTTGGATTTCAGGATGATCTTAGCATCGAGCGCCCACTGAAGGTAATTGTCTCCAGATAGATTAGGGCAGCGAAATCAAGGTTGTTGATTTTCGACATTTGAAGTTATAGATTAATATTTTTAGATCTTTTAGGAATAATTTTTAATATTTAAACGATTAGGGTTTTATGTTCAAATAATCAAACAAGCCTTCACAGCCAAGATCTATGCCTCACGGCCAATGAGCAAGCCGCACGGCCATGGATGCAAACTAGTTCGTTTTTATGCATTTAGTTTGTCGTGTAATTGTAATCCTAACATGGTTTGTTTCTATCAGTTCATGATGCAATCAAAACAAGCAAACCTATCGGCCAAGCAAAGATCAAGCCACACGACTATTTGATTCAATTCAACACCATTCCTAGAATAAGTTCTAAGTGTAATTGCAATCAATCAATGTGATTAAGTTATGGTATGAATGCAACAAGGCCACACGGCCACGAGTATGATCAAGTCTAGAACAGTTTAACCTAATATGTAGTTTCAGATTTTGATTTTAAAATAATCTAAACTAGGTCATTAGGGTTTTAGTTTAAACAAGCCAAACAATCAGATTCGAGTTTGAACAATCCTAACAATAGTTCTAGGTGATCAAATCAACCAATCAATGTTCAATTTCAAACAATCAAAATTGATTTTCAGATTAGGGTTTTAGGGTTTCGATTTTATTAACAAGCAATTTCAATTTCAGGATGATCAAATTCAATCTCAATCAATCAATCAATCAGTTTTAATTAATCAATAGTTTTCGAATTAGGGTTTAGGGATTTCGAAAATTTGATCTTAGATCAAAAAGATTTGATTTGAGATTCAAAACCTTTAAGGTTCTGATTTTAATTGATCAATGGATCAATCTCGATTTTTAGGGTTTGGAGATCGAACTTATAGAGCTTCGATTTACTTGCTTAGGGATTGATCTATTATCCTATGGCTTTCATCTTAGAGATTATATGTTAGGGTTTCATTCTTTACAATCAACCAAATTCGATTCATTATGTTCTTAGAATTCGAAATACCTTTAGTTTAGTTGTTTGTAGAAACCGGACCACCAATAATGAACCTCGAGCTTAGACACGATCGGGACGCGAGCTGGACACGAGCTGGAACGGAGTCGCGAATGGATTAGGGTTTGTCGGTATCGTCGGGTTCGGATTAGGGTTCCAAAGCAAATCGGTGCGCACTGTATCTGTGCGTGAGGGCGCGTCGGTTGTCAGATCGACAAGCGGTTTGCACTGACTGATTCTTCTCGGCCAGGGCTTCGATTTGATATCTTGATCGTTTTCTGGGTCCTTTCGGTTTGGGAGAACAGCCTATTCGAAGTTCCGAGGCAGATTCCTTTTCATTTAGGGTTTTAGGGTTTTAGCGATTTGGTTTTAGGCTCAGGGTGTTAGAGGCTATCGTGCTCATAACGTGTTGTGAAACTTAGGATTTAGAACTGTAAGTTTCTGTATATTATTAATGAATAAGTGTTTCCTTTATATAGGGGTTACAAGAGAGATAAATAAAAATACAATAATACGAAAGATTACAAATCATAAACATAAACGAATTAGGAAATATGCAAGTTGTAGTCGCCTCTCTTTCGTCTCCAAGTCTCGCGGCCGCCTCTTTCTCTAGGGTTGGACCGTCTCTCTCTTTAAGTGTATGGACCGGTTATAGACCGGACCGGTTATGAACATCCACCAATTGATTTATAACAAATACGCTATATACTTAAAAAGAAGGGAGAAGAAAGCAATAAGGCAACGCATAGGCCAACTCGTGAACGCACGCATACCCCAATTATTGCTTTTAAAATCTACAATTTTGGCTAAATCGAACATTCCAACAACACACCGATAAGAAAAATAATAGAAAAAATAAATATCCAACACGAGTTAGGTACTTTTTAATCTGTTTTTTTTTGCTTTGTCGACCTGACAGCTGAGGCTAATTGACTGTTTTATATAGCAATAACAATACAAGATCTTTGTCTGCATTTCTAAATAGTAAACATATCAAACACAATGGCTATCTCCACCGACCCTTCCGCGGCTGAGCTCGGAAACAAAGCCGTCAGATCCTCCTCCGGTGGATGGAAGTCGGCGAGGCTCATCATCTGTAAGCAAATGCAATCAAGTTCCTCATTAATTGCCTTGAAACTTTGGCTACTCATTTTTGTTTTTGTTGTTGTTGTTGAGCTTTGTGTAGTTGTGGAAATGGCCGAGCGTTTTGCCTATTTCGGGGTATCATCAAACCTGATAACGTACTTGACAGGACCATTGGGTCAGCCAACAGCTGCAGCTGCAGCGAATGTGAACGTTTGGATTGGCACAATGGCGTTTCTTCCACTTCTCTGGGCGTTTGTAGCTGACGGGTGTCTTGGTCGTTTCCGTACTATCATCATCTCATCTTCTCTCTACATCTTGGTATGTAACATTTTCATCATTTTATACATTATTTTATCACTGAAAGATTCATTATTGATGATTTGATGAAACAAAACAAACAAACAGGGACTCGGGTCGCTGTCGTTTTCAGCCATGATTCCTTCTCACTCCGAAGATTCGGACCAGCTCAAAGTGACTCTGTTCTTCTGTTCTCTGTTTCTTATCGCAATAGGACAAAGCGGTTACAAACCGTGTGCTAAGGTTTTTGGAGCTGATCAATTCGATGGAAATGATCTAAAAGAGAGACAAGCCAAGAGTTCTTACTTTAACTGGTTGATGTTTGGAAGCTGTGTTAGCATAACAACCACTCGCTTGGTCTCTACCTACATTCAAGAGTATCTTTGTGGTGGTCGAGTCTTAGGCGATAAGGATCGATTGAGAAGCTTTGAAGTACAAGGTGGGCGAAAAAGTGATCGTGGGTGAACTATGAGTCGAATAAGTTGCTCGACCATAGTTAGAAGATGTCTTAGATTGATGTGAAGGACGTTTTGGAAGCACAACATTTTTGGAAGCACGACGGTTTAGAAGCTCGACGTTCGGGAAGAATGACGTTTCTTCAGCACGAAGTTTTCCGCGAAACTTCGTATCAGCGGAATATTATTTCGAAGACATTGGAAGCAGGACGGGAATTAAGCACGACGGGAAGCAAGCACGACAGGATCAAAACACGATGGGAAAACCCGTAGTTGGGCGAAAACCCTAATTTCAGTATTATGGAATTCTTCGAGGAAGCCGAAGGCTCGGGAAATATTTTTACATGATATCAGAATTCATCTGGTGTCTATTAAAATATTTAGAGCATCAGAACGGGAGCGGAAAAATATTCGGGATTGATCGCGAGTCAGAAATTTGCCGGAATGGTCAAAAATCGCGTAAACCGACCAAGAAGCTCGAGGTGTCTCTACGTATATGGCCAGGACGTGATAACTACCATCTTACCAGTTGAGTGTCTTCAGAAGCTCGAGGTGTCGCCGTGCATGGAACAAGTACATGCAGCCTGACATGTAGAAGCACGAGGTGGATCGACCAAGCACGAGGTGTCTCTGCGCATGCAACCGAAGCATGTTGATCGCCATGTGTGTGATGCTGTGGCACCTTGCATGAGTTCCAGTCATGCAGCCTGACATCTGGGAGGAGTGGTGGCGTCCTGCATGTGTCCAGGACATGCAACCAGCCATGTGGAGCACAAGGTGCCGCCGCGCATGCGTCCGGAGCCATGCGAAGCGACACACGGGCGGCCACTAACCTGAATCTGATTGGCTGCTGTATCCTATAAATACCCCACGACCCAGCTCATTTCATCACATCCAGACCTGTCCAGACCAAGTTAGAAACGTGAGAGAGAAGTAGAAAAAGAAAGCAAGTGATTCCAAACTATTTCGAGAGTTTTAGAGAGCTTTAGAGATCAGTTCTCTACTGATTTCGAGTTAGCGCCTAGGGAAGGTTCTGTTCAACTGAAGACCAGTTCAGATGGGAAGTCACTCCAAACGTGGGCTGAGAGAGAGAGATAAAGAAAGTGGTCGATCTAGAGTATGGTCGATTCTGAAGACCGAGACTCCACTGCGAAGGCCAGTTACGTCCAATCGACGATTCTCTACGATTGTGACGCGGAAGCTCTATCCAAATCAGTTCGTCCAAGGCAGTCAGTATCTTTGATGGTCAAGCGGAAGTGCTGTCCGAAGTTAGTTCAGATCCACGGGTTCAGATCAGTCGAAGTTCAGCTCGATACTCCGCCGGAAAGTCCGAAGAACTGTCCAGGAGCTAAAGGAGGTTCTGTCCAAGTCGAGTCCAGTCCAGTCCAATCAAGGCGTCCCTTGGGTTTTGGCCAAGTCCTCTCCGATCAACCAGCTGCTTCTCGCCTAGAACACTGTGAGTTGGTTTTGTGTGAATTTACGGTAGTTTTGAGAGTTCCACTTGGAACTTAGGGAAGATCGAGTCGCATACAGAGTAGAATGCTCACGCTGTTGCATGGTAGAGTCATTGGGGTTATTTAATAAACCGGACTCAGTTTAGCACGAGCTAGCTGAGATGAAATGGAATTAAGACTGAGATAATAACCTGACTAGGACTAGGATGCATCATGATTTACATTCTTGCGTGTTGATATGGTTGAGTGCAGGTTCCCGTTATCTTTAAAGATAGTGTCGTAGCATGAGGCCGAACTATCTGGGTAACGGTTTGATTGAGTAGATTGATTGAGTAGATTTAATTAAATGCTTGCTCGTTTAATTAATCTTGTTGATTGAGGTTAGTCATCTCTTGGTAAGGGAGTGACTAATTGGTTGAGTTGTTTAGTGATAATGTTGTTGTTTAGGGATCTTTGCCATATAGGCCGATCTCCTGGTTGTGATGTTGATACTACGGGTCCTATGCCATATGGGCTGGACTACGAGTATTGGTTGATATTGTCGTAGACTCCTATATATTGTTTAGTTTTGAGTTGGAGTCTTGTCCCTTAGGTCTTTCCTAGGGATAATTGTGTCGAGTGTGTGTTATGCCGACAGCAGGTGCGAAACCCGCCCATGCTAGGCATGTTTTAGGGTGGACTAGTGTTTCCTCACCCTCGTACCCAGCGGGTTCAAGGAAACCCCTTATTCGCTGGATCGGGAAGACTCAGACGAACGGGGTCATGTCCTATGGCTGAGTATTACACGACGGTGTAATGTGGCAGTGACCCGAAGGACTGTGGGCTGTCGCGCGGTGACCCGAAAGACTGTGGACTACGGTCGGTTGAAAGTTTCTTCTTCTGGCCTTTGTGGTAGGGAGATAGGATATTGCCGATAGAGAGGATGAACACGAAGTCACCAGGGCCCAGAATAGAGTGTTGTGTTAGTGTGTCGTATAGGGTTATGGAACCCTCGAGTTAGTGTAGCATCGATATACGGTGTTACGAGATATATCGAGTCATAGTTACTCATAGTATCTTATTATTATGATTGTGTTTGGTTGTTGATTGATTTGTTTGCTGGTTCTAACATTAAGTCCTAAGTCTGGTTTAGGTACCGGACTAGGCTTGGTGTGTATTTGGTTAGTGTAGGCCTGACGTTGGCCTGTATGTGTTTGAAGGATTGCTTGTGAAGGGTGGTGGATATTAAAGCTATGCGGTATCATTGGTTGGCCGATCATGTTCTTGTTTGATTGTTGGTCGACCGGCTAATGATACTTGTATAGTCTAAGTATCTAACACTACATGAGTACTGAACTCAGGCGTATATATGGTTAACTAGGGATTGGTTGTTGACTTGTTTTAATGAAGGTTCCCGTTACTTGAAGCTAGATTATGGCAGGAGGCCAAGTCTAACTTAGTAACGGTTTGCTTAGCCTTAGCTTATATTGCATGCTAGGGCTAGATTGATTGTTATTTTGGTTGTATGGGTTAGAGTCTAGGTTGCGGGTAGAGGCCGCCAGCTCAATGAGTAATACTAGATTACTCATCCAACTCCGTTAACCTTTTTGCAGGTCGCTTTAGGTAAGGATGATTGGATAGCATGGTGCTGGACGTTAGGACCGCCAGTGTAGATTTTCATGCCTTTTGTAAACGGTATTGTGAATTGTGTTATGTTGACTCGATTTGGCATTAAGCCGGGCCCAGTCTTGAATTATTCAATGTATGAATATTTCTTAAATCAAGAAAAGTAATTGTTTTATATGCGCTTCATGAGTACTCTGATAATTGACTAGTCCGGTCTAACACAACGTTAGGTCGTAGTACGGGTTGAAAAGCCTTAGGCCTCGATCTAACGGAAAACGCTAACTCTAGGTACGGGTTGCAAAGCCTTGTGCCTTGACGCAGCGGGACGAGTTAGTGGATGAACTGGTCGAGATCGTGGAGTAAATTTTGTGACTCTGACCGGATCCTTCCTAACCCGTCACGTAGCGCTTCCGGACCATGGTATTGGATTGGACGGTCAGTCATGTTCTTGTTTGATTGTTGGCTGGCCGGTTGGCCTTTCATCTCCAACCCTTGGTATGGATCGTCCATCGGTCATGTTCTTGTTTGATTGTTGGCAGGTGGATCGACCTATGCTTAGGACGGTTCAGGGGTGTTACACTAATTGTACACTGAAATCACCTCAAATAATAAGATTTTTGCATGGAACCATATTAAATCTCTTTATTGTATCGCGTTTTAATCAATTTCCGCATTTTTCGTCATAACAGTTCTTGTTACAAATTCTCATAACAATAGTTTTGTCATTTCCTCTATGATTTTTACAGATTCCTCGACAGAGCAGCCATTTCATGTGAATTGGCTGAAATTGAAGAAGCAAAATCAGTGCTTAGGCTTGTTCCCATATGGATTACTTGCCTAGTCTACGCCATTGTGAATGCACAGTCTCCTACTTTTTTCACAAAGCAAGGAGCCAAAATGGACAGGTCAATCTCACCAGGACTCTTAGTCCCTGCAGCTGCACGCCAGTGTTTCATAAACATATCAGTTATAGTCTTCATCCCAGTCTACGACTATCTATTCGTCCCAATCACAAGATCATTCACGCATATCCCATCAGGAATCACAATGCTTCAAAGGATTGGCACAGGGATTCTCCTCTCCGTTATTGCTATGGTAGTAGCCGCCTTGGTCGAGACCAAAAGGCTACAAACCGCAAGGGATGACCTCACCATACCAATGAGTGTCTGGTGGTTGGTTCCCCAGTACGTTCTCTATGGAGTCGCGGACGGGTTCACAATGGCGGGTTTACAAGAGTTCTTCTATGATCAAGTCCCTAGTGAGCTTAGGAGCGTTGGTATGGCTATGAATCTAAGCATATACGGGGCTGGAAACTTCCTAAGTAGCTTCATGATATCTTTCATCGATAGAGCCACGAGCCAGTCTGGTCAAACGAGCTGGTTCGATAATGACCTGAACAAAGCTCATCTAGATTATTTCTACTGGCTACTGGCTTCTCTCAGCTTCATTGGTTTAGCTTTCTACATGTGGTTCGCCAAGTCGTATGTCTACAACAGATCAAACACCTAGTCAGCTGAGTTGAACTTTTTACATTTCCGAAATGGACTTCAGAATCTACGAAATAGAGATTTTACATTCATCTGCAGTTTTGGATTGGAAAAATATTACGAACAGTAATTAAGACAAATTTTGAGTTTATTTCACATTATAACAAGTTAACAACTATTCTTAGGAAATCGATTAATCATTTCAATTTTTTTTAAAAATTTTTAAATTTAACAAGAATTTTGGTCATTTACAAATTAGGTGTTGGAAAAATATGAAAGAACTGCAAAAATCTTAGCAATTTGCTCAATACCAGAGCATGACAAATTTAAATATGATGCACTTCAAACTGGCAAATGAGACAAAGCATTATATTAATATTTTATTATTATTAAATATATGGTAATACTGTATATTAGTCTGTTTTGCCTTATAAAAGCATATCAAAATGAAAAACTTTAGCTACAAAATGACTGTATAACATGTTCACAAGATCAGCTCAAAACACGTATTACTAACTTCCTATATTTAGATATCTATATATACTGTATGTACATGTATATCACATGTGACATGTATGTGTCATGATAGTATTTCATAAATCTTTTGAAATCATAATGTCTAACAAATATATTCACTACAAGAAAAAAGGCTTTTATTAGCGGACGAAAAACACAATCTAAGGATACTATAGCGGTTTATAAAGCGATGTATCATCGCCCGTCATAGTAGACTAAACACGATAGGTTGGAATTGAAGACGGTAGTGCTTGAGCTTCGTTGCCGTTTTCATCTCTGAGAAAGCTCTCCCCACCTGTCCCAACAGTCTCGTTACTTTGTTTAATCTGGATAATTGGAAAAAAGGGAAACACAAGAGACGAGAGAGAGGTTTGAGATTAAATTTTGATAAAGAGTAAAAGAAATGTATCTTGAATGACAAACGCAGCAGCCACTACAAGAAAACACACCGAATTCCGACGGATCTTCCGACGGACACCAAGGTCGTCGGACATTTGCGACGGAATACTGACAAATTTCCGACCAAATCCCAAAAAATTAAGTCGTCGGAATTCCGTCGGCCATTTCCGATGGAATTCCGACGACATACGGTTCGTCGGAATTTTCCGACGACTTTTCGACGACATTCCGATAAAAAATGTAACCGTTGTAGTCGTCGGAAGTTCGGCGGTATATTCCGACGAAATTCCGACGACATTCCGATTAATAGCAAAGTCGTCGGAATTCCATCGGTATATTCCGACGGAATTCCGACGAACCATGTGACCGTTGCCGACAAATACATATGACCGTTGTATAGCCGTTTGGGATTGGACAATTCCGACGGAATTCCGACGGACTTCTTTACATACGTCGGAATTCCGTCGGAAAGTCGTCGGAGGTCCGTAAGCAATTTCCTATAAATACAACCCCTCCTCATTCAACTCATTCACACTTCATTCTCTCTTCATTCTCTTTAGTCATAACAATTCCGTGAAAATCATGTCTTCAGAAGTTTATTATCGTTCGTGGATGGATAAACCTCATTTGGATCCGAACACCAATTTGCTTACGGAAGAATACGTTCAAGGGATTGGAGAATTCATGAGGCTTGTTCAACAGCAACCGGATGCAAAAAGTGGTATGTTAAGATGTCCCTGCTCTTCTTGCAATAATAATAAGGTTATAAAAGAATTTGATGTTTGGACTCATTTGTATATGAAAGGGTTTTCACGTAATTATAAAGTTTGGTACCTTCATGGGGAAACTGGTTATGAATATGGTAGTACTAGCGAACCTCAGCCTGTTAGTGAACCTCAGCCTGATATTAGGTTAGAAGAATCTAGAACGGATATAGATTATGGTGTAGGTACTGAGCAGATGGTACATGATCATTATAGAGGGGAAGAACCAAACCCCGAGTCTAGGAGATTTTTTGACATGTTGGATGCAGGAAAACAACCTTTGTATCAAAATTGTAGAGATGGTCATTCAGTCTTATCATCTGCAACTAGATTAATGGGTATTAAGACAGACTATAATTTGGCTGAAGAATGTATGGATGCGATTACTGATTTTGTCAAAGGTATTCTACCTGAGGATAACCTTGCACCGGGTTCATACTACGAGGTTCAGAAACTTGTTGCAGGTCTTCAACTACCGTATGAAGTGATAGATGTATGTATTGACAACTGCATGATCTACTGGAGAGCGGATGAGACACGGAATGTATGCAAATTTTGTGGGAAACCTCGTTATCAGGAGACGAGGGGAAGAGTTCCGATCCCATTCAAAAGAATGTGGTATTTGCCTTTGACGGAAAGATTGAAGAGGTTGTATCAGTGTGAGCGCACAGCAAAAGCAATGAGATGGCATGCAGAGCATTCCACAAATGGTGAGATTAGACATCCTTCAGATGCAAAGGCTTGGAAACATTTCCAGTCAACATATCCAGAATTTGCGGAAGAGAGAAGAAATGTTTATCTTGGATTATCTACTGATGGTTTCAGCCCATTTGGAAAGCATGGAAGGCAGTATTCTCTATGGCCAGTTATTGTGACACCGTACAACTTACGGCCGAGCTTGTGCATGCGACGAGAGTTTTTGTTTCTCTCAATTCTAGTCCCCGGGCCAGATCATCCTAAAAGATCACTAGATGTGTTTCTTCAACCACTAATATATGAGTTGCAACAACTATGGGCGCATGGTTTTGAGACATACGATGTTTCGCGCAAAGAAAACTTTCAGATGCGGGCAGTACTTATGTGGACAATAAGTGACTTTCCAGCATATGGTATGTTATCTGGATGGACAACACATGGGAAGCTATCATGTCCATATTGTCAAGATGACACAGATGCTTTCCAACTAAAGAACGGAAGGAAAACGTGTTGGTTTGACTGTCACAGACGATTTCTACCACCTGATCATCCATACCGCAGGAGTAAGACTTCGTTTACGAAGAACAAGCAGGTGTTTGATGGTCCACCTGAGGAAGTTAGTGGGAAAGATTTGTTGAAGCAGTTTAGGTATTTTGATGCAGAAAGGACGCCAGATGTAGGTGGACATGAAAACATTCGAGTCAATGCGGTTGGAGAGCTACATAACTGGCACAAAAAGAGTATTTTCTGGGATCTACCATATTGGGAGAGTCATCTATTGCGGCATAATTTAGATGTCATGCATATTGAGAAGAACTTCTTCGATAATCTGATGAACACAGTCCTTAACATCCAAGGTAAAACGAAGGATAATTTGAAGTCAAGGTTGGATTTAGTCGATATTTGTGATCGTTCTGAACTTCACGTTGATGAGAACGGTACGGCCCCTTTTCCCATTTATCGGCTAGATGGTGCTAGAAAAGAAGAGTTCTTTGATTGGATTACAGAGAAAGTGAAATTTCCTGACGGATATGCATCAAATTTGGGGAACTGCGTTGATAGAAGCGAAGGAAAGTTTACTGGCTTGAAGAGTCATGATTGTCATGTAATTATGCAGCGCCTCCTTCCGTTTGCCTTTTCAGCATTATTGCCACGTAATGTTCATGAAGCAATTGCAGGGATTAGTGTTTTTTTCCGTGACTTATGCAGCAGAGTATTGACTGAAGAGGGAATTAATAATTTGAAGACAAACGCACCAGTCAGCATGTGCAACCTTGAGAAGATATTTCCTCCATCATTCTTTGATGTAATGGAACATCTTGCTATTCATCTCGCAAGAGAATTGGAACTTGGTGGTCCTGTGCAGTACAGATGGATGTATATTTTTGAGCGTTATATGCATCATCTGAAGAAGATGGTCAAAAATCAAAGCAGGGTGGAAGGATCTATAGTGGCACAGGTGATCAATGAAGAAACTGCAATCTTTGCTGAAAATTATTTTCCACCAGAAGTGCAAACAAAACACCGAAGACCTGCTCGGCATGATGATAGAGGGGAGAGAGCAACATATCATGTTACTGTCCCAAGCATGTTCAAGGAAATAGGACGACTTAGTGGAAAATTCACGAAGCGGAGACTTACGGACACTGAGAACGCTCATTTGCAAACATATTTGCTCACCAACTGTGAAGATGTTCTACAATATGAGAGGTAAAAATATTTATTCATTTATTGTTAGATTAATATTCAATAAATTTATTTCATATTGATAATATTTTTGTATATAGTGTATATATGGCGGAGTTGCGTATGACTCACAGGCATGCAACAGAAGATGAGCTTCGACAACTTAGAGATAACGGATTTGCTGCGTGGCTTCGTAGTTATGTGAGTCATATATCCTATTACCCTATGCAAATGATTAGTTTAAATTTAATATATATAAACTAATTAATTTTGCAATCATATATGTTTTTTTTATAGGTGAATGATGGTTTGGCCAGAGGTCTTGTGTTCGATGATTGGGTACGCGAATTTGTGCAGGGACCAAACTATGTGGTCAAATCATATCCTAAATTTTGTACGCGAGGATATGCATTCACAAGGAAAGGTCATTCTAAGACAACATATGATGCTGGTGTTTCATCTTCTTCTGGTGACGATGTCTACTACGGCAACATAAAAGAAATATTGGAAATCCAATTTCCTGGAATGGTTGGATTGCGTTGTGTAGTATTCTATTGTGATTGGTATGACACCACCCCAGATAGAGGAGTGAAGATTGATGCGTTTGGTGTTACATCAGTTCATTCGCGGCGGAAACTTCAATATTATGATCCCTTCATTCTTGGTTCGCAAGCTGATCAGGTATGTCAATATATTCATAATTTTTTACCAATATAATTAATTAATGTTATATATTGAACTAATACTTTGTATAATTGATATGTATAGGTGTGCTACATCAGTTACCCTCGGGTGACGTACAGAGACGATCCATGGGTTACTGTAACGCAAATCAACCCAAGAGGACGAGTGGATGGAACTTCTGATGATGATGAACCATTGCAACCAGAGTCTACCAGCAACGCCCAGGCAGTTGAAGATTTGGAAAATGTTCAACTCGTTGAGAATTTGACTGTGTTTGGACATGATGCTGTCGTACATTCAGAGCCGGAAGCCGAGGTTGGGGAGTTTGATGAAGATTCAGAAGATTCTGATTAGTTTTTTTTTTTTTTTTTTTTTTTAATGGTCCGTCGGAAATCCCTCGCAATATACCGACGACATAGCGACGACAACGGGTTTCATTGAAAATTGGAAAGGTCGTCGGTATTTGTCGGAAAATACCGACGACATGTTTTTCTATAAAGTTTCAATCATAAAAATCTATAAATTTAGATGCCAAAACTATGAAAATAACACATAATAAGTGTTTAGTATAGTATTAGATCGCAACCGTTCAAATATAACAACTCATTAAAATATTTATGTATGCATATCATTGTTTTCATAACATCTCATCTTAACATTATGTACTTATACAATCATATTTATATAAGCTTACACTACAAAAAATATTGTTGTGTAAAATCGTGTTATAAAACATTTTTATTGTTAAATCTTTATGCAAATACTATATATATTATCAAAGGTTTGGATTTTGCATTTAGAAACTTGAAAATAACACCCTAAACACTAAGTCGTCGGAATTCCGTCGGAAAATACCGACGGAATGTGTCCGTCGGAAAATACTGACGGACACGTTCCGTCGGAATTTCAATTAGCCCGGGAGAACCAAACCGCTTGAAAATTTTCGCGAATCGGCATTTGGTATATTTTAAATATACCGACGGAATACCGACGAACCCGTGTCCGTCGGAATCCGCGGAAATAAAAACCCTTCTCCTTTCTTCTTCGTTATCTCCGCGGCCTCTCCCTCTCTCAAGATCCTCTCCGGCGATTTCGGCGATTCCGGCGACTCTCCGGCGATTCCGGCCTCTCTTCACCGGCGAATCCTCTCCTCACCCTCCTATCTCTTCCCCAAACCCCAAATCATGTAAGAATCATCCCAAACCTTTTTTTTTTTCAATTGTTTAGGGTTTTGGAAGTTGATCTCGGATTTTAGGTTGTTTGATTGAACATTTTAGGATTGAATGGATAGTTTAGGATATATAAGTTAGGATTGTTGTTTTAGTTTTTTTTGGAACATTTTTTGATTTTTAAAAACGTTTTTTGATTTTTTAAAACGTTTTTTTTTATTTTAAAAACGTTTTTTGATTTTTAAAAACGTTTTTTGATTTTTAAAAACGTTTTTTGATTTTTAAAAACGTTTTTTGATTTTTAAAAACGTTTTTTGATTTTTAAAAACGTTTTTGATTTTTAAAAACGTTTTTTTGAAAAAAATATAAATATTTAACACCATTTTTCTTCATTTATAAATTTTAACAACATTTTTCTATATTTATAAATTTTTTATAATTTTGTATACATATATATATATGTAAATCATGTATAGTAAATTTTAAAATTTTTAATATTTTTTTTTAAGTTTCCACTAATAAATATTTAACAACATTTTTTTAAAAAATATAAATATTTAACAACATTTTCTTCATTTATAAATTTTTAACAACATTTTTCTATATTTATAAATTTTTTATAATTTTGATACATATATATATATATATATATAAAAGGTTTAATAGTTTTTTTTAAAACGTTTATAAAACCTTTTGTAAATATATAAATGAAAATATGTTTGATGGGTTAATTTTTTTTTTTTAGGGCCGAGGATGAAGCCCGCCCCGCAGCCCGTCTTCGACGTAGTTCGGTGAGCGGTTCCCGTGCATCGGTATCGTCTCATGACTCGGTTCCGGCATATATTCCCGCTCCAGCTCCCTCTGCCCCTCACGCTGCCCCTCACGCTGCTGCTCAACAGGATCCGGGGGTCATGCCGGTTCATCTATTGGTTCAACAACCAGGTCGAGAGCATCTCCCGTTTCTCCAACCCAACCCACGACGAGGCCATAGCACTTGGTTAGTATTTTTTTTTATTTGTACCGTTATATTTTTTGCTTTAATTAACTTGCTAACTTGTATTTTTTTTTAAAGGTTCACCAAGTCGAAAAATGGCATTAGCCGGAGCATCAACCAGATGATGTACTCCATGCTCCGTTTTGGATATCCAAAGTGGAGTGTGATCCCTTCCGACGAACGAGAGTTGTGGTTTCGTCAGTTTGCGGTATAGTAACCCTTCATTTTTTTTAAGTTTTTACATTTTTTTACATATATTTACTTATTAAATTGTGTTTGTTTTGTAGCAAGAGTTCAACTGGCACTCCGATCTTACGGAAACAGTCCGTAAGAAATT
Organism: Brassica napus; assembly: GCF_020379485.1. Lineage (NCBI taxonomy): Eukaryota > Viridiplantae > Streptophyta > Magnoliopsida > Brassicales > Brassicaceae > Brassica > Brassica napus. The sequence goes on along the minus strand of NC_063449.1, from coordinate 35,457,942 downwards.
CAACGAAAAGGCCATGGACTCTTACACAAAGCAGATAAACGCGTGGAAGACAGTTTGGCAGAAGAACAAGAAGCCACGGTTCATCAACGGGGGGGTGTGGGAGCAGTTGATAGCTCATTGGGAGAGGGAAGACACTGCAGAGACGTCTTCTAGGAACTCCAGGAACCGGAAGAGCGATCGTGGCGGGAAAGGTATGTATGTGCACAACCTCGGCGCTTGCTCCATGTCTACTAAGGAGGATGAACTTGTAAGTTTTTTATTATTATTTATCTTTATATTTTTTAAATAAATATTTTATATATTTTTTGGCTAATAATGGCGGTTTTTTTAGATCGAAGCAAATGACGGTAATCCCGTTGATCGTCTCCAACTCATTAAGGTGGCTCACACTAACAAGACGACGGGTCAAATTCAGGACCCCGTGATCAGAGGTGTAGTTGATTTGGTGGAAGCTGAGATAGTTTCTCAATCTCAGCCTCTCTCTGATGACGGCGACTCCACGGGAGCTTCAACCAACCTGTCTCTATTGCAAATAAATGAGATGGTTGAAAAGGTAATTTTTTTTATTAATATTTTTTTTTTATAATGTCGATTACTTACTTGTCCATATTTACTTACTTTAAATATTTTTGTAGGCGGTTCCTAAAAGGAAAGGAGGCCGTTTAGTTGGGTTGGCCCGTCGTGCTTCTTCGTATCCGGCATCTTCTTCGCAAGCTCCGTATGCCGATCCCATGATTCTCGAGGAGCTACATGACAAAGATGAACGGATTGGGGCATTGGAGGAGCAGAACACCACTATCCTTTCGGAGAATGCCACTATCCGTTCGGAGAATGCCACTATCCTTGCTGAGTTGGCATCCCAGAAGAAGTTCAACACCGAGATTATGCAGAAGCTAGATCGTTTGATGTCTTCGAGTTCTTCTTAGTTTATTTCGGCTTTATAAAACTTTCGGAATGTTTTTTTTTTCTATTTCGGTTTGTATGAATTTTAAACTTTATGAATGTTTTTTTCCTATTTCGGTTTTTATGAATTTAAATTTTATAATATTATTAGTTTTAAATTTCCAATTTTTTAAATTTATTAATATCAAAAAATATATAAAAATGCAAAATTAATTTGTAAAAAAAAAAGGGTATATACCGACGGACAACGGTCGTCGGAATATACCGACGGACATATATCCGTCGGAATTTACCGACAAACCAATTTCCGTCGGAATATACCGACGAACGTGGTTCGTCGGAATATACCGACGAACGTGGTTCGTCGGTATATTCCGACGACCGTTGTCCGTCGGTATATTCCGACGCCTACAGTTCGTCGGAATAAACCGAGGAACCACGTTCGTCGGAATTGTGTTTTCCGATGAACTCCGGTCTTCTGTAGCCGCATCGTAATATCGTCGGAAGTTCGTCGGAATGACGTTTCTTGGTATTCGTCAGAAAGTCGTCGGAATTTCTGACGAAATTCCGACGAACGTTTTTATTCCGACGAAACGATACCGACGGACGGGTTCGTCGGAATTTCGTCGGAATAGACCGATTCCGACGAATTACCGACGATTTCGGCCATCAGAATCCCCCTGTTTTCTTGTAGTGAGCAGAGTTTGGAATTGAAGGCGCCAGAGGCAGTGTTGAAGGCACCAGAGGCGGAGTTGAAGGCACCAGAGGCCGAGTCGAAGGCGGATTGCTAAATCAAACTCAATATCCAAACTTCAAGAAAAAATAGTTGAGAAGAAGAGAAGATTAAACAGAGAAGACTCGAAGGGGAAGGGGAAGAGGTATGAGAGAGAGAGAGAGAGAGAGAGAGGAAGAGAGAAAATGAAACAAAGAAGAAGAGAAGCACAAATGAATTATGGTCGTTAGATTAAACTAATCTAAGGGTTTGTATTGCAATCCAGATGATTCATGTATTGGCCAATAGAAAAGCCTTTTTTATTTTTTACCTTTTCTTCGACAACTTTTTGTTTTTCTTCAGTACACATTATTGTTTTTTGTTTAAGGTTTGTGTATATTAAAAAGTTGGAGTTTGATTTATGATTTAGAGTTTAAATTAAAGTTTAATGTGTTTACATTTATTTTTAATTCTTTTAGAATTTTTCTAAATTTAAAGATTAGATATTATAATTTAACATTTGAAATATAAATTTGATTTGGATTTTGTAGATTTATGATTTTCAAAATTTTCATAATAGGGTTTGAATAATTAGAGTTATATTAAGTATTTTTAACACAAATTTAAGAGCTGTGTGTTATGATTTTGAAATTATTATACAAAATATATGTTTTGTGCTTTAGAGTTTATATGTTTATGATTTAGACTTTGTGATTCAATTTAAGAGCTATGTTTATATATGTTTGATGTTAGGATTTAGGGTATAGAGTTTGATTGAAGAATTAAGGTTTGTGTGTTTGGAAGTTATATATTAAAATTAAAAAGAATAAGTTTGAGATCAAATTCAAAAGTTGAAGTTATAGTATGAGAATATAAGAGTTTTAAGGTTTATAGTTAGAGTTTAGGGTTTAAAAACTTGTTTAGGGTTAAGAGATTTAAAAAACCAAACATAACGTTTTAATTATTTTGCTATTAAACATAAGCTATCATAACGTTTCTAATTATACAATTCTATCATAGCGTTTCCAAATATACAAACGCTATCTAAAACTAACAGGTATCACTACAAGAAAACAGCGGTATTCTGACGGACATTCCGACAGAAAATGAAATCCTCGGAATTTCCCTCGGAATTTCCTCGGAATATACCGACGGAATTCCGAGGAAACATCAATCCGTCGGAATATTCCGAGGAAATTCCGAGGAACAATGTGTTCCTCGAAAAAAACCGATAAATTCCGAGGAAATATTATAGGGATTTTACAAAATTCCGAGGAAATTCCGACGAACTAGTGATCGATCGATGCGTTTTCGGACATATACCCATCGATCGATCACATTGTTACGCTTTGGTCCATCTTAGTGATCGATCGATGCGTTTTTGGACATAAATCCATCGATCGATCCATTTATAAAAAACCATTCGAGATTTTGAAACCCCAAACACTAGTTCCTCAGAATTTCTTCGGAATATTCCGAGGAAATTCCGAGGAACACTTGATATCCTCGATCGATCGATGGGATAATCTCATCGATCGATCACATTGTTACGCTTTGGTCCATCTTAGTGATCGATCGATGCGTTTTTGGACATATATCCATCGATCGATCCGTTTAAAAAAAAATTGACGTTTTGAAACCCCAAACACTAGTTCCTCGGAATTTCCTCGGAATATTTCGATTGAATTCCGAGGAAGAAAAGGGTTTCCTCGGAATTCCCTCGGAATATTCCGAGGAAATTCGGAGGAAATAGGGTTTTTAAACCAAAAACAACGTTTTGCGGTTTGAATAACACCTATATAACCCTTATTAAGTGTCTTACGTTCATTATGAAGTCAAAAATTTGTTCCTTACCCTATAATAAACACTTTTCCGATTGTATGAACGAAATCCCCACAACATAAGAGAAACACTTATACACTTTAATGAACGGTAAAGGGAATACTTACAATTCGTTTTGAAATTTGTTATTTCATGGTTTATGCTCATCTATACAAAGAATCCTCAATGGTATGCATTACAATTGTATAAGAAATGAAATACGGCAGAAAAAATTGATGTTTTGAAACCCCAAACACTAGTTCCTCGGTATTTTCTCAGAATATTCCGAGGAAATTCCGAGGAAGAATATAAATTAATAGAAATACATGCACATGATATTTTTTTTCCTCGAATTAATGAAAATATAGAAAGGTTGGGCCTGACAGGTAATGGGTTTTTAGAAAGTAAGAACTGAATAACAAATCTGTAGTGCTTTGATGATGATAGTCAATCCAGATTAGCTTAAACCAAGACTGGTTATGTCAATTTTGAGCTGTCAAGATTGAAGAGGGTGGTTTATCCGGTTCAGCAAGGCGGTTAGCCCAAGGTTTACGGTGGGTTAAAATCGACTTAATGTGCGTAATAAACTCTCTCTCTCTCTTGTGAGCTAAGTTCTACTGTGAGAAAAGAGGGATTATTCGATTTGATTCACCTGAGGAGAGCAAGATCATAGTGAATTGGCTAAGAAAGATCAACTCGAGAAGTAGAATTGTTACTCATATCGAGGGCCCAAACTCGTTAATCGTCTTGTGTCATTCTTTTGTGTTTACGTTTTTTGAAGTATTGCGTTGAGTGAGAGATTGAGAGTGATCGAGGTTTCGAGCTTGTGATCCTAACAAAATCAATGAAGAAAGGACTTGATTTCATGGGATGAAAGTTTATAATCAAAATTTTTAACTGTAGATTAAAATAAAGGCCGATAAATAAAAATATTAATGTTGGTGTGGCAAGGCGAAGCGTGGTTTTACTTGGATTCAGGGCCAGTCTTACCCAATAACATACCTGACAAAATCATTGGAAAATTTAAGATCAACAATTTCTACTTCAAGTAAGAGATATTCCTAGCATGTTTAATATCCATAGTCGAGAAGTGTTGAATAGGCCTGTACAGGGATTGGATATTCGGGTTTTTGAAGGTATTTGTGATTTTCTTCGTATGACACGGATATATAATTTTTCGATTTGCTTTGCTTCGGAAAAATACGGATATTCGGAAAAACAGATATCCGAAAAATAAATAAATATTTGCGGATATTTACGGATATCTCATATGTTCTGATTAATGCAAATAATCTTAAAATTTTGATACAAATTTGTTTCATAAAATATTTTTTTTGCATGATATATAAGATAAAAATTAAAAGAAATAGTGAATCTACGTATTTTATAAATTTTTTTAAACTTAGTTAACAATTATAATAAGAAAAAACTTAAGAAAAAAATTATAATTGTCATAAATTTATTCATTTCCTTTTATGTAATATTTTTATATAAATAATAATGTGAATAAAATTTGTCAAATCATACGTTAGAATAACAATTATATAATTTTATATATTTAAAAAATTTAAATATAATCAAGATATATATGTATTTATATATTACCTGATCGGATCGGATATCCGCTTCCCAAAATTTTAATATTTGTGATTTGCTTCGATTTTAACGGATATTGATTTTTAGTATTTGTTTTGCTTCGAAGGTTTACGGATATCTGAAATTTTCGAATCGAATCGAAACGAATAACGAATCGAATCAAATTTAACAGATAAAATGCCAAGTCCTAGCGTTGAAAGACTAAATCACAATTATCTTGGTAATTGTGGGGAGAGAACTAATTAAACTATTATTTTGGTATTTTATATTATTATTTAATTTTTTAAATATTGGTAATACACATTCACAAATAATGGAAGGTACATAATTGGCTTATCTTTTGTGCTCTTCTGTGGTGGTCACATCAACTTTCTTTTTATGTCAAAATAGTTAGTCCGTTTGACTATATCTATTTGGAACACCAGCTGCTCATATATAAAACAGAAACCATTTAACGCGGGCTTCTTATTAATTATTTTCGACTAATTGAACATGTTCTAATGATTGACGAAAGACAAGAACGTGTTCCAACGAGGCAACGACTTCGAACAAAAAGATAAAAGAAAGCACCATCCGCTGCACGAGAAAACTATTTAAATGTTATCTTATGCACCAATATAACCTGCCGACTACCTTCATTTAATACATCTCACATGCATTACAAAACCATTACAAGAAGCAATTTCTATGTCTTTATAAATTTCCAAACATAAAAAAAAAAAACCAAACAAACAAACACAATGTCTAACACCGGCGTCGGGGCGGAGGAGCTTGGAAAGACAGCCGTAAAATCCTCCTCTGGTGGATGGAGATCTGCTAGGCTCATCATCTGTAAGTAAAAGTCTAAATGATAGTCTTTTGATTCTCTTGCAGTTCTGATTCGTGTTCATTAATGATTTTTGTAGGTGTAGAAATGGCTGAGCGATTCGCATACTATGGTATATCGACTAACCTGATAACGTACTTGACGGGGCCATTAGGAGAGTCAACAGCTTCAGCTGCGGCTAATGTCAACGCTTGGAGTGGAACGGTCTCGTTTCTGCCGCTTATCTGGGCCTTTGTAGCTGATGCGTTTCTCGGTCGTTTCCGTACTATCATCATCTCATCTTCTCTATATGTCATGGTATATAACAATTTAATCTCCTCTTAAAATGTTTTTATTATCAAAGTTCCTTAAAATAACTGATGTGATGAAACAAAACAACACAGGGACTTGGGTTGCTGACGTTTTCAACCATGATTCATTCCCAAGAGCTCCAAGTGACTCTCTTCTTCTGCTCTCTCTACCTTGTAGCCATAGGACAAGGCGGTTACAAACCTTGTATTAAGGTATTTGGAGCTGATCAATTCGATGGTAACGATATAAAAGAGGCGAAAGCCAAGAGTTCTTTCTTCGACTGGTTAATGTTTGGAAACTGTATTACCATACTGACATCTCAGTTGGTCTCTAGTTACATCCAAGAGAACCTAAGCTGGTCACTAGGGTTCGGTATTCCAAGTGTTTCCATGCTACTTGCTCTGTTTTTGTTTCTCCTCGGAACTACCTCTTACCGCGTAATTACTGAAAGAGGAGGGAAGAAAAACCCTTTTGCTAGAATCAGTCGTGTTTTCGTGGAGGCATTGAAGAACAAAAAGCAAACTGATGTAGATAACCTGAAAGAGAACCTCCTTCTCCTACCTCACAAAGATTCCAAGGAATATAGGTAACATAGTTAACATAGATGTTTTTCTTGTTTAGAATCTTGGATCCCACGTTCTATTTTTTATATTTTACATCAAAATAACATTTTATTACTCAAATTTGATTTGAAGTGATATAGAAATCCAGATCGGAATAGAATAACCAATAAGAAGTAACTATCAATTCAAAAATCTAGCACTCTTAGCCCACGTTTGTGTTTACACCATCTTGGTTCAGCCGGTAAATATAAGAGGGATAATGATTAAATCAAAACCCGATTGAGATGAAAGTTCTTTTTTGTTTGTGGTAAAAATGAAAGTTTGACAGTTTCTCTTGGAAACGATGCAGATTCCTTGACAGGGCAGCGGTTTCATGTGATTTAGACGAGATTGAAGAAGCAAAAGCGATGCTTAGGCTTGTTCCCATATGGATGACTTGCTTAGTCTTTGCCATTGTATATGCACAATCCTATACTTTCTTCACAAAGCAAGGAGCCACAATGAACAGGTCAATCTCACAAGAACTCTTAGTCCCTGCAGCTTCACTCCATGGTGTCACAAGCCTAACAATAATCGTGTTCATCCCACTCTACGACCACCTACGCGTCCCAATGGGTAAATTATTCACTCATAACTCATCAGGAATCACAATGCTTCAAAGGATAGGCACAGGGATTTTTCTGTCCATTCTTGCTATGGTAGTAGCCGCCTTGGTCGAGATCAAAAGGCTCCAAGCCGCTAAAGATGATGTCACCATACCAATTAGCGTGTGGTGGTTGATTCCACAGTACGTATTCATTGGACTCTCGGACGTGTTCACAAGGATTGGTTTACAAGAGCTTTTCTATGACCAAGTCCCTTGTGAGCTTAGGAGTCTTGGTATGGCCTTAAACCTTAGCATTTACGGTGTCGGCAACTTTCTAAGCAGCTTTATGATATCAGTCATTGATAAGGTCACAAGCCATTCTGGTCAAACGAGCTGGTTCGATAATGACTTGAACGAGGGTCATCTAGATTACTTTTACTGGCTTCTCGCTTGTCTCAGCTCCATTGCTTTAGCCTTTTACTTGTGGTTCGCCAAGTCGTATGTGTACAACAGACTAAATACCTTCTAAAGCATTGTCCTCTGATCTGCCTAATGTATTGAGCTTCCTCCATTTACATAGTAGCATGTTATGAATTGAATATTGTGAGGAATTTTGTAAACGTACACTAAATTATTCTTGATTTTTTTTTTTTGAATACCATTCTATAATTTTAGAGACCTATTCTGTTCACTTGATAATTTTAGTAAAATATCCTCAGTGAAACTTAATAACAACTATAAATACGCAATATAATTTTTAATAAGATAATTATTTTTGAAGAGATAACACGAATTTTTATTTTATACAAAACTTACTTCTAATCAGCAATGATCAATAATATTTGTTTATTAAGTTATTGATCCTAATTCGAACAATCTATTTATGGAACATTTTCATACATCCATGTGTATTTTTACCTGAACCAACAAATTCCTGAATTAGCAGTCGGTAAAAGAATTTAATTAATGCTTTTATGGCAATAGCTTGTTCTATAAAAAATTATCTAAAAGTTATGATTTGAAAAAAGAAACGTATCAAATACGATAGCTTGAGGACAAAAGCAAGAAATCGAAAATGATTGAATCCAACGAATTATTTATAAGTTACAGTCACATGATAGTGACAATGCTCACTCGTTCCAACTACTTTAATCAACCATGTCTTTATATAAACCTAGACCAGATCTCAGTCGCTGTGATTGACTCTAGAACAAAACTGTAGGAAGAAGCAATGTCTATCTCTGAGGCTGCTGACGAGGCCGGAACTACACTTTTAAACGGCATAGTTGATGGCTCTGTCGATCTCCGAGGCAAGCCATCCGTCAGATCCACCTCCGGTGGATGGAGATCCTCTGGCTTCATCATAGGTAAGCACTTAACTTGTTGGCCACCTAAATTTCCCACCATATTCTCATAAAAGGGAATATTCCGGCAGGTGCTGAAGTAGCTGAGAAGTTCGCCTACTTGGGGATAGCGTCTAACCTGATAACTTACTTCACAGGACCGTTAGAGATGTCAACTGCATCTGCAGCATCAAACGTGAACCTCTGGCTCGGAACGGCAGCGTTTTTGCCTCTAATATGGGGCTCTATCGCCGACTCGTTCCTTGGCCGTTACCGTACCATTCTCTTAACCTCTTCTCTCTATATCTTGGTAAGTAACTGATAACTCCTTCAAATTAGTATTTCTCCTTCAAATTTTAAAATGCTATTATACGTGGCATGATCCTCAAATTATAAATAATTTTTTTACTAAAATTAACCTAAAAATATTTATGGCCTTATATCTCAAAACAAATTATAAACAGATTTATTGTGAACTAGTTTTAATATTTTTGATTTTATGCGGTCAGGGACTTGGGTTGCTTACGTTTTCAGCGACGATTCCTTCTCTCTGTAAAGATCAAGAAACACTCGTCTCATGCGTTTCTAAGCTCAAAATAACGATATTTTTCTCTGCTCTCTATCTAATAGCGATAGGCGAAGGAGGGTTCAAAGTATGTATTAGGGCTTTTGGAGCAGATCAGTTTGATGAACAAGATCCTAAAGAATCCAAAGCCAAGAGTGTTTACTTTAACTGGTCGTATTTCGCGAGATCAGCTGGCATATTGACAACTCGTTTGATCTCTAACCATGTTCAAGAGAATCTGAGTTGGGCTTTAGGGTTTGGGATTCCATGTCTTTCCATGATGCTTTCTCTGTTCTTGTTTTTACTTGGAACACACACTTACCGCTTCAGCACCGGAGGAGAAGGCAGAAAGCAATTTAACCCTTTCGTTAGAATTGGTCGTGTTTTCGTAGCTGCAGCTAAGAACCGACAACAAACTTCTTCAGAAACATACCATCTAGTCCCTACAGAAAGTTCAAAGACATTCAGGTGAGATGCTGTGTTTTACATGTGTTGTTAGCATATGTCTATTTTTGTTTCAATATAATCACATTTTCTATTTTTTGTCAATATTTTTTATCCAAAAGTTGAAAGAAGATTTCAATAAAAAGTTGTTTTGGAAACTGTAGATTCCTGGACAGAGCGGCGATTTCTTGTGATTCACGTGAAGTTGAGGAAGCAAAAGCTGTGTTGAGTCTTGTTCCAATTTGGATGTGTTGCCTAGTGTTTGGCATTGTGTATGCTCAGTCTCCTACTTTCTTCACAAAGCAAGGATCAACAATGGACAGATCCATCTCGTCAACACTATTAGTCCCAGCAGCAACACTCCAATGTTTCATAAACCTATCAATCCTCGTCTTCATCCCAATATACGACCGTTTATTTGTCCCAGTAGCAAGATCAATAACTCATAGACCAGCAGGAATCACAACGCTTCAGAGAACTTCCACCGGCATTTTCTTCTCGATTCCTTCATTGGTAATAGCTGTTTTGGTGGAGATGAAGAGGCTCAAGACGGCCCGAGATCACGGGCTAGTTGATTCGCCTGAAGCCACGGTTCCAATGAGTGTTTGTTGGTTGATCCCACAATACGTTCTCTATGGAGTCTCTGACGTTTTCACTATGGTTGGTTTACAAGAGTTCTTCTATGGACAAGTACCCGTCGAGCTTAGGAGCTTGGGACTATCTTTGTACCTTAGTGTAGTTGGCATAGGCAACTTCTTGAGTAGCTTTATGGTCGCCGTCATCGAGAAAGCCACAAGTCAGTCCGGTCAAGTGAGTTGGTTTGCTAACAACCTGAACCAAGCACATCTTGATTACTTCTATTGGCAACTTGCTTGTCTAAGCTCTGTGGCCTTCGTTTCCTTTGTCTATTTTGCCAAGTCGTATGTATACAGGAACCCAAAGTAAACTCTTTATCTATCTTGAGGAATAATATTGATTGAAATGAAGAAAAAAGGTCAATGAAAGTAGTTAGAGGGATAGCATCAGATTTTCATATGCTATTAGACATTATTAATCTTTGTAGGCCATTATTTTTTGCTTAAATGTTTGGGCAATTCTCTCAATAACATTTTTTTTTTAGTTTTTATCACAAAAATAGAATTCAATGAGGAAAATGATCAAAATAACCTCTTTTATTTTAAAATTTTTAAATTTTTTTTCTTTTTTAAAATTTGAAACCATATCTTCAAAACCCTCACATTTAATTCTAAATCCTAAGTCTAGATTAGTTAACCACTTAACCTTAGTGTATAAAAGTATTTTTACCATCTAATAAAACTTCTTTTGATCATTTTTATTCCTATAGAGCTATTTTGTGAAAATAAACTAAAAAATTATCTTAGGGAATTTTTCATAAATGTTTTAATGGTTAAATTCAAACACATAATCTACTACATACCTTTACAGAAAAATTGTTTTCTCATTTAATTTATTTTATTTTGAATCTGTAACTAACATACTTCATTTGTTGTAAAATCAACTTCAACTCCTTATTATTTTTAGGAAAAAAAATAAAGGAACATTACTTTTTCATAACGAAATACACTAGAATAGGCATCATTTATCTTATTAATTTTTCTATTTTATAAAAATATAGAGAAATATATAGAAATGGTTTAGGGCAATTCTCGCAAATAATAGACAATTTTCAAGTTTTGGTCACAAAAATAGACCACAAGTAGGAAAATGATCAAAATATTTTATTTAATAGGTAAAAGAACCCTAATACCCTAGATATATAAAAAATTAAAAAATAAAATTTAAAATTTAAAAATTTAAAAAAATAATAATTTTTTTTATAGTTTTAGATTATATGTTTTCAAATTCGAACTTTTCTATAAAAATATTTTTTTTTTGAAATTTGTTTTTATTTTTTTTTAAATTTTCTTTTTGTAATTCGAAATATTTTTTGAAACTATTTAAAAAAAATTATTTTCAAATTTTAAATTTTTATTTTTTATTTTATAAAATTTTAAATCTCAATCCCAAATCTCCACCCCCTAACTCTAAACCGTAATGTTTGGATTAGTTAACCCTAGAGATATTGGTGTATATTTACCTTTTTAATAAAATATTTTGGTCATTTTGATCCTTAAAATCTATATTTGCTGCTAAAACTTTTTTTATTGCTATCTATCCTACGGTATTTCCCAATGGTTTAACTAACTAAATCGATTGAAAATGACCATAGTGTACTCTTACATGTCCCAGCGACCGTAGTAAATATATTTAAATACAAGTTGTCACCTTGCCATATACAAAGGTCAAGACCAATACAAAAAACGATGATTATTTTAAATGAGCCAATGGCAAACCTCTGCGATGAGCTCGAAGACTCTCTTCATCCAGGCACCACCGAAAATTCCATGAGATCCTCATCTGGAGGATGGAAATCGGCAAGGCTTATCATCGGTTAGTAAATCACTCTTAACGATATTAGCTTTGTTATCTCTTCTTATAGATTCAAAGAATCCGCTGTGTTTTCTTTGCTTGTAGGTGTAGAAATGGCGGAACATTTCGCCTTTTACGGGATTTCCTCGAACCTAATAACGTACCTGACGGGACCATTGGGAGAGTCAACGGCTGCAGCTGCTGCGAATGTCAACGCATGGAGTGGAACGGTGTCGTTTCTGCCTCTCCTCTGGGGCTTTATCGCTGACTCGTTTCTCGGTCGTTTCCGTACTATCCTAGTTGCATCTTCTCTGTATATCTTGGTATGCAACAAATTCGTCTTAAATATCTCTCTACTTTCACTTGAAAAAATCTAGTAGATTATATTTAGTTTTTCCAATAAAAAGAAATATAATATATATATATTTTGGTGAAATACTTTGCAAAAATTATATATTCCAGTTTTATAAGCATATGTTTTTTTTTTCTTACAGAAATTTGAATTATTTGTACCATAGGTATGTTGGACTACTTTTCTTGCACATGTTAAAAGACTGTCATAATGTTGCGAATTTATTTCTAATAAGAAGAAGATCTGGTGAAACAAATAGGGATATGGGCAACTGTCGTTTTCAACCATGATTTCTTCTCACCACAAAGATCCAAGTCAACTCCAAGTGACCCTCTTCTTCTGTTCTTTGTATCTTATAGCCATAGGACATGGCGGTTACAAACCATGTATTAGTGTATTTGGAGCTGATCAACTTGATGGGGATGACTTAAGCTCTTACTTTAACTGGTTAATGTTTGGAAGTTGTATTAGCGTGTTGACCACTCGTTTGATCTCTATATTTATTCAAGAGAACCTAAGTTGGTCCTTGGGATTTGGTATTCCAAGTGTTTCCATGCTACTTTCTCTGCTTCTCTTCCTTCTGGGAACTAAGAACTATCGTTTCAGCACTGCAAGAGGAGAAAAGAAAAACCCTTTTGCTAGAATCAGTCATGTTTTTATGGAGGCTGTAAGGAACCGAGGACAACCAGGTTTAGATATATATTACCCCAACCAGACCCTCCTTATGGTCCGTGTTCATGACTCAAAGCAGCTCAGGTAACATTATAAAGAGATATGTTACTTTTCTTTAGAATGTTTTCAGGGCATAACTGTGCTTATACCAATTTGGTTCCTCTATGTATGTATTATGGAAGGTTCCTTGACAGGGCGGCGATTTCATGTGATTTGGCTGAAATTGAAGAAGCAAAAGCAGTGCTTAAGCTTGTTCCCATATGGATGAGTTGCTTAGTCTATGCCATTGTATGTGCTCAATCCCACACTTTCTTCACAAAGCAGGGAGCCACAATGGACAGGTCAATCTCACCAGGACTCTTAGTCCCTGTAGCTACACTTCAATGTTTCATAAACTTAACAATCATCATTTTCATCCCAATCTATGACCGTCTACTTGTCCCTATCGCAAGATCCTTCACTCAATGCCCATCAGGAATCACAATGCTTCAGAGGATTAGATCAGGCATGGTTCTCTCCATTCTTGCTATGGTAGTAGCCGCCTTGGTCGAGACCAAAAGGCTCCAAACCGCACGGGATGATGCCACAACACTGATGTGCGTGTGGTGGTTGGTTCCACAGTACGTATTCATTGGAGTCGCGGACATGCTGACAATGGTGGGTTTGCAAGAACTCTTCTATGACCAAGTCCCTTGTGAGCTTAGGAGCATTGGTATGGCTTTGAATCTAAGCATTTATGGGGTCGGCAACTTTCTAAGCAGCTTCATAATATCCTTCATTGATAAGGTGACGAGGCAGTCTGGTCAAACGAGCTGGTTCGATAACGACCTGGACAAGGCTCATTTGGATTACTTCTACTGGCTTCTGGCTTGTCTCGGCTCCATTGGTTTAGCCTCCTACTTGTGGTTCGCCAAGTCGTATGTTTACAATAGACCAAACAAATTCTAAAAACAATCTTGTGTCATTGTGGTGATCTTTTTAACTTAATTTGATTTTTTGCATTTCTGATATGCGCTTCATACCAAACTACTCGGCGTATATATACAAGAAATATTAGTACCTTTTTGATACGTAGTTAATTATATTTTTTGGTCATTGCTGCTAATTTCTCTTAGATTAATTTTTTTTTTTTTTTTTTTTTTTTTGATAATCCAGTGTCCGACCACTTTGCGTGATCGACTAGCCCACCGGGCCTAAGCCCAAGCCATTACAGGATTTTTAAGCGTCCACTTAAGGGCCTCTGGTTACGCGAAGTGGTCTGGAGGGCGGGAGGCAGCCCATGTAAATACCCCCCGTGGCCGGGGCTCGAACCCTCTTAGATTATTTGCCTCCATCAAAACGTATATAATAAATTTTTAATATGCGTACTGAATATTGTGATCAATCATATGTTAAAATATATATAAAAAAGCAAGTGGCTTAATTATAAAAGAAGAGGGAGGAAAAACAGCTACATATACAATACAAATGTACAATAATAAGATGGCACCAGCGATGAACAACGTAGTACCTATTGGAATTTTCCCCTCACAATCTGATTTTTGTAATCCATTTAGAATCGATAACCCATAAATTGTAGGTTACGTCGACAAATCACGTCATCAACAATGGTTCCAGTATATAATTTTGATTATAGTTGTACAAATACAAAATTTTCTTTACGTGCGAAGTGGTCTTTATGTTTTTAGCTATGTGACTGCTACACAGCGGAGTTGAACTGTTAACACTTTTTAAAATCAAAACTGTTCAATCATTAGTTACCAGTGTTAAAAAATTAATTGCAGTCGATCATCATGTTATTGTTTTTACTCGAATCAAATCTTTCTTCCCCTAAAACCAATAAATTTTTAACAATTTTTGAATGTATAGAAATTTTAGGTCTGAAAACCAGCACATCCTTATGTGACTAGATCAAAACCATTTTAAATTAACTCTTTTTAAGATAACAAATATTTCTCAACTGGAATTAAACTCACAACCATTTGGATTTCTACTAAATAATTTAGAAATCTTAGTCATTAGATCAACTCCACATTGGATTCCCATTGTCTTCAGGTTAGCTACCAGTTCGCTACTTGGGGCTTCTTCTACTCACCAAGCGTTATGACAGTCACTGACTACTTCTGGTTGAGAAAATCAGAAAATAAATGAGTTCTTGGACGGGAAGGTTTATATCTCATGCTGGCAGGTTGCAACTTATAAGCTCTGTTATCATAAGCCTAACCAACTTTTGGTTACAAGCTTCCAGACTACCAAGAAGTTGTTTGAAGGCGATCGAAAGATTGTGTTCTGCTTTCTTATGGTCAGGACCTGAGCTCAAGACAACAAAAGCAAAAGTCAGTTGGACGGATGTATGTTTGCCAAAAAAAGGGAGAGGTTTGAGGCTAAGACCACTGAAGGAAATGAATACAGTTTTTTTGCTTGAAGCTAATATGGAGGATTTCTTCTGCGAAAACTTCTCTGTGGGTACATGAATTCATTGCTATTTCATTCGAAAAGGATCTTTCTGGTCAGTTTAAGGAAGTACACAATCTCGTTCTTGGGTATGGAGAAAACTATTGAAGCTTCAAGATCTAGCAAATCAGTTCTTACAAATGAAGGTTGGTAATGGTAAGCATACCTCTCTCTGGTATGATATCTGGTCGAAACCTGGATGTCTCAAAGATGTTCTGGGTGATCGTGGTCTTTCTGATTTAGGAATTGCTGACAACGCCATGGTAGCAGATGTACTTGGCAATCATAGAAGAAGAAGGCACAGGGTTCGTATTCTGAATGATGTGGAAGATGAGATAGAGACATTACGTCTGGCTGCCAATCAGGAGACGACCTTGCCCTATGGAAGCAAGCTGATGGGAAGTTCGTCAATAGATTCTCAACTAAGAAAACATGAGAATTCGCGGTTGGAACAGGGGTATTTGGTTCACCAATTCGACGCCTAAGTACTCCTTCCTTGCGTGGATTGCTCTGTGAAACAGGCTCCAAACTGGTGATAAAATGCGCATGTGGAATGCTGGGATAAATACAATTTGTATACTGTGCAATGAAGCTGAAGAAACATTTCAACACCTCTTCTTCAGCTGCAGGTACTCGAGACAAATTAGGAAGGTTGTTGCAGAGGGATTGTTGCAAGATAGTTTCACCACTGATTGGAGTGATATCATTGAGATTATCTCCAATCCTAGGCTGATTCCAACAAAGAACTTTCTAGTCCAATATACATTCCAAGCAGCCATGCATTCAATATGGAGGGAACGAAATACTTGACGCCATGGAGAGCAGCCACGGGAGGCTCACTGTCTAATAAAGTTCGTAGATTAAACAGTCAGACCTTTGGTTGCTTTCACGCAAAGGAAGGGGCCATCTTGAAGACTGGTTACATGGTTTGGAACCCGGGAGAAAAATAAGCTAGACATATTTTCATAAATTATTAGATTGATTCTTTGATTCATTAAACAGATGCACTTGATGTAAAAAGTTTTTGATCAAATAAATTTAATATTAATTTGAAAAAAAAAAATTTAACGAAACCATAAAACGAACAATTTGTTTCGCATATGTGCTGATATGTGGTAAAGAATATATTTTTATATTTGATACTATAATATATATATCTGAATCTGCGATTCTTTTTGAAATATGTAGGTCCTATGAAAATATATGATCGTTTCCAACTTTCACTCGTAATATATGTTTACGAGTTGGGTGATGATATAACATGGTGTCATGATGTGAAGACACATTTTACTTTAAAATAAAAATTATTAAAAACATGACCATGCCCCATTCTTTTCTCTTTCTCAAACGATTCCACTCTTTTTCCTCATCTCAAACAGAAGTTATGACTGTAAAGATTGGATATTTAAGTAAGGACTAAAACAAAAGGTTCATGTCGGGTAAATCTTGAAGACTAGTGGAGAAAAGCGAGGTAGAATATCTTCAAAAATCAAGGAGATCATCAAAATATGTTTCAGATTTTATTAACATATACGATATTTAAAAAGTATCGCTTATACGAGGAATATTTATTTATAAATACATTAAATAATATAATTGTTAATTAGGGAAAGGTTGAGTAGGAAAAATTAAAAGTAAAAAAAAAAAATGATTTGTGTTATGAACATTGTGGATTGTCATTAACCAAGACAAGAAGAGATGGCTTCTCAGGCCACGACCAGGCCCAGCCACGACCAGGCCCAACCACAGTCGTGTCCAAGAGGAGAGAGAGTCGGCGGCTGAGGAGAGAGAGTCGGCCTATCCTTTGGCCGACCTTAGATCTAGATGTTTTTCATTTATCTGTTTTAGATCTTTTCCTATTTCATGTTGTATTAGGTTTTGGATAATTTTTTTTTTTCCTATTCCTTGTAACCCCTATATAAGGGAACACTTTGATTGAGTAATAATATACAGAGACACACGAAATATTCAGTCTCAAACCCTTCGTTCACAACACGTTATCAGCACGATAGTCTCTAGACCCTGATACAAAACCCTAACCTAAAATCCGTCACACATAAACCCTAAATCAGGCGGAACTTCAAATCGATCTATCTCTCCAATCCCGAGGAACCAGAAGACGGGCCACATATCAAATTGAAGCTCTGGACGAGAAGAATCTATCTGCGAAAACCGTTCATCAATCCGATCTCAGACGCGCCCACACTCGCAGAAACAACAGACGGCGCCGACTTAGTTCTTTGGAACCCTAATCCGAACCAACAAGATTTTCTAGCCAATTTCAAATCATGTTGAAAGATAAGTTTATCATACCTCAGTTATTTGATGATTCCTTGTTTAGAATATGGTGTTCATGTAATCTAATACCCCTTTGTTTTGTTTCATGAGCTGAGAGGAATTGGTGCAACAATGAGAGCACACATCCGTGACCAGACGCCAAACCGTCCGAAACAGCTCGCGATCCGATAGGAGCCAGCGTCCGTCCGCGTGAAGGATAGAGGTTCATCAGCTCTCTTGGTGGTCCGGTTCAACCCTTCAAACAGAGGTATACCGTGATCTGAGAACCTAGAAAGAACAAACCCTAAAATCCTAATCCATGATTATGGATTCCTTTTGTTCTTGATGAAACCCTAAATTGATATAACCTAGAATTGATCATCTCATAAATCACTAGATTAAAATCGATTCCCTAGAACATGTTTGATTGTTTGATTGTTTCTGATTTGAATTAAAGAAACCCTAAATTTGGAATCGTAATCCTAGAAACCCTAAAACCCTAAAATCGGTTTTGACTTCATCTCATCTATTGATCATTGAGTTTTCTAAATTAATTTATTGATTGATGATCTGAGATATTAGGATTGTTTGATAGATTGATTGATAGATCTAAATCTCTAAATTCGAAATCCTTAAGGCCTTGAAACCCTTAATCGGCTACTTGAAAGTTTTAAGATCCTAAATCTCGTTTTGATTTCCTAAAGGTTTTGAAATCTTAAATCTAATAAAAGTTTTAAAAGATTGAAAGTTTAAAAATGGTTTTTAAATGTGAGTTAGGTTGCTAGATTGATTGATTCTAAAATCTAGTTGAAACATTATCAACCTTGAAATTGGTAAACTTGATATGTATTGTGTGGCATTGTGTTTTGTCATGAATCATATTGGACGACCGTAAGGTCTAATGCATTGCACACACACGGGGCCTTGTACCCTTGAAGCCTTTTGGCTTAGTGCATATCTATGTAGCCATGTGGCCAAGCATCCGAATGGTTATAGAAACCGGATTGCATAATGATCCAATCCTTAGGATTGTTGTATAACATAAATACCGTAAAGCTTAAGGCATCACAATGTATGACCGTATGGTCTAAAGAGACATCATATCTGAATGATCATGCGACCTTGTTTGTATATCTCATGAACCGATCTTTAAGATCGTTGTATCACAAGACATGGCCGTGTGACCTGACTCACACCATGATCGATTGTTTTCATAGATGCGTAAGACTTGTTTGTGGCCGAGCTTGTTAAATATCATGCGGCTACATGACCACATTGTGAACCTAAATTTTAAATGACAATGTGACTCAGGTATCGAAAAGGGACTTGGTGATACAATGAGAATGAGAATGACCAAGGACAACAATGAGAATGAATTGGTACAACATTCCATCATCTCATTGAAGGTCTAAAAGATCAGTACATCACTACAGAAAATCCACTAGACTTTTGGGATGCTTTACAGCATAGAAATTACCACCAGAAAACGGTGTTGCTTCCAAAGGCTAGAAATGACTAGAAGAATCTAAGATTCTTGGATTACAAAGTCATGGATGAGTACGACTCAGTCTTGTTTAAGACAGTCTCGATGCTGAGACTTTGTGGTGAAGTAGTAACCAAGGAAGAGTTACTAGAGAAGTCTTATTCCACATTCCATGTGTCGAAAGTCATACTGTAGAAGGCTTCGCCACTTATACTGATCTGATTTTCAAAAGGACCAAATTTCGATACGACTAGTCTTATTGCTTTATGATTGCATTCGTGTTTACTTTAACCTAAGGATCATTCACGATTTATATGGAATTGGTTTTAAGTTTATTAAATCTTGCCGGATCTTACTTAAACATATGAATGTTTTAAAGAGTTGCCTAAAGGGCATAAAACCGAGTAAGAAATCATGAATGGTATAGAAAGCCTAGTAGGAAACTATGGCTAAGGCATTTGCCTATAAGGCATTATATACACCCAAAGAAATGTGGTCCATTGAAGTTATAATGAATGGATTCCAACTAACAAACAATGGGCAAGAAAGGTAACAAAGTTCCTTCAGATCTTTAAGAATAAAACGCCTAAGACCTTTGAAAGAAAGTGGTCGAGACTATACCGATGATCTCTACTGATTTATACTATGCTAAGGATCAGTATGATAAGAGGCAAGAGATGTGGTGACCATATTGAGAAACACCACGAAATTTTACACTATATGGCATGATAGGATTAGCCATCCTAGTATAGAACTTGATGCAAAAGATCAATATTGAAAAGGCACAGAGTTATCCCGTAAAGATCTCACGTTGTGAAACATGTACACATAGGGAAACTCATTAGGCTTAATTATCCCAAAGCACCACGACCTTATAGTATGGTCATGAGGGGGAGAGAGGATAAACCCATGATCAATACTACAAGTTCGTGTACTATGGTCTAAACACCATGATATATGGCCCGGCCATTACTAGACCATAAAGGGCTATTACCCGGCCAAAGAGAGGCCATGATACAAACGGACAAACCAAAGAGGCCATCACCTATAAACAGCTTAGCCACGACTTGGCCATGACTTGGCCGTGACTTGTCTAGTGCAGGCTTGTCCGCACACAGTCCATGACTCGGCCAGAAGAAGCCGAAGAGACCATGAGAGACAACGGTCTGGCTGCAAAGGCCATAACCGGCCGGAAAGGCCATTACCTATAAAAGGTTCGGCCATTACCTATATGCTTGGGGACATTATGAATATACATGTACAGAGTGATAATAAGCATCAGGCCATATAAGTGAGCATAGATATTCCCATCTAAAGAATAAATACGGGTCATTAAAACCAGACAAACCATCTTAAGAGATTCTGAGATGAAACCACCACATACATATATGTGCCGTCTAAGATGGAACCTCAGAAGAGGATTGGAAATATATGTTGGATAGGAGTAATACTTTCTCCCACGAATTCAAAGAAAGCTTGAGCCAAAACATGGGTGATTAAAATAGTGGCCAAGTACGGATTGCATGATCAAATGGATCCGACTATCCAAACATTAAAGGAGAAAGATTATAAGCTGGATAAAGAAAGAGTAAAGGAATGATAAGAATGGTTTTAACCATCATTGTCTTGGCAAGATCCTCGGACTATACATTATGATATAAGACGTCCAAAGAAAGATAATATAAAGATAGCCAATTGAGAAGCTAATCGAAATGCCAGACACTGGCCCGAAAAGAATGACTAACCAGCTTAGCACCAAACAAAATTTAAAGTCCTAGAAGAGACATAATCAAGTTGCTATAGAGTCTATGCAAGATAGACCAAGTGTTCCATAAGAGTAAAGAAACTCGGATAGAAAGAAAAGGTGCATAGACAGATCCGAAGTCATGATAAGAGAAACCATACCAGACATAGAGATAAAGGCTGGCCAGCTACACATCTAAGGTACCAAGCCAAGTAGTCTTGGGACGCCAAGCTGCTAGGTAACAAAGGTCCTGGATAATGAAATCTCAAAGTGATCAGATCATGTCTGGAACATAGTGGAATCACATGAAAGTGTCGACACACACATTTGTATAAAGATACATAAGAGAATAGCACTTGAACATAAGCGAGGATCATGTACCCACGAATGAGTACTCATCATACAATCATAGAATCATAAAGATTATAAAAGAATAGAAAGATAAACGTGGAGGTTCAAAGTATCTAAAGAGAGATGAGCGTATTGGCCATGTACATATACAGAAACGTCATCTGATAAACCAGTGAAATAGATGGATCTTGTGAGATAAAGAAACCGTGAGAGAGGACACATGATCACGTGGCCTAGAGTGTCTATGTCTTCATATTAACAGCATTAGATCATAGCTTGTTTACACAAGGTACTCACAGAGATCAAAGGAACAGATTATAAGGAGATGAACTCCTATGTGGTGATTGCTGCTACTGATTTTCGATATTATACCAAGTCTGGTCATAAGAAAGAAAATAGATACACTAAATGTAGTAAGCAGCATATGGATCACTGGATAAGATAATATAAGAGAACAGCTTTGTTCCTAAGCTGATTCATGGACTGAAGCAAAAGCAGCTGCATAAAGTATATAAAAAAAATTGATCACACATGAACATTGATCTTGGAGTTGTGTAAAAGACAATCCAATAACAGTCCATATACATATGAGAATTTATAAAGAAATTCCTTGTGCTTATACTAAACCTAAAGAAGGTTAGTAGATATAGAATGAAATCTATATGGGTGTCTGGCTAAAAACGTCCAGCACACCAGCTAAGAGCATCCGGCTCTCTGACCAAAAGCGTCCAGCCCTCAGGCTATAAGCATCCGGCTCCTTCTACCAAGGATGTCCGACTCATATCCTTTGATCGCGGCTAGTATAAGAGATCAACCAACAGGTTGTAATCCGACATCAGATCCCTTAAGGATCCGGGATAGCAGAATAGTTTACAGCTGCTGTGTAACCTACACAAGACTTTGTCGTGAGGATAATAGGAGATATTTGATCTACCCTTCCCGGTCGGATACCAAAAGTTTTGTAAGCCCGTGAAGTCAAGATCCATGACCTAATAATATATATTAAGCATGTGATATCCACAGCAACTAAGGTCATGAGACGCCATCATATGGCATTACCTAAAGCAAAGAAATTGATGTCCACATACATGAGAGTGTGTTCGGCCGAAGAGCCATGATAAGAGATTATAAAACCTCACAACAATAATCATTGGACACTCATGAGACAAGCAGTGGACTTGTATAGACAAGGTCTATGACCTGGACATTGATCGACCAGATTGAAACATGGCAGAATGGTTATCATAGTTAACCAAAAGTAAAGAGTATAGAAGTAGATGATCACGTCTGAATCATGAATACATGCAAACACGTTTTGCAAAGACCAACATGTGATTCCCGAGAACAATGTGGTTCACATTGCTTAGCATACATGCTTTAAACGGGACACTCAATGTCAAAGGACATGAGAAACGACCTAAGAGGTCTAAGTGGTCTTAAATACGGTGCAGTAATGAAACTGGCCGATTACTCCCTTCCTACACAGACAGGATAGATCACGCATCAAGATGCGTAGTATGTAGAACCTACACCGAGGTTCACATCAGGGGGAGTAGTGCGTGTTGTACTCTTTTTCCTTCATCATGGTTTTGTCCCACTGGGTTTTCCTGATAAGGTTTTAATGAGGCAACATTAAGCGTATTACAAATCCTATATGCGCCAGTTGAAGGATCTTCAGTGATGCCTTCATCAGGGGGAGTGTCATGTGTTGTACTCTTTTTCCTGTCTACGGTTTCCATTTTTCCCACCTTGGGTTTTTGGTTTTCCTAGAAAGGTTTTAATGAGGCAACATCGTGCATGATACAAATCCATATGGTTATGGCATCCAAGGGGGAGTGTTATGAACATTGTGGATTGCCATTAACCAAGACAAGAAGAGATGGCTTCTCAGGCCACGACCAGGCCCAGCCACGACCAGGCCCAACCACAGCCGTGTCCAAGAGGAGAGAGAGTCGGCGGCTGAGGAGAGAGAGTCGGCCTATCCTTTGGCCGACCTTAGATCTAGATGTTTTCCATTTATCTGTTTTAGATCTTTTCCTATTTCATGTTGTATTAGGTTTTAGATAATTTCCTTTTTTCCTATTCCTTGTAACCCCTATATAAGGGAACAGTTTGATTGAGTAATAATATACAGAGACACACGAAATATTCAGTCTCAAACCCTTCATTCACAACAATTTGGTTAATGATTTAAAAATAGGAAGTGTGCTAATACCCTAATACTAATTCGTGAAGCTAAAGACGGCCGTTGGAGGAAAAAGAACAGGACCCACTAAGAAATCGTTCAAATGAGCTGTCGGAAAACAGCTCCGACCAGCCTGTGTGTCCTGTCTGCCTTCCGTTATATAAAACCTCTCGTTTCCTCTCCCTTCTCTCATTCAATTTATAGAATTCTCTCTTCCTTCCATTTCTTTTCTTGAATTTCGAAATGGCTCAAGAAGAGGCACAGAAATCAGCAGATGTCGTAGTCACAACGGAGAAACCAATGACCGATAAGGAGGTGACTGTACCTTCTCCGGTGCTGGAGAAAGAGGTGACTCCCACGGTTGCTTCGGAGGAGAAGGTGGCCCCGGAGACAGAGAAATCTGTGCCGGTGAGGGAAGAAGAGACAGTCGTAGCTGAGAAGGTGATTGTTCCATCCCCTGAAGAACTTGAAAAGAAGGCACTTGCGGAGTTTAAAGAGCTCGTGAGGGAGGCTTTGAACAAACGGGAATTCACTTCTCCGGTGCCGGTGAAGGAAGAGAAACCAGAGGAGAAGAAGCCGGCCGAGGAAACCAAAGGAGAAGACAAAACAGAGGAAAAGAAGGAAGAAGAGAAACCGGAAGCCATTAAGTTGGAGGCAAAAACGGATGCGGTGGCTCCCGCAGAGGAGAAAGAAGCAGTGTATGACACCATGGCTGAAGAAGATGGAACCAAGACCGTGGAAGCAATTGAAGAGTCGATAGTCTCCGTCACTCCTCCAGAGAACACCGTAGTCTCCGAGGCAGAGCCTATGGAGCCGGAAGAAGTCTCCATCTACGGAGTTCCTCTCCTCCAAGACGAGAGATCCGACGTGATCCTCCTAAAGTTCCTCCGAGCAAGAGACTTCAAGGTTAAAGAAGCATTGACGATGCTGAAAAACACCGTCCAATGGCGCAAGGAAATCAAAATCGACGAGCTCGTAGAAGCCAAAGCCGGAGAAGAAGCGAGCGAGTTCGAGAAGATGGTTATCGCTCACGGTGTGGACAAAGAAGGTCATGTCGTGATCTACAGCTCCTACGGTGAGTTCCAGAACAAGGAGCTTTTCTCTGACAAGGAGAAGCTTAACAAATTCCTCAACTGGAGGATTCAGCTTCAGGAGAAGTGTGTGAGAGCTCTGGATTTCAGCAGCCCTGATGCCAAATCTTCGTTTGTGTTCGTCAGCGACTTCAGGAACGCTCCTGGACTCGGCAAGAGAGCGTTGTGGCAATTCATCAGGCGTGCCGTCAAGCAATTCGAGGACAATTATCCCGAATTCGCCACTAGAGAGGTACGTAATAGTGTTACACACATAACACTAATACAAACCAGCTTTAGTCAATGAAGAACTTATTCTCCAAAACATAATTACAATTAAAGATATTATAATCCATATAGTTAACGAAAATAATATATACTAGATTAAGACCCGCGCCTTGCGTGGAATAAACATTATATATATAAATTATTTTATGTATTATATGTTCTTACATATTATGAAATAATAAATATATATTGAATAATTAAAAGTCAGTAACTATTACATATATAATTAAATAATTAAATTGGTGCGAACGTATAAATAAATTTTATTAATCCAAACAATTTTTTAAAAAAATTTGATAGGATAAGTAATTAAATTCAAATGATATTAACATACATAGTATATTTTTAATATTAATGTCTATTAAATGATGCTTTCTACTCATATGTTTTTTTGATTATGTGTATCTTTAATAGCAAAAACTTTAAATTATTGATAACAAAATTTTCATTGTAGGATTAATAATTTTAGTAATTTATAATTTAAAATATTTTATCAATTTTAGTTCAAAACTTTTATCAAAAAAAATTATTCAAAGTAAATTTTGAAATTAAAATATTTATTTATTCAATATGGTTTATAGTTTAATTTAGAATGATATATATACATATATATTTTAAATCTTAATGATTAATTAAATTAGACTTTTATTTATATGATTTTGTAATCATTTGTATTTTGTCATAACAAAAATTTTAAACCATGGATCGCAAAATTTGAATGTGAGACTTTTAACAGTTTTAGTAATTTGTAGTCGTTTTTTAAAATTCAAAATATAACATATACAGAAAAATCTAAATTTTTATAATATGGTTATTGTGATTTTTTTAAATTATTTTAATAGTTTAAAATTAAACAAATTTGATAGAATATACATTTTTTTAATCAGATCTTTATTATTCAAAATCATTAATTGTCATATATACGTTAGCCACATTCGGCAATTCCGTAATCTTTATTTAAGGAAATAATGAATGACATTAATAATAAATTTATTGTTAGTTTAATAAAAATCTTATTATATAATTAGATGGACCAACATATTTCTCTAATAATTCTAAGAGTCATCCTAGTGATGACACGTGGTTACAAAAAGAAGTTGTAATTTTTCACAAATAATATATAGGGGATTATAGCCCAATTAATCGTGCCGAAACTGCTGGTGATTTCTTCTTTAATTCCTTTCTTATTTTGCAGCTGTTCATCAATGTTCCATGGTGGTACATTCCTTACTACAAAACATTCGGATCGATCATTACATCACCAAGGACTAGGAGCAAGATGGTTCTTGCTGGTCCATCTAAATCTGCTGATGCAATTTTCAAGTAATTAACCACTAATAATTATTTTACCAATTCCTAATTCAAATATTTTTTTGTCACTAAGCTCTTATGTTTGTGGTTGGAAACAGATACATTTCTCCTGAACAAGTCCCGGTTAAATACGGTGGACTTAGCAAAGATATTCCTATATCCACTGAAGATACTGTAACTGAAGCTATAGTTAAACCAGCAGCCAAATACACCATAGATTTGCCTGCTTCTGATGTATATACATTCAGATTCCGATCATATTGTAAACTATTGCTAATTACGAAGATTAATGTGCATTGTGGTGCTTGTGGCAGGCTTGCATGCTTTCATGGGAACTAAGGGTGTTGGGTGCAGATGTTAGCTATGGAGCTCAGTTTGAGCCGACCACAGAGGGAAGTTATGCTGTGATTGTCTCTAAGAACCGGAGGATTGAGTCAACCGATGAACCGGTTATAACTGAATCTTTTAAGGTGGGTGAACCGGGAAAGATTGTGATCACAATCGATAACCAGACTTCCAAGAAGAAGAAAGTGCTCTACAGGTTCAAAACTCTACCAATATCTGATCTTTGAAATGAAACTTGAAACTTGAACAGGTCACATCCAGATTAAAAAAAATTGAAACTACATGTCAATTACCACAACCCAGTTGGAAGGACGAAGAACGAGGATTATTTTGTTATTTATTATGTAATTTGAAATGTAAAATGTTATTTTTGTACTTGTGTTTTGCTGGAATGGTTTGCTCTGTTTTGAGCATTGGGCTGTTTTGTGTATGAATAATATGTGATTAAAATTCAAAAGCAAGAACAATACTTTGTTTCTTTATTTACCTTAATGTATTCATTATTTATATATGTCTTTCTCTGTCTTGTAAAGCATTGGGAAAATTCTCCATACCAAATCCCCCAATAGTTGAAAAGGAGAGTTGAAAGTTTTTTTTTTTGTCATCAACGATACAGACTCATACTGACTCTGTAAACCAAACCGGTTGATCTGCATCCATGTGAACGACAAAAGACGGTTGCTTTCTAGCACTGCGTGCTAGACTATCCGCCTTTGAATTTTGCGTCCGTAGTACATAGATAATCTCTGATCGGGTGAAGTTCTCTTTCAGGATCTTGATATCATCCTTATTTGGAAGGAAAGTTGAAAGTTAAATGCGTAAATTTAGATTGTAATGTTAATGTATTATCCATCAAGATAATTATAATGTTCAATGAATATACTAGATGTTTTGTCCGCACGTGAGAACATAATAATTTTAAAAATATTTATGAGTAGATATATTATCAATTCAAATACCATTAGAACAAGTTATTGTTCATGTCATACGTATAAAATGTTTAATAATAAATTGAATAACAAATTGAATAACAAATGCTTTTTATATAAAAAAAATTTCATCATAATATAAATACTTTAATAATTAAACTAAACTTAAAAAGATTAGTATCTTTTTTTCATAATTTAAAAACACTCATGTATACATACAATTATAAACAAAAAAATAAAAAAATATACAAGGATCTCTCTAGCTTCTAAAAATTTATGATGTATATAATTTTTAGATAACACAATATAAGGGCTTTTTGCAAATATGACTCAAAACTTGAAGTCAAACACAAAACTAACTCATGTTTTTTTGGAACTTTGACTTGCCTCTTTCACCCCCAAAGTTCAGATTATTCACGAAAATGTCATCACTTTTTTTTTTTTGAAAATGCATATTTTACTCTATCACCCTCATCTTTCTCAAGTATTCACAATATTGCCATTGCCATCAATACACCAACCACCATGAAGCTCTTAATGCACCTAAAAATCGATTTACACTCTTTCTTTCTCAATTCTTATGAACCAAAAACAACATCTCTTTACTTTCTCTCCATATTCATCTAAAAAAAACCCAAGATTTTGATTCTAAAAATTTTATGGTTCATAGAGCCATTAAAGCTTACGATTCTTGGTGGGTCACTTTTGTTTGAGATTCTTGGTGCTTGGAGAAGAATTTTGTGTGCTAAACAAGTTATCTCACTGGTTGAAACTATGAAATTAGTTTTTTTCCAGATATGTTCGTCCAGACGACTTACTGGCTGTAGACGACTTCCGGGTAAGTCGTCTGGCTATAGACGACTTACATGGAAGTCTTCTGGTCAATGCAGAGGTTAATTTTGCAATTAACTTTTAAATGTGTTTTTCTAGACGACTTACATGGAAGTCGTCCATTTTTGTTTGTTAAAAAAATAATCGAGACGACTTCCAAGGAAAACGGGTTAGTTTTGCATTTGACCGGATTGTGTCAGAAATTTGACTTTTCATATAAGTCGTCCAGTAGAAAATAAAAAAATCAATATTTTGTTATACCTAGACGAATTCCATGTAAGTCGTCTCAGGTTAGTTTTGCAATTGAAAAATAAAACAAAAAAATTATTTTTGTCTAGACGACTTAAACGGAAGGCGTCCATCAGGCGACTTCCACGAATGTCGTCCATGATTTTATTCCGAGATTCTGGTCAAACCTTGCTTATCTTGGGCGACTTCCATGTAAGTCGTCGGATGGACGACTTCCGTGTAAGTCGTCTAGAAAAAAGTAATTTTTTTTTGTTTTATTTTTCAATTGCAAAACTAACCTGAGACGACTTACATGGAAGTCGTCTAGGTATAACAAAATATTGATTTTTCAATTTTCTAATGGACGACTTACATGTAAGTCGTCCTGGAAAAGTCAAATTTCTCACACAATCCGGCCAAATGCAAAACTAACCCATTTTCCTAGACATGTAAGTCGTCTCGATTTTTTTTTTAACAAACAAAGATAGACGACTTCTATGTAAGTCGTCTAGGTTAAAAATCAATTGCAAAACTAACCTAAATGGACGATTTTCTAGAAGTCTACCAGACGACCTCCGTGGAAGTTGTTTGCGTCAATGTTTAATAAATTTTCATTTTCTCTAAGACTACAAAGACTTTTTAATTTTTTTTGTTAATTCATGTATATTAGTTAATATTGGGGCTACTGAATGAAATTTATAACTTAATTGGTGATATTTATAAGGTTACCAACATTCATGCATAGTAAAGTTTCTAGCTAATTGAGAAGACATCCGTGGAAGTCTTCTACGTTAGTTTTTGTAAATTTGTTAAGTAACTTTAAGATATGTTTATTTAATTTTCAAAAGTGTTAAGTAACTTTAAGAATATCAAGTAACATGGTTTAATGTGTATTTTCAGATTATAAGATATATTTTTTACTTATGTATCTAATGAAAGTGTTCTACCTTTGAATTTATG
Organism: Brassica napus; assembly: GCF_020379485.1. Classification (NCBI taxonomy): domain Eukaryota; kingdom Viridiplantae; phylum Streptophyta; class Magnoliopsida; order Brassicales; family Brassicaceae; genus Brassica; species Brassica napus. The sequence goes on along the minus strand of NC_063449.1, from coordinate 35,428,382 downwards.
TAATGTTTTATCTTTTGTGAATTTGACTAATTTTTGAGAATTCTTCTTCCTTAGTTGTAATAAATTTGATTAATTTTTTTGTGTTATTGTGTTTTGCTATTGAAGTTGTATCAATAACTTCAATTATGTCAAGTACTTTTGGCAAGATAATGTCGTGGAAAATGAACATATTTACCAAACTTTTTCATTAATATCTCTTCAAATTTACAAAAAAAGTCACAACTAAAGGAGTACACATGCAAATCACAAAACAGACCACAAACAAAACTATTATAGATCATTCCTCTACAAAGACAAGCTTAGACTCCACTTGATATGGAAGAAGACCCCGTCAGAAGACTTCCTAGAAGTCGTCTGGAATACTTCTTTGAAATCGTCTGGAAGTTCCCATAGGTCTTCCAAAGTTTGATCCAGATCTGAAAAACATGTATATCAAACCCAGAAATGTAAATCTTGCTATCATATCAAAAAACGTTCAAATGGCTTAAAACAGAGAAAATTAGTGGAAAATTTGATAGACATACTTTTATAGAACACACAAAGTACATATCCAAGTGGAAGATGAGAACCATCTGATTAAAACCTGCAACAAAAAGATAGATTAGTGAGAAAGACATGAGACAAAAATGAAAAATTCATATAAAGTTTAGTGTTTTCAAGTCAAAGAGATTATAGTGGGTTTGGAGAGTTTTAGTTTGGGAAAAAAATATGAATTTTATGCAACATGAGGTTACCAAATAAAGAAAAATCAACATAAGAACTTACCAAAACACTCAGATCTATTATGAAAGGGAGACATGGGAGAAGACTCCGTCAGAACACTTCCTGGAAGTCGTCTGGAAGACTTCCTAGAAGTCGTCTGGAAGTCCTCTAGCCCAGAAGTCTTCCAGATCTGAAAAACCTGCATATCCAAATCCAGATCTGAAAAACTTGTATCTCAAAAAACGTTCAAATGGCTTAAAAAAAAAGAAAATGAGTGGAATATTATATAGATCTACCTTTATAGAACACACAAAATACATATCTAAAATTAATAAATCTACCTTTAAATGAGTGGAAGATGAAAACCATGTGATGAAAAACCTCCAAAACAAGATAAACTAGTGAGAAAGACATGAGACAAAAACAAGAAATTGAGATAAAGTTTGGTGTTTATAAGTTCAAAGAGATTAGAGAGAGGTTGGAGAGTTTTAGAATGAGGAACATACCATTTTTGTTGCAGCCATTTGAGAGGAAAAGAGAGAATGTGTAAATTTTTTTATATATGGAGACAAAAATTCCAATAAGGTTAAATATTTTCGATCAGAAGACTTACTAGACGACTTACTTGTAAGTCGCCCAAAGACTTCAATATTTTTAGCGGGAAACTAACATATTTTTAGCGGGAAACTAAAATATTTTTAGCGGGAGTTAGAAGACTTCCCAGACGACTTACATGTTAGCCGTCTAGACCCTAAACATAACCCATAAACTAAATTAACTAACTAAACACTTCATAAAATCAAACTAAACTTAAAAAGTGTTTACTATACACAGAAATAATCACATGTAGACAAAAAATTAATTTTTCAAAAAAACATTTAAGCTTTCCAAAATCTAACCCTAAGAATACATACAATACTACAACATATGTTGACAAACCCTAGACCAAAGAATATCATGATTCACTGCTTTCACTCATCTATGTTGAAAACAATTCAATTTTATTATATCGTAAATTATATCACTTAAAACTGTTTATAATTACATGATTTTAATTTTTCGTTCATCAAAATATTTCTTACAAAACTTATAAATTATTTTTAAAATCAACTATACCAGACGACTTCCGTGGACGTCGTCCAGAACACTTAATAGAATCTCAGAAAACTCAGAAGACTTAGCGGATATATATTCGTAAAAATGTGTTCTGTTTTTTTTCTTTGGCCACAAGGGGCTGGCTGTAATTTCACAAGGCTTTTGGGTTACTTTTGCATTTGATTCAAGTTTGGGTATACTTTTGCAATCAAAATCAAATTTTGAGTCATATTTGGTAAATCCCCCCAATATAAACTAATTTTGTATAACATAATTATCAAATTAATTAAATTCATTTTTAATTTATGATTAATTATATATTAACAAATTTAATTATTAATTAAGATTAATAAAGATTTTATAACCCAATATAAATTTTTTTAGTCAATGATAATCATCAAATTAATGAAATTTATTTTTAATTGATGAGTAAATATATATTAACAAACCTAATTATTCATTAGAGGTATCAACGACGTTAACCGCTCTAACTTTTAACGTAATGGTTCAAAGGCTCTCAATTAATAATGGGAAATTGCCACAAATACAACATTCATAGTACCACTTTTCATGTCTACACTAATCACTTTTACCCTTATTTTTAATAAAGGGTAAAAGACACTTATATCCGCTATAGTTAACTAATCTAGAATTAGGGTTTAGAGTTGAGGAGTGGGGTAGGGTTTTTGGAATGTAAAATTTAAGATTCTAATAAATATATAAATAAATACTAAAAATATATAAAAAAAATGAAAAATAGTTTCAAACATAATTTTTGATTTTCAAAAAGAAATTTTGAAAAAAAATAAAAACAATTTCGTAAAAAATTCAAAAAAAAAACATTTTAATTTTTTAATTTTTATTTATTTAAATAATGATTTATTATATATATATAGAACAAGAGTATAAGAGGCATTTGCCACTTAATGAAGAAGATATTTTTGAAAATGTCCATTTAGTGATGGTAAAGATGAGAAGTGGTAGCATGAAAGTGGTAAACGAAATTTATCCTTTAATAATACAAATATGAGGGTAAATCTCATATATAGCCATTTTTAGTTTTTTTATTTAAATAGACTTTAAAGATTAAAGTGTTCAAAATAAGTTTTATTGAACGGATAAATAATTTTCATACCTGCATTTATAATTTTACTTAATTATTTATTAAATATATAAAATAAATAAATATTTCAAAAACATCAAAAATATTTTTTCAAAAAAAAATGAATAGTTATTTTGGGAAACCTTTTTTTAAGTTTAGGAAGACATTCCATAATATATACGATATCTTTCTGAATTTGTAAAAAAATTATAGAATTCAGTAATGCTTTCATAAATGTGTAATTAGACTTCTTGAATGTAACATATATGTATATTACAGAACTTCTTCCTTATATGTATGACATTTTTCTAAAATTGGCTTGCATATTTAAATATGTAGAATATCTTTAGAAAATTAGAGTGCACACTCAAGAAAGATTTTTAAAAACTTTAATAGACCGGGTGATTGTGGTCAAGTGGTAAGGAGACGGGACTGAGACGCCAACACGTTTCAGGTTCGATCCACCTGCTGCGCGAAACTAAGTCACAATTATCCTGGTCACCCAACACGGATATGGGCCTATGCTTTAGGGCCCATTTGAATACCCGGAGAAAGAGTCTATCCGGGGGTTGCACCTCCCCTTGGGGATTAGTCCGGGCCTCTCCATGGACCTGGGATACCCCCAGGTTAACAAAAAAAAAAAAAAAAAAAAACTTTAAGAATATATTATACATATTTAAGAATAATTTAGTAAATATATATACAAATTTAGTAAGTTATTCATAGATATATATTAATGAAAGTCTTCCTAAATATACATTTAATAATATAAATATACTTTACAAAAGTTTTCTTAATGGATCCTATTATTGAATTATGGACTATAGTCCTTGGATAAGAGAGGAAATCAAGGGCACATCATTCATTGTATTTGACATTAAAAGAATTATATATTTAACATTTATATATTTTGGTTACAATATATTTCAGCGGATTCTTTCTAAACTGCAATTTGCAAAGACCAAAGACAATTACTTGGCTGAGTGGGCAAAATATCTAGATCTAAAGAACCTAACTGAATTTGATCTAAAAATTAATATCAAACTAAAACTGAAACTGATAAAATATCTCAATGAATTCAATATTTTAATATCTAAAAAACTTGAATTAAATTCGATCCAAATCAAAATATTTTAGATATTTGTAGATAACTTAATTACAATTATATATATAATATATTAATTATTTTAATATTAATATCTATAAAATGTTCAAAATACATGGAAGTATCTAAAGATTATCCAACATAGCCACAATATTTATCTAAAAATAGCAAAATACTAAAAATAACAGAAATATCCAAAATATCTACATGTTTTTACCCTAAATATCCAAATCAAACCAATTTTTATATTAATTTTAGGTATTTAATTTTTCACTATTAAACTTTATAGTTGTATATTATTTTTTATTTTTGGACTTTTAAAATTTAAAAGTATATTTAGATGTTTTGATTTTTTTTAAACATAATTTAAACGGATATTCAAATTCGAATCGAATCCGCAACGAGATTTCCACATATCCGCACCAAATACACATACCCGGACATGTGTGAATCAAATGCAAACTAATAATGACTAGCTGGCTATGGCCAACTCATAAATCAATTTAAGGCTAAAGTTAACATCAAGTCTAAAAAAAAGAAAGAAAAAAAAGTGTAATCCGCATGATTGTCAAACTAATAATTAAATACATAACTACAGCCCTCGCCATGATGATAAAAACTAATATTTTCATCTTAACTATAGTATAACAGTATACATGTCATTGTCCTTTAGTTTTTTCTTCATCAACTTCCGTCATATATTTTGAAAAAGACAGTATTATACTAATATTTGAATATGAACAGAAACCTAGAGTCTTGACTTATATTAAAATGATAGATCAAGAATATTGAAAGTTGAACGCATACAGTGTGACAACTTGACAGCAGCTAAATGCTGAGTTTATAATTAGTACAAGCATGTATTGTAATGACTTTTACCAAAAAATGTATTGTAATGATTACAAATGAATAATGTGTAATAAATGTATGAGAATGGTAGTGATCATAGCGTCGGGTCCGAAGACAGTTCGGAGTTTATATGAAAAATGGATAAATAACAAACAATAGAAAAGGGTGGGACATGCATGGACCGACACAAGAGTAACAGCCATGAATGGAATTTGAACAGATTCACTACTAGCCAAAGTTGTCGCATGTGCTTCTTCATCGATTCCTCTTCATTTACTTCCTTTTTGCTTTCCCTTATTTTAATTTACCAATGATGTAAAAGATCTCACTTTCACACAATTGAATAACACTAAATGCGCCGCGTAACAGATAATCAGTCAATCCCTTATCATTGGTCGGAAGGTATTCTAAACTCAAGTCAGACAGTGTGCTACGCTGTGTTGCATGGAAGCGTACATGGTTGTGCGTTTCTCGCTCCGGAAGCGGAGTTGGGAGCAGAACCGCTCGGAATCGCTTGGAATCGTCTTGGAATCGCGATTCCAGAATTGAAGAGTTTGGAAGCGTAATGGAAGCATATGATTCTAAAGTGGAAGCGTCGGTGGTGCAAATTGGAAGCGTTAGAGAAGATGATGTTCGGGGAAGATGATGTTATTGTAACATCAACAGCTTACTGTGTTCGTATCATTAACACAGCTTACAGAGCACAAATTTGTTTTGTTGCCCAACTTAGTCCATTCTATAAACATAAAACCCAAATTCAAGTAAACTTCCAAGAAAAGATAATTCATATTCCCCTGTTTTCTTTATAGTAATCTAACTACGTTTTTCTTTTTGTTCACTTGTTTGTTTTGTTTGTAACTATTTAATTGCTGTGGGTCAATCGATTGATTTTTTTTGTAAAAATCAGCTTATCGTGGTTGTGTGTTGTCTTGGTAGCTGGTGCTGAGTTCAATCGATTAATTGATGTGCTCTGTTTTCTTTTTCAGTCTAAAAGCCATATATATGTCATATAACTTAGATATATATTGTTATATGTTACTTTGTAATTATACATACTTATTTTTATTTTCGAGTTATCATATATGCATAATTAACTAAATTTTCACTATGAAAAATGTTTATATTTAATATAATTTTATTATGGTTTTTAATAACATATATATATATGAAATACGCTTCCAACACGTACCCGCTTCCTAAATATTTTTAAAAACTCGCTTCCGCGCTTCGTAACGCTTCCGTTTCCACGTATCCGCTTCCGATTCCATGTAACATAGGTACTGCTACACTTTCGAATTAGTCCACTTTATAGCATTAAATGTGTTCTTTCCGGGACCGACCGGATCAATCGAAAAGACATATATATATAAAAAAAACAATGTGTGGTTGGTTGATCACTTTCATTTCTATAACATAAGTATATAGGTTTGCTCGTTTTACAGTTTTAGTATTTAACCATAGGCGACAATAAATGATAAGGTGCTGAACAAAACGTCTTAAATTTTTTGTTGGTATTTGTTAAAATCTTTTGCTGAGAGTACTTCCTTAGTTTCAATTTATGTGTCGGTGTAGAGTAAAACTTTCTTACAAAATAAATATTGATCTTAACTATGTTTGGAAAAACAATAAATACTATAGAATTTCAATAGTCATATAACTGTAAAATTGAACATCTAACTATTTTCTTAATTTGTGTACAAAAATTTAAAACGACATTTGAAACGTAGGAAATATGAGTTTATCTCATTTTAAAAGATTTGTGGATATTATGTACATGTGTGGCAATTTTTCATTTTTCGTGAGTTAAATTCATTATAATATGTATCAAAATCCTTGTTTTATTCAATTCCACGAACTTCACGATTCAGATGTCCAATTCTGAGGTGAGGAAAATATGATAGCTTGTCCCACGTTAAACTTGTGTATAACTAGGTAATTTTACCGTGCTCATGCACGGATATAAATATTTTAAAAGTAAATATATTATAATAATTGATTGCTACTTACTTTTAATTTTAAATTAATTTATAATTTATATGCATCATTTATATTAATAATATTATGATACTTTAATTATACATATGGTTTTATATATGTTATATCTAATCGATTTTGTTGTTTTTCAGTCTATTTAATTATCATTTGGGTAAATTGGATTGCATCTATGAATTCAACTGTAATATTTTTATTCCATATATTAAAATTTTTATTAATTTCTTATTTGCATTTGGGTAGTTGTTGTCTTAGATATGTGATATATTTTACGAAGATTATGTATAACTTAAGATATATTGTGCTTAGAATGAAATAAAAAACGTAAACTAAAGTGTCTGATTCCAAATAACATAAATTAATATAACGAAACGATAATATTCTGAAGTCTCATGCATATATATAAATTTTACAAAAGAACTAAATTGTAACAGTTGGTTAATATTCTATTTCCATTTTTAATATGCTTTGAGTTGTCCTATGATTTATATTTATAAAATAAATTACTATTCTTATAAAATTATATATTCTTATCGTAGTTAAATCTATGATTTAGATATAAGTTGGATTAGTCGAATCACTCATGCTGTGAGTATATTGAGTTACATATATTCTTTCAAATTCAAAATGAAGTATAATTATTTTTTATTATAATTAAGTCAAATGTGCATGTATTTTCATAATATTTATCAAATTATATGTTGATATTTGTAAAACAAATATTAGAAAATAAATCGATGATCAATAGGAAGTTACATGCGTAAGTAGCTGATACATTTTTGAAAGCTCATGAGCACATATCAATATTTACAATAATTAAAATATTTTATAAATTCTAAATAACTTTATGCCTTTGATTTATTGAACAGAGACTAAAATTTATTTATTTATTTATTTTTGATGAAATTTTAAATTTATTGATCATCAATGAAAAGAATAGTTATGTACAAAGGACTAAAGACTGAAATTGAACAAGAACTCTATGATCTATGTATGTGTTCTGTACCACTCTTGCATAAGCTCCCTCATGCGTTGCTTCTCCCAATATCTGGTAGCTAAAAGCCGATTGCGTACAGTTTTATCAATAATATTCGCCAATTGGTGGTGTTGTCTAGGTTTCTTGAGATGCCTTCTATCATTCATTTCTCTCCATATCGTATATATTGTAGCTTGAAACACTAACCTCAATAGAATGTAGCCAAGATAGCTGAAACTATGTGTTGTTAAGTGTTCAAGCGTGCTTACCCAATCAGGATCAGGAGGTCTTCCCAGTAGCGTGCCCACAACTTCAGTCCAGAGAGTGTAGGTATATGGACAGGCAAAGAACAGATGGTCCCTTGTCTCGTTTGGCTCTCCACAAAACAAACATCCTTGCACCTGTCCCCAAGTTCTCATACGGTCACCTGTTGACAATCTATTGTCTACTGCCAGCCATGTGATGAAAGCAAACCGGGGGACTCCAAGAGAGAACCATATCACTTTACTCCACGGTTTGATTGGTCTGTTCACTCGAATTTGCTTCCATGTCTAGGATGTTGAAAATTGATTACAAAACTCATTCTCATTCTTTCTCCATAGAACAATATCTCGACTGTTCCTAGCATCACTCAGCTGATGAGTTTCAATCGAGCTGATGATCTCTCGTAGTAGTCTGTCACGAGTTCTACGGAAAGCCCAACATGTTTGTGTTCGTACCTCACAAACCAGGGCTGATCGAGAGATACCAAGCTTCTGCGTTCCAGATTCACCAGCAACTTCAATCAAACGACCACTAGGGTGCCATATGTCTGTCCAGAATCTAGTAGACTGTCCATTGTGAATCTCCATGCGCAAGAACTGCTTCGCTAAGGTCCTCATCTTCAGCATCTTACGCCAGACCATGAACCCAAACCAGTGTCTCGTACATCCCAGAATCTAGTAGACTAAAATTTATTTTAAATAATCTTAAAAATGAGAATTCAGATTTGCTTTCGTTATTTGATTATGTTTCTATTAAGTTATAAACATAAAAACATAAAATTTAAAAGCAAATTTAATATTAAGAAAAAATAACTTTAATAATGATAAAATATAATATATCTACCTCATTAAACTATTTTGTAACTATTTGATCAAACGATGTTTATTTTGAAAATTATTTTTAGGTTTTTTAATATCTCTTAAAAATAAGCAGTAAAAAAATTGTGATTGTATTTAAAAATAATATTATGTAAATAAAATATAAATTATCGATATTTTTTTGCTGTAATTTAAAGATATTATAGTCAACTTAATATATGAAAAATAAATAAAACATTTGAATATTACTAATTATAAACTATTTTTAGACAATTAAACATATATCAATTTATGTTACTTAATTATTTTATGTAATCATCTAAGAAAATATATAGATATATAAAAATATTTTTATTACTTTGATTTTTTTTTGTATTGTTTAAAAATATGTTTTAAAAGAAATAATATTTCTTTTTCTAATATCAAGATTATCTGTGTAAATTGTTTTTAATGAAATCACATTATATAGAAATTTATAATTTTCATCTAAGAAAATATAGATATAAAGAAAGTATTTTATTACTTCAAAATTATATTTTACTAGGAGTTTTCCTGCGCCATGGGCAGAAATAATAATTTTTAACATAACATTTTTTATTTCAAAATAAAATTTTGATTTATATTTCAACATTATTAATTTATATTTTAACTTCAATTGTTATAAAAAATCATAAACGTATTTTTGTAATCATATTTCTTTTGATTTGGTATAACTATTTAAATTTGATTTTATTTAAATTTTAATGAAGATAAAATTAGATTTTATAAAAATAGTTTTAATTATATTATTGTGTTTAATGATTATTTATTTAAAATATATATATATATATATATATATATTTCCCATTAATTTTAAAGAAATAATATTTCTTTTTCTAATATCAAGATTATCTGTATAAATTGTTTTTAATGAAATCACATTATATAGAGATTTATAATTTTCATCTAAGAAAATATAGATATAAAGAAAGTATTTTATTACTTCAAAATTATATTTTACTAGGAGTTTTCCTGCGCCATGCGCAGAAATAATAATTTTTAACATAACATTTTTTATTTCAAAAGAAAATTTTGATTTATATTTCAACATTATTAATTTATATTTTAACTTCAATTGTTATAAAAAATCATAAACGTATTTTTGTAATCTTATTTCTTTTGATTTGGTATAACTATTTAAATTTGATTTTATTTAAATTTTAATAAAGATAAAATTAGATTTTATAAAAATAGTTTTAATTATATTATTGTGTTTAATGATTATTTATTTTATTTATATATATATATATATATATATATATATATATATGTATTTCCCATTAATTTTAAATATATACATATATATATATATATATATATATTTACATATAAATATAAATTCTAATAAATTTGAGACTTTGTTTGTTTTAGTTAAACTAAAAAATATTTTTGTTAATTTAAACGATGAAGATGAACAGATAAATTTAAATAATTTTTAAATATTTAACTATCAAATTTTTTTTGGATTAGTGTTAATTTATTTAGTTTATTTTTATTAATGTGAGATACATATATACATATATATTATTATTTTAATTGTGATATATAAATTATTAATATATTTAATAGTTTACCATAAATAAATATTTATATGGAAAACTGACATTAATGATGATATATGAGTTATTTTTATTACCATATTTAAAATTCCTGCAAAAATTTTTAAATTTTTAAAAGGAAATTTTATATCTCACAATTAATATGATGCCATGTCACTATTTTCTAAAATCATGTCATCTATTTTAAGTGTCATGTCATCTTTTTTTCAGCGAAAATGATTGTAGTGACGACATGTGTATAAATCACTTCGCAAATATAGTCTAGGGGATTTGTGTTGGTTTGTCCCACATCAAAACGTTACACTCAACTTTGCTCTTACTCGGACTTGACTGGTATTGTCTAAAATATGTTTGTTCATTGTTATTTATTGACAGTGATGATAATTCTTGTAAATATATTATTGAATAATACCAGAATAATATCTTTATATATAATTAAGGTTTATGAAATGCTAGACATGGATAAACTACTTTTTGTTTATAGTTGAAATAACATTCATTTGTAAAGAAATTTTTTTCCCAAACCATAATTGGCATTTGAATGACGTAACAGCCAACAAGTTTTGGGTAAACAAGGCACAAATTGTGAAACTGAACCACTTCCACCCACTCCAGTCTCCAGACAACAATATGTCAGTGTCGAGAAGTTGTTACAACGTGTAAATCAACAGCCTTACGAATCTCTTTCATTTATTTCAACTCATGATTTATCGTTGATGTTGCACAACACCTAACTAGTCCGTATACAGTTGATTTCAGTATCAACACAATCAATTAAGGGTAGAGAGATTTATTAAAGTATTTTTATTACAGAAAGTCATGTAAAACATATTCTCCCCAAATGATTACAAGAGCAAAAGATGCAGAAAGCTCCATCGTATAAACCACACAAAATGATAAATTATATGAAAAAGTAGACTCGCATATACGTACATAAGCATACCAGAAACCACACTGTTTGTATTTTTTTTTTTAAGTTTAAAAGAGTTTCATTTTTTTTTGTAAATATCAGAGAGGTTTGACATTAAACCTGTAAACAAGCTTCTTCTTCTTAGAGGTTGGGTTGTCCACTGTGAGCAAAACCTTGCCAAGCTCATTCACTTTGAAGCTTTGAGTTAACACCGGTTCATCGGCCGGTTTCATCTTCCTCGGTTTCTGAACAACCACTGTATAAGCATCTTTCTCTTCTGGCACAAACTCTGCCTTGTAGCTCACTTCCCATCCAATTACCCTTATCTCCCACACAATCTCACATTTCTGCATAGAGATTAAATAACTATTTAATGTTTTGAATATTGCATATTAAAGTAATGACGAGATGAAAGGTGTAGAATACACTAACCTCATAGATTATGATCTCAACAGTTTGCTTTGTTCCGGGCTTAACAGTGACTTCAGAGGCTGGATCATCCAATGAGAAGTCTGGATTGCAGTCGCAAGGATCTACACTTAATCCTCCGTATTGTACAGGGACTTGTTCAGGTGATATGTATCTATAGTCACACATTTTTTTCAAATATGTGTCAGATGAGTCTTAAGAGTTTTAAACAAACAAAACCACAAAAAAAACTTTTGAAATATTACTTGAAAAGGGTTTCGGCTGATCTTGAAGGACCAGCAAACACCAACTTGCTCTTTGACCTTGGCGTCATAAACGGACCAATCACAGTGTAAAACAAAAGGTACCACCATGGAACATTGATAAAGGCCTGAAAATTTTACCAAACAAAACATTCAACCACAATAACCGATCATGTCTGAATCTGGACAATGAAGAAGAATCTGATGTTACCTGTTTGAACACAAACTCAGGGTAGTTGTCCTGAAGCAACTGCACGGCTTGCTTGGTCGCCGATCTAAGCTCTTTCTTCCCCAACCCCGGAGAGTTCTTCATATCATTAATCTGAAAAATGGTGGAAACACCACCGGAGCTGAAGTCTAGCTTCCTTATACTCCTCTCCAAGAACTGAATCCTCGTCCTCAAGAAATGCTTCCTCTTCTCCTCATCGGAGAACGTCTTGTTGTAAAGCTCCTTGTTCTGGAACTCGCCGTAGACATTGTAACACACCGGGTGGCCTTCACGGTCGTGTCCGTGCATGAACACGACCTTGTCAAGATCATCCACTAAGTCTTCGTCGACCAGCTCGTCGATCTTGAAGTCCCTCCTCCACTTGATCGTGTTCTTGAGCATGGTCAACGAATCTTTCACCTTGAAGTCCCTAGCTCGTAGGAACTTCAGCAAAACGACGTCGCTTCTGTCGTCTTTGAGGAGCGGGACTCCCCAGATCGTGACTTCTTCCGGTGCGTTGCCGGTGTCTTCTTCCGGTTTGGGGACTGAACCGAACTGGTGGTTGTCGAGAGCGTCGCGCACGAGATGCTTGAGCTCGTTGAGAGATTTCTTCTCTGAATCGGATAGATCGGAGAGGTTGCTGCTCTCTTCCTTGAACGAGCCGAGATTCTGAGGGATTCTTGCCGTCTCTTCTTCCTGCTGCGACTTTTCGTCTCCGAGCTCTTTCTTCTCCGTCGATGCCGTTTCCGTTTCCGTCACCTTCGGCGGCTGGTGCTCTTCCGGCGTTACCTCAGGCTTCTCTGCCGCGGTTTCCGTTTCCGGCGTGGAGGTGGTTACCGCCGTTTCAGTCTCTCGCGCCGAGACTTCGAGAGTAGGCTTTGATTCATCCGGAGTTGTTAGTTCCGACGGTGGTTGATTTTGCGGCGTGGGGAGAGTGGTGGTGATTGATTCCTCCGCCATTTCTTTTTGATATGTGGTGATGTTTCTGTGATGTTTCTAAATCGGGAAATTGATGTTTGGTATAAGAGCGAGTGGAGAAGACCAGACAAAAGTGCGTTGGAGTATCGAAGTACGAGAGGGTATATTGGTCACGCCGATCGAACTCGTTTTTCTTTTGTCGTCACCTTCCGACATTTACGATAAGCTCCGAAGACTTCAAAAAAGAGGGTGGAGGTTCTGTAATGAAAAATATTCTTTCTAAGTTAGGCCCAGTTATGAGCCCACTAGGCCTGATATTGTCAACTTTATTAGGCCTAATTGTGAGCCCATTTATGTCGTCTGGCACCGTCACAAACCGTTTCTATCGAGCAACGCCGAGATAGGAAAGCACGAGACTCGGAAGGGGAAATCGATATCGGAAAATGGAGGAGCGAAAGGAGAATGTGCCACCGGAACAAGATGTGAATGCGAAGTGGGACGCATGTATCGATCACACGACCCGCCGTTTCGTCTACTCCTCACTCGGCGGCGCCTTCGCCGGTCTTCTCTTCTTCAGTTCGGTGTTTTGATCTCCCCCCCCCCCCCCCTCACTCTGATAGCTTGTGTAGTTGTTTGAGGATAGATACGTAGTGTGATTACGGATCTCGGTTCTAGGAATGAATTGAAATTATGGTTTAGAGTGTTTGTTTCTCCAATTTTGATTTTTTTTTTTCTCATTGTTTAAAGTTTTGATATTTTGTTTTGAGTTTTGTGTGTAGGAAGTCCTGTAACAAGATGGGCATCGATTGCTTTTGGTGCTGGACTTGGTATTGGCTCTGCATACACTGACTGCTCTCGTGCTTTTGATGCTCCTTCTTCTTCTTCTTCTTCATCCCCAGCAGCTCCCAAGAGTAGAGAAACTTCTTCTGTCTCTCAGGTTAGTTGGCATCACTTTTTGACAAATGCATTTGTTTGGTAGAAAAATTGATAATGGGGAGCAAATCTTAGAGAGGTTGTTGAATGGTGCTGATAGATACATAAGAAGCAACATCTCTGCCTGCCTATTGTTATAGTCAGTTGAGCAAACGGGTCCTTAAAACTTTGTAATTAGGTATCACATCTCTAGATGCGTGCATCCTTGCTAGGGTAATTTGACTAATTCTACGTTCTGAAGATATGTTTCAATTATTTTGCTACTCTGAAAACTTTTTTTTTTTGCTTGTTTGTGTGACAATGATATATGGTTTATATATGTATCATTACATGAATTGGTAACTTTGATACTTACCATGTTCATAGCACTTCTATTATTATTGCCCAACATATCTGTTAATATGCGTTTAAGTAGCAGAAGATATTTTTAATTGAAAACGAAGGTGATGGCTAATTTAGACATCCTTATATTCCTCAGTGATCATCACTGTCCAGGAATGCACATATATCAGTTTCTCGTTTTACCTCTGAACAATTGATCTTCTTAAATCGATGACACAAAGGATAACATGATATTGAATCTTTCTTTCTTTTTGTTTCCTTGTTGTTGCAGGCTGCAGACGAATAGACAAACGATGAAAGTAACTGAATCCATGCGGAAACAGAGCCATCACACAGTGATTTGTTGAATTGTTTCCTAAAACCTGCAAGGACAAATCTTTTGAGATTAACGCTAAATGTAAAACCTTGGCTTTCTTCTGTTAAATCCTTTTGAACAGTTGACTTCAGTCATGCTTTATGGTTCCAAGAATAAACAACCTCAAACGAAGGTATCTAATCCCTGAGATTTCCTCAATAATTACCAATTAATGCCACTGATTAAAACATGGTAGTTTTACACTTTTGCTATCAGATTAATTTCTTGAACCAAATAAATCGTTGCTATCGTTACTAAACCAATACTTATGCTAAACTAAATAAATCGCTGCTCTCCTTACTAAACCATTCTGTCTTGTACAGAATCTAATTAACTATGTTGAACCATCACCTACCTTGTATTATATGAAACAAATACGTTTATGTTGAACCATCACCTACCTTGTATTATATGAAACAAATACTCATGTAAATGTATGACCAGTCGTAATCCAATACTCATGTAAACCTGTAACCAAACGATTGATCATAATTACGATGAGTCCATGTTTCTTCGTAGCAAAACGATTATAGACAAAACAATTGGAAATCTATTGTGCGGAACAATATTGGGTAAAATGATTAAATCAAGCTTTGGTTACCGGTTTTATGGTTCTACTAATATTATAATTTTGACAATTTTTTTATCTAATCAATGTATTGTTTATCAATTTTAGTGTTTACCGAAGTTATAATTTCTTAATTTCTTTAAAATTCTTAGTTATGTTAGTTAGTATATTATAGATATCATTAGATTTTTTGCGTTCAAAATCGAAACTAAATATTATATTTTCCTTCCAAAACTCAAATACTATTCAAATAATGATTCCTACTTCCATGAAAATGCCATTAACCGCAGAAAATCAAAACTCAATACAGTGAAACCTCTATAAATTAATAATGTTGGGACTACACCAAAACTATAATTTTTTTATTAATTTATAGAGATATTAATTTATCGACATACTAATTGAACCAAAAACTCAATTTGGGACTATAAAATTATATTATTTTATAGAGATTTTTAGTGTATATTAATTTATAGAGTATTAATTTTAAGAAGTTATACTGTATTTTTCAATTTGAAAACAAAACCACATCCAAAGATTTTTTCCTATTTCTACGCAATCACCATATCAAAAAGGGTATCTATTAATTAACACAATCATCATCTATAATCTAAACTTCTAAACTATTAAAAGTGAAATACAAATAGTATTTAGACACATTTGTCTTCCTTCTTACTCAATTAGACACTTTATGTTTGTAGGACACAATTGCTGGTTTCGATGCAATATTGGGACCATAATATCCTTCTGCTGAGGAAACAAGATTGGCTGCCGTAAGAGAAAGTATAAAGGTAGTTTATTAGTTGTTTTATTAGTTTAGTTGACATATTAATTGGTTTTGTATTCTCCCAACATATTTTATTTGTCACTATTGCAAATTATAATGTATAAAATTTTATATTTATGCGTAAAACAAATTATGATTTTTTCTCTCGTACATTTTGATATCCATAATGTATATATTTCTTGTAAAATTTATACTATATATGTATATGTATATATATATATATATTTATGGATTATATATATATATATATTTATGGATGGTGCAGTCTTGGATGGGAGATATGTGAACGTGTGGACGAATTTTCGTGGACGAGGTTTTTAATCTTACAAGAGGTTTCGTATGCGAGATTTCGTGGACCAAGTCTTGTGGATGGTTTTAGTGGGTTATAAGTTCATCATTTTAATAAAAAGATGATCAAGCTTTTCTTTCATATATAGTAAATTTATCATCAAAAGGACAATAAGTAATTTCAAATGGATCAAAAAATTGTAACAAAAGTTTTTTTAACAGAGTTCCATGGATGATATTGTGTGAATGAGGTTTGTCAACGAAGTTTCATCAACAAAGTTTCCAAAAAAGTATCAACCTCTGTATCCACTACCACCTTCGTATCCATAACCACCACAACCTCCACTCCGTTATCCACAGCCACCTCCACCGTACCACCACCAACTCCACCTTTCGAATAACCACATCCACCACCATTGTATCCACGAGTCTCTTGTATCTACCCTCACGTTTTCCATCTCCGTAACCAACTCCTCCATAACCGCCACAGCCTCCACTGGATCTATCTTCTTCATCATCAAAGAGATTGAAGTGACTAACAGCTCAGAAATCTTAGGAACTACTTGCTGCGGCGGCTTCTACGGTGGCAGAAGCAGCAGCGATGGCATCTTCCATGTTCTCACAAAACTTGATTGAACCGGTTCTTTTTTTTTGCGTGCTTGATTTTTCAGCATATGTTAAACCTGATTAGATAATCTGGAAACAAGAAAAAAAAAAGAGAAATTTACGACGACACAAGTAACCACTGACACTTTGGATTAATATGGACAAAGATTTCGCAATGGAATATGAATTGGGAAATGAAAAAATTAAAGTTCTAGAAAAAGATAAACAATTAGTTCGCAACGAGATAGATATGCTTTAGATGAATAAGAAAGAGAAAAAACAATAAATGCAACAAATTGTTTTCTTACGTAGAAAGAGATCAACTTGGTTAAAGGGTATTGTCGTAAAAGCATCTTCAGAAAGTGCTCTTCAAGCAGTATGTGCCTTAGAGTTTAATTGCAAAGTGAAATTGTGTCTATGACTATAATTTTTTCTTAAAATAATTACAACTAGGTTAAGACTCGCGTCTTGCGCGGGACGAACATTATATATACTATTTTTATGTGTTACTAGGGGAGACCCTACGGGCGGGATATGATAATTTGTTCATATTATTTGTGAAGTTGCGTGTTAGTTGTCTGGGCAGACTCCATGTTTGATTGTGACATGAACTTCGTATTTGTATGCTACAGTTGTAGGATTTACAGTGCAGAGGTCTCATATTTGTGGAACTAAATGAAGAATTTTTAATGAATTGTGTTGGTTTACAATTTTGTTTTCATTCCCATAAATTGATTATGATTTATGTTTTGTTAGTTAGTTTGAATACATGCCATCGTAATTGCGGTAGAAGAGGGATTGGATGTATTAATTATGCTACTTGAAATAGAAAATGAGACCACTACAATACACCTTGAAAATTAAAAGGTTGAATGATTTTGATGGTAAAAGACGAAGATCTTCTTGATAGACAGAAAAAACAGAATTTGGGGGAGGAAGAAAAAGTTGTATGTTTTATTTTCCCTTTAAGAGATGTCCATAAATGGCAAAACTGTTTCACAAAATACAAACCAACTAAACCAAAACTCAAAATAGCCAAACCACATTAGATAAACTCATCATGTTGAATGTTGATTCAGGTTGATGAATTATAGGTATTCCCAGCTGGACAAATTGGGTGATAAAAAGAAAACTCAAGAATAGACAAAGGAGAACTTTAGATTTGATACATAGCTCCAGTCATACTTGAACATCTTGCTGTTTGAAAGACATGGTTTAGATCAGACAGACCTAACTCCCTTCCATCTCTCACAACAGACTACAACTTTCTTCTCCTTACTCCCGGTCCAAAAAGATGCGAAATACGAAGATCATAGCTCAAATTCAATGCTAAGACATTGCTCCACAACACTGAGCTGGTCTCAATTTTTGAAGTGCGATACTGATGTTATAACCCCAAAATCTTCTATAAACAGCAAAGATTGATATTTCTTTGTTGAAAAATCAAACTTGAGAAGGATCCCTGAGAGCATCATTAACGCGGTATAGTAGTGCGTTTCTTAAGGAGTGGACCCCGCGCTTTTGATAAAAACGGGTTTCATAAGTCGCGAGATAAGGAACGGTTTCGGTCCGTTTCTTACACTATTTTGAGGACCCCGTGACACGTGGCGGCCCGCGATTGATTCCGTTTTTAATTTTTTTTTCTTAATCAGATAAAACAAAAATTAAAAAAAAAAATTTAGAAACCCAAAACGGGTTTCACCCGATAATCATGCTTTAAGTTGCATAAAATATTTCACTACTTTTTTTGTAGAAGGGCATAAAATAGTTTAATTAAATATTTAAGTTTCCACTTGTTTTAGATTCAAAAGGTTGGATATTGTTTTTTTGTGAATCCTTATGTACAGGTGTTTCTTTTATAGACGGTGTTATGATAATTAGAACTGAAGTCATTGTGATTGACTAAATGATGTAGTTGTGATTCTCTGAATGAATACCTTTTTTATTTTTATTTATACAGTGCAATTACTTGATTTTGTTATTTCTTTTATATCATAAATTATCAATGTGTGTTTAATTATGTGTTCGTGTAGAGTTGTTGCTCGTCTTGAAATAATATGTATATTTCAAATTTTAGAAAACAGGGTTAGTTTACAAAAAAAAAAAAAACGGTGTGTGCTTGTGACTTGTGTGGTGCTATTTTCTCTATTTAAGAGTGTGTTGATGTTTTAATGATGGTAATATGTAAGATATTTTTGCTGTTTGATTCATGAAATATTGTAGTTTTTCAGAAAAAATATATTCTGATTATGTATTAATCATTTTGATTGTTATTTTCCATTATTTTCTTGTTAATTTTCCTATTCGGTAACTACATAAAAAACATTCGTGAGATTTCCTTTTATGTTAAGTTGGGATTTGATGAAATATAAAAAGAGATATTGTAAATAGATTGTATACAAAAACTAAATAGATATTTTAATGATTTAAAAGCTATTTTTGGTATTTTAGTAAATACAATATTAACAAACATATGAAGACATTTTAATTTTTTTCAATCTTTGCATCATTGTTTTCAGGTTAATTTTAAAATAAGCAAAATTTCAATATATGTATAAAAGTGTTTCAGTTTTTTTACATAAATATAGCTTTTAACCTTTTTATTAATATGCTTTGCTTTTGACGGAATGTACAACATTTAGATATTGTTTTCCTAAATGTTGAAAGGATATACAAATAGATATTAAATAGTTGCAACTCATTTAATTCACAATTATCCTTTCAAAATTCAAAAGTAGATTTTTTTATTACAATGAGCTCGACTGCAGTAGAAACCAAATAAATATTATTAATTATAAGTGATCTAAAATACTATAATATTAGCATCAGTTGCATATGACATCTATTTCTATAAACACCAAACAAAAGCACAATAATTTTTATGATTACTCCAGGATTTCGAAGTATTATGCTTTTGGAATTTTGATCACTCTGGCTTGTTTCATGTGTGACGTTTTCTGAAAATGTGAAAAACAGAGAAATTTAAGTCAAAAGGAAGAGAACCCTAAAAGTAGTAAATGCAGTGCAGTAAAGTGTGATCCTTGTACATTGCAACCATAGCTGTAGTTACACCGCACCTTTCATGACTGAGGTTCCTTCCGCAGCGAGTAGCTCGTTCTCCGCAGCAAGTAGCTCGGCTGAATAGCAGATTAGGGGACTTAGATTGGGGCTTTTGTGAAGATAGATGAAATAACAGATTCCGTATAGGAAAGAGTGATCAAATTTATGAAGTAATCCAAACTAACGACCTCAAAACATGAAAAACAGTTTCCATGATACAGCTACAATCAAATTTATGAGGTAACTATGCTTTATCTAAGGGATCCACTAAGATTCCAAAGCAGAAGCTAAAACATGGAAAATAGTTTTATCAACTGCTCTAAGAATTTCATTTGCTAAACCATTTAGCTAAAGTATCACTAAGATCAAATATGCTCGTAGAAGTAAATTTTCAAGAGATAGGAACACATACCATGTGTAGCCACAGCCATTCCTCTCTTGCTGGTGCAAAGAGCTGCACATGAAACGGTTTTCCATAGAATCAAAGCAGAGTTGGAGCTAGAAAGAAGATCACAATACTGTCAGATTCAATTGCTCAGTATTTTATAAGGAGATAACTTGGGAGAACAAAGCTAGAACGATGTTATGTACCAGACTGTCGTATTCAAGCACATGTAGATATAAAAGGCTACATTTTTTAGAATCATGAAGAACCGGATCATAAAAACAGTTATGACAGTCTATAGATGACAATCAGTTTAACATGAGGACACAAATTCCATTACAGACTTGACTGAAAAGGAATCCACAACTCCCATCAACTTCCCAGAATCTGAGCAACTGCACATCTACAATGGAAGAACAGCAACCGGCCTTCAAATTAGCAAGTAGTAAAGACTGTTTAGCCATTATGATTATACCAAGAAAGAAATATTGAATGAAATTGGAACTGTGAAAATTGATTCTCACTGGTGGAGGTCCTTACCTTTTATAGGTGGAGATCCTTTTTAATACTCCAGTAATCATCAGGGAAAATAGTTTCCCTTATCTTGTGGGCTATAAAGCCCCGTAAAGGGGATTAAAACTAATGATTTGTATCATATATTCAGATTCTCAACACATGATCTTGCGATAGCGATTTCTTGTTAAATTGTAATAAAAAGGATCAGTAAAAGAGATTCGCAACACATGATCTTGCAACATTTAAAATAAACTTAAAATCTAATTAAATATTGCTGATTCCTTACCAAACTTGTGTCGGGAGTATCAGCATCAATAGAGTAAGACTCTGCTCCATTCTAAAAAAAACGTATGCACAACCTTATATAAAATTTAAAGGGAATCAGCAACATACCAGAAACAAAGGTACTTTAGCACCTTCTTCAATCTCCATATAATATGTGCTCCCATTGTGAGCTCAAACAGCTTTATAGCCCACAGGATAAGGGAAACGATTTTTTCCCTGATGAAAAAAAAACTAATTAAACAGAAATTCTACAACGCATTAGTTGTATCACAAAATCGACAAGTTGATAAGTTTGCTTCTCTTCTTAGATCCCAATATACATCCCCAGCTTAAGGATCTAGCCTCTATCATATGCAGTATCACTCGACGTTAAACCTTAAATCAAAATTGTTCAAAATCAAGAGCACAGAGTTCGATCTAGTGTTCATCGGTAAAGTTCCTTCTATCAAACTACACGATATGTATCCTAACTCGTCAGACTACATGCATATCACCCGAATCGAAAATTGTCAACATGGATTGAATCGCAGGAATCGAGAGAGGAATAGGGAGCAAAAAAAGCCAACCCTAGATGAACTCCCGTACTTCTTATCACAGGAGCCGCTATAAAGAGCCCCAACGGAGACGATTTCAAGGTCATCTGATTTCCTATCTTCATATACAGCACTTGGACTCGCCATTGAAAGTGTGAAAAACTCGTTATCGCACAACGGTAGAAGAAATCGCTAGGAAGATGGAGAGATTATGCTTTATTTGAGTTAACACGGAAAAGACACAATTTAATGCAGTCGGGACACGTGTTGGCCTAGTAGAACTCGATTTATCTACGTGGCAGATGACATGACAGCACCAGGAGGGAAAAAACTCTACTTTTTAATAATAGATAGATATGTTCTTTTACATATTTATAAAATAATAAATACATATTAAATAATTAAAAGTCAGTAATTATTACATATATAATTAAATTGATGTGACCAAATAAATAAATTTCATTAATCCAAACAATCACTTTTTCTATTTTATATGGTATATAATTAAATTTAAATGACATTAACATATATATATATATTAAATGAAGCTTTCTACTCATTTGTTTTTTTATTTATATATTTTTATAACAAAAACTTTAAATCATAGATAACAAAATTTTCATTGTGATTAGTAGTTTTAGTAATTTATAAATTATTACAAATTCAAGGCTAAGTTTAAAATTTCAATATTAAGTTGTCAATATTTGTTCAATAGCTTTTACCAAAAATATTTCTTCAAAGTAAATTTTAAAATTAAAATATTTATATATTTTATATGGTATATAGTTTAATTTTAATATATAT
Organism: Brassica napus; assembly: GCF_020379485.1. NCBI lineage: Eukaryota > Viridiplantae > Streptophyta > Magnoliopsida > Brassicales > Brassicaceae > Brassica > Brassica napus. The sequence goes on along the minus strand of NC_063449.1, from coordinate 35,405,712 downwards.
ATATATATATATATATATATATATATTACACCTATCATAACAAAAAAAATTGTAATTATTTGTATTTTATCATAACAAATAATTTAAATCATAGATCACAAAAATTTGAATGTGAGACTTTTAACAGTTTTAGTAATTATAGTTGTTTAGAAAGAAATCAAAATATAACATATACAGAAAAATTTAAAATTTTATTATATGGTTAATGTAATTGTTTAATTTATTTTATTAATTTGAAATTTAACAAATATGATAAAGAATACACTAATTTTAATCAAATCTTTATTATCAAAATCATTAATTTTCATATATACTTTAGCCACATTAGATAATTCCATAATTTTATTTAAGGAAAGAATGAAAAACATTAATAATTAATTTATTTTTAGTTTAATAAAAAACTTATTATATATTTAGATGGACCAACATAATTCTCTAAGGATTGTAAGACTCATTGTGGTGATGATACATGGCTACCTAAAATGTTGTAATGATTCTATTTTGATATATAAGAGATTTTTTGCCACTGTTTTAATATGTTGTCGTTTTGAATATTTCCTTAACCACCAAACTTTAATTAACGTCCCTTCTCCGATTTACTTAGAAACTAAACCCAATGATCCTAAGAAACTGTCGTTTTGCTAATTTCCTAACTCCTAAACAATCAAACTTAATTTGACGTCCTCTTCTCCTATTTAATTGGAAACTAAACCAAATGAACCAAAAATATGTCACTGTCCCCAATATGCTGTGGTTTGATTTGTTTTGCATACACAAAACCAAAAAATACAACGTTAATTTGACTAGATTAACAAACCTAATGTATAAATACTCATCCTCATAATTGGATCCAATATATATCATGTTTATATATCATGTAATAGACATTGTCTTGCAATCATTGTTTTGCTATCAAGTAACTGTTTGTCTTCTATTTTTTAAAATTTCATCTTTATTTTTACTTTACTTGGGTTGAGGGTTTGATTGATTGTATGATTTGTATCATCATATATATTATGATTGATCAAACGTGTATAAAATGATATCTACACTATTAAAACAAGAGTACATTTTATACTTATCTCATACTTTTCTAAATAACTAAAATATTCTACCACTGGTTAAAACACAATCGTTTTACTAATTACTAAATCAGATTTTTTAACACTGGAAATCTTCAATTGACTGATTGTTTTCTCAAGATCGCACGGTGATCTGTGAAGGCTTTCCGAGGTGGCTCCTGGTCTCGCCGTTGTTGACTCACAGTGCTCTGCGGCCGTGCTCACCAAGCCACTGTGGCCCTTCTTCCTCCATGGCCTCCAATCTCCATGCAGCGGTCGATTCACATATGAATCTATAACATAATGAGTATAAACAATTAAATTTATCGAATTTTCAAAAGTTACAAACATATGATTATGAAGAACAAATACCCGCGCGGATGCGCGGATCAAAAGCTACTGATCTATTAAAACTGAAGTACATTTAGGAATTAACTCATGTTTATCTTAATATTTACTCTTTATGCCACTGACCTTATCTTTATTACAAATTTTAAAATGAAAACAAACCTTTTTGTCGTTATAAACAAACCTTCGTTTGACTAACCTAGACTGATGTTTCATAGCCAAATTTTATCAAACAACCATTTTTTGTGTTTAGTGTTTTCAAATGGTTTATAAATAACAATGTTTGGTTTTGTGTTTTCATTTCCGAGAGATCTATAGTTATGGTTTATTGAAAAAACAGTGTGCTACAAAGCCCGCCAGTCTCCACTTCATCGATTTAGATAAACATTTTAAAATTTTGTAACATAATATTGTTCTAAAACTATGTATTTATATTTCCCATTATTTATTAATAATAACTAAAAAGTAAAGACCACATAAAAATAATCAATTTATATTATATATAAATAAAATATAAATTAATATGAAAGTATATTATTTTACACATATTTTACTATAAATAGCAACCCAATGCAAATTCAATGTAATTAATGTCGATGATTATAAAATATATAGCATCAAAATTTTAATAATGTATATAACATACTTTAGAAATGTGACTGTTATAGTTGACAATTCAAAAAAATAAAATAACATTATTCAATATAAACTATAAAATTATTGTATTTAGAAATATTATATTAAACAATTATTTAATACATGTAAATTTTAAAAATATATATTATCATTTATACAAAACAAATATTTATTCGTAAAATAAAATTAAAATATACACCCGCAAGCTCTAGTACATACTTAAAGATTGATCCTCTTTTCTTTAGTCAAATATCAAACGTGTCTTGAAAATTTGCAAACCGGGAATAAAACCGAGCCGGTCCTACATGCCAATGTTTCCTCCTCTGTACCTTACCGCTTGGTTCTCTATATCCTGTATGCCGGTTCGTAAACCATGAGGAATGTGCTTGCCTTTAATTCTATTTTTGTCTTTTATCCCTTCCCTTTATTTAAACACAATCATTCTATTTGACTAAGGAAACTGAAACGGGTGATGATGATAGGGGACCATAGAACAAAAAGCCTTGAACCGCAAATCATTCATCTTTCTATACACATCGTCATTCCTTAAACCTACAGATAAGTCTTTTTGACCATTCCACTGATGAACTTGTTGATGGAATCTTAAAATAAGAACATGAACTTGATTTCTGTCTCCCACGAATCAATTGTCTTTCACAGCCGTCAATTTTCATAACTAAAGTGAAACCATTGAGATTGAGTGGTCCTCTTCTAGACACCTTGTTGGGTTTACTACCTCAGTGGCTGCTGAAAAGTCTTAACAAGTTTCTACAACCTTCAGTTTTCATAATTAGTTTCTGATAGAAACCCATAATCATTATTGGCTACAAAATCTGATTATTATTATGAGTAAGTTCTACCCTTATGGCATGTGATCCATGGGCAGCTCGTGATCGAGCTCCCAAGAAAATCAACATCTATTCCAAACGGAAATCGAACTAGGGATCTTGAAAACCACAGTTTCAAGAGGGTTTAAATAAGCGCTTCTAACCGAAGATTCACTTGGTAAAACCAGGTTACTGAAAATGTACTTGTGGTCATTTTGCCTAAAACATAAAAGTGGAATTTACCATTAGTCTCCAATTGTTGAACAGTTTTATCCAGTCATAGAGACAACACATCGTGTTACGGTAGATGAGAGCTACAATTTTTTTTGTCTTAACATGTCACACGTGCATAGACACAGGTCGAGGATTCTGTTCACATGTAACACTAAAAAAACACATACGCGTGATAGACTCATCTTTGTCATGTGCATGTCCCGAAAGGGACGTTGTTACACTGAACTCACCGCCTAAAACTCATCTTCAAAACGTGTCTCCCCTCTTCTCGCTTCGATATTAAATTAAATGCACTCCTAACCAAATCATCAGTATTTTTTTTCCATGATTCAATTTTACTGTTACGGCAAGCCCATAGTCGGAATTGCGCTGGACACTATAGATGCGATTGGATCGGGTAGAACCTAACGCCCAATTAATTAATCAAAGATTAAACAAAAATTAACCAAAATTTTGTTTTAGGCTTTTTAAAATATTATATTTAATTAATATTAGAACTTTCGGTTTTTATATATACTGTGTTTATTATGTTTTCTGTACTGTGAAATTATCATTATTATTTTTTTTGAATAAATTGTACAATTATTCTTAATGGCAGGGTGGTTAATACAGCTTTGATTTATCATCCGGTGATGTGTTAAGCTTCCTCTAGTGCGTCAAAATTCATTTTACTCATTTATATTAGATAGAGGCAAAAAAGAAAATTTTGCATTGTTTTTTTTGGGGTTATTTTCTGAATAGCCAATTTTGAGATGATAATTAAATAAATGGTTATGATTTTGATGTAATGTAAAACTATCATTTACACTCTAATTCATCCGGTTATATCCTTACTTTTTAACATTATCCGGTAAAGATGTGTTCTATGTACCCACGTATCTCTATAATATATGGTAGGTATACCTAAAAATTATTTCAAAGGAAAAAAGAACAAACCATCCACGTCAGCTGTTTATTGACCATACATATATGAACTGTGTGTGCTATTCCATGTCGCCAAAATAGTATAAAATTATAATCTCACCCACATACCCTAATACTAAATATTACCCCAACCTTAGTCATCCTTATATCAACCATACCCCAACCCCTAAATAGTAAACTCTAAACTCTAATCAATAAATCATAAACTCAAATATAAACCATAAACTCAAATATAAATCTTAAACTCAAATAGAATAGAACAAAATAAATAACATAGTATATATTTGTGAAATAATGAAATGCCTATGATTTCATGGAAAAATTTAATGCTCACCCCAACTATATATATCTTTCACATTCTAGATACTAAACCTAAATCCCAATCGCTATATTTAGAAGTAGGATAGAATCCCAACCTGATTTCTCACCCCTACATATTAAACTTTTCCACAACCGCTAAATACTATACCTAAACCCTAATTAGTAAATCTAAACCCTAATCAGTAAACTATAAACCCAAATATAATTAATAAATATTTTACTATATTTTAAAAATAAAGTCTGCGTGTATTCTATTCTATATTATCGAAGTAGTATAGGGTCTCAACCTAACATCTAATCCCTACATATTAAACCCTCCCACGACCGCTAAACACTATACCTAAACTCCTAATTAGTAATTCTAAACTCTAATCAGTAAACCATAAACCCAAATATAATCTATAAATGTTTTTACAATATATTTTAGAGAAAGTTTGTGTTTGTTCTATTCCATATGTCGAAGTAGTATAGGATTCCAACCTGAACTCAAACCCCTACATATTAAACCCTCCCACAACCGCTAATGCTATACCTAAATCCCTAATTATATATAATTTGTGAAATGAATAAAATGTCAACTATAATTAAGTGAATAATATTGATTTTAACATAATTGAGTGAATAACATTTAACGCTCAACTGATCAGGTTACTAAATTCTAAATACTAAACCCTAAACCCTAATCAGTAAACCCTAACCCAAAAATATAAACCATAAACTCAAATATAAACCCTAGATCCAAATAGAATGTAACAAAATACATAGCATATTACATATTGACACAAATTGTGAAATATTTATGATTACATGTAATAAGTTAATGTACATACCTCCTCACCTACTAAATACTAAACCCTAAACCATAATCACTAAACCCTAAACCCAAATATCAAAATCTAAAAAAGTACAAAATATTATGTTATATTATATTATATTATATAATATTAAACTATACAGTATAGAATACAATACGATTTTTACAGGTTCAAAAACATGTAATGATATTTAGAACTTAAGAAAATGACAGATTCTATTTCTTAACAAAATAGAACACTCTTTATTGATCATCAAATGAAATGTAACAAATATATCGCATTGCATAACATGAATAGAACAAAATAATACATATTGTTTTACATTTCTATTCTATATGTATAGAATAGAAGACAATTTAACAAAAAAATGTTCATTTTTTTCAATTTTGGTTCATTCACGGCGTCAAAAGCATGATTGTGAAAATCAATAATTACGAGAAGGAGGAAAAGAAATGAAAGAATCATTGTGTCTTCATTCACTGTTGAATCTTGAAACAGAAAGTTATCCACAAAGGTGTTACGATTGTCGCGACTTTCGAGTTCCGAAGCTGTGAATCCTTTGTCTCCCATCCTTGACAGAGGCGTCACAACCGGGCTGCTACTTCACAAACATCGCCGGGAATGTATTTGGTGATTTCCATGGCGGACACAATGCATCTTCCATAATTATTGTCATTTACAATTTGTGTCAAAAAAAAGGACACGTTCACTTTTTTATTGTAAATAAAAAAATAATTTATATTTATTTGCTTTTTACAGATTGCGTCGGTTGGATACAAGGGTAAAAATGCATTTTTATATAAAAGACGTAAGATGTATTGGTATAATTGGGCAATTGGTCACTGAGTTAATTATAATTTATTTGGACGTCATCCGTTGCAATTTCCCTTTTTTCTATAGCTAAACTTTTTGTGCGTTAAGAGTACACGCAAACCATTGATTTTCAGTTACTTTTCTCTGATTTCATCACCGAATCAACTGAATTGAATATCTAAACAGTAAAACATATGTTAAACACACGTTTTGAAGCTAAATATCAACAATTTCACGTTTTTATGTACTTATATTTTCTTTGATTTGAGCAAAATCGCAATGGTTTTCCTCCGCCGAACATATATCTGGCAAAAGAACGGTCTCTGAAAGCCGCATTTTTGAACAGGGCGGCAAGAAACTACATGATATAAATTCTAGTTATTTGAAAATGGAGTTTCATTTTGTGGTGTTTATTATAACGAGTATTACATAACTAAATTTATACACATAGTAATATCAACAGTTTCCCATGAAGTTGCATAATCTTGTGTCTAGTAAACAGATGTATAGTAGTGAAATTGTATTATTAGAGGTATGAAGATAGATATGATCATCTTATCAGATTCTCCTCTGATCAATATTGTAATCATTGTTGGACGGTCCTACTCTACGAATTATAGACATTATACACCCACCACATTTACATTATTGTAAATTGTTATCTAACCTCGGCCCTACTATCACTATTTGGCTAGCTATTTTCTTCTCATTGAAACCCCATATATTCAGTGTCTTATTTGATAGAATATCAGCAAACTTACTGAAAATTTTCCTTCCAATAATGTCTTTACTTGATGGAACAGGAACATGTTATGTATGTAAGATATTGAAAAAAGAAATACAATAAAGTCTATAAGGTACACGACTCTTTTCTTCTTCAATATTGGAAAATTGATTAGGAGATGAAGTTTCATGAACTTTTATAAAGTATCGATTGACTTTAGTAAACTCAGACGAATATCTAATACACAAAACATAGGCTTTCTTTGGATATATTTCACTAAAGAAAAGAACCAATGTGGAAATTAAGGGAAGGGGGTTTTTCTTTGATTCTCATTTCATTTCCCACATAGTTTAATCCGTTTATCTTCCCATTTAACCGAAATTAACCAGACGCCACAAGAAAAATTAGTAAGTATAAAATAGTTATTATAGAACCAACAGAAAGAAAAAGAAGATACACTATATAAAACTCTAGAGGCTAAAATGTTGCGTTCTTACTGTTTGTTTTTGTATAATGACAAGATAAAAGGACTATCTTTTTTTTCAAGTATCAAGCTAGTTATAATGCAATGAAGTTATTTGTAGGATATGTTAGTTTGTGATTAAATGTTTTTATTAAACATTGAGAATATCTCAGATTCATAGAGAAGTTCAGACTAATTTTCAAAGGAGTGTTATGATCCGCGGATAGACTCATATTTCCGATTTTCAAATAAGGCATAAAACATGGTCTCATATTCGGGGGCCTCGCATGTCTAGTGTCGTGAGGATTGTTTTGATTAAATGTTACATGATAGATAATTCCACAATGACACGAGGAGCAATAACTCTTTAATTTGTGATTCCACAATGTCTTATTTGGCCAGCACCTTTGACAAGTAGCAGAAAGATAATGGCCAGTTATTAGAGCATCAACATTGATTATGTGTTTTGTATCAGTTTTTTAAGAGAAATACTATATAATAGCACAAAAAATTATCATAAAATAGCACCTAAAATAATTAAAATAACATTAATTAAGGGTTTAAAATACATACATGTTAGGTTAATTAGTTAAAATTTAACTCTTAGTTTTTTGGGTGGAGTTTTTAGGGTTTGAGGATTAGAGTTTATAGTCTAGAATTTAAAATTTAGAGTATAAAATTTAAAATAACAATGTCTAATTAAATATTTATGTTAAAATTATTATTCATTAAATGTATTTTAGTATTTTAATGAAGCTATTTTGGTCATTTTCTTTATTGTTTGCTATTTTGTGATGAAAATTTTATGTGTTTTTAGAAGAATTCCTATATTTTAATTATAAAATAGTGATAAAGCTAAGATGAATTAAATTTATAAAATAAATAAAATTGAACAATTCACAATTTGACATCTAGTTTTAGAATCTCCCGTGATTGTTAAAGTCTCTCAAACAAACAAACAAAAAACTTCCTTTTTAATGGATTAAAACTTAATGAGAGATTCAAGAGAGATCTCCAATAATAATGCTCTTAGTTTCAATAGAATAGATGGGTGATAGTTGTGTTTCAAAAAAAGAAAAAAAGATGGGTGATACAAAATGGGAGGTAAATCAGAATTGGATTCGAATCAAAGAGGGGTATAACGCTAGCTAGAGAGATGGATATAGAAAGAAAAAGACTTTGAGGAGGTTAGACGATTCTTATCAAACTTCACTTAAAAGGGTAATCGACCCAACTGTTACGAAATAACTTATAATTTATATTATCGAGAAATTTAAATAAGAGTAGAATTTAATACCCGTAGGAAGCAAATAACACTAATATAAGGGAGAGAGTTTATTATAAGGAGGAAGAAGAAAATGTAATGATTCTTTGATTATAAACTCTTGTTCTTGTTTTTTTTTTGGTGTACAAAAGAGTGAGATGATTGATGGTATTTATAGTGAACAACAATACATAAAATAACAAAGATGGTGCTTAATTTGGTAAATGAGTGGATGATCATAGTGCTTGATGAGTAGATGATCATAGTGCTTGAGTTGGTAAAGGAGTGGATGATCATAGTGCTTGAGTTTGGTAAAGAAGTGGATGATCATTTCAATGCTTATCTTATAACACTCCCCCTTGATCATTCATCTTGTATTACGTGGTGCCTCGTTAAAAACCTAGTCATAGAAAACCCAATGGGAAAAACCGTAGTAAAAGTAAAAAGAGTACAACTACGTAAGCTCCCCCTCGAATGAGTAGTCATAGAACCTTTAGAACAATGATAGATTTTCATCTCTCAAATTGTAACATTCTCTTTGGGTGTCTATCTTTTGTATGTTCTTTGTTGCCTCGTTAAAACCTTGTCATGGAAAAACCCAATGGGATAAAAAAAAAACCATGATAAGGAAAAAGAGTACAACCACACTTACTATCATATTTCTTTCCCTGGAAACAATATCTTCAGGATATGCATTCCAATCAACTCTCTTCAGAGAATTAAGCTTAAGAGAATAAACTCTATTCATTTCTATTATGATATCTAGGGCCTTTAGACTTCTTGTCCATAATTCTCTTTTGACTTAGACAATAGTTTATTGGTCTATTTGGATTTCAAACCAAATTTCTTACATATAATCGTATAGAAATTCGTCTCGTACATACGAATTATTCATTTGTAACTATAGAAGTTACTATTATGATTTTCTTTCTTTTCATATGAAATTACATCTTTCAGTAATGAAAAAGATTAATAATTTTCTTAAATAACACTCTTACGTATGGTATTTCAGGACCAAACATATACGAGCTTCTTAAATAAAATACTTTAAGGATCTTTATGATAACATCTCAGTTTTAGATCTCCAGTTTAGAATACATAAAAACAATATAGTATTGTCAAGAGTTTTCTTCCAAAATATAATTTTTCTATAACTCTTCAGGAGTTTTGATTATATTCAAATCATGATTCTATTGATTTATAATATCTTGATAAATACAAATGGATACATTTGTTAACCTTATAATATTTCATATATCCCATAAAATAGTTTGTTTCAATTCGATCGAATATGCAGAGTTCCCGGAAACATGATTTTGATATCATCAATCCTTCATGGATTATACTTTCAGGGATTAACATTTTTCAAGTGGATTGTTTTATTCAAGTTCTTCCTTTATTACCAGACTATAAGGAACTTGAAACTAGTTGCATCTACCATATGAAATTATGTCTCTTCACAATCAATTTCATATTGATCTTCTTTGTGTGCAACGGTTCATTTACATCTCACTTGTTTTACACCTTTTAGTGTATGGACTACTGGTCCAAATACTTCTCTATTTCACAAGAAGTTTATATCTTTGTCTATTGCATCTTTCTGATTTGGCCAATCATTTCTTTGTGTACACTTTTCAATAGACTTTCTTTCATGATCCTCTTTCTCATTTATTATATCAACTGCTACTTTGCATGTATAATATCATCGACGTCAATTTTCTTATCGGTTCCATTTTGTTTCATACATGACATAACTTATTGAGATCTCTTCATTTGTCTCAGGTACCTGAATTTTCGTCAGTCATGTTTAATTTCTCTTCTGGAGATCATACAAAACTATATTGCCTCGTTTTGACCATTATCAATATATGCTCCTTTTTCATTTACGAGGATTTATCTTTGGAACCAATCTGTCTACCACGCTGCAGGCGTGACTAGCAGTTTGATATTGTTCTTGTAGAACATTTATTCTTATTGAGCATTTACAGCTGGTATATGTGACTTGATCACTATATTTATATGGGTCGTGTCTGGCAACTGCTTTAGTAAGTTTTGAAATGAATTATCTTTTGGACTTCTATTTCACATTGTGTTTAGCCCGAGGATCAATGATAATTCATTTCAACTTATTTTCTTTTCCAGCTGTTTATTTTCTCCCCCTTATGTTGGAAGTACTAACTCACTTTTAGAATTCATGTATAGCCTTACTTATATTTTTCGGGGATGGCTCTGGATTCTTAAGTGTCAATAGAGATTTATATCCAACATATATTTCCAACCTCATTTGAAAACACATCTTCATTTGAAGCTCTGTGGCGGAGCAACATCCAACATTCTTAGATGAAAATGATTGGTTTCTGATCCTATACCAATGATGGGGAGAACTAGTGAATATTTATTGGCTTGATGCGAACCAGTGTTGCTCAAAATGTTTAGCACTTATCTCAGTGAATGTGCTATAGTCGTTAAAGACTTTAAGAAGTGAATTCACCAATATTATAAAAATGCATAGTGGGTGATCAGTCCACTAACATCTTCGTTATTTATGCCAATATCTTATTTTGGCTGGTGAAAACCATATTACCCTTTTATCTTATGGGTAAGCAACATATGTCAAATCATTCGGAAGAATCTTTGGGTTCTTATATGACTATGCATATGACCTATATATTCGCATTATTAATGAACCAAAATGGTCTAACTGATTCATGCCAAATGTAAACTTCTAGTTTACTATACATTTATCTTCATTATACTAATCTTTGTGTAGTACAATATATAAGAGGCTGTAGATATTTTCTCTAAAATACTTATACTGCTTTGAGAATTATTTCTGATTGAAATGTATATATCATTTCGTTTGCTTATTGTCTCAACATAAGTGTCTCAAAATCTCATGGATTTACTTTGAGAAAAATTCATCAATCTTAGTTTTAGTGTAAACATAATCTTCTGGATGTTTGACTTATCATAAAAAGTGAGATTCTTTAACTCTTCCCTCGAGATGATAATACTACAGGTTTATCAATCTCGAATGTATCTCATTTTCTTAATCAACACCATATCCTACATGGGTTATGTATTTTTCGTAGATCCTTTTAACTTTTGATACTTATAAAAATACAATACCTTAAGAACTTTAAATTGCATTCTTAAGAACTTTAAATTGAATTTTTATGTGCAGTAATACTATGTACACTTCTGGAGCATCATATAGATCCTCTTTTTAAGCATTCTATAAGTTTTTACTACCTTGTATTGTACACACAATAAATTTTCTTTCATCTTCAGATGAATTCATAATTTCTTTTCTTTATTACCATGTTTATTTTCTCAACTTTAAGTGAGAGTATGAGTTCTATAAAGAAACTCTTTGGACCTTGACCTCATTTATGCTTACGTCTAAAACCACTTTTATGTTCATTTTCTTGACCAATGCTCACGTCTAAAAGGGTATAAATGTCATATTCTCTTCAGGAGAATGAATCATAATCAACTAGACGTGATTTATCAATAGATATTTTTCAATATATATGCATCATAAAAAATTTATTGAAGAAATTTTACTTTTAAACTTAACATCCAACATAGTTGGCTTTATTTACAGACTTCAGGTCTTGTAATCTTTAAATGCAAAATACAAAATGAGCTTTAGGTAATCACTTCAGGTGATAATACCTTTTTTATATATATTATTCTCCAAAACTTATGGATATTTTAGAGTCAAGTTTTAAACTTAAAATCCTCAATATAAATGGTAATAAAATCAAAATATTTCAAATATATATAAATATGTATTAACAAAGGTGTCTTATTATATTAGAAAATAAATAAAACTTTCATAGTAATTATTATATAGACTATATTATTATTCTCATGCTTTTTAACAAATTTTAATCTATCAATCAATTTAATGAACAAATTAATATCACTGCCAACTTCATGCAAATTGATTTATCTAATCAAGTTTGTTAAACTTGTATATAAAGCATAAAAATACTTATCTTATAAACAGAAGTATATCGGCGATGAAAGTTTCAGCTGTTCACGTTTCTGAATTGGCTGATAACTTGTACATATCTTTCCGAGAGAATACACAATCCTGAAAACTTTAAATTTTGCTCATATAAACATGGCCATTACATTAGTAAATATCAACATATAATCCAAATTCTTTTATGATATTAGACCAAAGACAAATCGACTACAAAACTAACCGATTACAAATAATTTCTTTTATGATGTTAGACCATGAATCATAAAGTATGTTTCCTTAATACCATTAAACCATGAAGCATATTAAAGTATAATAAGAAAAATTTAATTCATCAAATAACTATTATTCTTACATATAGACAACCGTTGATATATATATCATCGTCTAAAATGACTATATATATATATATATATATTTTTTGTAGAATTTCGCAATTTTAAAATGAACCATTTATTATGAACTTCATAATTTAAAAACCGTTTACATTAATCATACAAGCAATAACAAGTAAATATAATGTAAACAAACATAAAGCGATGTTAATGCCAAAATATTCATCAGTGGTTCCTCCAACAAAAATAAAATACATAGACGGAAAAAATATAAATCGCACATAAAATTAAAGCTAAGCGACTCATCTTCATTGCGACTGAAAAACCGAAATATGGCGATTTGAAAATTTTGGAGGAGATGAAATGTTTTGGATGAGTGAATGAAGTGAAGAATGAGTTGTATTTATAGATGAAAATACTGTTCATAGCCGCTTGAAAAAAAGAAAAATTTTGAAATTTTTTCTTTGTGACCGTTGGGGTTAAATCGAGTGCACTAAAAATCAGTCTGAAAATATCGTATTAAACGATCAATCAAATCTATTAAATTTCATAAAATTTTGATAAAAATAAAAATTATGGTGAATAAATATTTTTTGTTATGATAATAAATTATGCGACGGCTCAGCCGGTCAATGCAGAATAATAAATAAATTATACGGCGGCTCGGCCGATCAATTAGCAATAAACAAAATATAAGGTGGCTCAGCCGACCAGTTAACAACAAACAGAAAATAAAGGCGGCTCGGCCATCCAGTTAACAACAAACAGAAAATAAAGGCGGCTCGGCCGTCCAGTTAACAATAAATAGAATATAAGGCGGCTCGGCCGACCAATAAATTAATTAAAATATTAATAAATAATATAGGCGGTATTCCGGCCATTATAACATAATATAAATAATAGTACAGGCGGTATACCGACCATTATAGCAGAGTATATATGATACAATAAATTTTACCGAATTGCAGAACGATCGTGCTGATAACGTGTTATGAAATAACTTATAATTTATATTATCGAGAAATTTAAATAAGAGTAGAATTTAATACCAGTAAGAAGCAAATAACACTAATATAAGGGAGAAAGTTTATTATAAGGATGAAGAAGAAAATGTAATGATTCTTTGATTATAAACTCTTGTTCTTGTTTTTTTTTTTTGGTGTACAAAAGAGTGAGATAAGTGATGGTATTTATAGTGAACAACAATACATAAAATAACAAAGATGGTGCTTAATTTGGTAAATGAGTGGATGATCATAGTGCTTGATGAGTAGATTATCATAGTGCTTGAGTTGGTAAAGAAGTGGATGATCATAGTGCTTGAGTTTGGTAAAGAACTGGATGATCATTTGAATGCTTATCTTATAACAGCAACAACATTTTAATGTTCTTTTAATTTATTTTTCATAAAGCACACTGTTTTTTTTTTTTTGATAAGTATAAAGCACACTGTTCCTTTTATGTGCCTAACTATTTGGATTTGTTGTTCATTTTAATGCAACTCAAATAACTCTCACTGGTTTCTCCAAGTTTTCAACTACAGCGATTTATTACGCATTAACTTAAGTAACAATAAATAATTTGTTGCTATGTTTTCATTAAAGAAACACATTATTTACGAATGTCAATGTCTGTTGTTTTATTAGAGTATATTATATAAATTTTATTAGAGTTTTATTGAATCATCGGCTTATTTGCCAAATAACAAAAAACAAAAGGTAATTAGATTTGTAGTGAGAAGTTAGAGAGAGATACGAAGAAAAACGAGGAGAGAGAAGGGATTTTTGATTGGATAATGTATTTGTGTTTTTCGTATGGTTACAGGGGCAAATTTCCTTTGAATCATCCCAAGATTAATGTCTACAGCGATGAAACAACTTTTACGAATGTCAATGTCTGTTGTTTTTGTTTATATTAAAAACTATATCAGCACCGTTGGATTTTATAATTATCTGAAAGCGACGTTAACTGTAAAATCGAAAGATCATCACATACAATCCATCTTGCATACAATATGTCAAAATCAAATGATCTCTATTACTTTTATTTATTTTTAAATTTATTAATTTCAGTAACATTGAAATATATGGTGACAACTGGAGTGGGCAACAATGGAATTTCTAGGTTAATGGAGATATTTGTGATCCAAAGAGTTTCGTCTGAATAATGAATTATCTGATTCGACTTAATCCGTAACTATCCGATATTCGATATCTTGGATATTCGGAAAATTTTAGATTTGATCTGTAAAAAATAATAATCCAAAATACTAAAAAATATTAATATTTTATTACAAAAATTAAAAAAAAATATTTTCTTTTTAAAACTCGAATAAATAATAGAATAATTTTATTAAATAAAAATACTGCAAAACTTATATAAAATATATATTTATATAACTTATACATCTAATTCTTTAAATATATGTATATATATCTATATAACGGATCATATAAGGTATATGTTTCTAAAAAATATTAGTATTTGTGAATTATTTCGTTTTTTACGGCTATTGTATATTAGTATTTTCTTTACTTCGTAGAATTACGGATGCCCAGATTTTTCGATTCGAATCGGAACAAATAACAATCGAATGAAAATTTACGGATATTTTTTCTAGTCCTAGGTGAGAGACTCGATTTAAGATTGCATTGAGACTAAACATTTTGGCTCCATGTCTCAACGACAAACTTCTTCTGTATCTCTCTTCTCTCCATCTTAAAAATCTTTCTCTCGTATTTCTTGAAGACATCCTTCTCTGTATTTGTTTTCTTCACAATTTTGTTTTTAAAAGAAACCCTAATAAATTAATAGTTTATAACTTCTTGTTCCACTTATATGAGAATCAGCTGATCTGGTGTATTAGAAGAACCCCCTCAAAACCAGAACTTTTTTTTGCTTTTTGTTGCTTCCCCCATAGAGTTTCCTAGGAAGTAGCCAAAGAAAATCACCTTCTATTATAATTCTTCCAGGTAACAACAAATCGAAAATCCTCTTAATACCTTCTACCTTGTTTTTGATTATGTTTTAACGAACATCTTTCAAGTTTAACTTCAACAGACTGAAGAAGGATCATTCTCCAACCTAAGATTCTGGTTTGTTTTCATAAATTTCAGGTACCATTCTTTATTATTGTTTGTTCAATATGCTGCTCTTCTTAGTTGTCGTTTTTAGTCTTCAAGCCTTTCTCTCACTTTCTTAGCTCAATGGCCCTGAATCTCTATGCCTCTGTGGTTATTTTATATATTGTAAAAAATTGAAAGATATATTCTATGAAAAGCTGGAAATCTTGTAACTAAAAAGTTTTTAACGTGTAAGTTACTAGCTGTAGTAATTTAAAAATAGTTACTATATATCCACTAATTATGATAAATGATCTCTTGATTTTTTAAGTTTTAATCATTAATTCTTGAAACATACTCAGTCCTCAATTGTGGGTTCTTTAATTTCTTCTCTTCTTCTTTTTCAGTAAAAGTTCAATGCTTTTTTTCTATAGTATTTTCACATATTAATCAAGAAGAGAGTCACTACAAGAAAACATGACCTTAACGACTACAGTATTAGTAGCTAGTTGGTCATAATATGGGCATTACGACCAATTAACTTCGAAAATCGATTAATCGTTAGAAGCTATCGTTAGAAGCTGGTCGTAATTATTTATTAGAGGCACATTGGTCATAATATTACGACTAGGCATATTAGTCGTACACTGGTCGTAAGCTTACGACCAATTTACCTCTAATGTCGATGTTTATTAGTCATAAGGTAACGACCACTTTACATCGACTTTAGATGTTCACTGGTCGTAAATTTGACCAACTTTATTTATTTATTTTCGAATCTTGTATTTATTTACGAATTTTATATATTAATTAAAATCAAATATTTAAATTTAGTTTGATTTAATTTTTTAAATTTTGATAAAATTAAAAGAAAATATCTAACATCCGTAAACATAATAATATCCATCATATAAAACATTCAAAATACAAATTAATTAAAACCGAAAAAAACTAAGCATTAAGGTTTATTTCGTCGAAGAAGTCGGATGATGTGCCGGAGGTAAAAGCTGATGGATCCGGCTGTCCGAGAAAGGTACTCCCGTAAGAGTTTCTAGGCGCAAGGTTCCTATGTCTCTTTCTATCGCCAACCATAGCAATATCGTCAATCTGAAGAAAAAACCAAAAAAAAATAGATGGTTATAAACAATTCAAATTTTTTATATAAAAATAATCTAAACCTATTCTAATTCCATCATAATCTAACTCAATCCTAAACTAATTCCAAACCTAATCTAATCACCTAACTAACCACGTAAAACTAAAAAAAAAAAAAAACTTACCTTGAGAGAGAAAGGAAGTCGTTGTTAGAGAGAAGGGAATGAGCAACCAAATGGCTTCGCGAGGTCCGAGTATATATAGAGTTTTGGTGTTAGTCGTAAATGAGTTGTAATATTACGACCAATGAGAGACTAGCGGTCGTAAAGGAGACGTAAATTTACGACCAATGGGGGACCAAATAATATTACGACCAATTAGGGACTAAATTTTTTTTTTTATTTACGACCAATTAAGGACTAATAGTCGTAAAGAAGAATTAAAATTACGACCAATGTGGGACGAAGTCCTTTACGGCCAATTAGAGACCAATGTGGGAAGAATTAAGATTAGTCGTAACTGAGTCGTACTTTACGACTAATTAGCTTCGTTTTGTGTTTATACCCTAAAATCGAAACCCCAAACCCCAAACATCATAAGTTTTATACACTTCTAAACCCCAAAGTACAAAGATTGTTTTTTAAACTAAGTTCATATATAGTTGAGCAAACATGATAATAAGTTATAT